>NW_027480423.1:6250000-6875000 GCF_051401765.1 Calliopsis andreniformis | reverse complement strand
TTGACTTCTAAGGCCCTAGCTGTTTGATCTGGTGGAGCAGCGCCCAAGGGTGAAGCCTAGGTTGCCCGGAAAGAAGAAATGACGTTAACTTTCATACTGGTTGCAATTATTCGTTTTATGCGATGGAAAATCTGTTGTATTTATATTGTATTTTATGCTTCTGGCGTTGACTTCTAATGCACTAACTATTCGATCTGGCGGAGCAACGCCCTAGAGTGAAGCCGAGGTTTCCCGGAACGTAGAAATGACCATCACTTTCAAACTGGTTGCAATTATTCCTGTTATATGACGGAAAAACTGTTGTATATATATTGTATTTTATGCTTCTGGCGTTGACTTCTAAGGCACTAACTACTCGATATGGTGGAGCAACGCCCTACAGTGAAGCCTAGGTTGCCCGGAACGTAGAAATGACTATCACTTTCAAACTGGTTGCAATTAACCCTTTTATACGATGGAAAAACTGTTGAATTTTTATTGCACTTTATGCTTCCGGCGTTGACTTCTAAGGCCCTAACTATTCAATCTGTTGGAGCAAGGCCCAAGGGTGAAGCCTAGGTTGCCCGGAAAGAAGAAATGACGTTAACTTTCATACTGGTTGCAATTATTCGTTTTATACGATGGAAAAACTGTTGTATTTATATTGTATTTTATGCTTCTGGCGTTGACTTCTAATGCACTAACTATTCGATCTGGCGGAGCAACGCCCTAGAGTGAAACCGAGGTTTCCCGGAACGTAGAAATGACCATCACTTTCAAACTGGTTGCAATTATTCCTGTTATATGACGGAAAAACTGTTGTCTTTTTATAGAATATTATGCTTAGGGCATTGACTTCTAAGGCCCTAACTACTCTATCTGATGGAGCTACGCCCCAGGGTGTAGCCTAGGTTGCCCGAAACGTAGAAATGACCATCACTTTCAAACTGGTTGCAATTAATCCTTCTATACGATGCAAAAAGTGTTGTATTTTTATTTCATTATATGTTTCGGGCATTAACTTCTAAGGCCCTAACTATTCAATCTGTAAGAGCAACGCCCTAGGGTGTAGCCTAGGTTGCCCGTAAAGTAGAAATGACCATAGCTTTCATACTGGTGGCAATTATTCGTTTTGTATGATGGCAAAAAAATTTGCATTTATATTGTATTTTATGCTTCTGGCGTTCACTTCTTAGGCCCTAACTATTCGATCTGGTGGAGCAACGCCCTAGAGTGAGGCCTAGGTTGCCCGGAACGTAGAAATGACCATAACTTTTACACTGGTAGCAATTATTCGTTTTATACAATGGAAAATCTGTTCTATTTATTTTGTATTTAATGCTTCGGGCGTTGGCTTCTAATGCCCTAACTGTTTGATCTGGTGGAGCAACGCCCTAGGGTGAAGCCTAGGTTGCCCGGAACGTAGAAATGACCATCACTTTCAAACTGGTTGCAATTAATCCTTTTATACGATGGAAAAACTGTTGAATTTTTATTGCATTTTATGCTTCCGGCGTTGACTTCTAAGGCCCTAACTATTCAATCTGTTGGAGCAACGCCCAAGGGTGAAGCCTAGGTTGCCCGGGAAGAAGAAATGACGTTAACTTTCATACTGGTTGCAATTATTCGTTTTATACGATGGAAAAACTGTTCTATTTATATTGTATTTTATGCTTCTGGCGTTGACTTCTAATGCACTAACTATTCGATCTGGCGGAGCAACGCCCTAGAGTGAAGCCGAGGTTTCCCGGAAAGTAGAAATGACGTTAACTTTCATACTGGTTGCAATTATTCCTGTTATATGACGGAAAAACTGTTGTCTTTTTACAGCATTTTATGCTTCGGGCATTGACTTCTAAGGCCCTAACTATTCTATCTGTTGGTGCAACGCCACAGGGTGTAGCCTAGGTTGCCCGGAACGTAGAAATGACCATCACTTACAAACTGGTTGCAATTATTCCGGTTATATGATGGAAAAACTGTTGTATTTTTATTGCATTTTATGCTTCGGGCATTGACTTCTAAGGCCCTAACTGTTTGATCTGGTGGAGCAACGCCCTAGAGTGAAGCCTAGGATGCCCGGTACGTAGAAATGACCATCACTTTCAAACTGGTTGCAATTATTCGTTTTATACGATGGAAAAGCTGTTGTATTTATATCGTATTTTATGCTTCTGGCGTTGACTTCTTAGGCCCTAAATATTCCATCAGGTGGAACAACGCCGTAGAGTGAAGCCTCGGTTGCCCGGATCGTAGAAATGACCATTACTTTCACACTGTTTGCAATTATTCCTTTTATACGATGGAAAAGCTGTTGTATTTATATCGTATTTTATGCTTCTGGCGTTGACATCTAAGGACCTAACTATTGGTCCTGGTGGAGCAGCGCCCTAGAGTGAAGCCTAGGTTGACCGGAACGTAGAAATGACCATCACTTTCAAACTGGTTGCAATTAATCCTTCTATACGATGGAAAAAGTGTTGTATTTTTATTGCATTATATGCTTCGGGCATTAACTTCTAAGGCCCTAACTATTCAATCTGTAAGAGCAACGCCCTAGGGTGTAGCCTAGGTTGCCCGTAAAGTAGAAATTACCATAGCTTTCATACTGGTGGCAATTATTCGTTTTGTATGATGGCAAAAAAATTTGCATTTATATTGTATTTTATGCTTCTGGCGTTCACTTCTTAGGCCCTAACTATTCGATCTGGTGGAGCAACGCCCTAGAGTGAAGCCTAGGTTGCCCGGAACGTAGAAATGACCATAACTTTTACACTGGTAGCAATTATTCGTTTTATACAATGGAAAATCTGTTCTGTTTATTTTGTATTTAATGCTTCGGGCGTTGGCTTCTAATGCCCTAACTGTTTGAACTGGTGGAGCAACGCCCTAGGGTGAAGCCTAGGTTGCCCGGAACGTAGAAATGACCATCACTTTCAAACTGGTTGCAATTAATCCTTTTATACGATGGAAAAACTGTTGAATTTTTATTGCATTTTATGCTTCCGGCGTTGACTTCTAAGGCCCTAACTATTCAGTCTGTTGGAGCAACGCCCAAGGGTGAACCCTAGGTTGCCCGGAAAGAAGAAATGACGTTAACTTTCATACTGGTTGCAATTATTCGTTTTATACGATGGAAAAACTGTTGTATTTATATTGTATTTTATGCTTCTGGCGTCGACTTCTAATGCACTAACTATTCGATCTGGCGGAGCAACGCCCTAGAGTGAAACCGAGGTTTCCCGGAACGTAGAAATGACCATCACTTTCAAACTGGTTGCAATTATTCCTGTTATATGACGGAAAAACTGTTGTCTTTTTATAGAATATTATGCTTCGGGCATTGACTTCTAAGGCCCTAACTACTCTATCTGTTGGAGCTACGCCCCAGGGTGAAGCCTAGGTTGCCCGGAACGTAGAAATGACCATCACTTTCAAACTGGTTGCAATTATTCCGGTTATATGATGGAAAAACTGTTGTATTTTTAATGCATTTTATGCTTCGGGCATTAACTTCTAAGGCCCTAACTATTCAATCTGTAAGAGCAACGCCCTAGGGTGTAGCCTAGGTTGCCCGTAAAGTAGAAATGACCATAGCTTTCATACTGGTGGCAATTATTCGTTTTGTATGATGGAAAAACTGTTGCATTTATATTGTATTTTATGCTTCTGGCGTTCACTTCTTAGGCCCTAACTATTCGAAATGGTGGAACACGCCCTATGGTGAAGCCTAGGTTGACCGGAACGTAGAAATGACCATATCTTTCACACCGGTAGCAATTATTCGTTTTACACGATGGAAAAACTGTTAAATTTATTTTGTATTTTATGCATCGGGCGTTGACTTCTAAGGCCCTAGCTATTCAATCTGTTGGAGCAACGCCCTAGGGTGTAGCCTAGGTTGCCCGTAAAGTAGAAATGACCATAGCTTTCATACTGGTGCCAATTATTCGTTTTATACAATGGAAAATCTGTTCTATTTATTTTGTATTTAATGCTTCGGGCGTTGGCTTCTAATGCCCTAACTGTTTGATCTGGTGGAGCAACGCCCTAGGGTGAAGCCTAGGTTGCCCGGAAAGTAGAAATGACCATAACTTTCACACTGGCAGCAATTATTCGTTTTATACAATGGAAAATCTGTTCTATTTATTTTGCATTTTATGCTTCAGGCGTAGGCTTCTAAGGCCGTAGCTATTCGATATGGTGGAGCACCGCCCTAGAGTGAAGCCTAGGTTGCTCGGAACGTAGAAATGACCACAACATTCACACTGTTTGCAATTATCCATTTAATACGATGGACAAGCTGTTGTATTTATTTCGTATTTTATGCTTCTGGCGTTGACATCTAAGGACCTAACTATTGGTTCTGGTGGAGCAGCGCCCTAGAGTGAAGCCTAGGATGCTCGGAATGTAGAAATGACCATAACTTTCGCACTGGTTGCTATTATTCGTTTTATACGATGGAAAAACTGTTGTATTTATATTGCATTTTATGCTTCTGGCGTTCACTTCTTAGGCCCTAACTTTTCGATCTGGTGGAACACGCCCTATGGTGAAGCCTAGGTTGACCGGAACGTAGAAATGACCATAACTTTCACACCGGTAGCAATTATTCGTTTTACACGATGGAAAAACTGTTAAATTTATTTTGCATTTTATGCATCGGCCGTTGACTTCTAAGGCCCTAGCTATTCAATCTGTTGGAGCAACGCCCTAGGGTGTAGCCTAGGTTGCCCGTAAAGTAGAAATGACCATAGCTTTCATACTGGTGGCAATTATTCGTTTTGTATGATGGAAAAACTGTTGCATTTATATTGTATTTTATGCTCCTGGCGTTCACTTCTTAGGCCCTAACTATTCGATCTGGTGGAACAACGCCCTATGGTGAAGCCTAGGTTGACCGGAACGTAGAAATGACCATAACTTTCACACCGGTAGCAATTATTCGTTTTACACGATGGAAAAACTGTTGTATTTATTTTGTATTTTATGCATCGGGCGTTGACTTCTAAGGCCCTAGCTATTCAATCTGTTGGAGCAACGCCCTAGGGTGAAGCCTAGGTTGCCTGGAAAGTAGAAATGGCGTTGACTTTCACACTGGTTGCTATTATTCGTTCTATACGATGGAAAAACTGTTATATTTATATTGTATTTTATGCTTCGGGCGTTGGCTTCTAAGGCCCTAGCTGTTTGATCTGGTGGAGCAACGCCCAAGGGTGAAGCCTAGGTTGCCCGGAAAGAAGAAATGAGGTTAACTTTCATACTGGTTGCAATTATTCGTTTTATACGATGGAAAAACTGTTGTATTTATATTGTATTTTATGCTTCTGGCGTTGACTTCTAATGCACTAACTATTCGATCTGGCGGAGTAACGCCCTAGAGTGAAGCCGAGGTTTCCCGGAACGTATAAATGACCATCACTTTCAAACTGGTTGCAATTATTCCTGTTATATGACGGAAAAACTGTTGTATATATATTGTATTTTATGCTTCTGGCGTTGACTTCTAAGGCACTATCTACTCGATATGGTGGAGCAACACCCTAGAGTGAAGCCTAGGTTGCCCGGAACGTAGAAATGACCATCACTTTCAAACTGGTTGCAATTAATCCTTTTATACGATGGAAAAACTGTTGAATTTTTATTGCATTTTATGCTTCCGGCGTTGACTTCTAAGGCCCTAACTATTCAATCTGTTGGAGCAACGCCCAAGGGTGAAGCCTAGGTTGCCCGGAAAGGAGAAATGACGTTAACTTTCATACTGGTTGCAATTATTCGTTTTATACGATGGAAAAACTGTTGTATTTATATTGTATTTTATGCTTCTGGCGTTGACTTCTAATGCACTAACTATTCGATCTGGCGGAGCAACGCCCTAGAGTGAAGCCGAGGTTTCCCGGAACGTAGAAATGACCATCACTTTCAAACTGGTTGCAATTATTCCTGTTATATGACTGAAAAACTGTTGTCTTTTTACAGCATTTTATGCTTCGGGCATTGACTTCTAAGGCCCTAACTATTCTATCTGTTGGTGCAACGCCCCAGGGTGTAGCCTAGGTTGCCCGGAACGTAGAAATGACCATCACTTTCAAACTGGTTGCAATTATTCCGGTTATATGATGGAAAAACTGTTGTATTTTTATTGCATTTTATGCTTCGGGCATTGACTTCTAAGGCCCTAACTGTTTGATCTGGTGGAGCAACGCCCTAGAGTGAAGCCTAGGTTGCCCGGTACGTAGAAATGACCATCACTTTCAAACTGGTTGCAATTATTCGTTTTATACGATGGAAAAGCTGTTGTATTTATATCGTATTTTATGCTTCTGGCGTTGACTTCTTAGGCCCTAAATATTCCATCAGGTGGAACAACGCCGTAGAGTGAAGCCTCGGTTGCCCGGATCGTAGAAATGACCATTACTTTCACACTGTTTGCAATTATGCCTTTTATACGATGGAAAAGCTGTTGTATTTATATCGTATTTTATGCTTCTGGCGTTGACATCTAATGACCTAACTATTCGTTCTGGTGGAGCAGCGCCCTATAGTGAAGCCTAGGTTGCCCGCTACGTAGAAATGACCATCACTTTCACACTGGTAGCAATTATTAGTTTTATACGATGGAAACCCTGCTGTATTTTTATTGCATTTTATGATTCGGGCGTTGACTTCTAAGGCCCTAACTATTGAATCTGTTGGAGCAATGCCCTAGGGTGAAGCCTAGGTTGCTGGGAAAGTAGAAATGACCATAGCTTTTACACTGGTAGCAATTATTCGTTTTATACAATGGAAAAACTGTTCTATTTATTTTGTATTTTATGCTTCGGGCGTTGACTTCTAAAGCTCTAACTGTTTGATCTGGTGGAGCAACGCCCTAGAGTGAAGCCTAGGTTGCCCGGAACGTAGAAATGACCATAACTTTCACACTGGTTGCTATTATTCGTTTTATACGATGGAAAAACTGTTATATTTATATTGTATTTTATGCGTCTGGCGTTCACTTCTTAGGCCCTAACTTTTCGATCTTGTGGAACAACGCCGTAGAGTGAAGCCTCGGTTGCCCGGATCGTAGAAATGACCATCACTTTCAAACTGGTTGCAATTATTCCTGTTATATGACGGAAAAACTGTTGTCTTTTTATAGAATTTTATGCTTCGGGCATTGACTTCTAAGGCCCTAACTACTCTATCTGTTGGAGCTACGCCCCAGGGTGTAGCCTAGGTTGCCCGGAACGTAGAAATGACCATCACTTTCAAACTGGTTGCAATTATTCCGGTTATATGATGGAAAAACTGTTGTATTTTTAATGCATTTTATGCTTCGGGCATTAACTTCTAAGGCCCTAGCTATTCAATCTGTAAGAGCAACGCCCTAGGGTGTAGCCTAGGTTGCCCGTAAAGTAGAAATGACCATAGCTTTCATACTGGTGGCAATTATTCGTTTTGTATGATGGAAAAACTGTTGTATTTATATTGTATTTTATGCTTCTGGCGTTGACTTCTAATGCACTAACTATTCGATCTGGCGGAGCAACGCCCTAGAGTGAAGCCTAGGTTGCCCGTAAAGTAGAAATGACCATAGCTTTCATACTGGTGGCAATTATTCGTTTTACACCATGGAAAAACTGTTAAATTTAATTTGTATTTTATGCATCGGGCGTTGACTTCTAAGGCCCTAGCTATTCAATCTGTTGGAGCAACGCCCTAGGGTGTAGCCTAGGTTGCCCGTAAAGTAGAAATGACCATAGCTTTCATACTGGTGGCAATTATTCGTTTTGTATGATGGAAAAACTGTTGCATTTATATTGTATTTTATGCTCCTGGCGTTCACTTCTTAGGCCCTAACTATTCGATCTGGTGGAACAACGCCCTATGGTGAAGCCTAGGTTGACCGGAACGTAGAAACGACCATAACTTTCACACCGGTAGCAATTATTCGTTTTACACGATGGAAAAGCTGTTGTATTTATTTTGTATTTTATGCATCGGGCGTTGACTTCTAAGGCCCTAGCTATTCAATCTGTTGGAGCAACGCCCTAGGGTGAAGCCTAGGTTGCCTGGAAAGTAGAAATGACGTTAACTTTCACACTGGTTGCTATTATTCGTTCTATACGATGGAAAAACTGTTATATTTATATTGTATTTTATGCTTCGGGCGTTGGCTTCTAAGGCCCTAGCTGTTTGATCTGGTGGAGCAACGCCCAAGGGTGAAGCCTAGGTTGCCCGGAAAGAAGAAATGACGTTAACTTTCATACTGGTTGCAATTATTCGTTTTATACGATGGAAAAACTGTTGTATTTATATTGTATTTTATGCTTCTGGCGTTGACTTCTAATGCACTAACTATTCGATCTGGCGGAGTAACGCCCTAGAGTGAAGCCGAGGTTTCCCGGAACGTATAAATGACCATCACTTTCAAACTGGTTGCAATTATTCCTGTTATATGACGGAAAAACTGTTGTATATATATTGTATTTTATGCTTCTGGCGTTGACTTCTAAGGCACTATCTACTCGATATGGTGGAGCAACACCCTAGAGTGACGCCTAGGTTGCCCGGAACGTAGAAATGACCATCACTTTCAAACTGGTTGCAATTAATCCTTTTATACGATGGAAAAACTGTTGTATTTATTTTGTATTTTATGCATCGGGCGTTGACTTCTAATGCACTAACTATTCGATCTGGTGGAGCAACGCCCTAGAGTGAAGCCTAGGTTGCCCGGAACGTAGAAATGACCATAACTTTCACACTGGTTGCTATTATTCGTTTTATACGATGGAAAAACTGTTATATTTATATTGTATTTTATGCGTCTGGCGTTCACTTCTTAGGCCCTAACTTTTCGATCTTGTGGAACAACGCCGTAGAGTGAAGCCTCGGTTGCCCGGATCGTAGAAATGACCATTACTTTCAAACTGGTTGCAATTATTCCGGTTATATGATGGAAAAACTGTTGTATTTTTATTGCATTTTATGCTTCGGGCATTGACTTCTAGGGCCCTAACTGTTTGATCTGGTGGAGCAACGCCCTAGAGTGAAGCCTAGGTTGCCCGGTACGTAGAAATGACCATGACTTTCAAACTGGTTGCAATTATTCGTTTTATACGATGGAAAAGCTGTTGTATTTATATCGTATTTTATGCTTCTGGCGTTGACTTCTTAGGCCCTAAATATTCCATCAGGTGGAACAACGCCGTAGAGTGAAGCCTCGGTTGCCCGGACCGTAGAAATGACCATTACTTTCACACTGTTTGCAATTATTCCTTTTATACGATGGAAAAGCTGTTGTATTTATATCGTATTTTATGCTTCTGGCGTTGACATCTAAGGACCTAACTATTCGTTCTGGTGGAGCAGCGCCCTATAGTGAAGCCTAGGTTGCCCGGTACGTAGAAATGACCATCACTTTCACACTGGTAGCAATTATAAGTTTTATACGATGGAAGCCCTGCTGTATTTTTATTGCATTTTATGATTCAGGCGTTGACTTCTAAGGCCCTAACTATTGAATCTGTTGGAGCAATGCCCTAGGGTGAAGCCTAGGTTGCTGGGAAAGTAGAAATGACCATAGCTTTTACACTGGTAGCAATTATTCGTTTTATACAATGGAAAAACTGTTCTATTTATTTTGCATTTTATGCTTCAGGCGTAGGCTTCTAAGGCCGTACCTATTCGATATGGTGGAGCACCGCCCTAGAGCGAAGCCTAGGTTGCTCGGAACGTAGAAATGACCACAACTTTCACACTGTTTGCAATTATCCATTTAATACGATGGAAAGCTGTTGTATTTATTTCGTATTTTATGCTTCTGGCGTTGACATCTAAGGACCTAACTATTCGTTCTGGTGGAGCAGCGCCCTAGAGTGAAGCCTAGGTTGCTCGGAATGTAGAAATGACCATAACTTTCACGCTGGTTGCTATTATTCGTTTTATACGATGGAAAAACTGTTGTATTTATATTGCATTTTATGCTTCTGGCGTTCACTTCTTAGGCCCTAACTATTCGATCTGGTGGAACAACGCCCTAGGGTGAAGCCTAGGTTGCCCGGAACGTAGAAATGACCATAATATTTACACTGGTTGCAATTATTCGTTTTATACAATGGAAAAACTGCTCTATTTATTTTGTATTTTATGCTTCGGGCGTTGACTTCGAAGGCCCTAACTGTTTGATCTGGTGGAGCAACGCCCTAGAGTGAAACCTAGGTTGCCTGGAACGCAGAAATGACCATCACCTTCACACGGGTTGCAGTTATTCCTGTAATAGGATGGAAAGACTGTTGTATTTTTATTGTATTTTAGACTTCTGGCGTTGACTTCTAAGGCCCTAACTATTCGATCTGGTGCAACAACGCCCTAGAGTGAAGCCTAGGTTGCCCGGAACGTAGAAATGACCATCACTTGCACACGGGTTGCAATTATTCCTGTTATAGGATAGAAAAACTGTTGTATTTATTTTGTATTTTATTCTTTTGGTGTTGACTACTTAGGCCCTAACTATTCGATCTGGTGGGACAACGCCGTAGAGTGAAGCCTAGGTTGCCGGGAACGTAGAAATGACCATAACTTTCACACTGGTTGCTATTATTCGTTTTATACGATGGAAAAGCTGTTGTATTTATATTGTATTTTATGCTTCTGGCGTTGACTTCTAATGCACTAACTATTCGATCTGGCGGAGCAACGCCCTAGAGTGAAGCCGAGGTTTCCCGGAACGTAGAAAGGACCATCACTTTCAAACTGGTTGCAATTATTCCTGTTATATGACGGAAAAACTGTTGTCTTTTTATAGCATTTTATGATTCGGGCATTGACTTCTAAGGCCCTAACTATTCTATCTGTTGGAGCAACGCCCCAGGGTGTAGCCTAGGTTGCCCGGAACGTAGAAATGACCATCACTTTCAAACTAGTTGCAATTATTCCTGTTATATGATGGAAAAACTGTTATATTTTTATTGCATTTTATGCTTCGGGCATTGACTTCTAAGGCCCTAACTGTTTGATCTGGTGGAGCAACGCCCTAGAGTGAAGCCTAGGTTGCCCGGTACGTAGAAATGACCATCACTTTCAAACTGGTTGCAATTATTCGTTTTATACGATGGAAAAGCTGTTGTATTTATATCGTATTTTATGCTTCTGGCGTTGACTTCTTAGGCCCTAAATATTCCATCAGGTGGAACAACGCCCTAGGGTGAAGCCTAGGTTGCCCGGAACGTAGAAATGACTATAACTTTTACACTGGCAGCAATTATTCGTTTTATACAATGGAAAAACTGTTCTATTTATTTTGTATTTTATGCTTCGGGCGTTGACTTCTAAGGCCCTAGCTGTTTGATCTGGTGGAGCAACGCCCTAGGGTGAAGCCTAGGTTTCCCGGAAATTAGAAATGACCATAACTTTCATACTGGTTGCAATTATTCGTTTTATATGATGGAAAAACTGTTGTATTTATATTGTATTTTATGCTTCTGGCGTTCACTTCTTACGCCCTAACTATTCGATCTGGTGGAACAACGGCCTAGGGTGAAGCCTAGGTTGCCCGGAACGTAGAAATGACCATAACTTTTACACTGGTAGCAATTATTCGTTTTATACAATGGAAAATCTGTTCTATTTATTTTGTATTTAATGCTTCGGGCGTTGGCTTCTAATGCCCTAACTGTTTGATCTGGTGGAGCAACGCCCTAGGGTGAAGCCTAGGTTGCCCGGAAAGTAGAAATGACCATAACTTTCACACTGGCAGCAATTATTCGTTTTATACAATGGAAAAACTGTTCTATTTATTTTGCATTTTATGCTTCAGGCGTAGGCTTCTAAGGCCGTAGCTATTCGATATGGTGGAGCACCGCCCTAGAGTGAAGCCTAGGTTGCTCGGAACGTAGAAATGACCACAACTTTCACACTGTTTGCAATTATCCATTTAATACGATTGAATAGCTGTTGTATTTATTTCGTATTTTATGCTTCTGGCGTTGACTTCTAAGGACATAACTATTCGTTCTGGTGGAGCAGCGCCCTAGAGTGAAGCCTAGGTTGCTCGGAATGTAGAAATGACCATAACTTTCACACTGGTTGCTATTATTCGTTTTATACGATGGAAAAACTGTTGTATCTATATTGCATTTTATGCTTCTGGCGTTCACTTCTTAGGCCCTAACTATTCCATCTGGTGGAGCTACGCCCTGGAGTGAAGCCTAGGTTGCCCGGAACGTTGAAATGACCATCACTTTCAAACTGGTTGCAATTAATCCTGTTATACGATGGAAAAAGTGTTGTATTTTTATTGCATTTAATGCTTCGGGCATTGACTTCTATGGCCCTAACTATTCAATCTGTAGGAGCAACGCCCTAGGGTGAAGCCTAGGTTGCCCGGAACGTAGAAATGACCATAACTTTTACACTGGTAGCAATTATTCGTTTTATACAATGGAAAAACTGTTCTATTTATTTTGTATTTAATGCTTCGGGCGTTGGCTTCTAATGCCCTAACTGTTTGATCTGGTGGAGCAACGCCCTAGGGTGAAGCCTAGGTTGCCCGGAAAGTAGAAATGACCATCACCTTCAAACTGGTTGCAATTAATCCTGTTACACGATGTAAAAGCTGTTGTATTTTTATTGCATTTTATGCATCGGGCCTTGACTTCTAAGGCCCTAACTATTCAATCTGTTGGAGCAACGCCCTAGAGTGAAGCCTAGGTTGCCCGGAACGTAGAAATGGCCATAACTTTTACACTGGTAGCAATTATTCGTTTTATACAATGGAAAAACTGTTCTATTTATTTTGTATTTAATGCTTCGGGCGTTGGCTTCTAATGCCCTAACTGTTTGATCTGGTGGAGCAACGCCCTAGGGTGAAGCCTAGGTTGCCCGGAAAGTAGAAATGACCATAACCTTCACACTGGCAGCAATTATTCGTTTTATACAATGGAAAAACTGTTCTATTTATTTTGCATTTTATGCTTCAGGCGTAAGATTCTAAGGCCGTAGCTATTCGATATGGTGGAGCACCGCCCTAGAGTGAAGCCTAGGTTGCTCGGAACGTAGAAATGACCACAATTTTCACACTGTTTGCAATTACCCATTTAATACGATGGAAAGCTGTTGTATTTATTTCGTATTTTATGCTTCTGGCGTTGACTTCTAAGGACCTAACTATTCGATCTGGTGGAGCAACGCCCTAGAGTGAAGTCTAGGTTGTCCGGAACGTAGAAGTGACCATAACTTTCACACTGGTTGCTATCATTCGTTTTATACGATAGAAAAACTGTTATATTTATAATGTATTTTATGCTTCTGGCGTTGGCTTCTAAGGCCCTAACTGTTTGATCTGGTGGAGCAACGCCAAAGTGTGAAACCTAGGTTGCCCGGAACGTAGAAGTGACCATAACTTTCACACCGGTTGCTATTATTCGTTTTATACGATGGAAAAGCTGTTGTATTTATATTGTATTTTATGCTTCTGGCGTTGTCTTCTAATGCACTAACTATTCGATCTGGCGGAGCAACGCCCTAGAGTGAAGCCGAGGTTGCCCGGAACGTAGAAATGACCATCACTTTCAAACTGGTTGCAATTATTCCGGTTATATGATGGAAAAACTGTTGTATTTTTATTGCATTTTATGCTTCGGGCATTGACTTCTAAGGCCCTAACTGTTTGATCTGGTGGAGCAACGCCCTAGAGTGAAGCCTAGGTTGCCCGGTACGTAGAAATGACCATCACTTTCAAACTGGTTGCAATTATTCGTTTTATACAATGGAAAATCTGTTCTATTTATTTTGTATTTAATGCTTCGGGCGTTGGCTTCTAATGCCCTAACTGTTTGATCTGGTGGAGCAACGCCCTAGGGTGAAGCCTAGGTTGCCCGGAAAGTAGAAATGACCATAACTTTCACACTGGCAGCAATTATTCGTTTTATACAATGGAAAAACTGTTCTATTTATTTTGCATTTTATGCTTCAGGCGTAGGCTTCTAAGGCCGTAGCTATTCGATATGGTGGAGCACCGCCCTAGAGTGAAGCCTAGGTTGCTCGGAACGTAGAAATGACCACAACTTTCACACTGTTTGCAATTATCCATTTAATACGATTGAAAAGCTGTTGTATTTATTTCGTATTTTATGCTTCTGGCGTTGACTTCTAAGGACATAACTATTCGTTCTGGTGGAGCAGCGCCCTAGAGTGAAGCCTAGGTTGCTCGGAATGTAGAAATGACCATAACTTTCACACTGGTTGCTATTATTCGTTTTATACGATGGAAAAACTGTTGTATCTATATTGCATTTTATGCTTCTGGCGTTCACTTCTTAGGCCCTAACTATTCCATCTGGTGGAGCTACGCCCTGGAGTGAAGCCTAGGTTGCCCGGAACGTTGAAATGACCATCACTTTCAAACTGGTTGCAATTAATCCTGTTATACGATGGAAAAAGTGTTGTATTTTTATTGCATTTAATGCTTCGGGCATTGACTTCTATGGCCCTAACTATTCAATCTGTTGGAGCAACGCCCTAGGGTGAAGCCTAGGTTGCCCGGAACGTAGAAATGACCATAACTTTTACACTGGTAGCAATTATTCGTTTTATACAATGGAAAAACTGTTCTATTTATTTTGTATTTAATGCTTCGGGCGTTGGCTTCTAATGCCCTAACTGTTTGATCTGGTGGAGCAACGCCCTAGGGTGAAGCCTAGGTTGCCCGGAAAGTAGAAATGACCATCACCTTCAAACTGGTTGCAATTAATCCTGTTATACGATGTAAAAGCTGTTGTATTTTTATTGCATTTTATGCATCGGGCCTTGACTTCTAAGGCCCTAACTATTCAATCTGTTGGAGCAACGCCCTAGGGTGAAGCCTAGGTTGCCCGGAACGTAGAAATGGCCATAACTTTTACACTGGTAGCAATTATTCGTTTTATACAATGGAAAAACTGTTCTATTTATTTTGTATTTAATGCTTCGGGCGTTGGCTTCTAATGCCCTAACTGTTTGATCTGGTGGAGCAACGCCAAAGTGTGAAACCTAGTTTGCCCGGAACGTAGAAGAGACCATAACTTTCACACCGGTTGCTATTATTCGTTTTATACGATGGAAAAGCTGTTGTATTTATATTGTATTTTATGCTTCTGGCGTTGTCTTCTAATGCACTAACTATTCGATCTGGCGGAGCAACGCCCTAGAGTGAAGCCGAGGTTGCCCGGAACGTAGAAATGACCATCACTTTCAAACTGGTTGCAATTATTCCGGTTATATGATGGAAAAACTGTTGTATTTTTATTGCATTTTATGCTTCGGGCATTGACTTCTAAGGCCCTAACTGTTTGATCTGGTGGAGCAACGCCCTAGAGTGAAGCCTAGGTTGCCCGGTACGTAGAAATGACCATCACTTTCAAACTGGTTGCAATTATTCGTTTTATACGATGGAAAAGCTGTTGTATTTTTATCGTATTTTATGCTTCTGGCGTTGACTTCTTAGGCCCTAAATATTCCATCAGGTGGAACAACGCCCTAGGGTGAAGCCTAGGTTGCCCGGAACGTAGAAATGACTATAACTTTTACACTGGCAGCAATTATTCGTTTTATACAATGGAAAAACTGTTCCATTTATTTTGTATTTTATGCTTCGGGAGTTGACTTCTAAGGCCCTAGCTGTTTGATCTGGTGGAGCAACGCCCTAGGGTGAAGCCTAAGTTGCCCGGAAAGGAGAAATGACCATAACTTTCATACTGGTTGCAATTATTCGTTTTATATGATGGAAAAACTGTTGTATTTATATTGTATTTTATGCTTCTGGCGTTCACTTCTTACGCCCTAACTATTCGATCTGGTGGAACAACGGCCTAGGGTGAAGCCTAGGTTGCCCGGAACGTAGAAATGACCATAACTTTTACACTGGTAGCAATTATTCGTTTTATACAATGGAAAATCTGTTCTATTTATTTTGTATTTAATGCTTCGGGCGTTGGCTTCTAATGCCCTAACTGTTTGATCTGGTGGAGCAACGCCCTAGGGTGAAGCCTAGGTTGCCCGGAAAGTAGAAATGACCATAACTTTCACACTGGCAGCAATTATTCGTTTTATACAATGGAAAAACTGTTCTATTTATTTTGCATTTTATGCTTCAGGCGTAGGCTTCTAAGGCCGTAGCTATTCGATATGGTGGAGCACCGCCCTAGAGTGAAGCCTAGGTTGCTCGGAACGTAGAAATGACCACAACTTTCACACTGTTTGCAATTATCCATTTAATACGATTGAAAAGCTGTTGTATTTATTTCGTATTTTATGCTTCTGGCGTTGACTTCTAAGGACATAACTATTCGTTCTGGGGGAGCAGCGCCCTAGAGTGAAGCCTAGGTTGCTCGGAATGTAGAAATGACCATAACTTTCACACTGGTTGCTATTATTCGTTTTATACGATGGAAAAACTGTTGTATCTATATTGCATTTTATGCTTCTGGCGTTCACTTCTTAGGCCCTAACTATTCCATCTGGTGGAGCTACGCCCTGGAGTGAAGCCTAGGTTGCCCGGAACGTTGAAATGACCATCACTTTCAAACTGGTTGCAATTAATCCTGTTATACGATGGAAAAAGTGTTGTATTTTTATTGCATTTAATGCTTCGGGCATTGACTTCTAAGGCCGTAACTATTCAATCTGTTGGAGCAACGCCCTAGGGTGAAGCCTAGGTTGCCCGGAACGTAGAAATGACCATAACTTTTACACTGGTAGCAATTATTCGTTTTATACAATGGAAAAACTGTTCTATTTATTTTGTATTTAATGCTTCGGGCGTTGGCTTCTAATGCCCTAACTGTTTGATCTGGTGGAGCAACGCCCTAGGGTGAAGCCTAGGTTGCCCGGAACGTTGAAATGACCATCACTTTCAAACTGGTTGCAATTAATCCTGTTATACGATGGAAAAAGTGTTGTATTTTTATTGCATTTAATGCTTCGGGCATTGACTTCTAAGGCCCTAACTATTCAATCTGTTGGAGCAACGCCCTAGGGTGAAGCCTAGGTTGCCCGGAATGTAGAAATGACCATAACTTTCACACTGGTTGCTATTATTCGTTTGTTACGATGGAAAAACTGTTATATTTATATTGTATTTTATGCGTCTGGCGTTCACTTCTTAGGCCCTAACTATTCGATCTGGTGGAACAACGCCGTAGAGTGAAGCCTCGGTTGCCCGGATCGTAGAAATGACCATTACTTTCACACTGTTTGCAATTATTCCTTTTATACGATGGAAAGGCTGTTGTATTTATATCGTATTTTATGCTTCTAGCGTTGACATCCAAGGACCTAACTATTCGTTCTGGTGGAGCAGCGCCCTAGAGTGAAGCCTAGGTTGCCCGGTATGTAGAAATGACCATCACTTTCACACTGGTAGCAATTATTCGTTTTATACGATGGAAACCCTGCTGTATTTTTATTGCACTTTAAGACTCGGGCGTTGACTTCTCAGGCCCTAACTATTGAATCTGATGGAGCAATGCCCTAGGGTGAAGCCTAGGTTGCTAGGAAAGTAGAAATGACCATAAGTTTCACGCTGGATGCAATTATTCTTTTATACGATGGAAAAACTGTTCTATTTACTTTGTATTTAATGCTTCGGGCGTTGGCTTCTAAGGCCCTAACTGTCTGATCTGGTGGAGCAACGTCCTAGAGTGAAGCCTAGGTTGCCCGGAACGTAGAAATGACCATAACTTTCACACTGGTTGCTATTATTCGTTTTATACGATGGAAAAACTGTTATATTTATATTGTATTTTATGCGTCTGGCGTTCACTTCTTAGGCCCTAACTATTCGACATGGTGGAACAACGCCGTAGAGTGAAGCCTCGGTTGCCAGGATCGTAGAAATGACCATTACTTTCACACTGTTTGCAATTATTCCTTTTATACGATGGAAAAGCTGTTGTATTTATATTGCATTTTATGCTTCGGGCCTTGACTTCTAAGGCCCTAACTATTCAATCTGTCGGAGCAACGCCCTAGGGTGAAGCCTAGGTTGCCCGGTATGTAGAAATGACCATCACTTTCACACTGGTAGCAATTATTCGTTTTATACGATGGAAACCCTGCTGTATTTTTATTGCACTTTAAGACTCGGGCGTTGACTTCTCAGGCCCTAACTATTGAATCTGTTGGAGCAATGCCCTAGGGTGAAGCCTAGGTTGCTAGGAAAGTAGAAATGACCATAAGTTTCACGCTGGATGCAATTATTCTTTTATACGATGGAAAAACTGTTCTATTTACTTTGTATTTAATGCTTCGGGCGTTGGCTTCTAAGGCCCTAACTGTCTGATCTGGTGGAGCAACGTCCTAGAGGGAAGCCTAGGTTGCCCGGAACGTAGAAATGACCATAACTTTCACACTGGTTGCTATTATTCGTTTTATACGATGGAAAAACTGTTATATTTATATTGTATTT
Source organism: Calliopsis andreniformis (assembly GCF_051401765.1). Taxonomy (NCBI): domain Eukaryota; kingdom Metazoa; phylum Arthropoda; class Insecta; order Hymenoptera; family Andrenidae; genus Calliopsis; species Calliopsis andreniformis. Next base: position 6,856,591 of record NW_027480423.1, on the reverse strand, counting down.
TATGCGTCTGGCGTTCACTTCTTAGGCCCTAACTATTCGACATGGTGGAACAACGCCGTAGAGTGAAGCCTCGGTTGCCAGGATCGTAGAAATGACCATTACTTTCACACTGTTTGCAATTATTCCTTTTATACGATGGAAAAGCTGTTGTATTTATATTGCATTTTATGCTTCGGGCCTTGACTTCTAAGGCCCTAACTATTCAATCTGTCGGAGCAACGCCCTAGGGTGAAGCCTAGGTTGACCGGAACGTAGAAATGACCATAACTTTTACACTGGCAGCAATTATTCGTTTTATACAATGGAAAAACTGTTCTATTTATTTTGTATTTAATGCTTCGGGCGTTGGCTTCTAATGCCCTAACTGTTTGATCTGGTGGAGCAACGCCCTAGGGTGAAGCCTAGGTTGCCCGGAACGTAGAAAGGACCATATCTTTCACACTGGCTGCTATTGTTCCTGTTATACGATGGAAAAGCTGTTGTATTTATATTGTACCTTATGCTTCTGGTGTTGACTTCTAAGGCCCTAACTATTCGATCTGGTGGAGCAAGGCCCTAGGGTGAAGCCTAGGTTGCCCGGATAGTAGAAATGACCATAACTTTCATAGTGGTTGCAATCATTCGTTTTATACGATGGAAAAACTGTTGTATTTATATTGTATTTTATGCTTCTGGCGTTGACTTCTGAGGCCCTAACTATTCGATCTGTTGGAGCAACGCCCTAGAGTGAAGCCTTGGTTTCCCGGAACGAAGAAATGACCATCACTTTCACACTGGTTGCAATTATTCATATTATAGGATGGAAAACCTGTTGCATTTATATTGTATTTTATGCTCCTGGTGTTGACTTCTAAGGCCCTAACTATTCAATCTGTTGGAGCAACGCCCTAGGGTGAAGCCTAGGCTGCACGGAAAGTAGAAATGTATATAACTTTCATACTGGTTGCAATTATCCGGTTTATACGACGGAAAAACTGTTGTATTTATATTGTATTTAATGCTTCTGGCGTTCACTTCTTAGGCACTAACTTTTCAATCTGTTGGAGCAACGCCCTAGGGTGAAGCCTAGGTTGCCCGGAAAGTAGAAATGACCATAACTTTCACACTGGCAGCAATTATTCGTTTTATACGATGGAAAAACTGTTCTATTTATATTGTATTTTATGCTTCTGGCGTTCACTTCTTAGGCCTTAACTATTTGATCTGGTGGAACAACGCACCAGGGTGAAGCCTAGGCTGCCCGGAACGCAGAAATGACCATAACTTTCACACTGGTAGGAATTATTCGATTTATACAATGGGAAAACTGTTCTATTTATTTTGCATTTTATGCTTCAGGCGTAAGCTTCTAAGGCCGTAGCTATTCGATATGGTGGAGCACCGCCCTAGAGTGAAGCCTAGGTTGCTCGGAACGTAGAAATGACCACAATTTTCACACTCTTTGCAATTACCCATTTAATACGATGGAAAGCTGTTGTATTTATTTCGTATTTTATGCTTCTGGCGTTGACATCTAAGGACCTAACTATTCGTTCTGGTGGAGCAGCGCCCTAGAGTGAAGCCTATGTTGCTCGGAATGTAGAAATGACCATAACTTTCACACTGGTTGCTATTATTCGTTTTATACGATGGAAAAACTGTTGTATTTATATTGCATTTTATGCTTCTGGCGTCCACTTCTTAGGCCCTAACTATTCGATCTGGTGGAGCAACGCCCTAGAGTGATGCCTAGGTTGCCCGGAACGTAGAAATGACCATCACTTTCAAACTGGTTGCAATTAATCCTGTTATACGATGGAAAAACTGTTGTATTTTTATTGCACTTTATGCTTCGGGCCTTGACTTCTAAAGCCCTAACTGTTTGATCTGGTGGAGCAACGCCCTAGAGTGAAGCCTAGGTTGCCCGGAACGTAGAAATGACCATAACTTTCACACTGGTTGCTATTATTCGTTTTATACGATGGAAAAACTGTTATATTTATATTGTATTTTATGCGTCTGGCGTTCACTTCTTAGGCCCTAACTTTTCGATCTTGTGGAACAACGCCGTAGAGTGAAGCCTCGGTTGCCCGGATCGTAGAAATGACCATTACTTTCAAACTGGTTGCAATTATTCCGGTTATATGATGGAAAAACTGTTGTATTTTTATTGCATTTTATGCTTCGGGCATTGACTTCTAGGGCCCTAACTGTTTGATCTGGTGGAGCAACGCCCTAGAGTGAAGCCTAGGTTGCCCGGTACGTAGAAATGACCATGACTTTCAAACTGGTTGCAATTATTCGTTTTATACGATGGAAAAGCTGTTGTATTTATATCGTATTTTATGCTTCTGGCGTTGACTTCTTAGGCCCTAAATATTCCATCAGGTGGAACAACGCCGTAGAGTGAAGCCTCGGTTGCCCGGACCGTAGAAATGACCATTACTTTCACACTGTTTGCAATTATTCCTTTTATACGATGGAAAAGCTGTTGTATTTATATCGTATTTTATGCTTCTGGCGTTGACATCTAAGGACCTAACTATTCGTTCTGGTGGAGCAGCGCCCTATAGTGAAGCCTAGGTTGCCCGGTACGTAGAAATGACCATCACTTTCACACTGGTAGCAATTATAAGATTTATACGATGGAAGCCCTGCTGTATTTTTATTGCATTTTATGATTCAGGCGTTGACTTCTAAGGCCCTAACTATTGAATCTGTTGGAGCAATGCCCTAGGGTGAAGCCTAGGTTGCTGGGAAAGTAGAAATGACCATAGCTTTCACACTGGTAGCAATTATTCGTTTTATACAATGGAAAAACTGTTCTATTTATTTTGTATTTTATGCTTCGGGCGTTGACTTCTAAAGCCCTAACTGTTTGATCTGGTGGAGCAACGCCCTAGAGTGAAGCCTAGGTTGCCCGTAACGTAGAACTGACCATAACTTTCACACTGGTTGCTATTATTCGTTTTATACGATGGAAAAACTGTTATATTTATATTGTATTTTATGCGTCTGGCGTTCACTTCTTAGGCCCTAACTATTCGATCTGGTGGAACAACGCCGTAGAGTGAAGCCTCGGTTGCCCGGATCGTAGAAATGACCATTACTTTCACACTGTTTGCAATTATTCCTTTTATACGATGGAAAAGCTGTTGTATTTATATCGTATTTTATGCATCTGGCGTTGACATCTAAGGACCTAACAATTCGTTCTGGTGAAGCAGCGCCCTAGAGTGAAGCCTAGGTTGCCAGGAAAGTAGAAATGACCATAACCTTCATACTGGTTGCAATTATTCGTTTTATATGATGGAAAAACTGTTGTATTTATATTGTATTTTATGCTTCTGGCGTTCACTTCGCAGGCCCTAACTATTCGATCTGGTGGAACAACCGCCTAGGGTGAAGCCTAGGTTGCCCGGAACGTAGAAATGACCATAACTTTTACACTGGTAGCAATTATTCGTTTTATACAATGGAAAAACTGTTCTATTTATTTTGTATTTAATGCTTCGGGCGTTGGCTTCTAAGGCCGTAGCTATTCGATATGGTGGAGCACCGCCCTAGAGTGAAGCCTAGGTTGCTCGGAACGTAGAAATGACCACAACTTTCACACTGTTTGCAATTATCCATTTAATACGATGGAAAAGCTGTTGTATTTATTTCGTATTTTATGCTTCTGGCGTTGACATCTAAGGACCTAACTATTGGTTCTGGTGGAGCAACGCCCTAGGGTGAAGCCTAGGTTGCCCGGAAAGTGGAAATGACCATAACTTTCACACTGGCAGCAATTATTCGTTTTATACAATGGAAAAACTGTTCTATTTATTTTGCATTTTATGCTTCAGGCGTAGGCTTCTAAGGCCGTACCTATTCGATATGGTGGAGCACCGCCCTAGAGCGAAGCCTAGGTTGCTCGGAACGTAGAAATGACCACAACTTTCACACTGTTTGCAATTATCCATTTAATACGATGGAAAGCTGTTGTATTTATTTCGTATTTTATGCTTCTGGCGTTGACATCTAAGGACCTAACTATTCGTTCTGGTGGAGCAGCGCCCTAGAGTGAAGCCTAGGTTGCTCGGAATGTAGAAATGACCATAACTTTCACGCTGGTTGCTATTATTCGTTTTATACGATGGAAAAACTGTTGTATTTATATTGCATTTTATGCTTCTGGCGTTCACTTCTTAGACCCTAACTATTCGATCTGGTGGAACAACGCCCTAGGGTGAAGCCTAGGTTGCCCGGAACGTAGAAATGACCATAATATTTACACTGGTTGCAATTATTCGTTTTATACAATGGAAAAACTGCTCTATTTATTTTGTATTTTATGCTTCGGGCGTTGACTTCGAAGGCCCTAACTGTTTGATCTGGTGGAGCAACGCCCTAGAGTGAAACCTAGGTTGCCTGGAACGCAGAAATGACCATCACCTTCACACGGGTTGCAGTTATTCCTGTAATAGGATGGAAAGACTGTTGTATTTTTATTGTATTTTAGACTTCTGGCGTTGACTCCTAAGGCCCTAACTATTCGATCAGGTGGAGCATCGCCCTAGAGTGAAGCCTAGGTTGCTCCGAATGTAGAAATGACCATATGTTTCACACTGGTTGCAATGATTCACTTTATACGGTGGAAAAACTGTTGTACTTATATTGTATTTTATTCTTATGGCGTTGAATTCTAAGTCCCTCACTATTCGATCTGGTGGTGCAACCCCCTAGAGTAAAACCTAGGTTACCCGGAACGTAGAAATGACCACAACTTTCATACTGTTTGCAGTTATTCCTGTTATACGATGGAAAAACTGTTGCATCTTTATTGTTTTTTATGCTTCTGGCGTTGACATCTTAGGCCCTAACTATTCCATCTGGTGGAGCAACGCCCTAGGGTGAAGGGTAGGTTGCCCTGAACGTAGAAATGACCATAACTTTCACACTGGTAGCAATTATTCGTTTTATACGATGGAAAAACTGTTCTATTTATATATTATTTTATGATTCGGGCGTTGACTTCTAAGGCCCTAACTATTCGATCTGGTGGAGCAACGCCATAGCGTGAAGCCTAGGTTGCCCGGAAAGTAGAAATGACCATAACTTTCATACTGGTTGCAATTATTCGTTTTATATGATGGAAAAACTGTTGTATTTATATTGTATTTTATGCTTCTGGCGTTCACTTCTTAGGCCCTAACTATTCCATCTGGTGGAGCAACGCCCTAGGGTGAAGGGTAGGTTGCCCTGAACATAGAAATGACCATAACTTTTACACTGGTAGCAATTATTCGTTTTATACAATGGAAAAACTGTTCTATTTATTTTGTATTTAATGCTTCGGGCGTTGGCTTCTAATGCCCTAACTGTTTGATCTGGTGGAGCAACGCCCTAGGGTGAAGCCTAGGTTGCCCGGAAAGTAGAAATGACCATCACCTTCAAACTGGTTGCAATTAATCCTGTTACACGATGTAAAAGCTGTTGTATTTTTATTGCATTTTATGCATCGGGCGTTGACTTCTAAGGCCCTAACTATTCAATCTGTTGGAGCAACGCCCTAGAGTGAAGCCTAGGTTGCCCGGAACGTAGAAATGGCCATAACTATTACACTGGTAGCAATTATTCGTTTTATACAATGGAAAAACTGTTCTATTTATTTTGTATTTAATGCTTCGGGCGTTGGCTTCTAATGCCCTAACTGTTTGATCTGGTGGAGCAACGCCCTAGGGTGAAGCCTAGGTTGCCCGGAAAGTAGAAATGACCATAACCTTCACACTGGCAGCAATTATTCGTTTTATACAATGGAAAAACTGTTCTATTTATTTTGCATTTTATGCTTCAGGCGTAAGCTTCTAAGGCCGTAGCTATTCGATATGGTGGAGCACCGCCCTAGAGTGAAGCCTAGGTTGCTCGGAACGTAGAAATGACCACAATTTTCACACTGTTTGCAATTACCCATTTAATACGATGGAAAGCTGTTGTATTTATTTCGTATTTTATGCTTCTGGCGTTGACTTCTAAGGACCTACCTATTCGATCTGGTGGAGCAACGCCCTAGAGTGAAGTCTAGGTTGTCCGGAACGTAGAAGTGACCATAACTTTCACACTGGTTGCTATCATTCGTTTTATACGATAGAAAAACTGTTATATTTATAATGTATTTTATGCTTCTGGCGTTGGCTTCTAAGGCCCTAACTGTTTGATCTGGTGGAGCAACGCCAAAGTGTGAAACCTAGGTTGCCCGGAACGTAGAAGTGACCATAACTTTCACACCGGTTGCTATTATTCGTTTTATACGATGGAAAAGCTGTTGTATTTATATTGTATTTTATGCTTCTGGCGTTGTCTTCTAATGCACTAACTATTCGATCTGGCGGAGCAACGCCCTAGAGTGAAGCCGAGGTTGCCCGGAACGTAGAAATGACCATCACTTTCAAACTGGTTGCAATTATTCCGGTTATATGATGGAAAAACTGTTGTATTTTTATTGCATTTTATGCTTCGGGCATTGACTTCTAAGGCCCTAACTGTTTGATCTGGTGGAGCAACGCCCTAGAGTGAAGCCTAGGTTGCCCGGTACGTAGAAATGACCATCACTTTCAAACTGGTTGCAATTATTCGTTTTATACAATGGAAAATCTGTTCTATTTATTTTGTATTTAATGCTTCGGGCGTTGGCTTCTAATGCCCTAACTGTTTGATCTGGTGGAGCAACGCCCTAGGGTGAAGCCTAGGTTGCCCGGAAAGTAGAAATGACCATAACTTTCACACTGGCAGCAATTATTCGTTTTATACAATGGAAAAACTGTTCTATTTATTTTGCATTTTATGCTTCAGGCGTAGGCTTCTAAGGCCGTAGCTATTCGATATGGTGGAGCACCGCCCTAGAGTGAAGCCTAGGTTGCTCGGAACGTAGAAATGACCACAACTTTCACACTGTTTGCAATTATCCATTTAATACGATTGAAAAGCTGTTGTATTTATTTCGTATTTTATGCTTCTGGCGTTGACTTCTAAGGACATAACTATTCGTTCTGGTGGAGCAGCGCCCTAGAGTGAAGCCTAGGTTGCTCGGAATGTAGAAATGACCATAACTTTCACACTGGTTGCTATTATTCGTTTTATACGATGGAAAAACTGTTGTATCTATATTGCATTTTATGCTTCTGGCGTTCACTTCTTAGGCCCTAACTATTCCATCTGGTGGAGCTACGCCCTGGAGTGAAGCCTAGGTTGCCCGGAACGTTGAAATGACCATCACTTTCAAACTGGTTGCAATTAATCCTGTTATACGATGGAAAAAGTGTTGTATTTTTATTGCATTTAATGCTTCGGGCATTGACTTCTATGGCCCTAACTATTCAATCTGTTGGAGCAACGCCCTAGGGTGAAGCCTAGGTTGCCCGGAACGTAGAAATGACCATAACTTTTACACTGCTAGCAATTATTCCTTTTATACAATGGAAAAACTGTTCTATTTATTTTGTATTTAATGCTTCGGGCGTTGGCTTCTAATGCCCTAACTGTTTGATCTGGTGGAGCAACGCCCTAGGGTGAAGCCTAGGTTGCCCGGAAAGTAGAAATGACCATCACCTTCAAACTGGTTGCAATTAATCCTGTTATACGATGTAAAAGCTGTTGTATTTTTATTGCATTTTATGCATCGGGCCTTGACTTCTAAGGCCCTAACTATTGAATCTGTTGGAGCAACGCCCTAGGGTGAAGCCTAGGTTGCCCGGAACGTAGAAATGGCCATAACTTTTACACTGGTAGCAATTATTCGTTTTATACAATGGAAAAACTGTTCTATTTATTTTGTATTTAATGCTTCGGGCGTTGGCTTCTAATGCCCTAACTGTTTGATCTGGTGGAGCAACGCCCGAGGGTGAAGCCTAGGTTGCCCGGAAAGTAGAAATGACCATAACCTTCACACTGGCAGCAATTATTCGTTTTATACAATGGAAAAACTGTTCTATTTATTTTGCATTTTATGCTTCAGGCGTAAGCTTCTAAGGCCGTAGCTATTCGATATGGTGGAGCACCGCCCTAGAGTGAAGCCTAGGTTGCTCGGAACGTAGAAATGACCACAATTTTCACACTGTTTGCAATTACCCATTTAATACGATGGAAAGCTGTTGTATTTATTTCGTATTTTATGCTTCTGGCGTTGACTTCTAAGGACCTAACTATTCGATCTGGTGGAGCAACGCCCTAGAGTGAAGTCTAGGTTGTCCGGAACGTAGAAGTGACCATAACTTTCACACTGGTTGCTATCATTCGTTTTATGCGATAGAGAAACTGCTATATTTATGATGTATTTTATGATTCTGGCGTTGGCTTCTAAGGCCCTAACTGTTTGATCTGGTGGAGCAACGCCAAAGAGTGAAACCTAGGTTGCCCGGAACGTAGAAATGACCATAACTTTCACACTGGTTGCTATTATTCGTTTTATACGATGGAAAAGCTGTTGTATTTATATTGTATTTTATGCTTCTGGCGTTGACTTCTAATGCACTAACTATTCGATCTGGCGGAGCAACGCCCTAGAGTGAAGCCGAGGTTTCCCGGAACGTAGAAAGGACCATCACTTTCAAACTGGTTGCAATTATTCCTGTTATATGACGGAAAAACTGTTGTCTTTTTATAGCATTTTATGCTTCGGGCATTGACTTCTAAGGCCCTAACTATTCTATCTGTTGGAGCAACGCCCCAGGGTGTAGCTTAGGTTGCCCGGAACGTAGAAATGACCATCACTTTCAAACTAGTTGCAATTATTCCTGTTATATGATGGAAAAACTGTTATATTTTTATTGCATTTTATGCTTCGGGCATTGACTTCTAAGGCCCTAACTGTTTGATCTGGTGGAGCAACGCCCTAGAGTGAAGCCTAGGTTGCCCGGTACGTAGAAATGACCATCACTTTCAAACTGGTTGCAATTATTCGTTTTATACGATGGAAAAGCTGTTGTATTTATATCGTATTTTATGCTTCTGGCGTTGACTTCTTAGGCCCTAAATATTCCATCAGGTGGAACAACGCCCTAGGGTGAAGCCTAGATTGCCCGGAACGTAGAAATGACTATAACTTTTACACTGGCAGCAATTATTCGTTTTATACAATGGAAAAACTGTTCTATTTATTTTGTATTTTATGCTTCGGGCGTTGACTTCTAAGGCCCTAGCTGTTTGATCTGGTGGAGCAACGCCCTAGGGTGAAGCCTAGGTTTCCCGGAAATTAGAAATGACCATAACTTTCATACTGGTTGCAATTATTCGTTTTATATGATGGAAAAACTGTTGTATTTATATTGTATTTTATGCTTCTGGCGTTCACTTCTTACGCCCTAACTATTCGATCTGGTGGAACAACGGCCTAGGGTGAAGCCTAGGTTGCCCGGAACGTAGAAATGACCATAACTTTTACACTGGTAGCAATTATTCGTTTTATACAATGGAAAATCTGTTCTATTTATTTTGTATTTAATGCTTCGGCCGTTGGCTTCTAATGCCCTAACTGTTTGATCTGGTGGAGCAACGCCCTAGGGTGAAGCCTAGGTTGCGCGGAAAGTAGAAATGACCATAACTTTCACACTGGCAGCAATTATTCGTTTTATACAATGGAAAAACTGTTCTATTTATTTTGCATTTTATGCTTCAGGCGTAGGCTTCTAAGGCCGTAGCTATACGATATGGTGGAGCACCGCCCTAGAGTGAAGCCTAGGTTGCTCGGAACGTAGAAATGACCATCACTTTCAAACTGGTTGCAATTATTCGTTTTATACGATGGAAAAGCTGTTGTATTTATATCGTATTTTATGATTCGGGCGTTGACTTCTAAGGCCCTAACTATTGAATCTGTTGGAGCAATGCCCTAGGGTGAAGCCTAGGTTGCTGGGAAAGTAGAAATGACCATAAGTTTCACGCTGGATGCAATTATTCTTTTTATACGATGGAAAAACTGTTCTATTTACTTTGTATTTAATGCTTCGGGCGTTGGCTTCTACGGCCCTAACTGTCTGATCTGGTGGAGCAACGCCCTAGAGTGAAGCCTAGGTTGCCCGGAACGTAGAAATGACCATAACTTTTACACTGGTAGCAATTATTCGTTTTATACAATGGAAAATCTGTTCTATTTATTTTGTATTTAATGCTTCGGGCGTTGGCTTCTAATGCCCTAACTGTTTGATCTGGTGGAGCAACGCCCTAGGGTGAAGCCTAGGTTGCCCGGAAAGTAGAAATGACCATAACTTTCACACTGGCAGCAATTATTCGTTTTATACAATGGAAAAACTGTTCTATTTATTTTGCATTTTATGCTTCAGGCGTAGGCTTCTAAGGCCGTAGCTATTCGATATGGTGGAGCACCGCCCTAGAGTGAAGCCTAGGTTGCTCGGAACGTAGAAATGACCACAACTTTCACACTGTTTGCAATTATCCATTTAATACGATTGAATAGCTGTTGTATTTATTTCGTATTTTATGCTTCTGGCGTTGACTTCTAAGGACATAACTATTCGTTCTGGTGGAGCAGCGCCCTAGAGTGAAGCCTAGGTTGCTCGGAATGTAGAAATGACCATAACTTTCACACTGGTTGCTATTATTCGTTTTATACGATGGAAAAACTGTTGTATCTATATTGCATTTTATGCTTCTGGCGTTCACTTCTTAGGCCCTAACTATTCCATCTGGTGGAGCTACGCCCTGGAGTGAAGCCTAGGTTGCCCGGAACGTTGAAATGACCATCACTTTCAAACTGGTTGCAATTAATCCTGTTATACGATGGAAAAAGTGTTGTATTTTTATTGCATTTAATGCTTCGGGCATTGACTTCTATGGCCCTAACTATTCAATCTGTTGGAGCAACGCCCTAGGGTGAAGCCTAGGTTGCCCGGAACGTAGAAATGACCATAACTTTTACACTGGTAGCAATTATTCGTTTTATACAATGGAAAAACTGTTCTATTTATTTTGTATTTAATGCTTCGGGCGTTGGCTTCTAATGCCCTAACTGTTTGATCTGGTGGAGCAACGCCCTAGGGTGAAGCCTAGGTTTCCCGGAAATTAGAAATGACCATAACTTTCATACTGGTTGCAATTATTCGTTTTATATGATGGAAAAACTGTTGTATTTATATTGTATTTTATGCTTCTGGCGTTCACTTCTTACGCCCTAACTATTCGATCTGGTGGAACAACGGCCTAGGGTGAAGCCTAGGTTGCCCGGAACGTAGAAATGACCATAACTTTTACACTGGTAGCAATTATTCGTTTTATACAATGGAAAATCTGTTCTATTTATTTTGTATTTAATGCTTCGGCCGTTGGCTTCTAATGCCCTAACTGTTTGATCTGGTGGAGCAACGCCCTAGGGTGAAGCCTAGGTTGCGCGGAAAGTAGAAATGACCATAACTTTCACACTGGCAGCAATTATTCGTTTTATACAATGGAAAAACTGTTCTATTTATTTTGCATTTTATGCTTCAGGCGTAGGCTTCTAAGGCCGTAGCTATACGATATGGTGGAGCACCGCCCTAGAGTGAAGCCTAGGTTGCTCGGAACGTAGAAATGACCATCACTTTCAAACTGGTTGCAATTATTCGTTTTATACGATGGAAAAGCTGTTGTATTTATATCGTATTTTATGATTCGGGCGTTGACTTCTAAGGCCCTAACTATTGAATCTGTTGGAGCAATGCCCTAGGGTGAAGCCTAGGTTGCTGGGAAAGTAGAAATGACCATAAGTTTCACGCTGGATGCAATTATTCTTTTTATACGATGGAAAAACTGTTCTATTTACTTTGTATTTAATGCTTCGGGCGTTGGCTTCTACGGCCCTAACTGTCTGATCTGGTGGAGCAACGCCCTAGAGTGAAGCCTAGGTTGCCCGGAACGTAGAAATGACCATAACTTTTACACTGGTAGCAATTATTCGTTTTATACAATGGAAAATCTGTTCTATTTATTTTGTATTTAATGCTTCGGGCGTTGGCTTCTAATGCCCTAACTGTTTGATCTGGTGGAGCAACGCCCTAGGGTGAAGCCTAGGTTGCCCGGAAAGTAGAAATGACCATAACTTTCACACTGGCAGCAATTATTCGTTTTATACAATGGAAAAACTGTTCTATTTATTTTGCATTTTATGCTTCAGGCGTAGGCTTCTAAGGCCGTAGCTATTCGATATGGTGGAGCACCGCCCTAGAGTGAAGCCTAGGTTGCTCGGAACGTAGAAATGACCACAACTTTCACACTGTTTGCAATTATCCATTTAATACGATTGAATAGCTGTTGTATTTATTTCGTATTTTATGCTTCTGGCGTTGACTTCTAAGGACATAACTATTCGTTCTGGTGGAGCAGCGCCCTAGAGTGAAGCCTAGGTTGCTCGGAATGTAGAAATGACCATAACTTTCACACTGGTTGCTATTATTCGTTTTATACGATGGAAAAACTGTTGTATCTATATTGCATTTTATGCTTCTGGCGTTCACTTCTTAGGCCCTAACTATTCCATCTGGTGGAGCTACGCCCTGGAGTGAAGCCTAGGTTGCCCGGAACGTTGAAATGACCATCACTTTCAAACTGGTTGCAATTAATCCTGTTATACGATGGAAAAAGTGTTGTATTTTTATTGCATTTAATGCTTCGGGCATTGACTTCTATGGCCCTAACTATTCAATCTGTTGGAGCAACGCCCTAGGGTGAAGCCTAGGTTGCCCGGAACGTAGAAATGACCATAACTTTTACACTGGTAGCAATTATTCGTTTTATACAATGGAAAAACTGTTCTATTTATTTTGTATTTAATGCTTCGGGCGTTGGCTTCTAATGCCCTAACTGTTTGATCTGGTGGAGCAACGCCCTAGGGTGAAGCCTAGGTTGCCCGGAAAGTAGAAATGACCATCACCTTCAAACTGGTTGCAATTAATCCTGTTACACGCTGTAAAAGCTGTTGTATTTTTATTGCATTTTATGCATCGGGCCTTGACTTCTAATTCCCTAACTATTCAATCTGTTGGAGCAACGCCCTAGAGTGAAGCCTAGGTTGCCCGGAACGTAGAAATGGCCATAACTTTTACACTGGTAGCAATTATTCGTTTTATACAATGGAAAATCTGTTCTATTTATTTTGTATTTAATGCTTCGGGCGTTGGCTTCTAATGCCCTAACTGTTTGATCTGGTGGAGCAACGCCCTAGGGTGAAGCCTAGGTTGCCCGGCAAGTAGAAATGACCATAACTTTCACACTGGCAGCAATTATTCGTTTTATACAATGGAAAAACTGTTCTATTTATTTTGCACTTTATGCTTCAGGCGTAGGCTTCTAAGGCCGTAGCTATTCGATATGGTGGAGCACCGCCCTAGAGTGAAGCCTAGGTTGCTCGGAACGTAGAAATGACCACAACTTTCACACTGTTTGCAATTATCCATTTAATACGATTGAAAAGCTGTTGTATTTATTTCGTATTTTATGCTTCTGGCGTTGACTTCTAAGGACATAACTATTCGTTCTGGTGGAGCAGCGCCCTAGAGTGAAGCCTAGGTTGCTCGGAATGTAGAAATGACCATAACTTTCACACTGGTTGCTATTATTCGTTTTATACGATGGAAAAACTGTTGTATCTATATTGCATTTTATGCTTCTGGCGTTCACTTCTTAGGCCCTAACTATTCCATCTGGTGGAGCTACGCCCTGGAGTGAAGCCTAGGTTGCCCGGAACGTTGAAATGACCATCACTTTCAAACTGGTTGCAATTAATCCTGTTATACGATGGAAAAAGTGTTGTATTTTTATTGCATTTAATGCTTCGGGCATTGACTTCTATGGCCCTAACTATTCAATCTGTTGGAGCAACGCCCTAGGGTGAAGCCTAGGTTGCCCGGAACGTAGAAATGACCATAACTTTTACACTGGTAGCAATTATTCGTTTTATACAATGGAAAAACTGTTCTATTTATTTTGTATTTAATGCTTCGGGCGTTGGCTTCTAATGCCCTAACTGTTTGATCTGGTGGAGCAACGCCCTAGGGTGAAGCCTAGGTTGCCCGGAAAGTAGAAATGACCATCACCTTCAAACTGGTTGCAATTAATCCTGTTATACGATGTAAAAGCTGTTGTATTTTTATTGCATTTTATGCATCGGGCCTTGACTTCTAAGGCCCTAACTATTCAATCTGTTGGAGCAACGCCCTAGGGTGAAGCCGAGGTTGCCCGGAACGTAGAAATGGCCATAACTTTTACACTGGTAGCAATTATTCGTTTTATACAATGGAAAAACTGTTCTATTTATTTTGTATTTAATGCTTCGGGCGTTGGCTTCTAATGCCCTAACTGTTTGATCTGGTGGAGCAACGCCCTAGGGTGAAGCCTAGGTTGCCCGGAAAGTAGAAATGACCATAACCTTCACACTGGCAGCAATTATTCGTTTTATACAATGGAAAAACTGTTCTATTTATTTTGCATTTTATGCTTCAGGCGTAAGCTTCTAAGGCCGTAGCTATTCGATATGGTGGAGCACCGCCCTAGAGTGAAGCCTAGGTTGCTCGGAACGTAGAAATGACCACAATTTTCACACTGTTTGCAATTACCCATTTAATACGATGGAAAGCTGTTGTATTTATTTCGTATTTTATGCTTCTGGCGTTGACTTCTAAGGACCTAACTATTCGATCTGGTGGAGCAACGCCCTAGAGTGAAGTCTAGGTTGTCCGGAACGTAGAAGTGACCATAACTTTCACACTGGTTGCTATCATTCGTTTTATACGATAGAAAAACTGTTATATTTATAATGTATTTTATGCTTCTGGCGTTGGCTTCTAAGGCCCTAACTGTTTGATCTGGTGGAGCAACGCCCTAGAGTGAAGCCGAGGTTGCCCGGAACGTAGAAATGACCATCACTTTCAAACTGGTTGCAATTATTCCGGTTATATGATGGAAAAACTGTTGTATTTTTATTGCATTTTATGCTTCGGGCATTGACTTCTAAGGCCCTAACTGTTTGATCTGGTGGAGCAACGCCCTAGAGTGAAGCCTAGGTTGCCCGGTACGTAGAAATGACCATCACTTTCAAACTGGTTGCAATTATTCGTTTTATACGATGGAAAAGCTGTTGTATTTTTATCGTATTTTATGCTTCTGGCGTTGACTTCTTAGGCCCTAAATATTCCATCAGGTGGAACAACGCCCTAGGGTGAAGCCTAGGTTGCCCGGAACGTAGAAATGACTATAACTTTTACACTGGCAGCAATTATTCGTTTTATACAATGGAAAAACTGTTCTATTTATTTTGTATTTTATGCTTCGGGAGTTGACTTCTAAGGCCCTAGCTGTTTGATCTGGTGGAGCAACGCCCTAGGGTGAAGCCTAGGTTGCCCGGAAAGGAGAAATGACCATAACTTTCATACTGGTTGCAATTATTCGTTTTATATGATGGAAAAACTGTTGTATTTATATTGTATTTTATGCTTCTGGCGTTCACTTCTTACGCCCTAACTATTCGATCTGGTGGAACAACGGCCTAGGGTGAAGCCTAGGTTGCCCGGAACGTAGAAATGACCATAACTTTTACACTGGTAGCAATTATTCGTTTTATACAATGGAAAATCTGTTCTATTTATTTTGTATTTAATGCTTCGGGCGTTGGCTTCTAATGCCCTAACTGTTTGATCTGGTGGAGCAACGCCCTAGGGTGAAGCCTAGGTTGCCCGGAAAGTAGAAATGACCATAACTTTCACACTGGCAGCAATTATTCGTTTTATACAATGGAAAAACTGTTCTATTTATTTTGCATTTTATGCTTCAGGCGTAGGCTTCTAAGGCCGTAGCTATTCGATATGGTGGAGCACCGCCCTAGAGTGAAGCCTAGGTTGCTCGGAACGTAGAAATGACCACAACTTTCACACTGTTTGCAATTATCCATTTAATACGATTGAAAAGCTGTTGTATTTATTTCGTATTTTATGCTTCTGGCGTTGACTTCTAAGGACATAACTATTCGTTCTGGGGGAGCAGCGCCCTAGAGTGAAGCCTAGGTTGCTCGGAATGTAGAAATGACCATAACTTTCACACTGGTTGCTATTATTCGTTTTATACGATGGAAAAACTGTTGTATCTATATTGCATTTTATGCTTCTGGCGTTCACTTCTTAGGCCCTAACTATTCCATCTGGTGGAGCTACGCCCTGGAGTGAAGCCTAGGTTGCCCGGAACGTTGAAATGACCATCACTTTCAAACTGGTTGCAATTAATCCTGTTATACGATGGAAAAAGTGTTGTATTTTTATTGCATTTAATGCTTCGGGCATTGACTTCTAAGGCCGTAACTATTCAATCTGTTGGAGCAACGCCCTAGGGTGAAGCCTAGGTTACTAGGAAAGTAGAAATGACCATAAGTTTCACGCTGGATGCAATTATTCTTTTATACGATGGAAAAACTGTTCTATTTACTTTGTATTTAATGCTTCGGGCGTTGGCTTCTAAGGCCATAACTGTCTGATCTGGTGGAGCAACGTCCTAGAGTGAAGCCTAGGTTGCCCGGAACGTAGAAATGACCATAACTTTCACACTGGTTGCTATTATTCGTTTTATACGATGGAAAAACTGTTATATTTATATTGTATTTTATGCGTCTGGCGTTCACTTCTTAGGCCCTAACTATTCGACATGGTGGAACAACGCCGTAGAGTGAAGCCTCGGTTGCCAGGATCGTAGAAATGACCATTACTTTCACACTGTTTGCAATTATTCCTTTTATACGATGGAAAAGCTGTTGTATTTATATTGCATTTTATGCTTCGGGCCTTGACTTCTAAGGCCCTAACTATTCAATCTGTCGGAGCAACGCCCTAGGGTGAAGCCTAGGTTGCCCGGTATGTAGAAATGACCATCACTTTCACACTGGTAGCAATTATTCGTTTTATACGATGGAAACCCTGCTGTATTTTTATTGCACTTTAAGACTCGGGCGTTGACTTCTCAGGCCCTAACTATTGAATCTGTTGGAGCAATGCCCTAGGGTGAAGCCTAGGTTGCTAGGAAAGTAGAAATGACCATAAGTTTCACGCTGGATGCAATTATTCTTTTATACGATGGAAAAACTGTTCTATTTACTTTGTATTTAATGCTTCGGGCGTTGGCTTCTAAGGCCCTAACTGTCTGATCTGGTGGAGCAACGTCCTAGAGTGAAGCCTAGGTTGCCCGGAACGTAGAAATGACCATAACTTTCACACTGGTTGCTATTATTCGTTTTATACGATGGAAAAACTGTTATATTTATATTGTATTTTATGCGTCTGGCGTTCACTTCTTAGGCCCTAACTATTCGACATGGTGGAACAACGCCGTAGAGTGAAGCCTCGGTTGCCAGGATCGTAGAAATGACCATTACTTTCACACTGTTTGCAATTATTCCTTTTATACGATGGAAAAGCTGTTGTATTTATATTGCATTTTATGCTTCGGGCCTTGACTTCTAAGGCCCTAACTATTCAATCTGTCGGAGCAACGCCCTAGGGTGAAGCCTAGGTTTCCCGGAACGAAGAAATGACCATCACTTTCACACTGGTTGCAATTATTCATATTATAGGATGGAAAACCTGTTGCATTTATATTGTATTTTATGCTCCTGGTGTTGACTTCTAAGGCCCTAACTATTCAATCTGTTGGAGCAACGCCCTAGGGTGAAGCCTAGGCTGCACGGAAAGTAGAAATGTATATAACTTTCATACTGGTTGCAATTATCCGGTTTATACGACGGAAAAACTGTTGTATTTATATTGTATTTAATGCTTCTGGCGTTCACTTCTTAGGCACTAACTTTTCAACCTGTTGGAGCAACGCCCTAGGGTGAAGCCTAGGTTGCCCGGAAAGTAGAAATGACCATAACTTTCACACTGGCAGCAATTATTCGTTTTATACGATGGAAAAACTGTTCTATTTATATTGTATTTTATGCTTCTGGCGTTCACTTCTTAGGCCTTAACTATTTGATCTGGTGGAACAACGCACCAGGGTGAAGCCTAGGCTGCCCGGAACGTAGAAATGACCATAACTTTCACACTGGTAGGAATTATTCGATTTATACAATGGGAAAACTGTTCTATTTATTTTGCATTTTATGCTTCAGGCGTAAGCTTCTAAGGCCGTAGCTATTCGATATGGTGGAGCACCGCCCTAGAGTGAAGCCTAGGTTGCTCGGAACGTAGAAATGACCACAATTTTCACACTCTTTGCAATTACCCATTTAATACGATGGAAAGCTGTTGTATTTATTTCGTATTTTATGCTTCTGGCGTTGACATCTAAGGACCTAACTATTCGTTCTGGTGGAGCAGCGCCCTAGAGTGAAGCCTATGTTGCTCGGAACGTAGAAATGACCATCACTTTCAAACTGGTTGCAATTATGCCGGTTATATGATGGAAAAACTGTTGTATTTTTATTGCATTTTATGCTTCGGGCATTGACTTCTAAGGCCTTAACTGTTTGATCTGGTGGAGCAACGCCCTAGAGTGAAGCCTAGGTTGCCCGGTACGTAGAAATGACCATCACTTTCAAACTGGTTGCAATTATTCGTTTTATACGATGGAAAAGCTGTTGTATTTTTATCGTATTTTATGCTTCTGGCGTTGACTTCTTAGGCCCTAAATATTCCATCAGGTGGAACAACGCCCTAGGGTGAAGCCTAGGTTGCCCGGAACGTAGAAATGACTATAACTTTTACACTGGCAGCAATTATTCGTTTTATACAATGGAAAAACTGTTCTATTTATTTTGTATTTTATGCTTCGGGAGTTGACTTCTAAGGCCCTAGCTGTTTGATCTGGTGGAGCAACGCCCTAGGGTGAAGCCTAGGTTGCCCGGAAAGGAGAAATGACCATAACTTTCATACTGGTTGCAATTATTCGTTTTATATGATGGAAAAACTGTTGTATTTATATTGTATTTTATGCTTCTGGCGTTCACTTCTTGCGCCCTAACTATTCGATCTGGTGGAACAACGGCCTAGGGTGAAGCCTAGGTTGCCCGGAACGTAGA
Source organism: Calliopsis andreniformis (assembly GCF_051401765.1). Classification (NCBI taxonomy): domain Eukaryota; kingdom Metazoa; phylum Arthropoda; class Insecta; order Hymenoptera; family Andrenidae; genus Calliopsis; species Calliopsis andreniformis. The sequence goes on along the minus strand of NW_027480423.1, from coordinate 6,837,585 downwards.
AATGACCATAACTTTTACACTGGTAGCAATTATTCGTTTTATACAATGGAAAATCTGTTCTATTTATTTTGTATTTAATGCTTCGGGCGTTGGCTTCTAATGCCCTAACTGTTTGATCTGGTGGAGCAACGCCCTAGGGTGAAGCCTAGGTTGCCCGGAAAGTAGAAATGACCATAACTTTCACACTGGCAGCAATTATTCGTTTTATACAATGGAAAAACTGTTCTATTTATTTTGCATTTTATGCTTCAGGCGTAGGCTTCTAAGGCCGTAGCTATTCGATATGGTGGAGCACCGCCCTAGAGTGAAGCCTAGGTTGCTCGGAACGTAGAAATGACCACAACTTTCACACTGTTTGCAATTATCCATTTAATACGATTGAAAAGCTGTTGTATTTATTTCGTATTTTATGCTTCTGGCGTTGACTTCTAAGGACATAACTATTCCATCTGGTGGAGCTACGCCCTGGAGTGAAGCCTAGGTTGCCCGGAACGTTGAAATGACCATCACTTTCAAACTGGTTGCAATTAATCCTGTTATACGATGGAAAAAGTGTTGTATTTTTATTGCATTTAATGCTTCGGGCATTGACTTCTAAGGCCGTAACTATTCAATCTGTTGGAGCAACGCCCTAGGGTGAAGCCTAGGTTGCCCGGAACGTAGAAATGACCATAACTTTTACACTGGTAGCAATTATTCGTTTTATACAATGGAAAAACTGTTCTATTTATTTTGTATTTAATGCTTCGGGCGTTGGCTTCTAATGCCCTAACTGTTTGATCTGGTGGAGCAACGCCCTAGGGTGAAGCCTAGGTTGCCCGGAACGTTGAAATGACCATCACTTTCAAACTGGTTGCAATTAATCCTGTTATACGATGGAAAAAGTGTTGTATTTTTATTGCATTTAATGCTTCGGGCATTGACTTCTAAGGCCCTAACTATTCAATCTGTTGGAGCAACGCCCTAGGGTGAAGCCTAGGTTGCCCGGAATGTAGAAATGACCATAACTTTCACACTGGTTGCTATTATTCGTTTGTTACGATGGTAAAACTGTTATATTTATATTGTATTTTATGCGTCTGGCGTTCACTTCTTAGGCCCTAACTATTCGATCTGGTGGAACAACGCCGTAGAGTGAAGCCTCGGTTGCCCGGATCGTAGAAATGACCATTACTTTCACACTGTTTGCAATTATTCCTTTTATACGATGGAAAGGCTGTTGTATTTATATCGTATTTTATGCTTCTGGCGTTGACATCCAAGGACCTAACTATTCGTTCTGGTGGAGCAGCGCCCTAGAGTGAAGCCTAGGTTGCCCGGTATGTAGAAATGACCATCACTTTCACACTGGTAGCAATTATTCGTTTTATACGATGGAAACCCTGCTGTATTTTTATTGCACTTTAAGACTCGGGCGTTGACTTCTCAGGCCCTAACTATTGAATCTGTTGGAGCAATGCCCTAGGGTGAAGCCTAGGTTGCTAGGAAAGTAGAAATGACCATAAGTTTCACGCTGGATGCAATTATTCTTTTATACAATGGAAAAACTGTTCTATTTACTTTGTATTTAATGCTTCGGGCGTTGGCTTCTAAGGCCCTAACTGTCTGATCTGGTGGAGAAACGTCCTAGAGTGAAGCCTAGGTTGCCCGGAACGTAGAAATGACCATAACTTTCACACTGGTTGCTATTATTCGTTTTATACGATGGAAAAACTGTTATATTTATATTGTATTTTATGCGTCTGGCGTTCACTTCTTAGGCCCTAACTATTCGACATGGTGGAACAACGCCGTAGAGTGAAGCCTCGGTTGCCAGGATCGTAGAAATGACCATTACTTTCACACTGTTTGCAATTATTCCTTTTATACGATGGAAAAGCTGTTGTATTTATATTGCATTTTATGCTTCGGGCCTTGACTTCTAAGGCCCTAACTATTCAATCTGTCGGAGCAACGCCCTAGGGTGAAGCCTAGGTTGCCCGGTATGTAGAAATGACCATCACTTTCACACTGGTAGCAATTATTCGTTTTATACGATGGAAACCCTGCTGTATTTTTATTGCACTTTAAGACTCGGGCGTTGACTTCTCAGGCCCTAACTATTGAATCTGTTGGAGCAATGCCCTAGGGTGAAGCCTAGGTTGCTAGGAAAGTAGAAATGACCATAAGTTTCACGCTGGATGCAATTATTCTTTTATACGATGGAAAAACTGTTCTATTTACTTTGTATTTAATGCTTCGGGCGTTGGCTTCTAAGGCCCTAACTGTCTGATCTGGTGGAGCAACGTCCTAGAGTGAAGCCTAGGTTGCCCGGAACGTAGAAATGACCATAACTTTCACACTGGTTGCTATTATTCGTTTTATACGATGGAAAAACTGTTATATTTATATTGTATTTTATGCGTCTGGCGTTCACTTCTTAGGCCCTAACTATTCGACATGGTGGAACAACGCCGTAGAGTGAAGCCTCGGTTGCCCGGAACGTAGAAAGGACCATATCTTTCACACTGGCTGCTATTGTTCCTGTTATACGATGGAAAAGCTGTTGTATTTATATTGTACCTTATGCTTCTGGTGTTGACTTCTAAGGCCCTAACTATTCGATCTGGTGGAGCAAGGCCCTAGGGTGAAGCCTAGGTTGCCCGGATAGTAGAAATGACCATAACTTTCATAGTGGTTGCAATCATTCGTTTTATACGATGGAAAAACTGTTGTATTTATATTGTATTTTATGCTTCTGGCGTTGACTTCTGAGGCCCTAACTATTCGATCTGTTGGAGCAACGCCCTAGAGTGAAGCCTTGGTTTCCCGGAACGAAGAAATGACCATCACTTTCACACTGGTTGCAATTATTCATATTATAGGATGGAAAACCTGTTGCATTTATATTGTATTTTATGCTCCTGGTGTTGACTTCTAAGGCCCTAACTATTCAATCTGTTGGAGCAACGCCCTAGGGTGAAGCCTAGGCTGCACGGAAAGTAGAAATGTATATAACTTTCATACTGGTTGCAATTATCCGGTTTATACGACGGAAAAACTGTTGTATTTATATTGTATTTAATGCTTCTGGCGTTCACTTCTTAGGCACTAACTTTTCAATCTGTTAGAGCAACGCCCTAGGGTGAAGCCTAGGTTGCCCGGAAAGTAGAAATGACCATAACTTTCACACTGGCAGCAATTATTCGTTTTATACGATGGAAAAACTGTTCTATTTATATTGTATTTTATGCTTCTGGCGTTCACTTCTTAGGCCTTAACTATTTGATCTGGTGGAACAACGCACCAGGGTGAAGCCTAGGCTGCCCGGAACGTAGAAATGACCATAACTTTCACACTGGTAGGAATTATTCGATTTATACAATGGGAAAACTGTTCTATTTATTTTGCATTTTATGCTTCAGGCGTAAGCTTCTAAGGCCGTAGCTATTCGATATGGTGGAGCACCGCCCTAGAGTGAAGCCTAGGTTGCTCGGAACGTAGAAATGACCACAATTTTCACATTCTTTGCAATTACCCATTTAATACGATGGAAAGCTGTTGTATTTATTTCGTATTTTATGCTTCTGGCGTTGACATCTAAGGACCTAACTATTCGTTCTGGTGGAGCAGCGCCCTAGAGTGAAGCCTATGTTGCTCGGAATGTAGAAATGACCATAACTTTCACACTGGTTGCTATTATTCGTTTTATACGATGGAAAAACTGTTGTATTTATATTGCATTTTATGCTTCTGGCGTCCACTTCTTAGGCCCTAACTATTCGATCTGGTGGAGCAACGCCCTAGAGTGATGCCTAGGTTGCCCGGAACGTAGAAATGACCATCACTTTCAAACTGGTTGCAATTAATCCTGTTATACGATGGAAAAACTGTTGTATTTTTATTGCACTTTATGCTTCGGGCCTTGACTTCTAAGGCCCTAACTATTCAATCTGTTGGAGCAACGCCCTAGGGTGAAGCCTAGGTTGCCCGGAAAGTAGAAATGACCATAACTTTCACACTGGCAGCAATTATTCGTTTTATACGATGGAAAAACTGTTCTATTTATTTTGTATTTTATGCTTCTGGCGATCACTTCTTAGGCACGAACTATTCGATCTGGTGGAACAACGCCCTAGGGTGAAGCCTAGGTTTCCCGGAACGTAGAAATGACCATAATATTTACACTGGTAGCAATTATTCGTTTTATACGATGGAAAAACTGTTCTATTTATATTGTATTTTATGCTTCTGGCGTTCACTTCTTAGGCCTTAACTATTTGATCTGGTGGAACAACGCACCAGGGTGAAGCCTAGGCTGCCCGGAACGTAGAAATGACCATAACTTTCACACTGGTAGGAATTATTCGATTTATACAATGGGAAAACTGTTTTATTTATTTTGCATTTTATGCTTCAGGCGTAAGCTTCTAAGGCCGTAGCTATTCGATATGGTGGAGCACCGCCCTAGAGTGAAGCCTAGGTTGCTCGGAACGTAGAAATGACCACAATTTTCACACTCTTTGCAATTACCCATTTAATACGATGGAAAGCTGTTGTATTTATTTCGTATTTTATGCTTCTGGCGTTGACATCTAAGGACCTAACTATTCGTTCTGGTGGAGCAGCGCCCTAGAGTGAAGCCTATGTTGCTCGGAATGTAGAAATGACCATAACTTTCACACTGGTTGCTATTATTCGTTTTATACGATGGAAAAACTGTTGTATTTATATTGCATTTTATGCTTCTGGCGTCAACTTCTTAGGCCCTAACTATTCGATCTGGTGGAGCAACGCCCTAGAGTGATGCCTAGGTTGCCCGGAACGTAGAAATGACCATCACTTTCAAACTGGTTGCAATTAATCCTGTTATACGATGGAAAAACTGTTGTATTTTTATTGCACTTTATGCTTCGGGCCTTGACTTCTAAGGCCCTAACTATTCAATCTGTTGGAGCAACGACCTAGGGTGAAGCCTAGGTTGCCCGGAAAGTAGAAATGACCATAACTTTCACACTGGCAGCAATTATTCGTTTTATACGATGGAAAAACTGTTCTATTTATTTTGTATTTTATGCTTCTGGCGATCACTTCTTAGGCACGAACTATTCGATCTGGTGGAACAACGCCCTAGGGTGAAGCCTAGGTTTCCCGGAACGTAGAAATGACCATAATATTTACACTGGTAGCAATTATTCGTTTTATACGATGGAAAAACTGTTGTATTTATATTGTATTTTATGCTTCTGGCGTTCACTTCTTAGGCCTTAACTATTTGATCTGGTGGAACAACGCACCAGGGTGAAGCCTAGGCTGCCCGGAACGTAGAAATGACCATAACTTTCACACTGGTAGGAATTATTCGATTTATACAATGGGAAAACTGTTTTATTTATTTTGCATTTTATGCTTCAGGCGTAAGCTTCTAAGGCCGTAGCTATTCGATATGGTGGAGCACCGCCCTAGAGTGAAGCCTAGGTTGCTCGGAACGTAGAAATGACCACAACTTTCACACTGTTTGCAATTATCCATTTAATACGATTGAAAAGCTGTTGTATTTATTTCGTATTTTATGCTTCTGGCGTTGACTTCTAAGGACATAACTATTCGTTCTGGGGGAGCAGCGCCCTAGAGTGAAGCCTAGGTTGCTCGGAATGTAGAAATGACCATAACTTTCACACTGGTTGCTATTATTCGTTTTATACGATGGAAAAACTGTTGTATCTATATTGCATTTTATGCTTCTGGCGTTCACTTCTTAGGCCCTAACTATTCCATCTGGTGGAGCTACGCCCTGGAGTGAAGCCTAGGTTGCCCGGAACGTTGAAATGACCATCACTTTCAAACTGGTTGCAATTAATCCTGTTATACGATGGAAAAAGTGTTGTATTTTTATTGCATTTAATGCTTCGGGCATTGACTTCTAAGGCCGTAACTATTCAATCTGTTGGAGCAACGCCCTAGGGTGAAGCCTAGGTTGCCCGGAACGTAGAAATGACCATAACTTTTACACTGGTAGCAATTATTCGTTTTATACAATGGAAAAACTGTTCTATTTATTTTGTATTTAATGCTTCGGGCGTTGGCTTCTAATGCCCTAACTGTTTGATCTGGTGGAGCAACGCCCTAGGGTGAAGCCTAGGTTGCCCGGAACGTTGAAATGACCATCACTTTCAAACTGGTTGCAATTAATCCTGTTATACGATGGAAAAAGTGTTGTATTTTTATTGCATTTAATGCTTCGGGCATTGACTTCTAAGGCCCTAACTATTCAATCTGTTGGAGCAACGCCCTAGGATGAAGCCTAGGTTGCCCGGAATGTAGAAATGACCATAACTTTCACACTGGTTGCTATTATTCGTTTGTTACGATGGTAAAACTGTTATATTTATATTGTATTTTATGCGTCTGGCGTTCACTTCTTAGGCCCTAACTATTCGATCTGGTGGAACAACGCCGTAGAGTGAAGCCTCGGTTGCCCGGATCGTAGAAATGACCATTACTTTCACACTGTTTGCAATTATTCCTTTTATACGATGGAAAGGCTGTTGTATTTATATCGTATTTTATGCTTCTGGCGTTGACATCCAAGGACCTAACTATTCGTTCTGGTGGAGCAGCGCCCTAGAGTGAAGCCTAGGTTGCCCGGTATGTAGAAATGACCATCACTTTCACACTGGTAGCAATTATTCGTTTTATACGATGGAAACCCTGCTGTATTTTTATTGCACTTTAAGACTCGGGCGTTGACTTCTCAGGCCCTAACTATTGAATCTGTTGGAGCAATGCCCTAGGGTGAAGCCTAGGTTGCTAGGAAAGTAGAAATGACCATAAGTTTCACGCTGGATGCAATTATTCTTTTATACAATGGAAAAACTGTTCTATTTACTTTGTATTTAATGCTTCGGGCGTTGGCTTCTAAGGCCCTAACTGTCTGATCTGGTGGAGAAACGTCCTATAGTGAAGCCTAGGTTGCCCGGAACGTAGAAATGACCATAACTTTCACACTGGTTGCTATTATTCGTTTTATACGATGGAAAAACTGTTATATTTATATTGTATTTTATGCGTCTGGCGTTCACTTCTTAGGCCCTAACTATTCGACATGGTGGAACAACGCCGTAGAGTGAAGCCTCGGTTGCCAGGATCGTAGAAATGACCATTACTTTCACACTGTTTGCAATTATTCCTTTTATACGATGGAAAAGCTGTTGTATTTATATTGCATTTTATGCTTCGGGCCTTGACTTCTAAGGCCCTAACTATTCAATCTGTCGGAGCAACGCCCTAGGGTGAAGCCTAGGTTTCCCGGAACGAAGAAATGACCATCACTTTCACACTGGTTGCAATTATTCATATTATAGGATGGAAAACCTGTTGCATTTATATTGTATTTTATGCTCCTGGTGTTGACTTCTAAGGCCCTAACTATTCAATCTGTTGGAGCAACGCCCTAGGGTGAAGCCTAGGCTGCACGGAAAGTAGAAATGTATATAACTTTCATACTGGTTGCAATTATCCGGTTTATACGACGGAAAAACTGTTGTATTTATATTGTATTTAATGCTTCTGGCGTTCACTTCTTAGGCACTAACTTTTCAACCTGTTGGAGCAACGCCCTAGGGTGAAGCCTAGGTTGCCCGGAAAGTAGAAATGACCATAACTTTCACACTGGCAGCAATTATTCGTTTTATACGATGGAAAAACTGTTCTATTTATATTGTATTTTATGCTTCTGGCGTTCACTTCTTAGGCCTTAACTATTTGATCTGGTGGAACAACGCACCAGGGTGAAGCCTAGGCTGCCCGGAACGTAGAAATGACCATAACTTTCACACTGGTAGGAATTATTCGATTTATACAATGGGAAAACTGTTCTATTTATTTTGCATTTTATGGTTCAGGCGTAAGCTTCTAAGGCCGTAGCTATTCGATATGGTGGAGCACCGCCCTAGAGTGAAGCCTAGGTTGCTCGGAACGTAGAAATGACCACAATTTTCACACTCTTTGCAATTACCCATTTAATACGATGGAAAGCTGTTGTATTTATTTCGTATTTTATGCTTCTGGCGTTGACATCTAAGGACCTAACTATTCGTTCTGGTGGAGCAGCGCCCTAGAGTGAAGCCTATGTTGCTCGGAACGTAGAAATGACCATCACTTTCAAACTGGTTGCAATTATTCCGGTTATATGATGGAAAAACTGTTGTATTTTTATTGCATTTTATGCTTCGGGCATTGACTTCTAAGGCCTTAACTGTTTGATCTGGTGGAGCAACGCCCTAGAGTGAAGCCTAGGTTGCCCGGTACGTAGAAATGACCATCACTTTCAAACTGGTTGCAATTATTCGTTTTATACGATGGAAAAGCTGTTGTATTTTTATCGTATTTTATGCTTCTGGCGTTGACTTCTTAGGCCCTAAATATTCCATCAGGTGGAACAACGCCCTAGGGTGAAGCCTAGGTTGCCCGGAACGTAGAAATGACTATAACTTTTACACTGGCAGCAATTATTCGTTTTATACAATGGAAAAACTGTTCTATTTATTTTGTATTTTATGCTTCGGGAGTTGACTTCTAAGGCCCTAGCTGTTTGATCTGGTGGAGCAACGCCCTAGGGTGAAGCCTAGGTTGCCCGGAAAGGAGAAATGACCATAACTTTCATACTGGTTGCAATTATTCGTTTTATATGATGGAAAAACTGTTGTATTTATATTGTATTTTATGCTTCTGGCGTTCACTTCTTGCGCCCTAACTATTCGATCTGGTGGAACAACGGCCTAGGGTGAAGCCTAGGTTGCCCGGAACGTAGAAATGACCATAACTTTTACACTGGTAGCAATTATTCGTTTTATACAATGGAAAATCTGTTCTATTTATTTTGTATTTAATGCTTCGGGCGTTGGCTTCTAATGCCCTAACTGTTTGATCTGGTGGAGCAACGCCCTAGGGTGAAGCCTAGGTTGCCCGGAAAGTAGAAATGACCATAACTTTCACACTGGCAGCAATTATTCGTTTTATACAATGGAAAAACTGTTCTATTTATTTTGCATTTTATGCTTCAGGCGTAGGCTTCTAAGGCCGTAGCTATTCGATATGGTGGAGCACCGCCCTAGAGTGAAGCCTAGGTTGCTCGGAACGTAGAAATGACCACAACTTTCACACTGTTTGCAATTATCCATTTAATACGATTGAAAAGCTGTTGTATTTATTTCGTATTTTATGCTTCTGGCGTTGACTTCTAAGGACATAACTATTCGTTCTGGGGGAGCAGCGCCCTAGAGTGAAGCTTAGGTTGCTCGGAATGTAGAAATGACCATAACTTTCACACTGGTTGCTATTATTCGTTTTATACGATGGAAAAACTGTTGTATCTATATTGCATTTTATGCTTCTGGCGTTCACTTCTTCGGCCCTAACTATTCCATCTGGTGGAGCTACGCCCTGGAGTGAAGCCTAGGTTGCCCGGAACGTTGAAATGACCATCACTTTCAAACTGGTTGCAATTAATCCTGTTATACGATGGAAAAAGTGTTGTATTTTTATTGCATTTAATGCTTCGGGCATTGACTTCTAAGGCCGTAACTATTCAATCTGTTGGAGCAACGCCCTAGGGTGAAGCCTAGGTTGCCCGGAACGTAGAAATGACCATAACTTTTACACTGGTAGCAATTATTCGTTTTATACAATGGAAAAACTGTTCTATTTATTTTGTATTTAATGCTTCGGGCGTTGGCTTCTAATGCCCTAACTGTTTGATCTGGTGGAGCAACGCCCTAGGGTGAAGCCTAGGTTGCCCGGAACGTTGAAATGACCATCACTTTCAAACTGGTTGCAATTAATCCTGTTATACGATGGAAAAAGTGTTGTATTTTTATTGCATTTAATGCTTCGGGCATTGACTTCTAAGGCCCTAACTATTCAATCTGTTGGAGCAACGCCCTAGGGTGAAGCCTAGGTTGCCCGGAATGTAGAAATGACCATAACTTTCACACTGGTTGCTATTATTCGTTTTATACGATGGAAAAACTGTTGTATCTATATTGCATTTTATGCTTCTGGCGTTCACTTCTTCGGCCCTAACTATTCAATCTGTTGGAGCAACGCCCTAGGGTGAAGCCTAGGTTGCCCGGAACGTAGAAATGACCATAAGTTTCACGCTGGATGCAATTATTCTTTTATACAATGGAAAAACTGTTCTATTTACTTTGTATTTAATGCTTCGGGCGTTGGCTTCTAAGGCCCTAACTGTCTGATCTGGTGGAGAAACGTCCTAGAGTGAAGCCTAGGTTGCCCGGAACGTAGAAATGACCATAACTTTCACACTGGTTGCTATTATTCGTTTTATACGATGGAAAAACTGTTATATTTATATTGTATTTTATGCGTCTGGCGTTCACTTCTTAGGCCCTAACTATTCGACATGGTGGAACAACGCCGTAGAGTGAAGCCTCGGTTGCCAGGATCGTAGAAATGACCATTACTTTCACACTGTTTGCAATTATTCCTTTTATACGATGGAAAAGCTGTTGTATTTATATTGCATTTTATGCTTCGGGCCTTGACTTCTAAGGCCCTAACTATTCAATCTGTCGGAGCAACGCCCTAGGGTGAAGCCTAGGTTGCCCGGTATGTAGAAATGACCATCACTTTCACACTGGTAGCAATTATTCGTTTTATACGATGGAAACCCTGCTGTATTTTTATTGCACTTTAAGACTCGGGCGTTGACTTCTCAGGCCCTAACTATTGAATCTGTTGGAGCAATGCCCTAGGGTGAAGCCTAGGTTGCTAGGAAAGTAGAAATGACCATAAGTTTCACGCTGGATGCAATTATTCTTTTATACGATGGAAAAACTGTTCTATTTACTTTGTATTTAATGCTTCGGGCGTTGGCTTCTAAGGCCCTAACTGTCTGATCTGGTGGAGCAACGTCCTAGAGTGAAGCCTAGGTTGCCCGGAACGTAGAAATGACCATAACTTTCACACTGGTTGCTATTATTCGTTTTATACGATGGAAAAACTGTTATATTTATATTGTATTTTATGCGTCTGGCGTTCACTTCTTAGGCCCTAACTATTCGACATGGTGGAACAACGCCGTAGAGTGAAGCCTCGGTTGCCAGGATCGTAGAAATGACCATTACTTTCACACTGTTTGCAATTATTCCTTTTATACGATGGAAAAGCTGTTGTATTTATATTGCATTTTATGCTTCGGGCCTTGACTTCTAAGGCCCTAACTATTCAATCTGTCGGAGCAACGCCCTAGGGTGAAGCCTAGGTTGACCGGAACGTAGAAATGACCATAACTTTTACACTGGCAGCAATTATTCGTTTTATACAATGGAAAAACTGTTCTATTTATTTTGTATTTAATGCTTCGGGCGTTGGCTTCTAATGCCCTAACTGTTTGATCTGGTGGAGCAACGCCCTAGGGTGAAGCCTAGGTTGCCCGGAACGTAGAAAGGACCATATCTTTCACACTGGCTGCTATTGTTCCTGTTATACGATGGAAAAGCTGTTGTATTTATATTGTACCTTATGCTTCTGGTGTTGACTTCTAAGGCCCTAACTATTCGATCTGGTGGAGCAAGGCCCTATGGTGAAGCCTAGGTTGCCCGGATAGTAGAAATGACCATAACTTTCATAGTGGTTGCAATCATTCGTTTTATACGATGGAAAAACTGTTGTATTTATATTGTATTTTATGCTTCTGGCGTTGACTTCTGAGGCCCTAACTATTCGATCTGTTGGAGCAACGCCCTAGAGTGAAGCCTTGGTTTCCCGGAACGAAGAAATGACCATCACTTTCACACTGGTTGCAATTATTCATATTATAGGATGGAAAACCTGTTGCATTTATATTGTATTTTATGCTCCTGGTGTTGACTTCTAAGGCCCTAACTATTCAATCTGTTGGAGCAACGCCCTAGGGTGAAGCCTAGGCTGCACGGAAAGTAGAAATGTATATAACTTTCATACTGGTTGCAATTATCCGGTTTATACGACGGAAAAACTGTTGTATTTATATTGTATTTAATGCTTCTGGCGTTCACTTCTTAGGCACTAACTTTTCAATCTGTTGGAGCAACGCCCTAGGGTGAAGCCTAGGTTGCCCGGAAAGTAGAAATGACCATAACTTTCACACTGGCAGCAATTATTCGTTTTATACGATGGAAAAACTGTTCTATTTATATTGTATTTTATGCTTCTGGCGTTCACTTCTTAGGCCTTAACTATTTGATCTGGTGGAACAACGCACCAGGGTGAAGCCTAGGCTGCCCGGAACGTAGAAATGACCATAACTTTCACACTGGTAGGAATTATTCGATTTATACAATGGGAAAACTGTTCTATTTATTTTGCATTTTATGCTTCAGGCGTAAGCTTCTAAGGCCGTAGCTATTCGATATGGTGGAGCACCGCCCTAGAGTGAAGCCTAGGTTGCTCGGAACGTAGAAATGACCACAATTTTCACATTCTTTGTAATTACCCATTTAATACGATGGAAAGCTGTTGTATTTATTTCGTATTTTATGCTTCTGGCGTTGACATCTAAGGACCTAACTATTCGTTCTGGTGGAGCAGCGCCCTAGAGTGAAGCCTATGTTGCTCGGAATGTAGAAATGACCATAACTTTCACACTGGTTGCTATTATTCGTTTTATACGATGGAAAAACTGTTGTATTTATATTGCATTTTATGCTTCTGGCGTCCACTTCTTAGGCCCTAACTATTCGATCTGGTGGAGCAACGCCCTAGAGTGATGCCTAGGTTGCCCGGAACGTAGAAATGACCATCACTTTCAAACTGGTTGCAATTAATCCTGTTATACGATGGAAAAACTGTTGTATTTTTATTGCACTTTATGCTTCGGGCCTTGACTTCTAAGGCCCTAACTATTCAATCTGTTGGAGCAACGCCCTAGGGTGAAGCCTAGGTTGCCCGGAAAGTAGAAATGACCATAACTTTCACACTGGCAGCAATTATTCGTTTTATACGATGGAAAAACTGTTCTATTTATTTTGTATTTTATGCTTCTGGCGATCACTTCTTAGGCACGAACTATTCGATCTGGTGGAACAACGCCCTAGGGTGAAGCCTAGGTTTCCCGGAACGTAGAAATGACCATAATATTTACACTGGTAGCAATTATTCGTTTTATACGATGGAAAAACTGTTCTATTTATATTGTATTTTATGCTTCTGGCGTTCACTTCTTAGGCCTTAACTATTTGATCTGGTGGAACAACGCACCAGGGTGAAGCCTAGGCTGCCCGGAACGTAGAAATGACCATAACTTTCACACTGGTAGGAATTATTCGATTTATACAATGGGAAAACTGATTTATTTATTTTGCATTTTATGCTTCAGGCGTAAGCTTCTAAGGCCGTAGCTATTCGATATGGTGGAGCACCGCCCTAGAGTGAAGCCTAGGTTGCTCGGAACGTAGAAATGACCACAATTTTCACACTCTTTGCAATTACCCATTTAATACGATGGAAAGCTGTTGTATTTATTTCGTATTTTATGCTTCTGGCGTTGACATCTAAGGACCTAACTATTCGTTCTGGTGGAGCAGCGCCCTAGAGTGAAGCCTATGTTGCTCGGAATGTAGAAATGACCATAACTTTCACACTGGTTGCTATTATTCGTTTTATACGATGGAAAAACTGTTGTATTTATATTGCATTTTATGCTTCTGGCGTCAACTTCTTAGGCCCTAACTATTCGATCTGGTGGAGCAACGCCCTAGAGTGATGCCTAGGTTGCCCGGAACGTAGAAATGACCATCACTTTCAAACTGGTTGCAATTAATCCTGTTATACGATGGAAAAACTGTTGTATTTTTATTGCACTTTATGCTTCGGGCCTTGACTTCTAAGGCCCTAACTATTCAATCTGTTGGAGCAACGACCTAGGGTGAAGCCTAGGTTGCCCGGAAAGTAGAAATGACCATAACTTTCACACTGGCAGCAATTATTCGTTTTATACGATGGAAAAACTGTTCTATTTATTTTGTATTTTATGCTTCTGGCGATCACTTCTTAGGCACGAACTATTCGATCTGGTGGAACAACGCCCTAGGGTGAAGCCTAGGTTTCCCGGAACGTAGAAATGACCATAATATTTACACTGGTAGCAATTATTCGTTTTATACGATGGAAAAACTGTTCTATTTATATTGTATTTTATGCTTCTGGCGTTCACTTCTTAGGCCTTAACTATTTGATCTGGTGGAACAACGCACCAGGGTGAAGCCTAGGCTGCCCGGAACGTAGAAATGACCATAACTTTCACACTGGTAGGAATTATTCGATTTATACAATGGGAAAACTGTTTTATTTATTTTGCATTTTATGCTTCAGGCGTAAGCTTCTAAGGCCGTAGCTATTCGATATGGTGGAGCACCGCCCTAGAGTGAAGCCTAGGTTGCTCGGAACGTAGAAATGACCACAACTTTCACACTGTTTGCAATTATCCATTTAATACGATTGAAAAGCTGTTGTATTTATTTCGTATTTTATGCTTCTGGCGTTGACTTCTAAGGACATAACTATTCGTTCTGGGGGAGCAGCGCCCTAGAGTGAAGCCTAGGTTGCTCGGAATGTAGAAATGACCATAACTTTCACACTGGTTGCTATTATTCGTTTTATACGATGGAAAAACTGTTGTATCTATATTGCATTTTATGCTTCTGGCGTTCACTTCTTAGGCCCTAACTATTCCATCTGGTGGAGCTACGCCCTGGAGTGAAGCCTAGGTTGCCCGGAACGTTGAAATGACCATCACTTTCAAACTGGTTGCAATTAATCCTGTTATACGATGGAAAAAGTGTTGTATTTTTATTGCATTTAATGCTTCGGGCATTGACTTCTAAGGCCGTAACTATTCAATCTGTTGGAGCAACGCCCTAGGGTGAAGCCTAGGTTGCCCGGAACGTAGAAATGACCATAACTTTTACACTGGTAGCAATTATTCGTTTTATACAATGGAAAAACTGTTCTATTTATTTTGTATTTAATGCTCCGGGCGTTGGCTTCTAATGCCCTAACTGTTTGATCTGGTGGAGCAACGCCCTAGGGTGAAGCCTAGGTTGCCCGGAACGTTGAAATGACCATCACTTTCAAACTGGTTGCAATTAATCCTGTTATACGATGGAAAAAGTGTTGTATTTTTATTGCATTTAATGCTTCGGGCATTGACTTCTAAGGCCCTAACTATTCAATCTGTTGGAGCAACGCCCTAGGGTGAAGCCTAGGTTGCCCGGAATGTAGAAATGACCATAACTTTCACACTGGTTGCTATTATTCGTTTGTTACGATGGTAAAACTGTTATATTTATATTGTATTTTATGCGTCTGGCGTTCACTCCTTAGGCCCTAACTATTCGATCTGGTGGAACAACGCCGTAGAGTGAAGCCTCGGTTGCCCGGATCGTAGAAATGACCATTACTTTCACACTGTTTGCAATTATTCCTTTTATACGATGGAAAGGCTGTTGTATTTATATCGTATTTTATGCTTCTGGCGTTGACATCCAAGGACCTAACTATTCGTTCTGGTGGAGCAGCGCCCTAGAGTGAAGCCTAGGTTGCCCGGTATGTAGAAATGACCATCACTTTCACACTGGTAGCAATTATTCGTTTTATACGATGGAAACCCTGCTGTATTTTTATTGCACTTTAAGACTCGGGCGTTGACTTCTCAGGCCCTAACTATTGAATCTGTTGGAGCAATGCCCTAGGGTGAAGCCTAGGTTGCTAGGAAAGTAGAAATGACCATAAGTTTCACGCTGGATGCAATTATTCTTTTATACAATGGAAAAACTGTTCTATTTACTTTGTATTTAATGCTTCGGGCGTTGGCTTCTAAGGCCCTAACTGTCTGATCTGGTGGAGAAACGTCCTAGAGTGAAGCCTAGGTTGCCCGGAACGTAGAAATGACCATAACTTTCACACTGGTTGCTATTATTCGTTTTATACGATGGAAAAACTGTTATATTTATATTGTATTTTATGCGTCTGGCGTTCACTTCTTAGGCCCTAACTATTCCACATGGTGGAACAACGCCGTAGAGTGAAGCCTCGGTTGCCAGGATCGTAGAAATGACCATTACTTTCACACTGTTTGCAATTATTCCTTTTATACGATGGAAAAGCTGTTGTATTTATATTGCATTTTATGCTTCGGGCCTTGACTTCTAAGGCCCTAACTATTCAATCTGTCGGAGCAACGCCCTAGGGTGAAGCCTAGGTTGCCCGGTATGTAGAAATGACCATCACTTTCACACTGGTAGCAATTATTCGTTTTATACGATGGAAACCCTGCTGTATTTTTATTGCACTTTAAGACTCGGGCGTTGACTTCTCAGGCCCTAACTATTGAATCTGTTGGAGCAATGCCCTAGGGTGAAGCCTAGGTTGCTAGGAAAGTAGAAATGACCATAAGTTTCACGCTGGATGCAATTATTCTTTTATACGATGGAAAAACTGTTCTATTTACTTTGTATTTAATGCTTCGGGCGTTGGCTTCTAAGGCCCTAACTGTCTGATCTGGTGGAGCAACGTCCTAGAGTGAAGCCTAGGTTGCCCGGAACGTAGAAATGACCATAACTTTCACACTGGTTGCTATTATTCGTTTTATACGATGGAAAAACTGTTATATTTATATTGTATTTTATGCGTCTGGCGTTCACTTCTTAGGCCCTAACTATTCGACATGGTGGAACAACGCCGTAGAGTGAAGCCTCGGTTGCCAGGATCGTAGAAATGACCATTACTTTCACACTGTTTGCAATTATTCCTTTTATACGATGGAAAAGCTGTTGTATTTATATTGCATTTTATGCTTCGGGCCTTGACTTCTAAGGCCCTAACTATTCAATCTGTCGGAGCAACGCCCTAGGGTGAAGCCTAGGTTGCCCGGAACGTAGAAAGGACCATATCTTTCACACTGGCTGCTATTGTTCCTGTTATACGATGGAAAAGCTGTTGTATTTATATTGTACCTTATGCTTCTGGTGTTGACTTCTAAGGCCCTAACTATTCGATCTGGTGGAGCAAGGCCCTAGGGTGAAGCCTAGGTTGCCCGGATAGTAGAAATGACCATAACTTTCATAGTGGTTGCAATCATTCGTTTTATACGATGGAAAAACTGTTGTATTTATATTGTATTTTATGCTTCTGGCGTTGACTTCTGAGGCCCTAACTATTCGATCTGTTGGAGCAACGCCCTAGAGTGAAGCCTTGGTTTCCCGGAACGAAGAAATGACCATCACTTTCACACTGGTTGCAATTATTCATATTATAGGATGGAAAACCTGTTGCATTTATATTGTATTTTATGCTCCTGGTGTTGACTTCTAAGGCCCTAACTATTCAATCTGTTGGAGCAACGCCCTAGGGTGAAGCCTAGGCTGCACGGAAAGTAGAAATGTATATAACTTTCATACTGGTTGCAATTATCCGGTTTATACGACGGAAAAACTGTTGTATTTATATTGTATTTAATGCTTCTGGCGTTCACTTCTTAGGCACTAACTTTTCAATCTGTTGGAGCAACGCCCTAGGGTGAAGCCTAGGTTGCCCGGAAAGTAGAAATGACCATAACTTTCACACTGGCAGCA
This sequence comes from Calliopsis andreniformis, assembly GCF_051401765.1. Lineage (NCBI taxonomy): Eukaryota > Metazoa > Arthropoda > Insecta > Hymenoptera > Andrenidae > Calliopsis > Calliopsis andreniformis. The sequence continues at coordinate 6,819,973 of NW_027480423.1, read as the reverse complement.
ATTATTCGTTTTATACGATGGAAAAACTGTTCTATTTATATTGTATTTTATGCTTCTGGCGTTCACTTCTTAGGCCTTAACTATTTGATCTGGTGGAACAACGCACCAGGGTGAAGCCTAGGCTGCCCGGAACGTAGAAATGACCATAACTTTCACACTGGTAGGAATTATTCGATTTATACAATGGGAAAACTGTTCTATTTATTTTGCATTTTATGCTTCAGGCGTAAGCTTCTAAGGCCGTAGCTATTCGATATGGTGGAGCACCGCCCTAGAGTGAAGCCTAGGTTGCTCGGAACGTAGAAATGACCACAATTTTCACATTCTTTGCAATTACCCATTTAATACGATGGAAAGCTGTTGTATTTATTTCGTATTTTATGCTTCTGGCGTTGACATCTAAGGACCTAACTATTCGTCCTGGTGGAGCAGCGCCCTAGAGTGAAGCCTATGTTGCTCGGAATGTAGAAATGACCATAACTTTCACACTGGTTGCTATTATTCGTTTTATACGATGGAAAAACTGTTGTATTTATATTGCATTTTATGCTTCTGGCGTCCACTTCTTAGGCCCTAACTATTCGATCTGGTGGAGCAACGCCCTAGAGTGATGCCTAGGTTGCCCGGAACGTAGAAATGACCATCACTTTCAAACTGGTTGCAATTAATCCTGTTATACGATGGAAAAACTGTTGTATTTTTATTGCACTTTATGCTTCGGGCCTTGACTTCTAAGGCCCTAACTATTCAATCTGTTGGAGCAACGCCCTAGGGTGAAGCCTAGGTTGCCCGGAAAGTAGAAATGACCATAACTTTCACACTGGCAGCAATTATTCGTTTTATACGATGGAAAAACTGTTCTATTTATTTTGTATTTTATGCTTCTGGCGATCACTTCTTAGGCACGAACTATTCGATCTGGTGGAACAACGCCCTAGGGTGAAGCCTAGGTTTCCCGGAACGTAGAAATGACCATAATATTTACACTGGTAGCAATTATTCGTTTTATACGATGGAAAAACTGTTCTATTTATATTGTATTTTATGCTTCTGGCGTTCACTTCTTAGGCCTTAACTATTTGATCTGGTGGAACAACGCACCAGGGTGAAGCCTAGGCTGCCCGGAACGTAGAAATGACCATAACTTTCACACTGGTAGGAATTATTCGATTTATACAATGGGAAAACTGTTTTATTTATTTTGCATTTTATGCTTCAGGCGTAAGCTTCTAAGGCCGTAGCTATTCGATATGGTGGAGCACCGCCCTAGAGTGAAGCCTAGGTTGCTCGGAACGTAGAAATGACCACAATTTTCACACTCTTTGCAATTACCCATTTAATACGATGGAAAGCTGTTGTATTTATTTCGTATTTTATGCTTCTGGCGTTGACATCTAAGGACCTAACTATTCGTTCTGGTGGAGCAGCGCCCTAGAGTGAAGCCTATGTTGCTCGGAATGTAGAAATGACCATAACTTTCACACTGGTTGCTATTATTCGTTTTATACGATGGAAAAACTGTTGTATTTATATTGCATTTTATGCTTCTGGCGTCAACTTCTTAGGCCCTAACTATTCGATCTGGTGGAGCAACGCCCTAGAGTGATGCCTAGGTTGCCCGGAACGTAGAAATGACCATCACTTTCAAACTGGTTGCAATTAATCCTGTTATACGATGGAAAAACTGTTGTATTTTTATTGCACTTTATGCTTCGGGCCTTGACTTCTAAGGCCCTAACTATTCAATCTGTTGGAGCAACGACCTAGGGTGAAGCCTAGGTTGCCCGGAAAGTAGAAATGACCATAACTTTCACACTGGCAGCAATTATTCGTTTTATACGATGGAAAAACTGTTCTATTTATTTTGTATTTTATGCTTCTGGCGATCACTTCTTAGGCACGAACTATTCGATCTGGTGGAACAACGCCCTAGGGTGAAGCCTAGGTTTCCCGGAACGTAGAAATGACCATAATATTTACACTGGTAGCAATTATTCGTTTTATACGATGGAAAAACTGTTCTATTTATATTGTATTTTATGCTTCTGGCGTTCACTTCTTAGGCCTTAACTATTTGATCTGGTGGAACAACGCACCAGGGTGAAGCCTAGGCTGCCCGGAACGTAGAAATGACCATAACTTTCACACTGGTAGGAATTATTCGATTTATACAATGGGAAAACTGTTTTATTTATTTTGCATTTTATGCTTCAGGCGTAAGCTTCTAAGGCCGTAGCTATTCGATATGGTGGAGCACCGCCCTAGAGTGAAGCCTAGGTTGCTCGGAACGTAGAAATGACCACAATTTTCACACTCTTTGCAATTACCCATTTAATACGATGGAAAGCTGTTGTATTTATTTCGTATTTTATGCTTCTGGCGTTGACATCTAAGGACCTAACTATTCGTTCTGGTGGAGCAGCGCCCTAGAGTGAAGCCTATGTTGCTCGGAATGTAGAAATGACCATAACTTTCACACTGGTTGCTATTATTCGTTTTATACGATGGAAAAACTGTTGTATTTATATTGCATTTTATGCTTCTGGCGTCAACTTCTTAGGCCCTAACTATTCGATCTGGTGGAGCAACGCCCTAGAGTGATGCCTAGGTTGCCCGGAACGTAGAAATGACCATCACTTTCAAACTGGTTGCAATTAATCCTGTTATACGATGGAAAAACTGTTGTATTTTTATTGCACTTTATTCTTCGGGCCTTGACTTCTAAGGCCCTAACTATTCAATCTGTTGGAGCAACGCCCTAGGGTAAAGCCTAGGTTGCCCGGAAAGTAGAAATGACCATAACTTTCACACTGGCAGCAATTATTCGTTTTATACGATGGAAAAACTGTTCTATTTATTTTGTATTTTATGCTTCTGGCGATCACTTCTTAGGCACGAACTATTCGATCTGGTGGAACAACGCCCTAGGGTGAAGCCTAGGTTTCCCGGAACGTAGAAATGACCATAATATTTACACTGGTAGCAATTATTCGTTTTATACAATGGAATATCTGTTCTATTTATTTTGTATTTTATGCATCGGGCGTTGACTTCTAAGGCGCTAACTGTTTGATCTGGTGGAGCAACACCCTAGAGTGAAGCCTAGGTTGCCCGGTACGTAGAAATGACCATCACTTTCAAACTGGTTGCAATTATTCGTTTTATACAATGGAAAAACTGTTCGATTTATTTTGTATTTTATGCTTCGGGCGTTGACTTCTAAGGCCCTAACTGTTTGATCTGGTGGAGCAACGCCCTAGAGTGAAACCTAGGTTGCCTGGAACGCAGAAATGACCAGTACTTTCATACTGTTTGCAGTTATTCCTGTTATACGATGGAAAAACTGTTGCATCTTTATTGTATTTTATGCTTCTGGCGTTGACTTCTAAGGACCTAACTATTCGATCTGGTGGAGCAACGCCCTAGAGTGAAGTCTAGGTTGTCCGGAACGTAGAAGTGACCACAACTTTCACACTGGTTGCTATCATTCGTTTTATACGATAGAAAAACTGTTATATTTATAATGTATTTTATGCTTCTGGCGTTGGCTTCTAAGGCCCTAACTGTTTGATCTGGTGGATTAACGCCCTAGGGTGAAGCCTAGGTTGCCCGGAAAGTAGAAATGACCATAACTTTCAAACTGGTTGCAATTATTCCTGTTATACGATGGAAAAACTGTTGTATTTATATTGTATTTTATGCTTCTGGCGTTGACTTCTAAGGCACTAAGTATTCGATATGGTGGAGCATCGCCCTAGAGTGAAGCCTAGGGTGCCCGGAACGTAGAAATGACCATCGCTTTCAAACAGGTTGCAAGTACTCCTGTTATATGATGGAAAAACTGTTGCATTTTTATTGCATTTGATGCTTCGAGCGTTGACTTCTAAGGCACTAGCTATTCAATCTGTTGGAGCAACGCCCTAGGGTGAATCCTAGGTTGCCCGGAAAGTAGAAATGAAAATAACTTTCATACTGGTTGCAATTATCCGGTTTATACGATGGAAAAACTGTTGTATTTATGTTGTATTTAATGCTTCTGGCGTTCACTTCTTAGGCACTAACTTTTCAATCTGTTGGAGCAACGCCCTAGTGTGAATCCTAGGTTGCCCGGGAAGTAGATATGACCATTACCTTCATACTGGTTGCAATTATCCGTTTTATACGATGGAAAAACAGTTGTATTTATATTGTATTTTATGCTTCTGGCGCTCACTTCTTAGGCCTTAGCTATTCGATCTGGTGGAACAACGCACTAGGGTGAAGCCTAGGCTACCCGGAACGTAGAAATGACCATAACTTTCACACTGGTAGGAATTATTCGATTTATACAATGGAAAAACTGTTCTATTTATTTTGTGTTTTATGTTTCGCGCGTTGCCTTCTAAGGCCCTAACTATTCGATCTGGTGGAGCATCGCCCTAGGGTGAAGCCTAGGTTGCCCGGAAAGTAGAAATGTCCATAACTTTCGGACAGGTTGCAATTATTCGTTTTATACGATGGAAAAACTGTTGTATTTATACTGTATTTTATGCTTCTGACGTTGACTTCTAAGGCACTAACTATTCGGTCTGGTGGAGCAACGACCTAGAGTGAAACCTAGGTTGCCCGGAACGTAGAAATGACCATTACCTTCAAACTCTTTGCAATTATTCATTTTATACGATGGAAAAGCTGTTGCATTTATATTGTATTATATGCTTCTGGCGTTGACTTTTTAGGCCCTAACTATTCGATCTGGTGGAGCAACGCATTAGAGTGACGCCTAGGTTGCCCGGAACGTAGAAATGACCATATCTTTCACACTGGTTGCTATTGTTCCTGTTATACGATGGAAAAGCTGTTGTATTTATAATGTACCTTATGCTTCTGGCGTTGACTTCTAAGGCCCTAACTATTCGATCTGGTGGAGCAACGCCCTAGGGTGAAGCCTAGGTGGCCCGGAACGTAGAAATGACCATCACTTTCACACTGGTTGCAATTATTCGTTTTATACGATGGAAAAGCTGTTGTATTTATATTGTATTTTAAGATTCTGATGTTGACTTCTAAGGCACCGACCATTCGAGCTGGTGGAGCAACACCCTAGAGTGAAGCCTAGGTTGCCCGGAACGTAGAAATGACCATAACTTTCACACTGGTTGCAATTATTCGTTTTATACAATGGAAAAGCTGTTGTATTTATACTGTATTTTATGCTTCTGACGTTGACTTCTAAGGCACTAACTATTCGATCTGGTGGAGCAACGCCCTAGAGTGAAACCTAGGTTGCCCGGAACGTAGAAATGACCATTACTTTCACACTCTTTGCAATTATTCATTTTATACGATGGAAAAGCTGTTGCATTTATATTGTATTTTATGCTTCTGGCGTTGACTTCTTAGGCCCTAACTATTCGATCTGGTGGAGCGACGACTTACAGTGACGCCTAGGTTGCCCGGAACGTAGAAATGATCATATCTTTCACACTGGTTGCTATTGTTCCTGTTATACGATGGAAAAGCTGTTGTATTTATATTGTACCTTATGCTTCTGGCGTTGACTTCTAAGGCCCTAACTATTCGATCTGGTGGAGCAACGCCCTAGGGTGAAGCCTAGGTTGCCCGGAACGTAGAAATGACCATCACTTTCACACTAATTGCAATTATTCCTGTTATACGATGGAAAAACTGTTGTATTTTTTTGCATTTTATGCTTCGGGCGTTGACTTCTAAGGCCCTAACTATTCAGTCTGTTGGAGCAACTCCCTAGGGTGAAGCCTAGGTTGCCCGGAAAGTAGAAATGTCCATAAATTTCACACTGGTTGCAATTATTCGTTTTATACAATGGAAAAACTGTTGTATTTATATTGTATTTTATGCTTCTGGCGTTCACTTCTTAGGCCTTAACTATTCGATCTGGTGGAACACCGCACTAGGGTGAAGCCCAGGTTTCCCGGAACGTAGAAATGACCATTACTTTCACACTGTTTGCAATTATTCCTTTTATACGATGGAAAAGCTGTTGTATTTATATCGTATTTTATGCTTCTGGCGTTGACATCTAAGGACCTAACTATTCGTTCTGGTGGAGCAGCGCCCTAGAGTGAAGCCTAGGTTGCCCGGTACGTAGAAATGACCATAACTTTCACACTGGTAGCAATTATTCGTTTTATACGATGGAAACCCTGCTGTATTTTTATTGCATTTTAAGACTCGGGCGTTGACTTCTCAGGCCCTAACTATTGAATCTGTTGGAGCAATGCCCTATGGTGAAGCCTAGGTTGCTGGGAAAGTAGAAATGACCATAAGTTTCGCGCTGGATGCAATTATTCTTTTATACGATGGAAAAACTGTTCTATTTACTTTGTATTTAATGATTCGGGCGTTGGCTTCTAAGGCCCTAACTGTCTGATCTGGTGGAGCAACGCCCTAGAGTGAAGCCTAGGTTGCCCGGAACGTAGAAATGTCCATAACTTTCATACTGGTTGCAATTATTCGTTTTATACGATGGAAAAACTGTTGTATTTATACTGTATTTTATGCTTCTGGCGTTGACTTCTAAGGCACTAAGTATTCGATATGGTGGAGCATCGCCCTAGAGTGAAGCCTAGGGTGCCCGGAACGTAGAAATGACCATCGCTTTCAAACAGGTTGCAAGTACTCCTGTTATATGATGGAAAAACTGTTGCATTTTTATTGCATTTGATGCTTCGAGCGTTGACTTCTAAGGCACTAGCTATTCAATCTGTTGGAGCAACGCCCTAGGGTGAATCCTAGGTTGCCCGGAAAGTAGAAATGAAAATAACTTTCATACTGGTTGCAATTATCCGGTTTATACGATGGACAAACTGTTGTATTTATGTTGTACTTTATGCTTCTGGCGTTCACTTCTTAGGCCTTAACTATTCGATCTGGTGGAACACCGCACTAGGGTGAAGCCCAGGTTTCCCGGAACGTAGAAATGACCATTACTTTCACACTGTTTGCAATTATTCCTTTTATACGATGGAAAAGCTGTTGTATTTATATCGTATTTTATGCTTCTGGCGTTGACATCTAAGGACCTAACTATTCGTTCTGGTGGAGCAGCGCCCTAGAGTGAAGCCTAGGTTGCCCGGTACGTAGAAATGACCATAACTTTCACACTGGTAGCAATTATTCGTTTTATACGATGGAAACCCTGCTGTATTTTTATTGCATTTTAAGACTCGGGCGTTGACTTCTCAGGCCCTAACTATTGAATCTGTTGGAGCAATGCCCTATGGTGAAGCCTAGGTTGCTGGGAAAGTAGAAATGACCATAAGTTTCGCGCTGGATGCAATTATTCTTTTATACGATGGAAAAACTGTTCTATTTACTTTGTATTTAATGATTCGGGCGTTGGCTTCTAAGGCCCTAACTGTCTGATCTGGTGGAGCAACGCCCTAGAGTGAAGCCTAGGTTGCCCGGAACGTAGAAATGTCCATAACTTTCATACTGGTTGCAATTATTCGTTTTATACGATGGAAAAACTGTTGTATTTATACTGTATTTTATGCTTCTGACGTTGACTTCTAACGCACTAACTATTCGATCTGGTGGAGCAACGCCCTAGAGTGAAACCTAGGTTGCCCGCAACGTAGAAATGACAATCACTTTCAAACTGGTTACAATTATTCCTGTTATACGATGGAAAAACTGTTGTATTTTTATTGCATTTTATGCTTCGGGCGTTGACTTCTAAGGCCCTAACTATTCAATCTGTTGGAGCAACGCCCTAGGGTGAAGCCTAGGTTGCCCGGAAAGTAGAAATGTCCATAACTTTCATACTGGTTGCAATTATTCGTTTTATACGACGGAAAAACTGTTGTATTTATACTGTATTTTATGCTTCTGACGTTGACTTGTAAGGCACCAACTATTCGATCTGCTGGAGCAACGCCCTAGAGTGAAGCCTATGTTGCCCGGAACGTAGAAATGACCATAACTTTCACACTGGTTGCAATTACTCGTTTTATACGATGGAAAAACTGTTGTATTTTTATTGTATTTTATGCTTCGTGTGTTTACTTCTAAACCCCTAACTATTCGATATGGTGGAGGCACATCCTAGGTGAAGCCTAGGTTGCCCGGAACGTAGAAATGACCATAACTTTCACTCTGGTTGCAATTATTCGTTTTATACGATGGAAAAACTGTTTTATTTATATTGTATTTTATGCTTCTGGCGTTCACTTCATAGGCCCTAACTATGCGATCGTGTAGAACAACGGCCTAGGGTGAAGCCTAGGTTGCCCGGCAAGTAGAAATGACCATAACTTTCAAACTGGTTGCAATTATTCCTGTTATACGATGGAAAAACTGTTGTATTTATATTGTATTTTATGCTCCTGGTGTTGACTTCTTGGGCCCTAACTATTCGATCTGGTGGAGCAACGCCCTAGAGTGAAGCCTAGGTTGTCCGGAACGTAGAAATGACCATCACTTTCAAACTGGTTACAATTATTCCTGTTATACGATGGAAAAACTGTTGTATTTTTATTGCATTTTATGCTTCGGGCGTTGACTTCTAAGGCCCTAACTATTCAATCTGTTGGAGTAACGCCCTAGGGTGAAGCCTAGGTTGCCCGGAAAGTAGAAATGTCCATAACTTTCATACTGGTTGCAATTATCCGTTTTATACGATGGAAAAGCTGTTGTATTTATACTGTATTTTATGCTTCTGACGTTGACTTCTAACGCACTAACTATTCGATCTGGTGGAGCAACGCGCTAGAGCGAAACCTAGGTTGCCCGGGACGTAGAAATGACCATTAATTTCACACTCTTTGCAATTATTCGTTTTATACGATGGAAAAACTGTTTTATTTATATTGTATTTTATGCTTCTGGCGTTCACTTCATAGGCCCTAACTATGCGATCGTGTAGAACAACGGCCTAGGGTGAAGCCTAGGTTGCCCGGCAAGTAGAAATGACCATAACTTTCAAACTGGTTGCAATTATTCCTGTTATACGATGGAAAAACTGTTGTATTTATATTGTATTTTATGCTCCTGGTGTTGACTTCTTGGGCCCTAACTATTCGATCTGGTGGAGCAACGCCCTAGAGTGAAGCCTAGGTTGCCCGGAACGTAGAAATGACCATCACTTTCAAACTGGTTACAATTATTCCTGTTATACGATGGAAAAACTGTTGTATTTTTATTGCATTTTATGCTTCGGGCGTTGACTTCTAAGGCCCTAACTATTCAATCTGTTGGAGTAACGCCCTAGGGTGAAGCCTAGGTTGCCCGGAAAGTAGAAATGTCCATAACTTTCATACTGGTTGCAATTATCCGTTTTATACGATGGAAAAACTGTTCTATTTATTTTGTATTTTATGCTTCTGGCGTTGACTTCTGAGGCCCTAACTATTCGATCTCTTGGAGCAACGACTTAGAGTGAAGCCTTGGTTTCCCGGAACGTAGAAATGACCATGACTTTCATACTGGTTGCAATTATTCGTTTTATACGATGGAAGAACTGTTGTACTTATACTGTATTTTATGCTTCTGTCGTTGACTTCTAAGGCACTAACTGTTCGATCTGGTGGAGCTACGCACTAGGGTGAAGCCTAGGTTGCCCGGAAAGTAGAAATGACCATAACTTTCAAACTGGTTGCAATTATTCCTGTTATACGATGGAAAAACTGTTGCATTTATATTGTATTTTATGCTTCTGGCGTTGACTTCTTAGGCCCTAACTATTCGATCTGTTGGAGCGACGCCTTAGAGTGACGCCTAGGTTGCCGGGAACGTAGAAATGACCATAACTTTCACACTGGTTGCAATTATTCGTTTTATACGATGGAAAAACTGTTGTATTTATATTGTATTTTATGCTTCTGACGTTCACTTCATAGGCCCTAACTATGCGATCGGGTGGAACAACGCCCTAGGGTGAAGCCTAGGTTGCCCGGCAAGTAGAAATGACCATAACTTTCAAACTGGTTGCAATTATTCCTGTTATACGATGGAAAAACTGTTGTATTTATATTGTATTTCATGCTTCTGGCGTTGACTTCTATGGCACTAAGTATTCGATATGGTGGAGCAACACCCTAGAGTGAAGCCTAGGTTACACGGAACGTAGAAATGACCATTACTTTCCCACTCTTTGCAATTATTCATTTCATACGATGGAAAAGCTGTTGCATATATATTGTATTTTATGCTCCTGGTGTTGACTTCTTAGGCCCTAACTATTCGATCTGGTGGAGCAACGCCCTAGAGTGAAGCCTAGGTTGCCCGGAACGTAGAAATGACCATCACTTTCAAACTGGTTACAATTATTCCTGTTATACGATGGAAAAACTGTTGTATTTTTATTGCATTTTATGCTTCGGGCGTTGACTTCTAAGGCCCTAACTATTCAATCTGTTGGAGTAACGAACTATGGTGAAGCCTAGGTTGCCCGGAAAGTAGAAATGTACATAACTTTCATACTGGTTGCAATTATTCGTTTTATACGATGGAAAAACTGTTGTATTAATATTGTATTTTATGCTTCTGACTTTGACTTGTAAGGCACCAACTATTCGATCTGTTGGAGCGACGCCTTAGAGTGAAGCCTATGTTGCCCGGAACGTAGAAATGACCATAACTTTCACACTGGTTGCATTTATTCGTTTTATACGTTGGAAAAACTGATGTATTTATATTGTATTTTATGCTTCTGGCGTTCACTTCTTAGGCCTTAACTATTCGATCTGGTGGAACGACGCACTAGGGTGAAGCCTAGGTTGCCCGGAACGTAGAAATGACCATAACTTTCACACTGGTAGCAATTATTCGATTTATACAATGGAAAAACTGTTCTATTTATTTTGTGTTTTATGTTTCGCGCGTTGACTTCTAAGGCCCTAACTATTCGATCTGGTGGAGCATCGCCCTAGGGTGAAGCCTGGGTTGCCCGGAAAGTAGAAATGTCCATAACTTTCATACTGGTTGCAATTATCCGTTTTATACGATGGAAAAGCTGTTGTATTTATACTGTATTTTATGCTTCTGACGTTGACTTCTAACGCACTAACTATTCGATCTGGTGGAGCAACGCGCTAGAGTGAAACCTAGGTTGCCCGGGACGTAGAAAGGACCATTACTTTCACACTCTTTGCAATTATTCATTTTATACGATGGAAAAGCTGTTGCATTTATATTGTATTTTATGCTTCTGGCGTTGACTTCTGAGGCCCTAACTATTCGATCTGTTGGAGCAACGCCCTAGAGTAAAGCCTTGGTTTCCCGGAACGTAGAAATGACCATGACTTTCATACTGGTTTCAATTATTCGTTTTATACGATATAAGAACTGTTGTATTTATACTGTATTTTATGCTTCTGACGTTGACTTCTAAGGCACTAAGTATTCGATATGGTAGAGCAACGACCTAGAGTGAAGCCTAGGGTGCCCGGAACGTAGAAATGACCATCACTTTCAAACTGGTTGCAATTACTCCTGTTATTTGATGGAAAAACTGTTGCATTTTTATTGCATTTTATGCTTCGGGCGTTGACTTCTAAGGCACTAACTATTCAATCTGTTGGAGCAACGCCCTAGGGTGAATCCTAGGTTGCCCGGAAAGTAGAAATGACGATAACTTTCATATTGGTTGCAATTATCCGTTTTAAACGATGGAAAAGCTGTTGCATTTATATTGTATTTTATGCTCCTGGTGCTGACTTCTTAGGCCCTAACTATTCGATCTGTTGGAGCAACGCCCTAGGGTGAATCCTAGGTTGCCCGGAAAGTAGAAATGACGATAACTTTCATATTGGTTGCAATTACACGTTTTATACGATGGAAAAACTGTTGTATTTTTATTGCATTTTATGCTTCGGGCGTTGACTTCTAAGGCCCTAACTATTCAATCTGTTGGAGTAACGCCCTAGGGTGAAGCCTAGGTTGCCCGGAAAGTAGAAATGTCCATAACTTTCATACTGGTTGCAATTATTCGTTTTATACGATGGAAAAACTGTTGTATTTATACTGTATTTTATGCTTCTGACGTTGACTTCTAACGCACTAACTATTCGATCTGGTGGAGCAACGCCCTAGAGTGAAACCTAGGTTGCCCGCAACGTAGAAATGACAATCACTTTCAAACTGGTTACAATTATTCCTGTTATACGATGGAAAAACTGTTGTATTTTTATTGCATTTTATGCTTCGGGCGTTGACTTCTAAGGCCCTAACTATTCAATCTGTTGGAGCAACGCCCTAGGGTGAAGCCTAGGTTGCCCGGAAAGTAGAAATGTCCATAACTTTCATACTGGTTGCAATTATTCGTTTTATACGATGGAAAAACTGTTGTATTTATACTGTATTTTATGCTTCTGACGTTGACTTCTAACGCACTAACTATTCGATCTGGTGGAGCAACGCCCTAGAGTGAAACCTAGGTTGCCCGCAACGTAGAAATGACAATCACTTTCAAACTGGTTACAATTATTCCTGTTATACGATGGAAGAACTGTTGTATTTATATCGTATTTTATGCTTCTGGCGTTGACATCTAAGGACCTAACTATTCGATCTGTTGGAGCAACGCCCTAGAGTGAAGCCTATGTTGCCCGGAACGTAGAAATGACCATAACTTTCACACTGGTTGCAATTACTCGTTTTATACGATGGAAAAACTGTTGTATTTTTATTGTATTTTATGCTTCGGGTGTTTACTTCTAAACCCCTAACTATTCGATATGGTGGAGGCACATCCTAGAGTGAAGCCTAGGTTGCCGGGAACGTAGAAATGACCATAACTTTCACGCTGGTTGCAATTATTCGTTTTATACGATGGAAAAACTGTTGTATTTATATTGTATTTTATGCTTCTGGCGTTCACTTCATAGGCCCTAACTATGCGATCGGGTGGAACAACGCCCTAGGGTGAAGCCTAGGTTGCCCGGCAAGTAGAAATGACCATAACTTTCAAACTGGTTGCAATTATTCCTGTTATACGATGGAAAAACTGTTGTATTTATATTGTATTTTATGCTTCTGGCGTTGACTTCTATGGCACTAAGTATTCGATATGGTGGAGCAACACCCTAGAGTGAAGCCTAGGTTACACGGAACGTAGAAATGACCATTACTTTCCCACTCTTTGCAATTATTCATTTCATACGATGGAAAAGCTGTTGCATTTATATTGTATTTTATGCTCCTGGTGTTGACTTCTTAGGCCCTAACTATTCGATCTGTTGGAGCAATGCCCTAGGGTGAATCCTAGGTTGCCCGGAAAGTAGAAATGACGATAACTTTCATATTGGTTGCAATTATTCGTTTTATACGATGGAAAAACTGTTGTATTTATACTGTATTTTATGCTTCTGACGTTGACTTCTAACGCACTAACTATTCGATCTGGTGGAGCAACGCCCTAGAGTGAAACCTAGGTTGCCCGCAACGTAGAAATGACAATCACTTTCAAACTGGTTACAATTATTCCTGTTATACGATGGAAAAACTGTTGTATTTATATCGTATTTTATGCTTCTGGCGTTGACATCTAAGGACCTAACTATTCGATCTGCTGGAGCAACGCCCTAGAGTGAAGCCTATGTTGCCCGGAACGTAGAAATGACCATAACTTTCACACTGGTTGCAATTACTCGTTTTATACGATGGAAAAACTGTTGTATTTTTATTGCATTTTATGCTTCGGGCGTTGACTTCTAAGGCCTTAACTATTCGATCTGGTGGAGCGACGCCTTAGAGTGACGCCTAGGTTGCCCGGAACGTAGAAATGATCATATCTTTCACACTGGTTGCTATTGTTCCTGTTATACGATGGAAAAGCTGTTGTATTTATATCGTACCTTATGCTTCTGGCGTTGACTTCTAAGGCCCTAACTATTCGATCTGGTGGAGCAACGCCCTAGGGTGAAGCCTAGGTTGCCCGGAACGTAGAAATGACCATCACTTTCACACTAATTGCAATTATTCCTGTTATACGATGGAAAAACTGTTGTATTTTTTTGCATTTTATGCTTCGGGGGTTGACTTCTAAGGCACTAACTATGCAATCTGGTGGAGCAACGCCCTAGAGTGAAGCCTAGCGTGCCCGGAACGTAGAAATGACCATCACTTTCAAACTGGTTGCAATTACTCCTGTAATATGATGGAAAAACTGTTGTATTTTTATTGCATTTTACGCTTCGGGGGTTGACTTCTAAGGCACTAACTATGCAATCTGGTGGAGCAACGCCCTAGAGTGAAGCCTAGGTTGCCCGGAACGTAGAAATGACCATAACTTTCACACTGGTTGCAATTATTCGTTTTATACGATGGAAAAACTGTTGTATTTATACTGTATTTTATGCTTCTGACGTTGACTTCTAACGCACTAACTATTCGATCTGGTGGAGCAGAGCCCTAGAGTGAAACCTAGGTTGCCCGGAACGTAGAAATGACCATTACTTTCACACTCTTTGCAATTATTCATTCTATACGATGGAAAAGCTGTTGCATTTATATTGTATTTTATGCTTCTGGCGTTGACTTCTTAGGCCCTAACTGTTCGATCTGGTGGAGCGACGCCTTAGAGTGACGCCTAGGTTGCCCGGAACGTAGAAATGATCATATCTTTCACACTGGTTGCTATTGTTCCTGTTATACGATGGAAAAGCTGTTGTATTTATATCGTACCTTATGCTTCTGGCGTTGACTTCTAAGGCCCTAACTATTCGATCTGGTGGAGCAACGCCCTAGGGTGAAGCCTAGGTTGCCCGGAACGTAGAAATGACCATATCTTTCACACTAATTGCAATTATTCCTGTTATACGATGGAAAAGCTGTTGTATTTATATTGTACCTTATGCTTCTGGCGTTGACTTCTAAGGCCCTAACTATTCGATCTGGTGGAGCAACGCCCTAGGGTGAAGCCTTGGTTTCCCGGAACGTAGAAATGACCATGACTTTCATACTGGTTGCAATTATTCGTTTTATACGATGGAAGAACTGTTGTATTTATACTGTATTTTATGCTTCTGACGTTGACTTCTAAGGCACTAACTATTCGATCTGGTGGAGCTACGCACTAGGGTGAAGCCTAGGTTGCCCGGAAAGTAGAAATGACCATAACTTTCAAACTGGATGCAATTATTCCTGTTATACGATGGAAAAACTGTTGTATTTATGTTGTATTTTATGCTTCTGGCGTTGACTTCTAAGGCACTAAGTATTCGATATGGTGGAGCAACGCCCTAGGGTGAAGCCTAGGGTGACCGGAACGTAGAAATGACCATCACTTTCAAACTGGTTACAATTACTCCTGTAATATGATGGAAAAACTGTTGTATTTTTATTGCATTTTACGCTTCGGGGGTTGACTTCTAAGGCACTAACTATTCAATCTGGTGGAGCAACGCCCTAGAGTGAAGCCTAGGTTGCCCGGAACGTAGAAATGACCATAACTTTCACACTGGTTGCAATTATTCGTTTTATACGATGGAAAAACTGTTGTATTTATACTGTATTTTATGCTTCTGACGTTGACTTCTAAGGCACTAACTATTTGATCTTGTGGAGCAACGCCCTAGAGTGAAACCTAGGTTGCCCGGAACGTAGAAATGACCATTACTTTCACACTCTTTGCAATTATTCATTTTATACGATGGAAAAGCTGTTGCATTTATATTGTATTTTATGCTTCTGGCGTTGACTTCTTAGGCCCTAACTATTCGATCTGTTGGAGCGACGCCTTAGAGTGACGCCTAGGTTGCCCGGAACGTAGAAATGATCATATCTTTCACACTGGTTGCTATTGTTCCTGTTATACGATGGAAAAGCTGTTGTATTTATATTGTACCTTATGCTTCTGGCGTTGACTTCTAAGGCCCTAACTATTCGATCCGGTGGAGCAACGCCCTAGGGTGAAGCCTAGGTTGCCCGGAACGTAGAAATGACCATCACTTTCACAATAATTGGAATTATTCCTGTTATACGATGGAAAAACTGTTGTATTTTTTTGCATTTTATGCTTCGGGCGTTGACTTCTAAGGCCCTAACTATTCAGTCTGTTGGAGCAACTCCCTAGGGTGAAGCCTAGGTTGCCCGGAAAGTAGAAATGTCCATAAATTTCATACTGGTTGCAATTATTCGTTTTATACGATGGAAAAACTGTTGCATCTATATTGTATTTTATGCTCCTGGTGCTGACTTCTTAGGCCCTAACTATTCGATCTGTTGGAGCAACGCCCTAGGGTGAATCCTAGGTTGCCCGGAAAGTAGAAATGACGATAACTTTCATATTGGTTGCAATTATTCGTTTTATACGATGGAAAAACTGTTGTATTTATACTGTATTTTATGCTTCTGACGTTGACTTCTAAGGCACTAACTATTCGAACTGGGGGAGCAACGCCCTAGAGTGAAGCCGAGGTTGCCCGGAACGTAGAAATGACCATAACTTTCACACTGGTTGCAATTACTCGTTTTATACGATGGAAAAACTGTTGTATTTTTATTGCATTTTATGCTTCGGGCGTTGACTTCTAAGGCCCTAACTATTCAATCTGTTGGAGCAACGCCCTAGGGTGAAGCCTAGGTTGCCCGGAAAGTAGAAATGTCCATAACTTTCATACTGGTTGCAATTATTCGTTTTATACGATGGAAAAACTGTTGTATTTATACTGTATTTTATGCTTCTGACGTTGACTTCTAACGCACTAACTATTCGATCTGGTGGAGCAACGCCCTAGAGTGAAACCTAGGTTGCCCGCAACGTAGAAATGACAATCACTTTCAAACTGGTTACAATTATTCCTGTTATACGATGGAAAAACTGTTGTATTTTTATTGCATTTTATGCTTCGGGCGTTGACTTCTAAGGCCCTAACTATTCAATCTGTTGGAGCAACGCCCTAGGGTGAAGCCTAGGTTGCCCGGAAAGTAGAAATGTCCATAACTTTCATACTGGTTGCAATTATTCGTTTTATACGACGGAAAAACTGTTGTATTTATACTGTATTTTATGCTTCTGACGTTGACTTGTAAGGCACCAACTATTCGATCTGCTGGAGCAACGCCCTAGAGTGAAGCCTATGTTGCCCGGAACGTAGAAATGACCATAACTTTCACACTGGTTGCAATTACTCGTTTTATACGATGGAAAAACTGTTGTATTTTTATTGTATTTTATGCTTCGTGTGTTTACTTCTAAACCCCTAACTATTCGATATGGTGGAGGCACATCCTAGGTGAAGCCTAGGTTGCCCGGAACGTAGAAATGACCATAACTTTCACTCTGGTTGCAATTATTCGTTTTATACGATGGAAAAACTGTTTTATTTATATTGTATTTTATGCTTCTGGCGTTCACTTCATAGGCCCTAACTATGCGATCGTGTAGAACAACGGCCTAGGGTGAAGCCTAGGTTGCCCGGCAAGTAGAAATGACCATAACTTTCATACTGGTTGCAATTATTCGTTTTATACGATGGAAGAACTGTTGTACTTATACTGTATTTTATGCTTCTGTCGTTGACTTCTAAGGCACTAACTGTTCGATCTGGTGGAGCTACGCACTAGGGTGAAGCCTAGGTTGCCCGGAAAGTAGAAATGACCATAACTTTCAAACTGGTTGCAATTATTCCTGTTATACGATGGAAAAACTGTTGCATTTATATTGTATTTTATGCTTCTGGCGTTGACTTCTTAGGCCCTAACTATTCGATCTGTTGGAGCGACGCCTTAGAGTGACGCCTAGGTTGCCGGGAACGTAGAAATGACCATAACTTTCACACTGGTTGCAATTATTCGTTTTATACGATGGAAAAACTGTTGTATTTATATTGTATTTTATGCTTCTGACGTTCACTTCATAGGCCCTAACTATGCGATCGGGTGGAACAACGCCCTAGGGTGAAGCCTAGGTTGCCCGGCAAGTAGAAATGACCATAACTTTCAAACTGGTTGCAATTATTCCTGTTATACGATGGAAAAACTGTTGTATTTATATTGTATTTTATGCTTCTGGCGTTGACTTCTATGGCACTAAGTATTCGATATGGTGGAGCAACACCCTAGAGTGAAGCCTAGGTTACACGGAACGTAGAAATGACCATTACTTTCCCACTCTTTGCAATTATTCATTTCATACGATGGAAAAGCTGTTGCATTTATATTGTATTTTATGCTCCTGGTGTTGACTTCTTAGGCCCTAACTATTCGATCTGGTGGAGCAACGCCCTAGAGTGAAGCCTAGGTTGCCCGGAACGTAGAAATGACAATCACTTTCAAACTGGTTACAATTATTCCTGTTATACGATGGAAAAACTGTTGTATTTTTATTGCATTTTATGCTTCGGGCGTTGACTTCTAAGGCCCTAACTATTCAATCTGTTGGAGCAACGCCCTAGGGTGAAGCCTAGGTTGCCCGGAAAGTAGAAATGTCCATAACTTTCATACTGGTTGCAATTATTCGTTTTATACGACGGAAAAACTGTTGTATTTATACTGTATTTTATGCTTCTGACGTTGACTTGTAAGGCACCAACTATTCGATCTGCTGGAGCAACGCCCTAGAGTGAAGCCTATGTTGCCCGGAACGTAGAAATGACCATAACTTTCACACTGGTTGCAATTACTCGTTTTATACGATGGAAAAACTGTTGTATTTTTATTGTATTTTATGCTTCGTGTGTTTACTTCTAAACCCCTAACTATTCGATATGGTGGAGGCACATCCTAGGTGAAGCCTAGGTTGCCCGGAACGTAGAAATGACCATAACTTTCACTCTGGTTGCAATTATTCGTTTTATACGATGGAAAAACTGTTTTATTTATATTGTATTTTATGCTTCTGGCGTTCACTTCATAGGCCCTAACTATGCGATCGTGTAGAACAACGGCCTAGGGTGAAGCCTAGGTTGCCCGGCAAGTAGAAATGACCATAACTTTCATACTGGTTGCAATTATTCGTTTTATACGATGGAAGAACTGTTGTACTTATACTGTATTTTATGCTTCTGTCGTTGACTTCTAAGGCACTAACTGTTCGATCTGGTGGAGCTACGCACTAGGGTGAAGCCTAGGTTGCCCGGAAAGTAGAAATGACCATAACTTTCAAACTGGTTGCAATTATTCCTGTTATACGATGGAAAAACTGTTGCATTTATATTGTATTTTATGCTTCTGGCGTTGACTTCTTAGGCCCTAACTATTCGATCTGTTGGAGCGACGCCTTAGAGTGACGCCTAGGTTGCCGGGAACGTAGAAATGACCATAACTTTCACACTGGTTGCAATTATTCGTTTTATACGATGGAAAAACTGTTGTATTTATATTGTATTTTATGCTTCTGACGTTCACTTCATAGGCCCTAACTATGCGATCGGGTGGAACAACGCCCTAGGGTGAAGCCTAGGTTGCCCGGCAAGTAGAAATGACCATAACTTTCAAACTGGTTGCAATTATTCCTGTTATACGATGGAAAAACTGTTGTATTTATATTGTATTTTATGCTTCTGGCGTTGACTTCTATGGCACTAAGTATTCGATATGGTGGAGCAACACCCTAGAGTGAAGCCTAGGTTACACGGAACGTAGAAATGACCATTACTTTCCCACTCTTTGCAATTATTCATTTCATACGATGGAAAAGCTGTTGCATTTATATTGTATTTTATGCTCCTGGTGTTGACTTCTTAGGCCCTAACTATTCGATCTGGTGGAGCAACGCCCTAGAGTGAAGCCTAGGTTGCCCGGAACGTAGAAATGACCATCACTTTCAAACTGGTTACAATTATTCCTGTTATACGATGGAAAAACTGTTGTATTTTTATTGGATTTTATGCTTCGGGCGTTGACTTCTAAGGCCCTAACTATTCAATCTGTTGGAGTAACGAACTAGGGTGAAGCCTAGGTTGCCCGGAAAGTAGAAATGTACATAACTTTCATACTGGTTGCAATTATTCGTTTTATACGATGGAAAAACTGTTGTATTAATATTGTATTTTATGCTTCTGACTTTGACTTGTAAGGCACCAACTATTCGATCTGTTGGAGCGACGCCTTAGAGTGAAGCCTATGTTGCCCGGAACGTAGAAATGACCATAACTTTCACACTGGTTGCATTTATTCGTTTTATACGTTGGAAAAACTGATGTATTTATATTGTATTTTATGCTTCTGGCGTTCACTTCTTAGGCCTTAACTATTCGATCTGGTGGAACGACGCACTAGGGTGAAGCCTAGGTTGCCCGGAACGTAGAAATGACCATAACTTTCACACTGGTAGCAATTATTCGATTTATACAATGGAAAAACTGTTCTATTTATTTTGTGTTTTATGTTTCGCGCGTTGACTTCTAAGGCCCTAACTATTCGATCTGGTGGAGCATCGCCCTAGGGTGAAGCCTGGGTTGCCCGGAAAGTAGAAATGTCCATAACTTTCATACTGGTTGCAATTATCCGTTTTATACGATGGAAAAGCTGTTGTATTTATACTGTATTTTATGCTTCTGACGTTGACTTCTAACGCACTAACTATTCGATCTGGTGGAGCAACGCGCTAGAGTGAAACCTAGGTTGCCCGGGACGTAGAAAGGACCATTACTTTCACACTCTTTGCAATTATTCATTTTATACGATGGAAAAGCTGTTGCATTTATATTGTATTTTATGCTTCTGGCGTTGACTTCTGAGGCCCTAACTATTCGATCTGTTGGAGCAACGCCCTAGAGTAAAGCCTTGGTTTCCCGGAACGTAGAAATGACCATGACTTTCATACTGGTTTCAATTATTCGTTTTATACGATATAAGAACTGTTGTATTTATACTGTATTTTATGCTTCTGACGTTGACTTCTAAGGCACTAAGTATTCGATATGGTAGAGCAACGCCCTAGAGTGAAGCCTAGGGTGCCCGGAACGTAGAAATGACCATCACTTTCAAACTGGTTGCAATTACTCCTGTTATTTGATGGAAAAACTGTTGCATTTTTATTGCATTTTATGCTTCGGGCGTTGACTTCTAAGGCACTAACTATTCAATCTGTTGGAGCAACGCCCTAGGGTGAATCCTAGGTTGCCCGGAAAGTAGAAATGACGATAACTTTCATATTGGTTGCAATTATCCGTTTTAAACGATGGAAAAGCTGTTGCATTTATATTGTATTTTATGCTCCTGGTGCTGACTTCTTAGGCCCTAACTATTCGATCTGTTGGAGCAACGCCCTAGGGTGAATCCTAGGTTGCCCGGAAAGTAGAAATGACGATAACTTTCATATTGGTTGCAATTACACGTTTTATACGATGGAAAAACTGTTGTATTTTTATTGCATTTTATGCTTCGGGCGTTGACTTCTAAGGCCCTAACTATTCAATCTGTTGGAGTAACGCCCTAGGGTGAAGCCTAGGTTGCCCGGAAAGTAGAAATGTCCATAACTTTCATACTGGTTGCAATTATTCGTTTTATACGATGGAAAAACTGTTGTATTTATACTGTATTTTATGCTTCTGACGTTGACTTCTAACGCACTAACTATTCGATCTGGTGGAGCAACGCCCTAGAGTGAAACCTAGGTTGCCCGCAACGTAGAAATGACAATCACTTTCAAACTGGTTACAATTATTCCTGTTATACGATGGAAAAACTGTTGTATTTTTATTGCATTTTATGCTTCGGGCGTTGACTTCTAAGGCCCTAACTATTCAATCTGTTGGAGCAACGCCCTAGGGTGAAGCCTAGGTTGCCCGGAAAGTAGAAATGTCCATAACTTTCATACTGGTTGCAATTATTCGTTTTATACGATGGAAAAACTGTTGTATTTATACTGTATTTTATGCTTCTGACGTTGACTTCTAACGCACTAACTATTCGATCTGGTGGAGCAACGCCCTAGAGTGAAACCTAGGTTGCCCGCAACGTAGAAATGACAATCACTTTCAAACTGGTTACAATTATTCCTGTTATACGATGGAAGAACTGTTGTATTTATATCGTATTTTATGCTTCTGGCGTTGACATCTAAGGACCTAACTATTCGATCTGTTGGAGCAACGCCCTAGAGTGAAGCCTATGTTGCCCGGAACGTAGAAATGACCATAACTTTCACACTGGTTGCAATTACTCGTTTTATACGATGGAAAAACTGTTGTATTTTTATTGTATTTTATGCTTCGGGTGTTTACTTCTAAACCCCTAACTATTCGATATGGTGGAGGCACATCCTAGAGTGAAGCCTAGGTTGCCGGGAACGTAGAAATGACCATAACTTTCACGCTGGTTGCAATTATTCGTTTTATACGATGGAAAAACTGTTGTATTTATATTGTATTTTATGCTTCTGGCGTTCACTTCATAGGCCCTAACTATGCGATCGGGTGGAACAACGCCCTAGGGTGAAGCCTAGGTTGCCCGGCAAGTAGAAATGACCATAACTTTCAAACTGGTTGCAATTATTCCTGTTATACGATGGAAAAACTGTTGTATTTATATTGTATTTTATGCTTCTGGCGTTGACTTCTATGGCACTAAGTATTCGATATGGTGGAGCAACACCCTAGAGTGAAGCCTAGGTTACACGGAACGTAGAAATGACCATTACTTTCCCACTCTTTGCAATTATTCATTTCATACGATGGAAAAGCTGTTGCATTTATATTGTATTTTATGCTCCTGGTGTTGACTTCTTAGGCCCTAACTATTCGATCTGTTGGAGCAATGCCCTAGGGTGAATCCTAGGTTGCCCGGAAAGTAGAAATGACGATAACTTTCATATTGGTTGCAATTATTCGTTTTATACGATGGAAAAACTGTTGTATTTATACTGTATTTTATGCTTCTGACGTTGACTTCTAACGCACTAACTATTCGATCTGGTGGAGCAACGCCCTAGAGTGAAACCTAGGTTGCCCGCAACGTAGAAATGACAATCACTTTCAAACTGGTTACAATTATTCCTGTTATACGATGGAAAAACTGTTGTATTTATATCGTATTTTATGCTTCTGGCGTTGACATCTAAGGACCTAACTATTCGATCTGCTGGAGCAACGCCCTAGAGTGAAGCCTATGTTGCCCGGAACGTAGAAATGACCATAACTTTCACACTGGTTGCAATTACTCGATTTATACGATGGAAAAACTGTTGTATTTTTATTGCATTTTATGCTTCGGGCGTTGACTTCTAAGGCCTTAACTATTCGATCTGGTGGAGCGACGCCTTAGAGTGACGCCTAGGTTGCCCGGAACGTAGAAATGATCATATCTTTCACACTGGTTGCTATTGTTCCTGTTATACGATGGAAAAGCTGTTGTATTTATATCGTACCTTATGCTTCTGGCGTTGACTTCTAAGGCCCTAACTATTCGATCTGGTGGAGCAACGCCCTAGGGTGAAGCCTAGGTTGCCCGGAACGTAGAAATGACCATCACTTTCACACTAATTGCAATTATTCCTGTTATACGATGGAAAAACTGTTGTATTTTTTTGCATTTTATGCTTCGGGGGTTGACTTCTAAGGCACTAACTATGCAATCTGGTGGAGCAACGCCCTAGAGTGAAGCCTAGCGTGCCCGGAACGTAGAAATGACCATCACTTTCAAACTGGTTGCAATTACTCCTGTAATATGATGGAAAAACTGTTGTATTTTTATTGCATTTTACGCTTCGGGGGTTGACTTCTAAGGCACTAACTATGCAATCTGGTGGAGCAACGCCCTAGAGTGAAGCCTAGGTTGCCCGGAACGTAGAAATGACCATAACTTTCACACTGGTTGCAATTATTCGTTTTATACGATGGAAAAACTGTTGTATTTATACTGTATTTTATGCTTCTGACGTTGACTTCTAACGCACTAACTATTCGATCTGGTGGAGCAGAGCCCTAGAGTGAAACCTAGGTTGCCCGGAACGTAGAAATGACCATTACTTTCACACTCTTTGCAATTATTCATTCTATACGATGGAAAAGCTGTTGCATTTATATTGTATTTTATGCTTCTGGCGTTGACTTCTTAGGCCCTAACTATTCGATCTGGTGGAGCGACGCCTTAGAGTGACGCCTAGGTTGCCCGGAACGTAGAAATGATCATATCTTTCACACTGGTTGCTATTGTTCCTGTTATACGATGGAAAAGCTGTTGTATTTATATCGTACCTTATGCTTCTGGCGTTGACTTCTAAGGCCCTAACTATTCGATCTGGTGGAGCAACGCCCTAGGGTGAAGCCTAGGTTGCCCAGAACGTAGAAATGACCATATCTTTCACACTAATTGCAATTATTCCTGTTATACGATGGAAAAGCTGTTGTATTTATATTGTACCTTATGCTTCTGGCGTTGACTTCTAAGGCCCTAACTATTCGATCTGGTGGAGCAACGCCCTAGGGTGAAGCCTTGGTTTCCCGGAACGTAGAAATGACCGTGACTTTCATACTGGTTGCAATTATTCGTTTTATACGATGGAAGAACTGTTGTATTTATACTGTATTTTATGCTTCTGACGTTGACTTCTAAGGCACTAACTATTCGATCTGGTGGAGCTACGCACTAGGGTGAAGCCTAGGTTGCCCGGAAAGTAGAAATGACCATAACTTTCAAACTGGATGCAATTATTCCTGTTATACGATGGAAAAACTGTTGTATTTATGTTGTATTTTATGCTTCTGGCGTTGACTTCTAAGGCACTAAGTATTCGATATGGTGGAGCAACGCCCTAGGGTGAAGCCTAGGGTGACCGGAACGTAGAAATGACCATCACTTTCAAACTGGTTACAATTACTCCTGTAATATGATGGAAAAACTGTTGTATTTTTATTGCATTTTACGCTTCGGGGGTTGACTTCTAAGGCACTAACTATTCAATCTGGTGGAGCAACGCCCTAGAGTGAAGCCTAGGTTGCCCGGAAAGTAGAAATGTCCATAACTTTCATACTGGTTGCAATTATTCGTTTTATACGACGGAAAAACTGTTGTATTTATACTGTATTTTATGCTTCTGACGTTGACTTGTAAGGCACCAACTATTCGATCTGCTGGAGCAACGCCCTAGAGTGAAGCCTATGTTGCCCGGAACGTAGAAATGACCATAACTTTCACACTGGTTGCAATTACTCGTTTTATACGATGGAAAAACTGTTGTATTTTTATTGTATTTTATGCTTCGTGTGTTTACTTCTAAACCCCTAACTATTCGATATGGTGGAGGCACATCCTAGGTGAAGCCTAGGTTGCCCGGAACGTAGAAATGACCATAACTTTCACTCTGGTTGCAATTATTCGTTTTATACGATGGAAAAACTGTTTTATTTATATTGTATTTTATGCTTCTGGCGTTCACTTCATAGGCCCTAACTATGCGATCGTGTAGAACAACGGCCTAGGGTGAAGCCTAGGTTGCCCGGCAAGTAGAAATGACCATAACTTTCATACTGGTTGCAATTATTCGTTTTATACGATGGAAGAACTGTTGTACTTATACTGTATTTTATGCTTCTGTCGTTGACTTCTAAGGCACTAACTGTTCGATCTGGTGGAGCTACGCACTAGGGTGAAGCCTAGGTTGCCCGGAAAGTAGAAATGACCATAACTTTCAAACTGGTTGCAATTATTCCTGTTATACGATGGAAAAACTGTTGCATTTATATTGTATTTTATGCTTCTGGCGTTGACTTCTTAGGCCCTAACTATTCGATCTGTTGGAGCGACGCCTTAGAGTGACGCCTAGGTTGCCGGGAACGTAGAAATGACCATAACTTTCACACTGGTTGCAATTATTCGTTTTATACGATGGAAAAACTGTTGTATTTATATTGTATTTTATGCTTCTGACGTTCACTTCATAGGCCCTAACTATGCGATCGGGTGGAACAACGCCCTAGGGTGAAGCCTAGGTTGCCCGGCAAGTAGAAATGACCATAACTTTCAAACTGGTTGCAATTATTCCTGTTATACGATGGAAAAACTGTTGTATTTATATTGTATTTTATGCTTCTGGCGTTGACTTCTATGGCACTAAGTATTCGATATGGTGGAGCAACACCCTAGAGTGAAGCCTAGGTTACACGGAACGTAGAAATGACCATTACTTTCCCACTCTTTGCAATTATTCATTTCATACGATGGAAAAGCTGTTGCATTTATATTGTATTTTATGCTCCTGGTGTTGACTTCTTAGGCCCTAACTATTCGATCTGGTGGAGCAACGCCCTAGAGTGAAGCCTAGGTTGCCCGGAACGTAGAAATGACCATCACTTTCAAACTGGTTACAATTATTCCTGTTATACGATGGAAAAACTGTTGTATTTTTATTGGATTTTATGCTTCGGGCGTTGACTTCTAAGGCCCTAACTATTCAATCTGTTGGAGTAACGAACTAGGGTGAAGCCTAGGTTGCCCGGAAAGTAGAAATGTACATAACTTTCATACTGGTTGCAATTATTCGTTTTATACGATGGAAAAACTGTTGTATTAATATTGTATTTTATGCTTCTGACTTTGACTTGTAAGGCACCAACTATTCGATCTGTTGGAGCGACGCCTTAGAGTGAAGCCTATGTTGCCCGGAACGTAGAAATGACCATAACTTTCACACTGGTTGCATTTATTCGTTTTATACGTTGGAAAAACTGATGTATTTATATTGTATTTTATGCTTCTGGCGTTCACTTCTTAGGCCTTAACTATTCGATCTGGTGGAACGACGCACTAGGGTGAAGCCTAGGTTGCCCGGAACGTAGAAATGACCATAACTTTCACACTGGTAGCAATTATTCGATTTATACAATGGAAAAACTGTTCTATTTATTTTGTGTTTTATGTTTCGCGCGTTGACTTCTAAGGCCCTAACTATTCGATCTGGTGGAGCATCGCCCTAGGGTGAAGCCTGGGTTGCCCGGAAAGTAGAAATGTCCATAACTTTCATACTGGTTGCAATTATCCGTTTTATACGATGGAAAAGCTGTTGTATTTATACTGTATTTTATGCTTCTGACGTTGACTTCTAACGCACTAACTATTCGATCTGGTGGAGCAACGCGCTAGAGTGAAACCTAGGTTGCCCGGGACGTAGAAAGGACCATTACTTTCACACTCTTTGCAATTATTCATTTTATACGATGGAAAAGCTGTTGCATTTATATTGTATTTTATGCTTCTGGCGTTGACTTCTGAGGCCCTAACTATTCGATCTGTTGGAGCAACGCCCTAGAGTAAAGCCTTGGTTTCCCGGAACGTAGAAATGACCATGACTTTCATACTGGTTTCAATTATTCGTTTTATACGATATAAGAACTGTTGTATTTATACTGTATTTTATGCTTCTGACGTTGACTTCTAAGGCACTAAGTATTCGATATGGTAGAGCAACGCCCTAGAGTGAAGCCTAGGGTGCCCGGAACGTAGAAATGACCATCACTTTCAAACTGGTTGCAATTACTCCTGTTATTTGATGGAAAAACTGTTGCATTTTTATTGCATTTTATGCTTCGGGCGTTGACTTCTAAGGCACTAACTATTCAATCTGTTGGAGCAACGCCCTAGGGTGAATCCTAGGTTGCCCGGAAAGTAGAAATGACGATAACTTTCATATTGGTTGCAATTATCCGTTTTAAACGATGGAAAAGCTGTTGCATTTATATTGTATTTTATGCTCCTGGTGCTGACTTCTTAGGCCCTAACTATTCGATCTGTTGGAGCAACGCCCTAGGGTGAATCCTAGGTTGCCCGGAAAGTAGAAATGACGATAACTTTCATATTGGTTGCAATTACACGTTTTATACGATGGAAAAACTGTTGTATTTTTATTGCATTTTATGCTTCGGGCGTTGACTTCTAAGGCCCTAACTATTCAATCTGTTGGAGTAACGCCCTAGGGTGAAGCCTAGGTTGCCCGGAAAGTAGAAATGTCCATAACTTTCATACTGGTTGCAATTATTCGTTTTATACGATGGAAAAACTGTTGTATTTATACTGTATTTTATGCTTCTGACGTTGACTTCTAACGCACTAACTATTCGATCTGGTGGAGCAACGCCCTAGAGTGAAACCTAGGTTGCCCGCAACGTAGAAATGACAATCACTTTCAAACTGGTTACAATTATTCCTGTTATACGATGGAAAAACTGTTGTATTTTTATTGCATTTTATGCTTCGGGCGTTGACTTCTAAGGCCCTAACTATTCAATCTGTTGGAGCAACGCCCTAGGGTGAAGCCTAGGTTGCCCGGAAAGTAGAAATGTCCATAACTTTCATACTGGTTGCAATTATTCGTTTTATACGATGGAAAAACTGTTGTATTTATACTGTATTTTATGCTTCTGACGTTGACTTCTAACGCACTAACTATTCGATCTGGTGGAGCAACGCCCTAGAGTGAAACCTAGGTTGCCCGCAACGTAGAAATGACAATCACTTTCAAACTGGTTACAATTATTCCTGTTATACGATGGAAGAACTGTTGTATTTATATCGTATTTTATGCTTCTGGCGTTGACATCTAAGGACCTAACTGTTCGATCTGTTGGAGCAACGCCCTAGAGTGAAGCCTATGTTGCCCGGAACGTAGAAATGACCATAACTTTCACACTGGTTGCAATTACTCGTTTTATACGATGGAAAAACTGTTGTATTTTTATTGTATTTTATGCTTCGGGTGTTTACTTCTAAACCCCTAACTATTCGATATGGTGGAGGCACATCCTAGAGTGAAGCCTAGGTTGCCGGGAACGTAGAAATGACCATAACTTTCACGCTGGTTGCAATTATTCGTTTTATACGATGGAAAAACTGTTGTATTTATATTGTATTTTATGCTTCTGGCGTTCACTTCATAGGCCCTAACTATGCGATCGGGTGGAACAACGCCCTAGGGTGAAGCCTAGGTTGCCCGGCAAGTAGAAATGACCATAACTTTCAAACTGGTTGCAATTATTCCTGTTATACGATGGAAAAACTGTTGTATTTATATTGTATTTTATGCTTCTGGCGTTGACTTCTATGGCACTAAGTATTCGATATGGTGGAGCAACACCCTAGAGTGAAGCCTAGGTTACACGGAACGTAGAAATGACCATTACTTTCCCACTCTTTGCAATTATTCATTTCATACGATGGAAAAGCTGTTGCATTTATATTGTATTTTATGCTCCTGGTGTTGACTTCTTAGGCCCTAACTATTCGATCTGTTGGAGCAATGCCCTAGGGTGAATCCTAGGTTGCCCGGAAAGTAGAAATGACGATAACTTTCATATTGGTTGCAATTATTCGTTTTATACGATGGAAAAACTGTTGTATTTATACTGTATTTTATGCTTCTGACGTTGACTTCTAACGCACTAACTATTCGATCTGGTGGAGCAACGCCCTAGAGTGAAACCTAGGTTGCCCGCAACGTAGAAATGACAATCACTTTCAAACTGGTTACAATTATTCCTGTTATACGATGGAAAAACTGTTGTATTTATATCGTATTTTATGCTTCTGGCGTTGACATCTAAGGACCTAACTATTCGATCTGCTGGAGCAACGCCCTAGAGTGAAGCCTATGTTGCCCGGAACGTAGAAATGACCATAACTTTCACACTGGTTGCAATTACTCGATTTATACGATGGAAAAACTGTTGTATTTTTATTGCATTTTATGCTTCGGGCGTTGACTTCTAAGGCCTTAACTATTCGATCTGGTGGAGCGACGCCTTAGAGTGACGCCTAGGTTGCCCGGAACGTAGAAATGATCATATCTTTCACACTGGTTGCTATTGTTCCTGTTATACGATGGAAAAGCTGTTGTATTTATATCGTACCTTATGCTTCTGGCGTTGACTTCTAAGGCCCTAACTATTCGATCTGGTGGAGCAACGCCCTAGGGTGAAGCCTAGGTTGCCCGGAACGTAGAAATGACCATCACTTTCACACTAATTGCAATTATTCCTGTTATACGATGGAAAAACTGTTGTATTTTTTTGCATTT
This sequence comes from Calliopsis andreniformis, assembly GCF_051401765.1. NCBI lineage: Eukaryota > Metazoa > Arthropoda > Insecta > Hymenoptera > Andrenidae > Calliopsis > Calliopsis andreniformis. The sequence continues at coordinate 6,790,059 of NW_027480423.1, read as the reverse complement.
TATGCTTCGGGGGTTGACTTCTAAGGCACTAACTATGCAATCTGGTGGAGCAACGCCCTAGAGTGAAGCCTAGCGTGCCCGGAACGTAGAAATGACCATCACTTTCAAACTGGTTGCAATTACTCCTGTAATATGATGGAAAAACTGTTGTATTTTTATTGCATTTTACGCTTCGGGGGTTGACTTCTAAGGCACTAACTATGCAATCTGGTGGAGCAACGCCCTAGAGTGAAGCCTAGGTTGCCCGGAACGTAGAAATGACCATAACTTTCACACTGGTTGCAATTATTCGTTTTATACGATGGAAAAACTGTTGTATTTATACTGTATTTTATGCTTCTGACGTTGACTTCTAACGCACTAACTATTCGATCTGGTGGAGCAGAGCCCTAGAGTGAAACCTAGGTTGCCCGGAACGTAGAAATGACCATTACTTTCACACTCTTTGCAATTATTCATTCTATACGATGGAAAAGCTGTTGCATTTATATTGTATTTTATGCTTCTGGCGTTGACTTCTTAGGCCCTAACTATTCGATCTGGTGGAGCGACGCCTTAGAGTGACGCCTAGGTTGCCCGGAACGTAGAAATGATCATATCTTTCACACTGGTTGCTATTGTTCCTGTTATACGATGGAAAAGCTGTTGTATTTATATCGTACCTTATGCTTCTGGCGTTGACTTCTAAGGCCCTAACTATTCGATCTGGTGGAGCAACGCCCTAGGGTGAAGCCTAGGTTGCCCGGAACGTAGAAATGACCATATCTTTCACACTAATTGCAATTATTCCTGTTATACGATGGAAAAGCTGTTGTATTTATATTGTACCTTATGCTTCTGGCGTTGACTTCTAAGGCCCTAACTATTCGATCTGGTGGAGCAACGCCCTAGGGTGAAGCCTTGGTTTCCCGGAACGTAGAAATGACCGTGACTTTCATACTGGTTGCAATTATTCGTTTTATACGATGGAAGAACTGTTGTATTTATACTGTATTTTATGCTTCTGACGTTGACTTCTAAGGCACTAACTATTCGATCTGGTGGAGCTACGCACTAGGGTGAAGCCTAGGTTGCCCGGAAAGTAGAAATGACCATAACTTTCAAACTGGATGCAATTATTCCTGTTATACGATGGAAAAACTGTTGTATTTATGTTGTATTTTATGCTTCTGGCGTTGACTTCTAAGGCACTAAGTATTCGATATGGTGGAGCAACGCCCTAGGGTGAAGCCTAGGGTGACCGGAACGTAGAAATGACCATCACTTTCAAACTGGTTACAATTACTCCTGTAATATGATGGAAAAACTGTTGTATTTTTATTGCATTTTACGCTTCGGGGGTTGACTTCTAAGGCACTAACTATTCAATCTGGTGGAGCAACGCCCTAGAGTGAAGCCTAGGTTGCCCGGAACGTAGAAATGACCATAACTTTCACACTGGTTGCAATTATTCGTTTTATACGATGGAAAAACTGTTGTATTTATACTGTATTTTATGCTTCTGACGTTGACTTCTAAGGCACTAACTATTTGATCTTGTGGAGCAACGCCCTAGAGTGAAACCTAGGTTGCCCGGAACGTAGAAATGACCATTACTTTCACACTCTTTGCAATTATTCATTTTATACGATGGAAAAGCTGTTGCATTTATATTGTATTTTATGCTTCTGGCGTTGACTTCTTAGGCCCTAACTATTCGATCTGTTGGAGCGACGCCTTAGAGTGACGCCTAGGTTGCCCGGAACGTAGAAATGATCATATCTTTCACACTGGTTGCTATTGTTCCTGTTATACGATGGAAAAGCTGTTGTATTTATATTGTACCTTATGCTTCTGGCGTTGACTTCTAAGGCCCTAACTATTCGATCTGGTGGAGCAACGCCCTAGGGTGAAGCCTAGGTTGCCCGGAACGTAGAAATGACCATCACTTTCACAATAATTGGAATTATTCCTGTTATACGATGGAAAAACTGTTGTATTTTTTTGCATTTTATGCTTCGGGCGTTGACTTCTAAGGCCCTAACTATTCAGTCTGTTGGAGCAACTCCCTAGGGTGAAGCCTAGGTTGCCCGGAAAGTAGAAATGTCCATAAATTTCATACTGGTTGCAATTATTCGTTTTATACGATGGAAAAACTGTTGCATTTATATTGTATTTTATGCTCCTGGTGCTGACTTCTTAGGCCCTAACTATTCGATCTGTTGGAGCAACGCCCTAGGGTGAATCCTAGGTTGCCCGGAAAGTAGAAATGACGATAACTTTCATATTGGTTGCAATTATTCGTTTTATACGATGGAAAAACTGTTGTATTTATACTGTATTTTATGCTTCTGACGTTGACTTCTAAGGCACTAACTATTCGAACTGGGGGAGCAACGCCCTAGAGTGAAGCCGAGGTTGCCCGGAACGTAGAAATGACCATAACTTTCACACTGGTTGCAATTACTCGTTTTATACGATGGAAAAACTGTTGTATTTTTATTGCATTTTATGCTTCGGGCGTTGACTTCTAAGGCCCTAACTATTCAATCTGTTGGAGCAACGCCCTAGGGTGAAGCCTAGGTTGCCCGGCAAGTAGAAATGACCATAACTTTCAAACTGGTTGCAATTATTCCTGTTATACGATGGAAAAGCTGTTGCATTTATATTGTATTTTATGCTCCTGGTGTTGACTTCTTAGGCCCTAACTATTCGATCTGGTGGAGCAACGCCCTAGAGTGAAGCCTAGGTTGCCCGGAACGTAGAAATGACCATCACTTTCAAACTGGTTACAATTATTCCTGTTATACGATGGAAAAACTGTTGTATTTTTATTGCATTTTATGCTTCGGGCGTTGACTTCTAAGGCCCTAACTATTCAATCTGTTGGAGTAACGAACTAGGGTGAAGCCTAGGTTGCCCGGAAAGTAGAAATGTACATAACTTTCATACTGGTTGCAATTATTCGTTTTATACGATGGAAAAACTGTTGTATTAATATTGTATTTTATGCTTCTGACTTTGACTTGTAAGGCACCAACTATTCGATCTGTTGGAGCGACGCCTTAGAGTGAAGCCTATGTTGCCCGGAACGTAGAAATGACCATAACTTTCACACTGGTTGCATTTATTCGTTTTATACGTTGGAAAAACTGATGTATTTATATTGTATTTTATGCTTCTGGCGTTCACTTCTTAGGCCTTAACTATTCGATCTGGTGGAACGACGCACTAGGGTGAAGCCTAGGTTGCCCGGAACGTAGAAATGACCATAACTTTCACACTGGTAGCAATTATTCGATTTATACAATGGAAAAACTGTTCTATTTATTTTGTGTTTTATGTTTCGCGCGTTGACTTCTAAGGCCCTAACTATTCGATCTGGTGGAGCATCGCCCTAGGGTGAAGCCTGGGTTGCCCGGAAAGTAGAAATGTCCATAACTTTCATACTGGTTGCAATTATCCGTTTTATACGATGGAAAAGCTGTTGTATTTATACTGTATTTTATGCTTCTGACGTTGACTTCTAACGCACTAACTATTCGATCTGGTGGAGCAACGCGCTAGAGTGAAACCTAGGTTGCCCGGGACGTAGAAAGGACCATTACTTTCACACTCTTTGCAATTATTCATTTTATACGATGGAAAAGCTGTTGCATTTATATTGTATTTTATGCTTCTGGCGTTGTTTTCTTGGGCCCTAACTATTAGATCTGGTGGAGCAACGCCTTAGAGTGACGCCTAGGTTGCCCGGAACGTAGAAATGACCATATCTTTCACACTGGTTGCTATTGTTCCTGTTATACGATGTAAAAGCTGTTGTATTTATATTGTACCTTATGCTTCTGGCGTTGACTTCTAAGGCCCTAACTATTCGGTCTGGTGGAGCAACGCCCTAGTGTGAAGCCTAGGTTGCCCGGATAGTAGAAATGACCATAACTTTCATAGTGTTTGCAATTATTCGTTTTATACGATGGAAAAGCTGTTGTATTTATATTGTATTTTATGCTTCTGGCGTTGACTTCTGAGGCCCTAACTATTCGATCTGTTGGAGCAACGCCCTAGAGTAAAGCCTTGGTTTCCCGGAACGTAGAAATGACCATGACTTTCATACTGGTTTCAATTATTCGTTTTATACGATATAAGAACTGTTGTATTTATACTGTATTTTATGCTTCTGACGTTGACTTCTAAGGCACTAAGTATTCGATATGGTAGAGCAACGCCCTAGAGTGAAGCCTAGGGTGCCCGGAACGTAGAAATGACCATCACTTTCAAACTGGTTGCAATTACTCCTGTTATTTGATGGAAAAACTGTTGCATTTTTATTGCATTTTATGCTTCGGGCGTTGACTTCTAAGGCACTAACTATTCAATCTGTTGGAGCAACGCCCTAGGGTGAATCCTAGGTTGCCCGGAAAGTAGAAATGACGATAACTTTCATATTGGTTGCAATTATCCGTTTTAAACGATGGAAAAGCTGTTGCATTTATATTGTATTTTATGCTCCTGGTGCTGACTTCTTAGGCCCTAACTATTCGATCTGTTGGAGCAACGCCCTAGGGTGAATCCTAGGTTGCCCGGAAAGTAGAAATGACGATAACTTTCATATTGGTTGCAATTACACGTTTTATACGATGGAAAAACTGTTGTATTTTTATTGCATTTTATGCTTCGGGCGTTGACTTCTAAGGCCCTAACTATTCGATCTGTTGGAGCAACGCCCTAGGGTGAATCCTAGGTTGCCCGGAAAGTAGAAATGACGATAACTTTCATATTGGTTGCAATTACACGTTTTATACGATGGAAAAACTGTTGTATTTTTATTGCATTTTATGCTTCTGACTTTGACTTGTAAGGCACCAACTATTCGATCTGTTGGAGCGACGCCTTAGAGTGAAGCCTATGTTGCCCGGAACGTAGAAATGACCATAACTTTCACACTGGTTGCATTTATTCGTTTTATACGTTGGAAAAACTGATGTATTTATATTGTATTTTATGCTTCTGGCGTTCACTTCTTAGGCCTTAACTATTCGATCTGGTGGAACGACGCACTAGGGTGAAGCCTAGGTTGCCCGGAACGTAGAAATGACCATAACTTTCACACTGGTAGCAATTATTCGATTTATACAATGGAAAAACTGTTCTATTTATTTTGTGTTTTATGTTTCGCGCGTTGACTTCTAAGGCCCTAACTATTCGATCTGGTGGAGCATCGCCCTAGGGTGAAGCCTAGGTTGCCCGGAAAGTAGAAATGTCCATAACTTTCATACTGGTTGCAATTATTCGTTTTATACGATGGAAAAACTGTTGTATTTATACTGTATTTTATGCTTCTGACGTTGACTTCTAACGCACTAACTATTCGATCTGGTGGAGCAACGCCCTAGAGTGAAACCTAGGTTGCCCGCAACGTAGAAATGACAATCACTTTCAAACTGGTTACAATTATTCCTGTTATACGATGGAAAAACTGTTGTATTTATATCGTATTTTATGCTTCTGGCGTTGACATCTAAGGACCTAACTATTCGATCTGTTGGAGCAACGCCCTAGAGTGAATCCTATGTTGCCCGGAACGTAGAAATGACCATAACTTTCACACTGGTTGCAATTACTCGTTTTATACGATGGAAAAACTGTTGTATTTTTATTGTATTTTATGCTTCGGGTGTTTACTTCTAAACCCCTAACTATTCGATATGGTGGAGGCACATCCAAGAGTGAAGCCTAGGTTGCCGGGAACGTAGAAATGACCATAACTTTCACGCTGGTTGCAATTATTCGTTTTATACGATGGAAAAACTGTTGTATTTATATTGTATTTTATGCTTCTGGCGTTCACTTCATAGGCCCTAACTATGCGATCGGGTGGAACAACGCCCTAGGGTGAAGCCTAGGTTGCCCGGCAAGTAGAAATGACCATAACTTTCAAACTGGTTGCAATTATTCCTGTTATACGATGGAAAAACTGTTGTATTTATATTGTATTTTATGCTTCTGGCGTTGACTTCTATGGCACTAAGTATTCGATATGGTGGAGCCACACCCTAGAGTGAAGCCTATGTTGCCCGGAACGTAGAAATGACCATAACTTTCACACTGGTTGCAATTACTCGTTTTATACGATGGAAAAACTGTTGTATTTTTATTGCATTTTATGCTTCGGGCGTTGACTTCTAAGGCCTTAACTATTCGATCTGGTGGAGCGACGCCTTAGAGTGACGCCTAGGTTGCCCGGAACGTAGAAATGATCATATCTTTCACACTGGTTGCTATTGTTCCTGTTATACGATGGAAAAGCTGTTGTATTTATATCGTACCTTATGCTTCTGGCGTTGACTTCTAAGGCCCTAACTATTCGATCTGGTGGAGCAACGCCCTAGGGTGAAGCCTAGGTTGCCCGGAACGTAGAAATGACCATCACTTTCACACTAATTGCAATTATTCCTGTTATACGATGGAAAAACTGTTGTATTTTTTTGCATTTTATGCTTCGGGGGTTGACTTCTAAGGCACTAACTATGCAATCTGGTGGAGCAACGCCCTAGAGTGAAGCCTAGCGTGCCCGGAACGTAGAAATGACCATCACTTTCAAACTGGTTGCAATTACACCTGTAATATGATGGAAAAACTGTTGTATTTTTATTGCATTTTACGCTTCGGGGGTTGACTTCTAAGGCACTAACTATGCAATCTGGTGGAGCAACGCCCTAGAGTGAAGCCTAGGTTACCCGGAACGTAGAAATGACCATAACTTTCACACTGGTTGCAATTATTCGTTTTATACGATGGAAAAACTGTTGTATTTATACTGTATTTTATGCTTCTGACGTTGACTTCTAACGCACTAACTATTCGATCTGGTGGAGCAGAGCCCTAGAGTGAAACCTAGGTTGCCCGGAACGTAGAAATGACCATTACTTTCACACTCTTTGCAATTATTCATTCTATACGATGGAAAAGCTGTTGCATTTATATTGTATTTTATGCTTCTGGCGTTGACTTCTTAGGCCCTAACTATTCGATCTGGTGGAGCGACGCCTTAGAGTGACGCCTAGGTTGCCCGGAACGTAGAAATGATCATATCTTTCACACTGGTTGCTATTGTTCCTGTTATACGATGGAAAAGCTGTTGTATTTATATCGTACCTTATGCTTCTGGCGTTGACTTCTAAGGCCCTAACTATTCGATCTGGTGGAGCAACGCCCTAGGGTGAAGCCTAGGTTGCCCGGAACGTAGAAATGACCATATCTTTCACACTAATTGCAATTATTCCTGTTATACAATGGAAAAGCTGTTGTATTTATATTGTACCTTATGCTTCTGGCGTTGACTTCTAAGGCCCTAACTATTCGATCTGGTGGAGCAACGCCCTAGGGTGAAGCCTTGGTTTCCCGGAACGTAGAAATGACCATGACTTTCATACTGGTTGCAATTATTCGTTTTATACGATGGAAGAACTGTTGTATTTATACTGTATTTTATGCTTCTGACGTTGACTTCTAAGGCACTAACTATTCGATCTGGTGGAGCTACGCACTAGGGTGAAGCCTAGGTTGCCCGGAAAGTAGAAATGACCATAACTTTCAAACTGGTTGCAATTATTCCTGTTATACGATGGAAAAACTGTTGTATTTATGTTGTATTTTATGCTTCTGGCGTTGACTTCTAAGGCACTAAGTATTCGATATGGTGCAGCAACGCCCTGGAGTGAAGCCTAGGGTGCCCGGAACGTAGAAATGACCATAACCTTCACACTGGTGGCTATTATTCGTTTTATTCGATGGAAAAACTGTTATATTTATATTGTATTTTATGCTTCTGGCGCTGACTTCTTAGGCCCTAACTATTCGATCTGGTGGAACAACGCCCTAGAGTGAAGTCTAGGTTGCCCGGAACGTAGAAATGACCATCACTTTCACACTGGTTGCATTTATTCATATTATAGGGTGGAAAACCTGTTGTATTTATATTGTATTTTATGCTCCTGGTGTTGACTTCTTAGGCCCTAACTATTCGATCTGGTGGAGCAACGCCTTAGAGTGACGCCTCGGTTGCCCGGAACGTAGAAATGACCATATCTTTCACACTGGTTGCTATTGATCCTGTTATACGATGGAAAAGCTGTTGTATTTATATTGTACCTTATGCTTCTGGCGTTGACTTCTAAGGACCTAACTATTCGATCTGGTGGAGCAACGCCCTAGGGTGAAGCCTAGGTTGCCCGGATAGTAGAAATGACCATAACTTTCATAGTGGTTGCAATTATTCGTTTTATACGATGGAAAAACTGTTGTATTTATATTGTATATAATGCTTCTGGCGTTGACTTCTGAGGCCCAAACTATTCGATCTGTTGGAGCAACGCCCTAGAGTTAAGCCTTGGTTTCCCGAACGTAGAAATGACCATGACTTTCATACTGGTTGCAATTATTCGTTTTATACGATGGAAAAACTGTTGTATTTATATTGTATTTTATGCTTCTGGCGTTGACTTCTAAGGCACTAACTGTTCGATCTGGTGGTGCAACGCCCTAGAGTGAAGCTTAGGTTGCCCAGAACATAGAAATGACCATAACCTTCACACTGGTGGCTATTATTCGTTTTATTCGATGGAAAAACTGTTATATTTATATTGTATTTTATGCTTCTGGCGCTGACTTCTTAGGCCCTAGCCATTCGATCTGGTGGAACAACGCCCTAGAGTGAAGTCTAGGTTGCCCGGAACGTAGAACTGACCATCACTTTCACACTGGTTGCATTTATTCATATTATAGGATGGAAAACCTGTTGTATTTATATTGTATTTTATGCTCCTGGTGTTGACTTCTTAGGCCCTAACTATTCGATCTGGTGGAGCAACGCTCTAGAGTGAAGCCTAGGCTGCCCGCAACGTAGAAATGACAATCACTTTCAAACTGGTTACAATTATTCCTGTTATACGATGGAAAAACTGTTGTATTTTTATTGCATTTTATGCTTCGGGCGTTGACTTCTAAGGCCCTAACTATTCGATCTGGTGGAGCAACGCCCTAGAGTGAGGCCTAGGTTGCCCGGAACGCAGAAATGACCATAACTTTCATACTGGTTGCAATTATTCGTTTTATACGATGGAAAAACTGTTGTATTTATACTGTATTTTATGCTTCTGACGTTGACTTCTAACGCACTAACCATTAGATCTGGTGGAGCAACGCCCTAGAGTGAAACCTAGGTTGCCCGCAACGTAGAAATGACAATCACTTTCAAACTGGTTACAATTATTCCTGTTATACGATGGAAAAACTGTTGTATTTATATCGTATTTTATGCTTCTGGCGTTGACATCTAAGGACCTAACTATTCGATCTGTTGGAGCAACGCCCTAGAGTGAAGCCTATGTTGCCCGGAACGTAGAAATGACCATAACTTTCACACTGGTTGCTATTGTTCCTGTTATACGATGGAAAAGCTGTTGTATTTATATTGTACCTTATGCTTCTGGCGTTGACTTCTAAGGCCCTAACTATTCGATCTGGTGGACCAACGCCCTAGGGTGAAGCCTAGGTTGCCCGGATAGTAGAAATGACCATAACTTTCATAGTGGTTGCAATTATTCGTTTTATACGATGTAAAAACTGTTGTATTTATATCGTATTTTATGATTCTGGCGTTGACTTCTGAGGCCCTAACAATTCGATCTGGTGGAGCAACGCCCTAGGGTGAAGCCTAGGTTGCCCGGATAGTAGAAATGACCATAACTTTCATAGTGGTTGCAATTATTCGTTTTATACGATGGAAAAACTGTTGTATTTATAGTGTATATAATGCTTCTGGCGTTGACTTCTGAGGCCCAAACTATTCGATCTGTTGGAGCAACGCCCTAGAGTGAAGCCTTGGTTTCCCGAACGTAGAAATGACCATGACTTTCATACTGGTTGCAATTATTCGTTTTATACGATGGAAAAACTGTTGTATTTATATTGTATTTTATGCTTCTGGCGTTGACTTCTCAGGCACTAACTGTTCGATCTGGTGGTGCAACGCCCTAGAGTGAAGCTTAGGTTGCCCGGAACGTAGAAATGACCATCACTTTCACACTGGTTGGATTTATTCATATTATAGGATGGAAAACCTGTTGTATTTATATTGTATTTTATGCTCCTGGTGTTGACTTCTTAGGCCCTAACTATTCGATCTGGTGGAGCAACGCCCTATAGTGAAGCCTAGGTTGCCAGCAACGTAGAAATGACAATCACTTTCAAACTGGTTACAATTATTCCTGTTATACGATGGAAAAACTGTTGTATTTTTATTGCATTTTATGCTTCGGGCGTTGACTTCTAAGGCCCTAACGATTCAATCTGTTGGAGCAACGCCCTAGGGTGAAGCCTAGGTTGCCCGGAAAGTAGAAATGTCCATAACTTTCATACTGGTTGCAATTATTCGTTTTATACGACGGAAAAACTGTTGTATTTATATTGTATTTTATGCTTCTGACGTTGACTTGTAAGGCACTAACTGTTCGATCTGGTGGTGCAACGCCCTAGAGTGAAGCCTAGGTTGCCCGGAACATAGAAATGACCATAACCTTCACACTGGTGGCTATTATTCGTTTTATTCGATGGAAAAACTGTTATATTTATATTGTATTTTATGCTTCTGGCGCTGACTTCTTAGGCCCTAACCATTCGATCTGGTGGAACAACGCCCTAGAGTGAAGTCTAGGTTGCCCGGAACGTAGAACTGACCATCACTTTCACACTGGTTGCATTTATTCATATTATAGGATGGAAAACCTGTTGTATTTATATTGTATTTTATGCTCCTGGTGTTGACTTCTTAGGCCCTAACTATTCGATCTGGTGGAGCAACGCTCTAGAGTGAAGCCTAGGTTGCCCGCAACGTAGAAATGACAATCACTTTCAAACTGGTTACAATTATTCCTGTTATACGATGGAAAAACTGTTGTATTTTTATTGCATTTTATGCTTCGGGCGTTGACTTCTAAGGCCCTAACTATTCGATCTGGTGGAGCAACGCCCTAGAGTGAGGCCTAGGTTGCCCGGAACGTAGAAATGACCATAACTTTCATACTGGTTGCAATTATTCGTTTTATACGATGGAAAAACTGTTGTATTTATACTGTATTTTATGCTTCTGACGTTGACTTCTAACGCACTAACTATTAGATCTGGTGGAGCAACGCCCTAGAGTGAAACCTAGGTTGCCCGCAACGTAGAAATGACAATCACTTTCAAACTGGTTACAATTATTCCTGTTATACGATGGAAAAACTGTTGTATTTATATCGTATTTTATGCTTCTGGCGTTGACATCTAAGGACCTAACTATTCGATCTGTTGGAGCAACGCCCTAGAGTGAAGCCTATGTTGCCCGGAACGTAGAAATGACCATAACTTTCACACTGGTTGCTATTGTTCCTGTTATACGATGGAAAAGCTGTTGTATTTATATTGTACCTTATGTTTCTGGCGTTGACTTCTAAGGCCCTAACTATTCGATCTGGTGGACCAACGCCCTAGGGTGAAGCCTAGGTTGCCCGGATAGTAGAAATGACCATAACTTTCATAGTGGTTGCAATTATTCGTTCTATACGATGTAAAAACTGTTGTATTTATATTGTATTTTATGATTCTGGCGTTGACTTCTGAGGCCCTAACAATTCGATCTGGTGGAGCAACGCCCTAGGGTGAAGCCTAGGTTGCCCGGATAGTAGAAATGACCATAACTTTCATAGTGGTTGCAATTATTCGTTTTATACGATGGAAAAACTGTTGTATTTATAGTGTATATAATGCTTCTGGCGTTGACTTCTGAGGCCCAAACTATTCGATCTGTTGGAGCAACGCCCTAGAGTGAAGCCTTGGTTTCCCGAACGTAGAAATGACCATGACTTTCATACTGGTTGCAATTATTCGTTTTATACGATGGAAAAACTGTTGTATTTATATTGTATTTTATGCTTCTGGCGTTGACTTCTCAGGCACTAACTGTTCGATCTGGTGGTGCAACGCCCTAGAGTGAAGCTTAGGTTGCCCGGAACGTAGAAATGACCATCACTTTCACACTGGTTGGATTTATTCATATTATAGGATGGAAAACCTGTTGTATTTATATTGTATTTTATGCTCCTGGTGTTGACTTCTTAGGCCCTAACTATTCGATCTGGTGGAGCAACGCCCTATAGTGAAGCCTAGGTTGCCAGCAACGTAGAAATGACAATCACTTTCAAACTGGTTACAATTATTCCTGTTATACGATGGAAAAACTGTTGTATTTTAATTGCATTTTATGCTTCGGGCGTTGACTTCTAAGGCCCTAACGATTCAATCTGTTGGAGCAACGCCCTAGGGTGAAGCCTAGGTTGCCCGGAAAGTAGAAATGTCCATAACTTTCATACTGGTTGCAATTATTCGTTTTATACGACGGAAAAACTGTTGTATTTATATTGTATTTTATGCTTCTGACGTTGACTTGTAAGGCACCAACTATTCGATCTGTTGGAGCAACGCCCTAGAGTGAAGCCTATGTTGCCCGGAACGTAGAAATGACCATAACTTTCACACTGCTTGCAATTACTCGTTTTATACGATGGAAAAACTGTTGTATTTATATTGTATTTTATGCTTCTGGTGTTCACTTCTTAGGCCTTAACTATGCTATCTGGTGGAACAACGAACTAGGGTGAAGCCTAGGTTGCCCGGAACGTAGAAATGACCATAACTTTCACACTGGTAGCAATTATTCGATTTATACAATGGACAAACGGTTCTATTTATTTTGTGTTTTATGTTTCGCGCGTTGTCTTCTAAGGCCCTAACTATTCGATCTGGTGCAGCATCGCCCTAGGGTCAAGCCTAGGTTGCCCGGAAAGTAGAAATGTCCATAACTTGCATACTGGTTGCAATTATTCGTTTTATACGATGGAAAAACTGTTGTATTTATACTGTATTTTATGCTTCTGACGTTGACTTCTAACGCACTAACTATTCGATCTGGTGGAGCAACGCCCTAGAGTGAAACCTAGGTTGCCCGGAACGTAGAAATGACCATTACTTTCACACTCTTTGCAATTATTCATTTTATACGATGGAAAAGCTGTTGCATTTATATTGTATTTTATGCTTCTGGCGTTGACTTCTTAGGCCCTAACTATTCGATCTGGTGGAGCAACGCCTTAGAGTGACGCCTCGGTTGCCCGGAACGTAGAAATGACCATATCTTTCACACTGGTTGCTATTGATCCTGTTATACGATGGAAAAGCTGTTGTATTTATATTGTACCTTATGCTTCTGGCGTTGACTTCTAAGGACCTAACTATTCGATCTGGTGGAGCAACGCCCTAGGGTGAAGCCTAGGTTGCCCGGATAGTAGAAATGACCATAACTTTCATAGTGGTTGCAATTATTCGTTTTATACGATGGAAAAACTGTTGTATTTATATTGTATTTTATGCTTCTGGTGTTGACTTCTTAGGCCCTAACTATTCGATCTGGTGGAGCAACGCCCTAGAGTGAAGCCTAGGTTGCCCGGAACGTAGAAATGACCATCATTTTCAAACTGGTTACAATTATTCCTATTATACGATGGAAAAACTGTTGTATTTTTATTGCATTTTATGCTTCGGGCGTTGACTTCTAAGGCCCTAACTATTCAATCTGTTGGAGCAACGGCCTAGGGTGAAGCCTAGGTTGCCCCGGAAGTAGAAATGTCCATAACTTTCATACTTTTTGCAATTATTCGTTTTATACGATGGATAAACTGTTGTATTTATATTGTGTTTTAAGCTTCTGGCGTTCACTTCTTAGGCCTTAACTATTCGATCTGGTGGAACAACGCACTAGGGTGAAGCCTAGGTTTCCCGGACCGTAGAAATGACCATAACTTTCACACTGGTAGCAATTATTCGATTTATACAATGCACAAACGGTTCTATTTATTTTGTGTTTTATGTTCCGCGCGTTGACTTCTGAGGCCCTAACTATTCGATCTCTTGGAGCAACGACTTAGAGTGAAGCCTTGGTTTCCCGGAACGTAGAAATGACCATGACTTTCATACTGGTTGCAATTATTCGTTTTATACGATGGAAGAACTGTTGTACTTATACTGTATTTTATGCTTCTGACGTTGACTTCTAAGGCACTAACTATTCCATCTTGTGGAGCTACGCACTAGGGTGAAGCCTAGGTTGCCCGGAAAGTAGAAATGACCATAACTTTCAAACTGGTTGCAATTATTCCTGTTATACGATGGAAAAACTGTTGTATTTATGTTGTATTTTATGCTTCTGGCGTTGACTTCTAAGGCACTAAGTATTCGATATGGTGCAGCAACGCCCTAGAGTGAAGCCTAGGGTGCCCGGAACGTAGAAATGACCATAACCTTCACACTGGTGGCTATTATTCGTTTTATTCGATGGAAAAACTGTTATATTTATATTGTATTTTATGCTTCTGGCGCTGACTTCTTAGGCCCTAACTATTCGATCTGGTGGAACAACGCCCTAGAGTGAAGTCTAGGTTGCCCGGAACGTAGAAATGACCATCACTTTCACACTGGTTGCATTTATTCATATTATAGGGTGGAAAACCTGTTGTATTTATATTGTATTTTATGCTCCGGGTGTTGACTTCTTAGGCCCTAACTATTCGATCTGGTGGAGCAACGCCTTAGAGTGACGCCTCGGTTGCCCGGAACGTAGAAATGACCATATCTTTCACACTGGTTGCTATTGATCCTGTTATACGATGGAAAAGCTGTTGTATTTATATTGTACCTTATGCTTCTGGCGTTGACTTCTAAGGACCTAACTATTCGATCTGGTGGAGCAACGCCCTAGGGTGAAGCCTAGGTTGCCCGGATAGTAGAAATGACCATAACTTTCATAGTGGTTGCAATTATTCGTTTTATACGATGGAAAAACTGTTGTATTTATATTGTATATAATGCTTCTGGCGTTGACTTCTGAGGCCCAAACTATTCGATCTGTTGGAGCAACGCCCTAGAGTTAAGCCTTGGTTTCCCGAACGTAGAAATGACCATGACTTTCATACTGGTTGCAATTATTCGTTTTATACGATGGAAAAACTGTTGTATTTATATTGTATTTTATGCTTCTGGCGTTGACTTCTAAGGCACTAACTGTTCGATCTGGTGGTGCAACGCCCTAGAGTGAAGCTTAGGTTGCCCAGAACATAGAAATGACCATAACCTTCACACTGGTGGCTATTATTCGTTTTATTCGATGGAAAAACTGTTATATTTATATTGTATTTTATGCTTCTGGCGCTGACTTCTTAGGCCCTAACCATTCGATCTGGTGGAACAACGCCCTAGAGTGAAGTCTAGGTTGCCCGGAACGTAGAACTGACCATCACTTTCACACTGGTTGCATTTATTCATATTATAGGATGGAAAACCTGTTGTATTTATATTGTATTTTATGCTCCTGGTGTTGACTTCTTAGGCCCTAACTATTCGATCTGGTGGAGCAACGCTCTAGAGTGAAGCCTAGGTTGCCCGCAACGTAGAAATGACAATCACTTTCAAACTGGTTACAATTATTCCTGTTATACGATGGAAAAACTGTAGTATTTTTATTGCATTTTATGCTTCGGGCGTTGACTTCTAAGGCCCTAACTATTCGATCTGGTGGAGCAACGCCCTAGAGTGAGGCCTGGGTTGCCCGGAACGCAGAAATGACCATAACTTTCATACTGGTTGCAATTATTCGTTTTATACGATGGAAAAACTGTTGTATTTATACTGTATTTTATGCTTCTGACGTTGACTTCTAACGCACTAACTATTAGATCTGGTGGAGCAACGCCCTAGAGTGAAACCTAGGTTGCCCGCAACGTAGAAATGACAATCACTTTCAAACTGGTTACAATTATTCCTGTTATACGATGGAAAAACTGTTGTATTTATATCGTATTTTATGCTTCTGGCGTTGACATCTAAGGACCTAACTATTCGATCTGTTGGAGCAACGCCCTAGAGTGAAGCCTATGTTGCCCGGAACGTAGAAATGACCATAACTTTCACACTGGTTGCTATTGTTCCTGTTATACGATGGAAAAGCTGTTGTATTTATATTGTACCTTATGCTTCTGGCGTTGACTTCTAAGGCCCTAACTATTCGATCTGGTGGACCAACGCCCTAGGGTGAAGCCTAGGTTGCCCGGATAGTAGAAATGACCATAACTTTCATAGTGGTTGCAATTATTCGTTTTATACGATGTAAAAACTGTTGTATTTATATCGTATTTTATGATTCTGGCGTTGACTTCTGAGGCCCTAACAATTCGATCTGGTGGAGCAACGCCCTAGGGTGAAGCCTAGGTTGCCCGGATAGTAGAAATGACCATAACTTTCATAGTGGTTGCAATTATTCGTTTTATACGATGGAAAAACTGTTGTATTTATAGTGTATATAATGCTTCTGGCGTTGACTTCTGAGGCCCAAACTATTCGATCTGTTGGAGCAACGCCCTAGAGTGAAGCCTTGGTTTCCCGAACGTAGAAATGACCATGACTTTCATACTGGTTGCAATTATTCGTTTTATACGATGGAAAAACTGTTGTATTTATATTGTATTTTATGCTTCTGGCGTTGACTTCTCAGGCACTAACTGTTCGATCTGGTGGTGCAACGCCCTAGAGTGAAGCTTAGGTTGCCCGGAACGTAGAAATGACCATCACTTTCACACTGGTTGGATTTATTCATATTATAGGATGGAAAACCTGTTGTATTTATATTGTATTTTATGCTCCTGGTGTTGACTTCTTAGGCCCTAACTATTCGATCTGGTGGAGCAACGCCCTACAGTGAAGCCTAGGTTGCCAGCAACGTAGAAATGACAATCACTTTCAAACTGGTTACAATTATTCCTGTTATACGATGGAAAAACTGTTGTATTTTTATTGCATTTTATGCTTCGGGCGTTGACTTCTAAGGCCCTAACGATTCAATCTGTTGGAGCAACGCCCTAGGGTGAAGCCTAGGTTGCCCGGAAAGTAGAAATGTCCATAACTTTCATACTGGTTGCAATTATTCGTTTTATACGACGGAAAAACTGTTGTATTTATATTGTATTTTATGCTTCTGACGTTGACTTGTAAGGCACTAACTGTTCGATCTGGTGGTGCAACGCCCTAGAGTGAAGCCTATGTTGCCCGGAACATAGAAATGACCATAACCTTCACACTGGTGGCTATTATTCGTTTTATTCGATGGAAAAACTGTTATATTTATATTGTATTTTATGCTTCTGGCGCTGACTTCTTAGGCCCTAACCATTCGATCTGGTGGAACAACGCCCTAGAGTGAAGTCTAGGTTGCCCGGAACGTAGAACTGACCATCACTTTCACACTGGTTGCATTTATTCATATTATAGGATGGAAAACCTGTTGTATTTATATTGTATTTTATGCTTCTGACGTTGACTTCTAAGGCACTAACTATTCGATCTTGTGGAGCTACGCACTAGGGTGAAGCCTAGGTTGCCCGGAAAGTAGAAATGACCATAACTTTCAAACTGGTTGCAATTATTCCTGTTATACGATGGAAAAACTGTTGTATTTATGTTGTATTTTATGCTTCTGGCGTTGACTTCTAAGGCACTAAGTATTCGATATGGTGCAGCAACGCCCTAGAGTGAAGCCTAGGGTGCCCGGAACGTAGAAATGACCATAACCTTCACACTGGTGGCTATTATTCGTTTTATTCGATGGAAAAACTGTTATATTTATATTGTATTTTATGCTTCTGGCGCTGACTTCTTAGGCCCTAACTATTCGATCTGGTGGAGCAACGCCCTAGAGTGAAGTCTAGGTTGCCCGGAACGTAGAAATGACCATCACTTTCACACTGGTTGCATTTATTCATATTATAGGGTGGAAAACCTGTTGTATTTATATTGTATTTTATGCTCCTGGTGTTGACTTCTTAGGCCCTAACTATTCGATCTGGTGGAGCAACGCCCTAGAGTGAAGCCTAGGTTGCCCGCAACGTAGAAATGACAATCACTTTCAAACTGGTTACAATTATTCCTGTTATACGATGGAAATACTGTTGTATTTTTATTGCATTTTATGCTTCGGGCGTTGACTTCTAAGGCCCTAACTATTCAATCTGTTGGAGCAACGCCCTAGGGTGAAGCCTAGGTTGCCCGGAAAGTAGAAATGTCCATAACTTTCATAGTGGTTGCAATTATTCGTTTTATACGATGGAAAAACTGTTGTATTTTTATTGCATTTTATGCTTCGGGAGTTGACTTCTAAGGCCCTAACTATTCAATCTGTTGGAGCAACGCCCTAGGGTGAAGGCTAGGTTGCCCGGAACGTAGAAATGACCATAACTTTCACACTGGTTGCAATTACTCGTTTTATACGATGGAAAAACTGTTGTATTGATATTGTATTTTATGCTTCTGGCGTTCACTTCATAGGCCTTAACTATGCGATCTGGTGGAACAACGCACTAGGGTGACGCCTAGGTTGCCCGGAACGTAGAAATGACCATAACTTTCACACTGGTAGCAATTATTCGATTTATACAATGGAAAAACTGTTTTATTTATTTTGTGTTTTATGTTTCGCGCGTTGTCTCCTAAGGCGCTAACTATTCGATCTGGTGCAGCATCGCCCTAGGATGAAGCCTAGGTTGCCCGGAAAGTAGAAATGTCCATAACTTTCATACTGGTTGCAATTATTCGTTTTATACGGTGGAAAAACTGTTGTATTTATACTGTATTTTATGCTTCTGACGTTGACTTCTAACGCACTAACTATTCGATCTGGTGGAGCAGAGCCCTAGAGTGAAACCTAGGTTGCCCGGAACGTAGAAATGACCATTACTTTCACACTCTTTGCAATTATTCATTTTATACGATTGAAAAGCTGTTGCAATTATATTGTATTTTATGCTTCTGGCGTTGACTTCATAGGCCCAAACTATTCGATCTGGTGGAGCAACGCCTTAGAGTGACGCTTAGGTTGCCCGGAACGTAGAAATGACCATATCTTTCACACTGGTTGCTATTGTTCCTGTTATACGATGGAAAAACTGTTGTATTTATATTGTATTTAATGCTTCTGGCGTTGACTTCTGAGGCCCAAACTATTCGATCTGTTGGAGCAACGGCCTAGGGTGAAGCCTAGGTTGCCCCGGAAGTAGAAATGTCCATAACTTTCATACTTTTTGCAATTATTCGTTTTATACGATGGATAAACTGTTGTATTTATATTGTGTTTTAAGCTTCTGGCGTTCACTTCTTAGGCCTTAACTATTCGATCGGGTGGAACAACGCACTAGGGTGAAGCCTAGGTTTCCCGGACCGTAGAAATGACCATAACTTTCACACTGGTAGCAATTATTCGATTTATACAATGCACAAACGGTTCTATTTATTTTGTGTTTTATGTTCCGCGCGTTGACTTCTGAGGCCCTAACTATTCGATCTCCTGGAGCAACGACTTAGAGTGAAGCCTTGGTTTCCCGGAACGTAGAAATGACCATGACTTTCATACTGGTTGCAATTATTCGTTTTATACGATGGAAGAACTGTTGTACTTATACTGTATTTTATGCTTCTGACGTTGACTTCTAAGGCACTAACTATTCCATCTTGTGGAGCTACGCACTAGGGTGAAGCCTAGGTTGCCCGGAAAGTAGAAATGACCATAACTTTCAAACTGGTTGCAATTATTCCTGTTATACGATGGAAAAACTGTTGTATTTATGTTGTATTTTATGCTTCTGGCGTTGACTTCTAAGGCACTAAGTATTCGATATGGTGCAGCAACGCCCTAGAGTGAAGCCTAGGGTGCCCGGAACGTAGAAATGACCATAACCTTCACACTGGTGGCTATTATTCGTTTTATTCGATGGAAAAACTGTTATATTTATATTGTATTTTATGCTTCTGGCGCTGACTTCTTAGGCCCTAACTATTCGATCTGGTGGAACAACGCCCTAGAGTGAAGTCTAGGTTGCCCGGAACGTAGAAATGACCATCACTTTCACACTGGTTGCATTTATTCATATTATAGGGTGGAAAACCTGTTGTATTTATATTGTATTTTATGCTCCTGGTGTTGACTTCTTACGCCCTAACTATTCGATCTGGTGGAGCAACGCCTTAGAGTGACGCCTCGGTTGCCCGGAACGTAGAAATGACCATATCTTTCACACTGGTTGCTATTGATCCTGTTATACGATGGAAAAGCTGTTGTATTTATATTGTACCTTATGCTTCTGGCGTTGACTTCTAAGGACCTAACTATTCGATCTGGTGGAGCAACGCCCTAGGGTGAAGCCTAGGTTGCCCGGATAGTAGAAATGACCATAACTTTCATAGTGGTTGCAATTATTCGTTTTATACGATGGAAAAACTGTTGTATTTATATTGCATTTTATGCTTCTGGCGTTCACTTCTTGGGCCTTAACTATTCGATCTGTTGGAGCAACGCCCTAGAGTGAAGCCTTGGTTTCCCGGAACGTAGAAATGACCATGACTTTCATACTGGTTGCAATTATTCGTTTTATACGATGGAAAAACTGTTGTATTTATATTGTATTTTATGCTTCTGGTGTTGACTTCTAAGGACCTAACTATTCGATCTGGTGCAGCATCGCCCTAGGGTGAAGCCTAGGTTGCCCGGAAAGTAGAAATGACGATAACTTTCATATTGGTTGCAATTATTCGTTTTATACGATGGAAGAACTGTTGTACTTATACTGTATTTTATGCTTCTGACGTTGACTTCTAAGGCACTAACTATTCGATCTTGTGGAGCTACGCACTAGGGTGAAGCCTAGGTTGCCCGGAAAGTTGAAATGACCATAACTTTCAAACTGGTTGCAATTATTCCTGTTATACGATGGAAAAACTGTTGTATTTATATTGCATTTTATGCTTCTGGTGTTGACTTCTTAGGCCCTAACTATTCGATCTGGTGGAGCAACGCCCTAGAGTGAAGCCTAGGTTGCCCGGAACGTAGAAATGACCATCATTTTCAAACTGGTTACAATTATTCCTATTATACGATGGAAAAACTGTTGTATTTTTATTGCATTTTATGCTTCGGGCGTTGACTTCTAAGGCCCTAACTATTCAATCTGTTGGAGCAAGGGCCTAGGGTGAAGCCTAGGTTGCCCCGGAAGTAGAAATGTCCATAACTTTCATACTTTTTGCAATTATTCGTTTTATACGATGGATAAACTGTTGTATTTATATTGTGTTTTAAGCTTCTGGCGTTCACTTCTTAGGCCTTAACTATTCGATCTGGTGGAACAACGCACTAGGGTGAAGCCTAGGTTTCCCGGACCGTAGAAATGACCATAACTTTCACACTGGTAGCAATTATTCGATTTATACAATGCACAAACGGTTCTATTTATTTTGTGTTTTATGTTCCGCGCGTTGACTTCTGAGGCCCTAACTATTCGATCTCTTGGAGCAACGACTTAGAGTGAAGCCTTGGTTTCCCGGAACGTAGAAATGACCATGACTTTCATACTGGTTGCAATTATTCGTTTTATACGATGGAAGAACTGTTGTACTTATACTGTATTTTATGCTTCTGACGTTGACTTCTAAGGCACTAACTATTCCATCTTGTGGAGCTACGCACTAGGGTGAAGCCTAGGTTGCCCGGAAAGTAGAAATGACCATAACTTTCAAACTGGTTGCAATTATTCCTGTTATACGATGGAAAAACTGTTGTATTTATGTTGTATTTTATGCTTCTGGCGTTGACTTCTAAGGCACTAAGTATTCGATATGGTGCAGCAACGCCCTAGAGTGAAGCCTAGGGTGCCCGGAACGTAGAAATGACCATAACCTTCACACTGGTGGCTATTATTCGTTTTATTCGATGGAAAAACTGTTATATTTATATTGTATTTTATGCTTCTGGCGCTGACTTCTTAGGCCCTAACTATTCGATCTGGTGGAACAACGCCCTAGAGTGAAGTCTAGGTTGCCCGGAACGTAGAAATGACCATCACTTTCACACTGGTTGCATTTATTCATATTATAGGGTGGAAAACCTGTTGTATTTATATTGTATTTTATGCTCCTGGTGTTGACTTCTTAGGCCCTAACTATTCGATCTGGTGGAGCAACGCCTTAGAGTGACGCCTCGGTTGCCCGGAACGTAGAAATGACCATATCTTTCACACTGGTTGCTATTGATCCTGTTATACGATGGAAAAGCTGTTGTATTTATATTGTACCTTATGCTTCTGGCGTTGACTTCTAAGGACCTAACTATTCGATCTGGTGGAGCAACGCCCTAGGGTGAAGCCTAGGTTGACCGGATAGTAGAAATGACCATAACTTTCATAGTGGTTGCAATTATTCGTTTTATACGATGGAAAAACTGTTGTATTTATATTGCATTTTATGCTTCTGGCGTTCACTTCTTGGGCCTTAACTATTCGATCTGTTGGAGCAACGCCCTAGAGTGAAGCCTTGGTTTCCCGGAACGTAGAAATGACCATGACTTTCATACTGGTTGCAATTATTCGTTTTATACGATGGAAAAACTGTTGTATTTATATTGTATTTTATGCTTCTGGTGTTGACTTCTAAGGCCCTAACTATTCGATCTGGTGCAGCATCGCCCTAGGGTGAAGCCTAGGTTGCCCGGATAGTAGAAATGACCATAACTTTCATAGTGGTTGCAATTATTCGTTTTATACGATGGAAAAACAGTTGTATTTATATTGTATTTTATGCTTCTGGCGTTGACTTCTGAGGCCCTAACTATTCGATCTCTTGGAGCAACGACTTAGAGTGAAGCCTTGGTTTCCCGGAACGTAGAAATGACCATGACTTTCATACTGGTTGCAATTATTCGTTTTATACGATGGAAGAACTGTTGTACTTATACTGAATTTTATGCTTCTGACGTTGACTTCTAAGGCACTAACTATTCGATCTTGTGGAGCTACGCACTAGGGTGAAGCCTAGGTTGCCCGGAAAGTAGAAATGACCATAACTTTCAAACTGGTTGCAATTATTCCTGTTATACGATGGAAAAACTGTTGTATTTATGTTGTATTTTATGCTTCTGGCGTTGACTTCTAAGGCACTAAGTATTCGATATGGTGCAGCAACGCCCTAGAGTGAAGCCTAGGGTGCCCGGAACGTAGAAATGACCATAACCTTCACACTGGTGGCTATTATTCGTTTTATTCGATGGAAAAACTGTTATATTTATATTGTATTTTATGCTTCTGGCGCTGACTTCTTAGGCCCTAACTATTCGATCTGGTGGAGCAACGCCCTAGAGTGAAGTCTAGGTTGCCCGGAACGTAGAAATGACCATCACTTTCACACTGGTTGCATTTATTCATATTATAGGGTGGAAAACCTGTTGTATTTATATTGTATTTTATGCTCCTGGTGTTGACTTCTTAGGCCCTAACTATTCGATCTGGTGGAGCAACGCCCTAGAGTGAAGCCTAGGTTGCCCGCAACGTAGAAATGACAATCACTTTCAAACTGGTTACAATTATTCCTGTTATACGATGGAAATACTGTTGTATTTTTATTGCATTTTATGCTTCGGGCGTTGACTTCTAAGGCCCTAACTATTCAATCTGTTGGAGCAACGCCCTAGGGTGAAGCCTAGGTTGCCCGGAAAGTAGAAATGTCCATAACTTTCATAGTGGTTGCAATTATTCGTTTTATACGATGGAAAAACTTTTGTATTTTTATTGCATTTTATTCTTCGGGAGTTGACTTCTAAGGCCCTAACTATTCAATCTGTTGGAGCAACGCCCTAGGGTGAAGGCTAGGTTGCCCGGAACGTAGAAATGACCATAACTTTCACACTGGTTGCAATTACTCGTTTTATACGATGGAAAAACTGTTGTATTGATATTGTATTTTATGCTTCTGGCGTTCACTTCATAGGCCTTAACTATGCGATCTGGTGGAACAACGCACTAGGGTGACGCCTAGGTTGCCCGGAACGTAGAAATGACCATAACTTTCACACTGGTAGCAATTATTCGATTTATACAATGGAAAAACTGTTTTATTTATTTTGTGTTTTATGTTTCGCGCGTTGTCTCCTAAGGCGCTAACTATTCGATCTGGTGCAGCATCGCCCTAGGATGAAGCCTAGGTTGCCCGGAAAGTAGAAATGTCCATAACTTTCATACTGGTTGCAATTATTCGTTTTATACGATGGAAAAACTGTTGTATTTATACTGTATTTTATGCTTCTGACGTTGACTTCTAACGCACTAACTATTCGATCTGGTGGAGCAGAGCCCTAGAGTGAAACCTAGGTTGCCCGGAACGTAGAAATGACCATTACTTTCACACTCTTTGCAATTATTCATTTTATACGATTGAAAAGCTGTTGCATTTATATTGTATTTTATGCTTCTGGCGTTGACTTCTTAGGCCCTAACTATTCGATCTGGTGGAGCAACGCCTTAGAGTGACGCTTAGGTTGCCCGGAACGTAGAAATGACCATATCTTTCACACTGGTTGCTATTGTTCCTGTTATACGATGGAAAAACTGTTGTATTTATATTGTATTTAATGCTTCTGGCGTTGACTTCTGAGGCCCAAACTATTCGATCTGTTGGAGCAACGCCCTAGAGTGAAGCCTTGGTTTCCCGAACGTAGAAATGACCATGACTTTCGTACTGGTTGCAATTATTCGCTTTATACGATGGAAAAGCTGTTGTATTTATATTGTATTTTATGCTTCTGGCGTTGACTTCTAAGGCACTAACTGTTCGATCTGGTGGTGCAACGCCCTAGAGTGAAGCTTAGGTTGCCCAGAACATAGAAATGACCATAACCTTCACACTGGTGGCTATTATTCGTTTTATTCGATGGAAAAACTGTTATATTTATATTGTATTTTATGCTTCTGGCGCTGACTTCTTAGGCCCTAACTATTCGATCTGGTGGAGCAACGCCCTAGGGTGAAGCCTAGGTTGCCCGGATAGTAGAAATGACCATAACTTTCATAGTGGTTGCAATTATTCGTTTTATACGATGGAAAAACTGTTGCATTTATATTGTATTTAATGCTTCTGACGTTGACTTCTGAGGCCCAAACTATTCGATCTGTTGGAGCAACGCCCTAGAGTGAAGCCTATGTTGCCCGGAACGTAGAAATGACCATAACTTTCACACTGGCTGCAATTACTCGTTTTATACGATGGAAAAACTGTTGTATTTATATTGTATTTTATGCTTCTGGCGTTCACTTCTGAGGCCTTAACTATGCTATCTGGTGGAACAACGCACTAGGGTGAGGCCTAGGTTGCCCGGAACGTAGAAATGACCATAACTTTCACACTGGTAGCAATTATTCGATTTATACAATGGACAAACGGTTCTATTTATTTTGTGTTTTATGTTTCGCGCGTTGTCTTCTAAGGCCCTAACTATTCGATCTGGTGCAGCATCGCCCTAGGGTGAAGCCTAGGTTGCCCGGAAAGTAGAAATGTCCATAACTTTCATACTGGTTGCAATTATTCGTTTTATACGATGGAAAAACTATTGTATTTATACTGTATTTTATGCATCTGACGTTGACTTCTAACGCACTAGCTATTCGATCTGGTGGAGCAACGTCCTAGGGTGAAACCTAGGTTGCCCGGAACGTAGAAATGACCATTACTTTCACACTCTTTGCAATTATTCATTTTATACGAAAGAAAAGCTGTTGCATTTATATTGTATTTTATGCTTGTGGCGTTGACTTCTTAGGCCCTAACTATTCGATCTGGTGGAGCAACGCCTTAGAGTGACGCCTCGGTTGCCCGGAACGTAGAAATGACCATATCTTTCACACTGGTTGCTATTGTTCCTGTTATACGATGGAAAAGCTGTTGTATTTATATTGTACCTTATGCTTCTGGCGTTGACTTCTAAGGACCTAACTATTCGATCTGGTGGAGCAACGCCCTAGGGTGAAGCCTAGGTTGCCCGGATAGTAGAAATGACCATAACTTTCATAGTGGTTGCAATTATTCGTTTTATACGATGGAAAAACTGTTGTATTTATATTGCATTTTATGCTTCTGGCGTTCACTTCTTGGGCCTTAACTATTCGATCTGTTGGAGCAACGCCCTAGAGTGAAGCCTTGGTTTCCCGGAACGTAGAAATGACCATGACTTTCATACTGGTTGCAATTATTCGTTTTATACGATGGAAAAACTGTTGTATTTATATTGTATTTTATGCTTCTGGTGTTGACTTCTTAGGCCCTAACTATTCGATCTGGTGGAGCAACGCCCTAGAGTGAAGCCTAGGTTGCCCGGAACGTAGAAATGACCATCACTTTCAAACTGGTTACAATTATTCCTATTATACGATGGAAAAACTGTTGTATTTTTATTGCATTTTATGCTTCGGGCGTTGACTTCTAAGGCCCTAACTATTCAATTTGTTGGAGCAACGGCCTAGGGTGAAGCCTAGGTTGCCCCGAAAGTAGAAATGTCCATAACTTTCATACTTTTTGCAATTATTCGTTTTATACGATGGATAAACTGTTGTATTTATATTGTGTTTTATGCTTCTGGCGTTCACTTCTTAGGCCTTAACTATTCGATCTGGTGGAACAACGCACTAGGGTGAAGCCTAGGTTTCCCGGAACGTAGAAATGACCATAACTTTCACACTGGTAGCAATTATTCGATTTATACAATGCACAAACGGTTCTATTTATTTTGTGTTTTATGTTCCGCGCGTTGACTTCTAAGGCCCTAACTATTCGATCTGGTGCAGCATCGCCCTAGGGTGAAGCCTAGGTTGCCCGGATAGTAGAAATGACCATAACTTTCATAGTGGTTGCAATTATTCGTTTTATACGATGGAAAAACTGTTGTATTTATATTGTATTTTATGCTTCTGGCGTTGACTTCTGAGGCCCTAACTATTCGATCTCTTGGAGCAACGACTTAGAGTGAAGCCTTGGTTTCCCGGAACGTAGAAATGACCATGACTTTCATACTGGTTGCAATTATTCGTTTTATACGTTGGAAGAACTGTTGTACTTATACTGTATTTTATGCTTCTGACGTTGACTTCTAAGGCACTAACTATTCGATCTGGTGGAGCTACGCACTAGGGTGAAGCCTAGGGTGCCCGGAACGTAGAAACGACCATAACCTTCACACTGGTGGCTATTATTCGTTTTATTCGATGGAAAAACTGTTATATTTATATTGTATTTTATGCTCCTGGTGTTGACTTCTTAGGCCCTAACTATTCGATCTGGTGGAGCAACGCCCTAGAGTGAAGCCTAGGTTGCCCGGAACGTAGAAATGACCATCACTTTCAAACTGGTTACAATTATTCCTGTTATACGATGGAAAAACTGTTGTATTTTTATTGCATTTTATGCTTCGGGCGTTGACTTCTAAGGCCCTAACTATTCAATCTGTTGGAGCAACGCCCTAGGGTGAAGCCTAGGTTGCCCGGAAAGTAGAAATGTCCATAAATTTCATACTGGTTGCAATTATTCGTTTTATACGATGGAAAAACTGTTGTATTTATATTGTATTTTAAGCTTCTGACGTTGACTTCTAAGGCACCAACTATTCGATCTGGTGGAGCAACGCCCTAGAGTGATGCATAGGTTTCCCGGAACGTAGAAATGACCATAACTTTCACACTGGTAGCAATTATTCGATTTATACAATGGAAAAACTGTTCTATTTATTTTGTGTTTTATGTTTCGCGCGTTGACTTCTAAGGCCCTAACTATTCGATCTGGTGGAGCATCGCCCTAGGGTGAAGCCTAGGTTGCCCGGGACGTAGAAATGACCATTACTTTCACACTCTTTGCAATTATTCATTTTATACGATGGAAAAGCTGTTGTATTTATACTGTATTTTATGCTTCTGACGTTGAATTCTAACGCACTAACTATTGGATCTGTTGGAGCAACGCGCTAGAGTGAAACCTAGGTTGCCCGGGACGTAGAAATGACCATTACTTTCACACTCTTTGCAATTATTCATTTTATACGATGGAAAAGCTGTTGCATTTATATTGTATTTTATGCTTCTGGCGTTGTTTTCTTGGGCCCTAACTATTAGATCTGGTGGAGCAACGCCTTAGAGTGACGCCTAGGTTGCCCGGAACGTAGAAATGACCATATCTTTCACACTGGTTGCTATTGTTCCTGTTATACGATGTAAAAGCTGTTGTATTTATATTGTACCTTACGCTTCTGGCGTTGACTTCTAAGGCCCTAACTATTCGGTCTGGTGGAGCAACGCCCTAGTGTGAAGCCTAGGTTGCCCGGATAGTAGAAATGACCATAACTTTCATAGTGGTTGCAATTATTCGTTTTATACGATGGAAAAGCTGTTGTATTTATATTGTATTTTATGCTTCTGGCGTTGACTTCTGAGGCCCTAACTATTCGATCTGTTGGAGCAACGCCCTAGAGTGAAGCCTTGGTTTCCCGGAACGTAGAAATGACCATGACTTTCATACTGGTTTCAATTATTCGTTTTATACGATATAAGAACTGTTGTATTTATACTGTATTTTATGCTTCTGACGTTGACTTCTAAGGCACTAAGTATTCGATATGGTAGAGCAACGCCCTAGAGTGAAGCCTAGGGTGCCCGGAACGTAGAAATGACCATCACTTTCAAACTGGTTGCAATTACTCCTGTTATATGATGGAAAAACTGTTGCATTTTTATTGCATTTTATGCTTCGGGCGTTGACTTCTAAGGCACTAACTATTCAATCTGTTGGAGCAACGCCCTAGGGTGAATCCTAGGTTGCCCGGAAAGTAGAAATGACGATAACTTTCATATTGGTTGCAATTATCCGTTTTATACGATGGAAAAGCTGTTGCATTTATATTGTATTTTATGCTCCTGGTGTTGACTTCTTAGGCCCTAACCTTTCGATCTGTTGGAGCAACGCCCTAGGGTGAATCCTAGGTTGCCCGGAAAGTAGAAATGACGGTAACATTCATATTGGTTGCAATTATTCGTTTTATACGATGGAAAAACTGTTGTATTTATACTGTATTTTATGCTTCTGACGTTGACTTCTAACGCACTAACTATTCGATCTGGTGGAGCAACGCCCTAGAGTGAAACCTAGGTTGCCCGCAACGTAGAAATGACAATCACTTTCAAACTGGTTACAATTATTCCTGTTATACGATGGAAAAACTGTTGTATTTATATCGTATTTTATGCTTCTGGCGTTGACATCTAAGGACCTAACTATTCGATCTGCTGGAGCAACGCCCTAGAGTGAAGCCTATGTTGCCCGGAACGTAGAAATGACCATAACTTTCACACTGGTTGCAATTACTCGTTTTATACGATGGAAAAACTGTTGTATTTTTATTGCATTTTATGCTTCGGGCGTTGACTTCTAAGGCCCTAACTATTCAATCTGTTGGAGTAACGCCCTAGGGTGAAGCCTAGGTTGCCCGGAAAGTAGAAATGACCATGACTTTCATACTGGTTGCAATTATTCGTTTTATACGTTGGAAGAACTGTTGTACTTATACTGTATTTTATGCTTCTGACGTTGACTTCTAAGGCACTAACTATTCGATCTGGTGGAGCTACGCACTAGGGTGAAGCCTAGGGTGCCCGGAACGTAGAAATGACCATAACCTTCACACTGGTGGCTATTATTCGTTTTATTCGATGGAAAAACTGTTATATTTATATTGTATTTTATGCTCCTGGTGTTGACTTCTTAGGCCCTAACTATTCGATCTGGTGGAGCAACGCCCTAGAGTGAAGCCTAGGTTGCCCGGAACGTAGAAATGACCATCACTTTCAAACTGGTTACAATTATTCCTGTTATACGATGGAAAAACTGTTGTATTTTTATTGCATTTTATGCTTCGGGCGTTGACTTCTAAGGCCCTAACTATTCAATCTGTTGGAGCAACGCCCTAGGGTGAAGCCTAGGTTGCCCGGAAAGTAGAAATGTCCATAAATTTCATACTGGTTGCAATTATTCGTTTTATACGATGGAAAAACTGTTGTATTTATATTGTATTTTAAGCTTCTGACGTTGACTTCTAAGGCACCAACTATTCGATCTGGTGGAGCAACGCCCTAGAGTGATGCATAGGTTTCCCGGAACGTAGAAATGACCATAACTTTCACACTGGTAGCAATTATTCGATTTATACAATGGAAAAACTGTTCTATTTATTTTGTGTTTTATGTTTCGCGCGTTGACTTCTAAGGCCCTAACTATTCGATCTGGTGGAGCATCGCCCTAGGGTGAAGCCTAGGTTGCCCGGGACGTAGAAATGACCATTACTTTCACACTCTTTGCAATTATTCATTTTATACGATGGAAAAGCTGTTGTATTTATACTGTATTTTATGCTTCTGACGTTGAATTCTAACGCACTAACTATTGGATCTGTTGGAGCAACGCGCTAGAGTGAAACCTAGGTTGCCCGGGACGTAGAAATGACCATTACTTTCACACTCTTTGCAATTATTCATTTTATACGATGGAAAAGCTGTTGCATTTATATTGTATTTTATGCTTCTGGCGTTGTTTTCTTGGGCCCTAACTATTAGATCTGGTGGAGCAACGCCTTAGAGTGACGCCTAGGTTGCCCGGAACGTAGAAATGACCATATCTTTCACACTGGTTGCTATTGTTCCTGTTATACGATGTAAAAGCTGTTGTATTTATATTGTACCTTACGCTTCTGGCGTTGACTTCTAAGGCCCTAACTATTCGGTCTGGTGGAGCAACGCCCTAGTGTGAAGCCTAGGTTGCCCGGATAGTAGAAATGACCATAACTTTCATAGTGGTTGCAATTATTCGTTTTATACGATGGAAAAGCTGTTGTATTTATATTGTATTTTATGCTTCTGGCGTTGACTTCTGAGGCCCTAACTATTCGATCTGTTGGAGCAACGCCCTAGAGTGAAGCCTTGGTTTCCCGGAACGTAGAAATGACCATGACTTTCATACTGGTTTCAATTATTCGTTTTATACGATATAAGAACTGTTGTATTTATACTGTATTTTATGCTTCTGACGTTGACTTCTAAGGCACTAAGTATTCGATATGGTAGAGCAACGCCCTAGAGTGAAGCCTAGGGTGCCCGGAACGTAGAAATGACCATCACTTTCAAACTGGTTGCAATTACTCCTGTTATATGATGGAAAAACTGTTGCATTTTTATTGCATTTTATGCTTCGGGCGTTGACTTCTAAGGCACTAACTATTCAATCTGTTGGAGCAACGCCCTAGGGTGAATCCTAGGTTGCCCGGAAAGTAGAAATGACGATAACTTTCATATTGGTTGCAATTATCCGTTTTATACGATGGAAAAGCTGTTGCATTTATATTGTATTTTATGCTCCTGGTGTTGACTTCTTAGGCCCTAACCTTTCGATCTGTTGGAGCAACGCCCTAGGGTGAATCCTAGGTTGCCCGGAAAGTAGAAATGACGATAACTTTCATATTGGTTGCAATTATTCGTTTTATACGATGGAAAAACTGTTGTATTTATACTGTATTTTATGCTTCTGACGTTGACTTCTAACGCACTAACTATTCGATCTGGTGGAGCAACGCCCTAGAGTGAAACCTAGGTTGCCCGCAACGTAGAAATGACAATCACTTTCAAACTGGTTACAATTATTCCTGTTATACGATGGAAAAACTGTTGTATTTATATCGTATTTTATGCTTCTGGCGTTGACATCTAAGGACCTAACTATTCGATCTGCTGGAGCAACGCCCTAGAGTGAAGCCTATGTTGCCCGGAACGTAGAAATGACCATAACTTTCACACTGGTTGCAATTACTCGTTTTATACGATGGAAAAACTGTTGTATTTTTATTGCATTTTATGCTTCGGGCGTTGACTTATAAGGCCCTAACTATTCAATCTGTTGGAGTAACGCCCTAGGGTGAAGCCTAGGTTGCCCGGAAAGTAGAAATGTCCATAACTTTCATACTGGTTGCAATTATTCGTTTTATACGATGGAAAAACTGTTGTATTTATATTGTATTTTATGCTTCTGACTTTGACTTGTAAGGCACCAACTATTCGATCTGTTGGAGCAACGCCTTAGAGTGAAGCCTATGTTGCCCGGAACGTAGAAATGACCATAACTTTCACACTGGTTGCAATTATTCGTTTTATACGTTGGAAAAACTGATGTATTTATATTGTATTTTATGCTACTGGCGTTCACTTCTTAGGCCTTAACTATTCGATCTGGTGGAACGACGCACTAGGGTGAAGCCTAGGTTGCCCGGAACGTAGAAATGACCATATCTTTCAAACTGGTTGCAATTCTTCCTGTTATACGATGGAAAAACTGTTGTATTTATATTGTATTTTATGCATCTGGCGTTGACTTCCAAGGCCCTAACTATTCGATCTGGTGGAGCAACGCGCTAGAGTGAAACCTAGGTTGCCCGGGACGTAGAAATGACCATTACTTTCACACTCTTTGCAATTGTTCATTTTATACGATGGAAAAGCTGTTGCATTTATATTGTATTTTATGCTTCTGGCGTTGTCTTCTTGGGCCCTAACTATTCGATCTGGTGGAGCAACGCGTTAGAGTGACGCCTAGGTTGCCCGGAACGTATAAATGACCATATCTTTCACACTGGTTGCTATTGTTCCTGTTATACGATGTAAAAGCTGTTGTATTTATATTGTACCTTATGCTTCTGGCGTTGACTTCTAAGGCCCTAACTATTCGGTCTGGTGGAGCAACGCCCTAGGGTGAAGCCTAGGTTGCCCGGATAGTAGAAATGACCATAACTTTCATAGTGGTTGCAATTATTCGTTTTATACGATGGAAAAGCTGTTGCATTTATATTGTATTTTATGCTTCTGGCGTTGACTTCTTAGGCCCTAACTATTCGATCTGGTGGAGCGACGCTTTAGAGGGACGCCTAGGTTGCCCGGAACGTAGAAATGATCATATCTTTCACACTGGTTGCTATTGTTCCTGTTATACGATGGAAAAACTGTTGTATTTTTTTGCATTTTATGCTTCGGGGGTTGACTTCTAAGGCACTAACTATGCAATCTGGTGGAGCAACGCCCTAGAGTGAAGCCTAGGGTGCCCGGAACGTAGAAATGACCATCACTTTCAAACTGGTTGCAATTACTCCTGTAATATGATGGAAAAACTGTTGTATTTTTATTGCATTTTACGCTTCGGGGGTTGACTTCTAAGGCACTAACTATGCAATCTGGTGGAGCAACGCCCTAGAGTGAAGCCTAGGTTGCCCGGAACGTAGAAATGACCATAACTTTCACACTGGTTGCAATTATTCGTTTTATACGATGGAAAAACTGTTGTATTTATACTGTATTTTATGCTTCTGACGTTGACTTCTAACGCACTAACTATTCGATCTGGTGGAGCAGAGCCCTAGAGTGAAACCTAGGTTGCCCGGAACGTAGAAATGACCATTACTTTCACACTCTTTGCAATTATTCATTTTATACGATGGAAAAGCTGTTGCATTTATATTGTATTTTATGCTTCTGGCGTTGACTTCTTAGGCCCTAACTATTCGATCTGGTGGAGCAACGCCCTAGAGTGAAGCCTAGGTTGCCCGGAACGTAGAAATGACCATAACTTTCACACTGGTTGCAATTATTCGCTTTATACGATGGAAACACTGTTGTATTTATACTGTATTTTATGCTTCTGACGTTGACTTCTAACGCACTAACTATTCGATCTGGTGGAGCAGAGCCCTAGAGTGAAACCTAGGTTGCCCGGAACGTAGAAATGACCATTACTTTCACACTCTTTGCAATTATTCATTTTATACGATGGAAAAGCTGTTGCATTTATATTGTATTTTATGCTTCTGGCGTTGACTTCTTAGGCCCTAACTATTCGATCTGGTGGAGCGACGCCTTAGAGTGACGCCTAGGTTGCCCGGAACGTAGAAATGATCATATCTTTCACACTGGTTGCTATTGTTCCTGTTATACGATGGAAAAGCTGTTGTATTTATATCGTACCTTATGCTTCTGGCGTTGACTTCTAAGGCCCTAACTATTCGATCTGGTGGAGCAACGCCCTAGGGTGAAGCCTAGGTTGCCCGGAACGTAGAAATGACCATATCTTTCACACTAATTGCAATTATTCCTGTTATACGATGGAAAAGCTGTTGTATTTATATTGTACCTTATGCTTCTGGCGTTGACTTCTAAGGCCCTAACTATTCGATCTGGTGGAGCAACGCCCTAGGGTGAAGCCTAGGTTGCCCGGATAGTAGAAATGACCATAACTTTCATAGTGGTTGCAATTATTCGTTTTATACGATGGAAAAACTGTTGTATTTATATTGTATATAATGCTTCTGGCGTTGACTTCTGAGGCCCAAACTATTCGATCTGTTGGAGCAACGCCCTAGAGTTAAGCCTTGGTTTCCCGAACGTAGAAATGACCATGACTTTCATACTGGTTGCAATTATTCGTTTTATACGATGGAAGAACTGTTGTATTTATACTGTATTTTATGCTTCTGACGTTGACTTCTAAGGAACTAACTATTCGATCTGGTGGAGCTACGCACTAGGGTGAAGCCTAGGTTGCCCGGAAAGTATAAATGACCATAACTTTCAAACTGGATGCAATTATTCCTGTTATACGATGGAAAAACTGTTGTATTTATGTTGTATTTTATGCTTCTGGCGTTGACTTCTAAGGCACTAAGTATTCGATATGGTGGAGCAACGCCCTAGAGAGAAGCCTAGGGTGCCCGGAACGTAGAAATGACCATCACTTTCAAACTGGTTGCAATTACTCCTGTAATATGATGGAAAAACTGTTGTATTTTTATTGCATTTTACGCTTCGGGGGTTGACTTCTAAGGCACTAACTATTCAATCTGGTGGAGCAACGCCCTAGAGTGAAGCCTAGGTTGCCCGGAACGTAGAAATGACCATAACTTTCACAATGGTTGCAATTATTCGCTTTATACGATGGAAACACTGTTGTATTTATACTGTATTTTATGCTTCTGACGTTGACTTCTAAGGCACTAACTATTCGATCTGGTGGAGCAACGCCCTAGAGTGAAACCTAGGTTGCCCGGATAGTAGAAATGACCATAACTTTCATAGTGGTTGCAATTATTCGTTTTATACGATGGAAAAACTGTTGTATTTATATTGTATTTTATGCTTCTGGCGTTGACTTCTGAGGCCCTAACTATTCGATCTCTTGGAGCAACGACTTAGAGTGAAGCCTTGGTTTCCCGGAACGTAGAAATGACCATGACTTTCATACTGGTTGCAATTATTCGTTTTATACGTTGGAAGAACTGTTGTACTTATACTGTATTTTATGCTTCTGACGTTGACTTCTAAGGCACTAACTATTCGATCTGGTGGAGCTACGCACTAGGGTGAAGCCTAGGGTGCCCGGAACGTAGAAATGACCATAACCTTCACACTGGTGGCTATTATTCGTTTTATTCGATGGAAAAACTGTTATATTTATATTGTATTTTATGCTCCTGGTGTTGACTTCTTAGGCCCTAACTATTCGATCTGGTGGAGCAACGCCCTAGAGTGAAGCCTAGGTTGCCCGGAACGTAGAAATGACCATCACTTTCAAACTGGTTACAATTATTCCTGTTATACGATGGAAAAACTGTTGTATTTTTATTGCATTTTATGCTTCGGGCGTTGACTTCTAAGGCCCTAACTATTCAATCTGTTGGAGCAACGCCCTAGGGTGAAGCCTAGGTTGCCCGGAAAGTAGAAATGTCCATAAATTTCATACTGGTTGCAATTATTCGTTTTATACGATGGAAAAACTGTTGTATTTATATTGTATTTTAAGCTTCTGACGTTGACTTCTAAGGCACCAACTATTCGATCTGGTGGAGCAACGCCCTAGAGTGATGCATAGGTTTCCCGGAACGTAGAAATGACCATAACTTTCACACTGGTTGCAATTATTCGCTTTATACGATGGAAACACTGTTGTATTTATACTGTATTTTATGCTTCTGACGTTGACTTCTAACGCACTAACTATTCGATCTGGTGGAGCAGAGCCCTAGAGTGAAACCTAGGTTGCCCGGAACGTAGAAATGACCATTACTTTCACACTCTTTGCAATTATTCATTTTATACGATGGAAAAGCTGTTGCATTTATATTGTATTTTATGCTTCTGGCGTTGACTTCTTAGGCCCTAACTATTCGATCTGGTGGAGCGACGCCTTAGAGTGACGCCTAGGTTGCCCGGAACGTAGAAATGATCATATCTTTCACACTGGTTGCTATTGTTCCTGTTATACGATGGAAAAGCTGTTGTATTTATATCGTACCTTATGCTTCTGGCGTTGACTTCTAAGGCCCTAACTATTCGATCTGGTGGAGCAACGCCCTAGGGTGAAGCCTAGGTTGCCCGGAACGTAGAAATGACCATATCTTTCACACTAATTGCAATTATTCCTGTTATACGATGGAAAAGCTGTTGTATTTATATTGTACCTTATGCTTCTGGCGTTGACTTCTAAGGCCCTAACTATTCGATCTGGTGGAGCAACGCCCTAGGGTGAAGCCTAGGTTGCCCGGATAGTAGAAATGACCATAACTTTCATAGTGGTTGCAATTATTCGTTTTATACGATGGAAAAACTGTTGTATTTATATTGTATATAATGCTTCTGGCGTTGACTTCTGAGGCCCAAACTATTCGATCTGTTGGAGCAACGCCCTAGAGTTAAGCCTTGGTTTCCCGAACGTAGAAATGACCATGACTTTCATACTGGTTGCAATTATTCGTTTTATACGATGGAAGAACTGTTGTATTTATACTGTATTTTATGCTTCTGACGTTGACTTCTAAGGAACTAACTATTCGATCTGGTGGAGCTACGCACTAGGGTGAAGCCTAGGTTGCCCGGAAAGTATAAATGACCATAACTTTCAAACTGGATGCAATTATTCCTGTTATACGATGGAAAAACTGTTGTATTTATGTTGTATTTTATGCTTCTGGCGTTGACTTCTAAGGCACTAAGTATTCGATATGGTGGAGCAACGCCCTAGAGAGAAGCCTAGGGTGCCCGGAACGTAGAAATGACCATCACTTTCAAACTGGTTGCAATTACTCCTGTAATATGATGGAAAAACTGTTGTATTTTTATTGCATTTTACGCTTCGGGGGTTGACTTCTAAGGCACTAACTATTCAATCTGGTGGAGCAACGCCCTAGAGTGAAGCCTAGGTTGCCCGGAACGTAGAAATGACCATAACTTTCACAATGGTTGCAATTATTCGCTTTATACGATGGAAACACTGTTGTATTTATACTGTATTTTATGCTTCTGACGTTGACTTCTAAGGCACTAACTATTCGATCTGGTGGAGCAACGCCCTAGAGTGAAACCTAGGTTGCCCGGATAGTAGAAATGACCATAACTTTCATAGTGGTTGCAATTATTCGTTTTATACGATGGAAAAACTGTTGTATTTATATTGTATTTTATGCTTCTGGCGTTGACTTCTGAGGCCCTAACTATTCGATCTCTTGGAGCAACGACTTAGAGTGAAGCCTTGGTTTCCCGGAACGTAGAAATGACCATGACTTTCATACTGGTTGCAATTATTCGTTTTATACGTTGGAAGAACTGTTGTACTTATACTGTATTTTATGCTTCTGACGTTGACTTCTAAGGCACTAACTATTCGATCTGGTGGAGCTACGCACTAGGGTGAAGCCTAGGGTGCCCGGAACGTAGAAATGACCATAACCTTCACACTGGTGGCTATTATTCGTTTTATTCGATGGAAAAACTGTTATATTTATATTGTATTTTATGCTCCTGGTGTTGACTTCTTAGGCCCTAACTATTCGATCTGGTGGAGCAACGCCCTAGAGTGAAGCCTAGGTTGCCCGGAACGTAGAAATGACCATCACTTTCAAACTGGTTACAATTATTCCTGTTATACGATGGAAAAACTGTTGTATTTTTATTGCATTTTATGCTTCGGGCGTTGACTTCTAAGGCCCTAACTATTCAATCTGTTGGAGCAACGCCCTAGGGTGAAGCCTAGGTTGCCCGGAAAGTAGAAATGTCCATAAATTTCATACTGGTTGCAATTATTCGTTTTATACGATGGAAAAACTGTTGTATTTATATTGTATTTTAAGCTTCTGACGTTGACTTCTAAGGCACCAACTATTCGATCTGGTGGAGCAACGCCCTAGAGTGATGCATAGGTTTCCCGGAACGTAGAAATGACCATAACTTTCACACTGGTAGCAATTATTCGATTTATACAATGGAAAAACTGTTCTATTTATTTTGTGTTTTATGTTTCGCGCGTTGACTTCTAAGGCCCTAACTATTCGATCTGGTGGAGCATCGCCCTAGGGTGAAGCCTAGGTTGCCCGGGACGTAGAAATGACCATTACTTTCACACTCTTTGCAATTATTCATTTTATACGATGGAAAAGCTGTTGTATTTATACTGTATTTTATGCTTCTGACGTTGAATTCTAACGCACTAACTATTGGATCTGGTGGAGCAACGCGCTAGAGTGAAACCTAGGTTGCCCGGGACGTAGAAATGACCATTACTTTCACACTCTTTGCAATTATTCATTTTATACGATGGAAAAGCTGTTGCATTTATATTGTATTTTATGCTTCTGGCGTTGTTTTCTTGGGCCCTAACTATTAGATCTGGTGGA
Source organism: Calliopsis andreniformis (assembly GCF_051401765.1). Lineage (NCBI taxonomy): Eukaryota > Metazoa > Arthropoda > Insecta > Hymenoptera > Andrenidae > Calliopsis > Calliopsis andreniformis. The sequence goes on along the minus strand of NW_027480423.1, from coordinate 6,751,343 downwards.
GCAACGCCTTAGAGTGACGCCTAGGTTGCCCGGAACGTAGAAATGACCATATCTTTCACACTGGTTGCTATTGTTCCTGTTATACGATGTAAAAGCTGTTGTATTTATATTGTACCTTACGCTTCTGGCGTTGACTTCTAAGGCCCTAACTATTCGGTCTGGTGGAGCAACGCCCTAGTGTGAAGCCTAGGTTGCCCGGATAGTAGAAATGACCATAACTTTCATAGTGGTTGCAATTATTCGTTTTATACGATGGAAAAGCTGTTGTATTTATATTGTATTTTATGCTTCTGGCGTTGACTTCTGAGGCCCTAACTATTCGATCTGTTGGAGCAACGCCCTAGAGTGAAGCCTTGGTTTCCCGGAACGTAGAAATGACCATGACTTTCATACTGGTTTCAATTATTCGTTTTATAGGATATAAGAACTGTTGTATTTATACTGTATTTTATGCTTCTGACGTTGACTTCTAAGGCACTAAGTATTCGATATGGTAGAGCAACGCCCTAGAGTGAAGCCTAGGGTGCCCGGAACGTAGAAATGACCATCACTTTCAAACTGGTTGCAATTACTCCTGTTATATGATGGAAAAACTGTTGCATTTTTATTGCATTTTATGCTTCGGGCGTTGACTTCTAAGGCACTAACTATTCAATCTGTTGGAGCAACGCCCTAGGGTGAATCCTAGGTTGCCCGGAAAGTAGAAATGACGATAACTTTCATATTGGTTGCAATTATCCGTTTTATACGATGGAAAAGCTGTTGCATTTATATTGTATTTTATGCTCCTGGTGTTGACTTCTTAGGCCCTAACCTTTCGATCTGTTGGAGCAACGCCCTAGGGTGAATCCTAGGTTGCCCGGAAAGTAGAAATGACGATAACTTTCATATTGGTTGCAATTATTCGTTTTATACGATGGAAAAACTGTTGTATTTATACTGTATTTTATGCTTCTGACGTTGACTTCTAACGCACTAACTATTCGATCTGGTGGAGCAACGCCCTAGAGTGAAACCTAGGTTGCCCGCAACGTAGAAATGACAATCACTTTCAAACTGGTTACAATTATTCCTGTTATACGATGGAAAAACTGTTGTATTTATATCGTATTTTATGCTTCTGGCGTTGACATCTAAGGACCTAACTATTCGATCTGCTGGAGCAACGCCCTAGAGTGAAGCCTATGTTGCCCGGAACGTAGAAATGACCATAACTTTCACACTGGTTGCAATTACTCGTTTTATACGATGGAAAAACTGTTGTATTTTTATTGCATTTTATGCTTCGGGCGTTGACTTCTAAGGCCCTAACTATTCAATCTGTTGGAGTAACGCCCTAGGGTGAAGCCTAGGTTGCCCGGAAAGTAGAAATGTCCATAACTTTCATACTGGTTGCAATTATTCGTTTTATACGATGGAAAAACTGTTGTATTTATATTGTATTTTATGCTTCTGACTTTGACTTGTAAGGCACCAACTATTCGATCTGTTGGAGCAACGCCTTAGAGTGAAGCCTATGTTGCCCGGAACGTAGAAATGACCATAACTTTCACACTGGTTGCAATTATTCGTTTTATACGTTGGAAAAACTGATGTATTTATATTGTATTTTATGCTACTGGCGTTCACTTCTTAGGCCTTAACTATTCGATCTGGTGGAACGACGCACTAGGGTGAAGCCTAGGTTGCCCGGAACGTAGAAATGACCATATCTTTCAAACTGGTTGCAATTCTTCCTGTTATACGATGGAAAAACTGTTGTATTTATATTGTATTTTATGCATCTGGCGTTGACTTCCAAGGCCCTAACTATTCGATCTGGTGGAGCAACGCGCTAGAGTGAAACCTAGGTTGCCCGGGACGTAGAAATGACCATTACTTTCACACTCTTTGCAATTGTTCATTTTATACGATGGAAAAGCTGTTGCATTTATATTGTATTTTATGCTTCTGGCGTTGTCTTCTTGGGCCGTAACTATTCGATCTGGTGGAGCAACGCGTTAGAGTGACGCCTAGGTTGCCCGGAACGTATAAATGACCATATCTTTCACACTGGTTGCTATTGTTCCTGTTATACGATGTAAAAGCTGTTGTATTTATATTGTACCTTATGCTTCTGGCGTTGACTTCTAAGGCCCTAACTATTCGGTCTGGTGGAGCAACGCCCTAGGGTGAAGCCTAGGTTGCCCGGATAGTAGAAATGACCATAACTTTCATAGTGGTTGCAATTATTCGTTTTATACGATGGAAAAGCTGTTGCATTTATATTGTATTTTATGCTTCTGGCGTTGACTTCTTAGGCCCTAACTATTCGATCTGGTGGAGCGACGCTTTAGAGGGACGCCTAGGTTGCCCGGAACGTAGAAATGATCATATCTTTCACACTGGTTGCTATTGTTCCTGTTATACGATGGAAAAGCTGTTGTATTTATATCGTACCTTATGCTTCTGGCGTTGACTTCTAAGGCCCTAACTATTCGATCTGGTGGAGCAACGCCCTAGGGTGAAGCCTAGGTTGCCCGGAACGTAGAAATGACCATCACTTTCACACTAATTGCAATTATTCCTGTTATACGATGGAAAAACTGTTGTATTTTTTTGCATTTTATGCTTCGGGGGTTGACTTCTAAGGCACTAACTATGCAATCTGGTGGAGCAACGCCCTAGAGTGAAGCCTAGGGTGCCCGGAACGTAGAAATGACCATCACTTTCAAACTGGTTGCAATTACTCCTGTAATATGATGGAAAAACTGTTGTATTTTTATTGCATTTTACGCTTCGGGGGTTGACTTCTAAGGCACTAACTATGCAATCTGGTGGAGCAACGCCCTAGAGTGAAGCCTAGGTTGCCCGGAACGTAGAAATGACCATAACTTTCACACTGGTTGCAATTATTCGTTTTATACGATGGAAAAACTGTTGTATTTATACTGTATTTTATGCTTCTGACGTTGACTTCTAACGCACTAACTATTCGATCTGGTGGAGCAGAGCCCTAGAGTGAAACCTAGGTTGCCCGGAACGTAGAAATGACCATTACTTTCACACTCTTTGCAATTATTCATTTTATACGATGGAAAAGCTGTTGCATTTATATTGTATTTTATGCTTCTGGCGTTGACTTCTTAGGCCCTAACTATTCGATCTGGTGGAGCAACGCCCTAGAGTGAAGCCTAGGTTGCCCGGAACGTAGAAATGACCATAACTTTCACACTGGTTGCAATTATTCGCTTTATACGATGGAAACACTGTTGTATTTATACTGTATTTTATGCTTCTGACGTTGACTTCTAACGCACTAACTATTCGATCTGGTGGAGCAGAGCCCTAGAGTGAAACCTAGGTTGCCCGGAACGTAGAAATGACCATTACTTTCACACTCTTTGCAATTATTCATTTTATACGATGGAAAAGCTGTTGCATTTATATTGTATTTTATGCTTCTGGCGTTGACTTCTTAGGCCCTAACTATTCGATCTGGTGGAGCGACGCCTTAGAGTGACGCCTAGGTTGCCCGGAACGTAGAAATGATCATATCTTTCACACTGGTTGCTATTGTTCCTGTTATACGATGGAAAAGCTGTTGTATTTATATCGTACCTTATGCTTCTGGCGTTGACTTCTAAGGCCCTAACTATTCGATCTGGTGGAGCAACGCCCTAGGGTGAAGCCTAGGTTGCCCGGAACGTAGAAATGACCATATCTTTCACACTAATTGCAATTATTCCTGTTATACGATGGAAAAGCTGTTGTATTTATATTGTACCTTATGCTTCTGGCGTTGACTTCTAAGGCCCTAACTATTCGATCTGGTGGAGCAACGCCCTAGGGTGAAGCCTAGGTTGCCCGGATAGTAGAAATGACCATAACTTTCATAGTGGTTGCAATTATTCGTTTTATACGATGGAAAAACTGTTGTATTTATATTGTATATAATGCTTCTGGCGTTGACTTCTGAGGCCCAAACTATTCGATCTGTTGGAGCAACGCCCTAGAGTTAAGCCTTGGTTTCCCGAACGTAGAAATGACCATGACTTTCATACTGGTTGCAATTATTCGTTTTATACGATGGAAGAACTGTTGTATTTATACTGTATTTTATGCTTCTGACGTTGACTTCTAAGGAACTAACTATTCGATCTGGTGGAGCTACGCACTAGGGTGAAGCCTAGGTTGCCCGGAAAGTAGAAATGACCATAACTTTCAAACTGGATGCAATTATTCCTGTTATACGATGGAAAAACTGTTGTATTTATGTTGTATTTTATGCTTCTGGCGTTGACTTCTAAGGCACTAAGTATTCGATATGGTGGAGCAACGCCCTAGAGAGAAGCCTAGGGTGCCCGGAACGTAGAAATGACCATCACTTTCAAACTGGTTGCAATTACTCCTGTAATATGATGGAAAAACTGTTGTATTTTTATTGCATTTTACGCTTCGGGGGTTGACTTCTAAGGCACTAACTATTCAATCTGGTGGAGCAACGCCCTAGAGTGAAGCCTAGGTTGCCCGGAACGTAGAAATGACCATAACTTTCACACTGGTTGCAATTATTCGCTTTATACGATGGAAACACTGTTGTATTTATACTGTATTTTATGCTTCTGACGTTGACTTCTAAGGCACTAACTATTCGATCTGGTGGAGCAACGCCCTAGAGTGAAACCTAGGTTGCCCGGAACGTAGAAATGACCACTACTTTCACACTCTTTGCAATTATTCATTTTATACGATGGAAAAGCTGTTGCATTTATATTGTATTGTATGCTTCTGGCGTTGACTTCTTAGGCCCTAACTATTCGATCTGGTGGAGCGACGCCTTAGAGTGACGCCTAGGTTGTCCGGAACGTAGAAATGATCATATCTTTCACACTGGTTGCTATTGTTCCTGTTATACGATGGAAAAGCTGTTGTATTTATATTGTACCTTATGCTTCTGGCGTTGACTTCTAAGGCCCTAACTATTCGATCTGGTGGACCAACGCCCTAGGGTGAAGCCTAGGTTGCCCGGAACGTAGAAATGACCATATCTTTCACACTAATTGCAATTATTCCTGTTATACGATGGAAAAGCTGTTGTATTTATATTGTACCTTATGCTTCTGGCGTTGACTTCTAAGGCCCTAACTATTCGATCTGGTGGAGCAACGCCCTAGGGTGAAGCCTAGGTTGCCCGGATAGTAGAAATGACCATAACTTTCATAGTGGTTGCAATTATTCGTTTTATACGATGGAAAAACTGTTGTATTTATATTGTATATAATGCTTCTGGCGTTGACTTCTGAGGCCCAAACTATTCGATCTGTTGGAGCAACGCCCTAGAGTTAAGCCTTGGTTTCCCGAACGTAGAAATGACCATGACTTTCATACTGGTTGCAATTATTCGTTTTATACGATGGAAAAACTGTTGTATTTATATTGTATTTTATGCTTCTGGCGTTGACTTCTAAGGCACTAACTGTTCGATCTGGTGGTGCAACGCCCTAGAGTGAAGCTTAGGTTGCCCAGAACATAGAAATGACCATAACCTTCACACTGGTGGCTATTATTCGTTTTATTCGATGGAAAAACTGTTATATTTATATTGTATTTTATGCTTCTGGCGCTGACTTCTTAGGCCCTAACCATTCGATCTGGTGGAACAACGCCCTAGAGTGAAGTCTAGGTTGCCCGGAACGTAGAACTGACCATCACTTTCACACTGGTTGCATTTATTCATATTATAGGATGGAAAACCTGTTGTATTTATATTGTATTTTATGCTTCTGGCGTTGGCTTCTCAGGCACTAACTGTTCGATCTGGTGGAGCAACGCCCTAGGGTGAAGCCTAGGTTGCCCGGAACGTAGAAATGACCATCACTTTCACACTGGTTGGATTTATTCATATTATAGGATGGAAAACCTGTTGTATTTATATTGTATTTTATGCTCCTGGTGTTGACTTCTTAGGCCCTAACTATTCGATCTGGTGGAGCAACGCCCTATAGTGAAGCCTAGGTTGCCCGCAACGTAGAAATGACAATCACTTTCAAACTGGTTACAATTATTCCTGTTATACGATGGAAAAACTGTTGTATTTTTATTGCATTTTATGCTTCGGGCGTTGACTTCTAAGGCCCTAACGATTCAATCTGTTGGAGCAACGCCCTAGGGTGAAGCCTAGGTTGCCCGGAAAGTAGAAATGTCCATAACTTTCATACTGGTTGCAATTATTCGTTTTATACGATGGAAAAACTGTTGTATTTATATTGTATTTTATGCTTCTGACGTTGACTTGTAAGGCACCAACTATTCGATCTGTTGGAGCAACGCCCTAGAGTGAAGCCTATGTTGCCCGGAACGTAGAAATGACCATAACTTTCACACTGGTAGCAATTATTCGATTTATACAATGGACAAACGGTTCTATTTATTTTGTGTTTTATGTTTCGCGCGTTGTCTTCTAAGGCCCTAACTATTCGATCTGGTGCAGCATCGCCCTAGGGTCAAGCCTAGGTTGCCCGGAAAGTAGAAATGTCCATAACTTGCATACTGGTTGCAATTATTCGTTTTATACGATGGAAAAACTGTTGTATTTATACTGTATTTTATGCTTCTGACGTTGACTTCTAACGCACTAACTATTCGATCTGGTGGAGCAACGCCCTAGAGTGAAACCTAGGTTGCCCGGAACGTAGAAATGACCATTACTTTCACACTCTTTGCAATTATTCATTTTATACGATGGAAAAGCTGTTGCATTTATATTGTATTTTATGCTTCTGGCGTTGACTTCTTAGGCCCTAACTATTCGATCTGGTGGAGCAACGCCTTAGAGTGACGCCTCGGTTGCCCGGAACGTAGAAATGACCATATCTTTCACACTGGTTGCTATTGATCCTGTTATACGATGGAATAGCTGTTGTATTTATATTGTACCTTATGCTTCTGGCGTTGACTTCTAAGGACATAACTATTCGATCTGGTGGAGCAACGCCCTAGGGTGAAGCCTAGGTTGCCCGGATAGTAGAAATGACCATAACTTTCATAGTGGTTGCAATTATTCGTTTTATACGATGGAAAAACTGTTGTATTTATATTGCATTTTATGCTTCTGGCGTTCACTTCTTGGGCCTTAACTATTCGATCTGTTGGAGCAACGCCCTAGAGTGAAGCCTTGGTTTCCCGGAACGTAGAAATGACCATGACTTTCATACTGGTTGCAATTATTCGTTTTATACGATGGAAAAACTGTTGTATTTATATTGTATTTTATGCTTCTGGTGTTGACTTCTAAGGCCCTAACTATTCGATCTGGTGCAGCATCGCCCTAGGGTGAAGCCTAGGTTGCCCGGATAGTAGAAATGACCATAACTTTCATAGTGGTTGCAATTATTCGTTTTATACGATGGAAAAACAGTTGTATTTATATCGTATTTTATGCTTCTGGCGTTGACTTCTGAGGCCCTAACTATTCGATCTCTTGGAGCAACGACTTAGAGTGAAGCCTTGGTTTCCCGGAACGTAGAAATGACCATGACTTTCATACTGGTTGCAATTATTCGTTATATACGATGGAAGAACTGTTGTACTTATACTGTATTTTATGCTTCTGACTATGACTTCTAAGGCACTAACTATTCGATCTTGTGGAGCTACGCACTAGGGTGAAGCCTGGGTTGCCCGGAAAGTAGAAATGACCATAACTTTCAAACTGGTTGCAATTATTCCTGTTATACGATGGAAAAACTGTTGTATTTATGTTGTATTTTATGCTTCTGGCGTTGACTTCTAAGGCACTAAGTATTCGATATGGTGCAGCAACGCCCTAGAGTGAAGCCTAGGGTGCCCGGAACGTAGAAATGACCATAACCTTCACACTGGTGGCTATTATTCGTTTTATTCGATGGAAAAACTGTTATATTTATATTGTATTTTATGCTTCTGGCGCTGACTTCTTAGGCCCTAACTATTCGATCTGGTGGAGCAACGCCCTAGAGTGAAGTCTAGGTTGCCCGGAACGTAGAAATGACCATCACTTTCACACTGGCTGCATTTATTCATATTATAGGGTGGAAAACCTGTTGTATTTATATTGTATTTTATGCTCCTGGTGTTGACTTCTTAGGCCCTAACTATTCGATCTGGTGGAGCAACGCCCTAGAGTGAAGCCTAGGTTGCCCGCAACGTAGAAATGACAATCACTTTCAAACTGGTTACAATTATTCCTATTATACGATGGAAAAACTGTTGTATTTTTATAGCATTTTATGCTTCGGGCGTTGACTTCTAAGGCCCTAACTATTCAATCTGTTGGAGCAACGCCCTAGGGTGAAGCCTAGGTTGCCCCGAAAGTAGAAATGTCCATAGCTTTCATACTTTTTGCAATTATTCGTTTTATACGATGGATAAACTGTTGTATTTATATTGTGTTTTATGCCTCTGGCGTTCACTTCTTAGGCCTTAACTATTCGATCTGGTGGAACAACGCACTAGGGTGAAGCCTAGGTTTCCCGGAACGTAGAAATGACCATAACTTTCACACTGGTAGCAATTATTCGATTTATACAATGGACAAACGGTTCTATTTATTTTGTGTTTTATGTTCCGCGCGTTGACTTCTAAGGCCCTAACTATTCGATCTGGTGGAGCCACGCCCTAGCGTGAAACCTAGGTTGCCCGAAAAGTAGAGATGTCCATAAATTTCATACTGGTTGCAATTATTCGTTTTATACGATGGAAAAACTGTTGTATTTATACTGTATTTTAAGCTTCTGGCGTTGACTTCTAAGGCCCTAACTATTCGGTCTGGTGGAGCAACGCCCTAGGGTGAAGCCTAGGTTGCCCGGATAGTAGAAATGGCCATAACTTTCATAGTGGTTGCAATTATTCGTTTTATACGATGGAAAAGCTGTTGTATTTATATTGTATTTTATGCTTCTGGCGTTGACTTCTGAGGCCCTAACTATTCGATCTGTTGGAGCAACGCCCTAGAGTGAAGCCTTGGTTTCCCGGAACGTAGAAATGACCATGACTTTCATACTGGTTGGAATTATTCTTTTTATACGATGGAAGAACTGTTGTATTTATACTGTATTTTATGCTTCTGACGTTGACTTCTAAGGCACTAACTATTCAATCTGTTGGAGCAACGCCCTAGGGTGAAGCCTAGGTTGCCCGGAAAGTAGAAATGTCCATAACTTTCATACTGGTTGCAATTATTCGTTTTATACGATGGAAAAACTGTTGTATTTATATTGTATTTTATGCTTCTGACTTTGACTTGTAAGGCACCAACTATTCGATCTGTTGGAGCAACGCCTTAGAGTGAAGCCTATGTTGCCCGGAACGTAGAAATGACCATAACTTTCACACTGGTTGCAATTATTCGTTTTATACGATGGAAAAACTGTTGTGTTTATATTGTATTTTATGCTTCTGGCGTTCACTTCTTAGGCCTTAACTATTCCATCTGGTGGAACAACGCACTAGGGTGAAGCCTAGGTTGCCCGGAACGTAGAAATGACCATAACTTTCACACTGGTAGCAATTATTCGATTTATACAATGGAAAAACTGTTCTATTTATTTTGTGTTTTATGTTTCGCGCGTTGACTTCTAAGGCCCTAGCTATTCAATCTGTTGGAGCAACGCCCTAGGGTGAAGCCTAGGTTGCCCGGAAAGTGGAAATGTCCATAACTTTCACACTGGTTGCAATTATTCGTTCTATCCGATGGAAAAACTGTTGTATTTATATTGTATTTTATGCTTCTGGCGTTCACTTCTTAGGCCCTAACTATTCGATCTGGTGGAACGACGCACTAGGGTGAAGCCTAGGTTGCCCGGAACGTAGAAATGACCATAACTTTCACAATGGTAGCAGTTATTCGATTTATACAATGGAAAAACTGTTCTATTTATTTTGTGTTTTATGTTTCGCGCGTTTACTTCCAAGGCCCTAACTATTCGATCTGGTGGAGCAACGCCCTAGAGTGAAACCTAGGTAGCCCGGGACGTAGAAATGACCATTACTTTCACACTCTTTGCAATTATTCATTTTATACGATGGAAAAGCTGTTGCATTTATATTGTATTTTATGCTTCTGGAGTTGTCTTCTTAGGCCCTAACTATTCGATCTGGTGGAGCAACGCCTTAGAGTGACGCCTCGGTTGCCCGGAACGTAGAAATGACCATATCTTTCACACTGGTTGCTATTGATCCTGTTATACGATGGAAAAGCTGTTGTACTTATATTGTACCTTATGCTTCTGGCGTTGACTTCTAAGGCCCTAACTATTCAATCTGTTGGAGCAACGCCCTAGGGTGAATCCTAGGATGCCCGGAAAGTAGAAATGTCCATAACTTTCATACTGGTTGCAATTATTCGTTTTATACGATGGAAAAACTGTTGTATTTATATTGTATTTCATGCTTCTGACGTTGACTTCTAACGCACTAACTATTCGATCTGGCGGAGCAACGCCCTAGAGTGAAACCTAGGTTGCCCGGAACGTAGAAATGACCATAACTTTCACACTGGTTGCAATTATTCGTTCTATACGATGGAAAAACTGTTGTATTTATATTGTATTTTATGCTTCTGGCGTTCACTTCTTAGGCCCTAACTATTCGATCTGGTGGAACGACGCACTAGGGTGAACCCTAGGTTGCCCGGAACGTAGAAATGACCATAACTTTCACAATGGTAACAATTATTCGATTTATACAATGGAAAAACTGTCCTATTTATTTTGTGTTTTATGTTTCGCGCGTTGACTTCCAAGGCCCTAACTATTCGATCTGGTGGAGCAACGCCCTAGAGTGAAATCTAGGTTGCCCGGGACGTAGAAATGACCATTACTTTCACACTCTCTGCAATTATTCATTTTATACGATGGAAAAGCTGTTGCATTTATATTGTATTTTATGCTTCTGGAGTTGTCTTCTTAGGCCCTAACTATTCGATCTGGTGGAGCAACGCCTTAGAGTGACGCCTCGGTTGCCCGGAACGTAGAAATGACCATATCTTTCACACTGGTTGCTATTGTTCCTGTTATACGATGTAAAAGCTGTTGTATTTATATTGTACCTTATGCATCTGGCGTTGACTTCTAAGGCCCTAACTATTCGGTCTGGTGGAGCAACGCCCTAGGGTGAAGCCTAGGTTGCCCGGATAGTTGAAATGGCCATAACTTTCATAGTGGTTGCAATTATTCGTTTTATACGATGGAAAAGCTGTTGTATTTATATTGTATTTTATGCTTCTGGCGTTGACTTCTGAGGCCCTAACTATTCGATCTGTTGGAGCAACGCCCTAGAGTGAAGCCTTGGTTTCCCGGAACGTAGAAATGACCATGACTTTCATACTGGTTGGAATTATTCTTTTTATACGATGGAAGAACTGTTGTATTTATACTGTATTTTATGCTTCTGACGTTGACTTCTAAGGCACTAACTATTCAATCTGTTGGAGCAACGCCCTAGGGTGAAGCCTAGGTTGCCAGGAAAGTAGAAATGTCCATAACTTTCATACTGGTTGCAATTATTCGTTTTATACGATGGAAAAACTGTTGTATTTATATTGTATTTTATGCTTCTGACTTTGACTTGTAAGGCACCAACTATTCGATCTGTTGGAGCAACGCCTTAGAGTGAAGCCTATGTTGCCCGGAACGTAGAAATGACCATAACTTTCACACTGGTTGCAATTATTCGATTTATACAATGGAAAAACTGTTCTATTTATTTTGTGTTTTATGTTTCGCGCGTTGACTTCTAAGTCCCTAACTATTCGATCTGGTGGAGCAACGCCCTAGAGTAAAACCTAGGTTGCCCGGGACGTAGAAATGACCATTACTTTCACTCTCTTTGCAATTATTCATTTTATACGATGGAAAAGCTGTTGCATTTATATCGTATTTTATGCTTCTGGCGTTGACTTCTTAGGCCCTAACTATTCGATCTGGTGGAGCAACGCCCTAGAGTGAAGCCTAGGTTGCCCGTAACGTCGAAATGACCATCACTTTCAAACTGGTTACAATTATTCCTGTTATACGATGGAAAAACTGTTGTATTTTTATTGCATTTTATGCTTCGGGCGTTGACTTCTAAGGCCCTAGCTATTCAATCTGTTGGAGCAACGCCCTAGGGTGAAGCCTAGGTTGCCCGGAAAGTGGAAATGTCCATAACTTTCATACTGGTTGGAATTATTCTTTTTATACGATGGAAGAACTGTTGTATTTATACTGTATTTTATGCTTCTGACGTTGACTTCTATGGCACTAAGTATTCGATATGGTGGAGCAACGCCCTAGAGTGAAGCCTAGGGTGCCCGGAACGTAGAAATGACCATCACTTTCAAACTGGTTGCAATTACTCCTGTTATATGATGGAAAAACTGTTGCATTTTTATTGCATTTTATGCTTCGGGCGTTGACTTCTGAGGCACTAACTATTCAATCTGTTGGAGCAACGCCCTAGGGTGAATCCTAGGTTGCCCGGAAAGTAGAAATGACCATAACTTTCATACTGGTTGCAATTATCCGTTTCATACGATGGTAAAACTGTTGTATTTATATTGTATTTTATGCTTCTGGCGTTCACTTCGTAGGCCTTAACTATTCGATCTGGTGGAACAACGCACTAGGGTGAAGCCTAGGTTGCCCGGAACGTAGAAATGACCATAACTTTCACACTGGTAGCAATTATTCGATTTATACAATGGAAAAACTGTTCTATTTATTTTGTGTTTTATGTTCCGCGCGTTGACTTCTAAGGCCCTAACTATTCGATCTGGTGCAGCATCGCCCTAGGGTGCAGCCTAGGTTGCCCGGGTAGTAGAAATGACCATAACTTTCATAGTGGTTGCAATTATTCGTTTTATACGATGGAAAAACTGTTGTATTTATATTGTATTTTCTGCTTCTGGCGTTGACTTCTGAGGCCCTAACTATTCGATCTGTTGGAGCAACGACTTAGAGTGAAGCGTTGGTTTCCCGGAACGTAGAAATGACCATGACTTTCATACTGGTTGCAATTATTCGTTTTATACGATGGAAGAACTGTTGCATTTATACTGTATTTAATGCTTCTGACTATGACTTCTAAGGCACTAACTATTCGATCTGGTGGAGCTACGCACTAGGGTGAAGCCTAGGTTGCCCGGAAAGTAGAAATGACCATAACTTTCAAACTGGTTGCAATTATTCCTGTTATACGATGGAAAAACTGTTGTATTTGTATTGTATTTTATGCTTCTGGCGTTGACTTCTAAGGCACTAAGTATTCGATATGGTGGAGCAACGCCCTAGGGTGAACCCTAGGTTGCCCGGATAGTAGAAATGACCATAACTTTCATACTGGTTGCAATTATTCGTTTTATACGATGGAAAAACTGTTGTATTTATATTGTATTTTATGCTTCTGGCGTTGACTTGTAAGGCACTAACTGATCGATCTGGTGGAGCAACGCCCTAGAGTGAAGCTTAGGTTGCCCGGAACATAGAAATGACCATAACCTTCACACTGGTGGCTATTATTCGTTTTATTCGATGGAAAAGCTGTTATATTTATATTGTATTTTATGCTTCTGGCGCTGACTTCTTAGGCCCTAACTATTCGATCGGGTGGAACAACGCCCTAGGGTGAAGCCTAGGTTGCCCGGAGAGTAGAAATGACCATAACTTTCAAACTGGTTGCAATTATTCCTGTTATACGATGGAAAAACTGTTGTATTTATATTGTATTTTATGCTTCTGGCGTTGACTGCTAAGGCACTAAGTATTCGATATGGTGGAGCAACGCCCTAGAGTGAAGCCTAGGGTGCCCGGAACGTAGAAATGACCATCACTTTCATACTGGTTGCAATTATTCATATTATACGATGGAAAACCTGTTGTATTTATATTGTATTTTATGCTCCTGGCGTTGACTGCTAAGGCACTAAGTATTCGATATGGTGGAGCAACGCCCTAGAGTGAAGCCTAGGGTGCCCGGAACGTAGAAATGACCATCACTTTCATACTGGTTGCAATAATTCGTTTTATACGATGGAAAAACTGTTGTATTTATACTGTATTTTATGCTTCTGACGTTGACTTCTAACGCACTAACTATTCGATCTGGTGGAGCAACGCCCTAGAGTGAAACCTAGGTTGCCCGGGACGTAGAAATGACCATTACTTTCACACTCTTTGCAATTATTCATTTTATACGATGGAAAAGCTGTTGCATTTATATTGTATTTTATGCTTCTGGAGTTGTCTTCTTGGGCCCTAACTATTCGATCTGGTGGAGCAACGCTTTAGAGTGACGCCTACGTTGCCCGGAACGTAGAAATGAGCATACCTTTCACACTGGTTGCTATTGATCCTGTTATACGATGGAAAAGCTGTTGTACTTATATTGTACCTTATGCTTCTGGCGTTGACTTCTAAGGCCCTAACTATTCAATCTGTTGGAGCAACGCCCTAGGGTGAATCCTAGGTTGCCCGGAAAGTAGAAATGTCCATAACTTTCATACTGGTTGCAATTATTCGTTTTATACGATGGAAAAACTGTTGTATTTATATTGTATTTTATGCTTCTGACGTTGACTTCTAACGCACTAACTATTCGATCTGGCGGAGCAACGCCCTAGAGTGAAACCTAGGTTGCCCGGAACGTAGAAATGACCATAACTTTCACACTGGTTGCAATTATTCGTTCTATCCGATGGAAAAACTGTTGTATTTATATTGTATTTTATGCTTCTGGCGTTCACTTCTTAGGCCCTAACTATTCGATCTGGTGGAACGACGCACTAGGGTGAAGCCTAGGTTGCCCGGAACGTAGAAATGACCATAACTTTCACAATGGTAGCAATTATTCGATTTATACAATGGAAAAACTGTTCTATTTATTTTGTGTTTTATGTTTCGCGCGTTTACTTCCAAGGCCCTAACTATTCGATCTGGTGGAGCAACGCCCTAGAGTGAAACCTAGGTAGCCCGGGACGTAGAAATGACCATTACTTTCACACACTTTGCAATTATTCATTTTATACGATGGAAAAGCTGTTGCATTTATATTGTATTTTATGCTTCTGGAGTTGTCTTCTTAGGCCCTAACTATTCGATCTGGTGGAGCAACGCCTTAGAGTGACGCCTCGGTTGCCCGGAACGTAGAAATGACCATATCTTTCACACTGGTTGCTATTGTTCCTGTTATACGATGTAAAAGCTGTTGTATTTATATTGTACCTTATGCTTCTGGCGTTGACTTCTAAGGCCCTAACTATTCGGTCTGGTGGAGCAACGCCCTAGGGTGAAGCCTAGATTGCCCGGATAGTAGAAATGACCATAACTTTCATAGTGGTTGCAATTATTCGTTTTATACGATGGAAAAGCTGTTGTATTTATATTGTATTTTATGCTTCTGGCGTTGACTTCCGAGGCCCTAACTATTCGATCTGTTGGAGCAACGCCCTAGAGTGAAGCCTTGGTTTCCCGGAACGTAGAAATGACCATGACTTTCATACTGGTTGGAATTATTCTTTTTATACGATGGAAGAACTGTTGTATTTATACTGTATTTTATGCTTCTGACGTTGACTTCTATGGCACTAAGTATTCGATATGGTGGAGCAACGCCCTAGAGTGAAGCCTAGGGTGCCCGGAACGTAGAAATGACCATCACTTTCAAACTGGTTGCAATTACTCCTGTTATATGATGGAAAAACTGTTGCATTTTTATTGCATTTTATGCTTCGGGCGTTGACTTCTGAGGCACTAACTACTCAATCTGTTGGAGCAACGCCCTAGGGTGAATCCTAGGTTGCCCGGAAAGTAGAAATGACCATAACTTTCATACTGGTTGCAATTATCCGTTTCATACGATGGTAAAACTGTTGTATTTATATTGTATTTTATGCTTCTGGCGTTCACTTCGTAGGCCTTAACTATTCGATCTAGTGGAACAACGCACTAGGGTGAAGCCTAGGTTGCCCGAACGTAGAAATGACCATAACTTTCACACTGGTAGCAATTATTCGATTTATACAATGGAAAAACTGTTCTATTTATTTTGTGTTTTATGTTCCGCGCGTTGACTTCTAAGGCCCTAACTATTCGATCTGGTGCAGCATCGCCCTAGGGTGAAGCCTAGGTTGCCCGGGTAGTAGAAATGACCATAACTTTCATAGTGGTTGCAATTATTCGTTTTATACGATGGAAAAACTGTTGTATTTATATTGTATTTTCTGCTTCTGGCGTTGACTTCTGAGGCCCTAACTATTCGATCTGTTGGAGCAACGACTTAGAGTGAAGCGTTGGTTTCCCGGAACGTAGAAATGACCATGACTTTCATACTGGTTGCAATTATTCGTTTTATACGATGGAAGAACTGTTGCATTTATACTGTATTTAATGCTTCTGACTATGACTTCTAAGGCACTAACTGATCGATCTGGTGGAGCAACGCCCTAGAGTGAAGCTTAGGTTGCCCGGAACATAGAAATGACCATAACCTTCACACTGGTGGCTATTATTCGTTTTATTCGATGGAAAAGCTGTTATATTTATATTGTATTTTATGCTTCTGGCGCTGACTTCTTAGGCCCTAACTATTCGATCGGGTGGAACAACGCCCTAGGGTGAAGCCTAGGTTGCCCGGAAAGTAGAAATGACCATAACTTTCAAACTGGTTGCAATTATTCCTGTTATACGATGGAAAAACTGTTGTATTTATATTGTATTTTATGCTTCTGGCGTTGACTGCTAAGGCACTAAGTATTCGATATGGTGGAGCAACGCCCTAGAGTGAAGCCTAGGGTGCCCGGAACGTAGAAATGACCATCACTTTCATACTGGTTGCAATTATTCATATTATAGGATGGAAAACCTGTTGTATTTATATTGTATTTTATGCTCCTGGTGTTGACTTCTTAGGCCCTAACTATTCGATCTGGTGGAGCAACGCCCTGGAGTGAAGCCTAGGTTGCCCGGAACGTAGAAATGACCATCACTTTCAAACTGGTTACAATTATTCCTGTTATACGATGGAAAAACTGTTGTATTTTTATTGCATTTTATGCTTCGGGCGTTGACTTCTAAGGCCCTAACTATTCAATCTGTTGGAGCAACGCCCTAGGGTGAAGCCTAGGTTGCACGGAAAGTAGAAATGTCCATAACTTTCATACTGGATGCAAGTATTCGTTTTATACGATGGAAAAACTGTTGTATTTATATTGTATTTTATGCTTCTGACGTTGACTTCTAGGGCACCAACTATTCGATCTGTTGGAGCAACGGCCTAGAGTAAAGCCTAGGTTGCCCGGAACGTAGAAATGCCCATAACCTTCACACAGGTGGCTATTATTCGTTTTATTCGATGGAAAAACTGTTGTATTTATATTGCATTTTATGCTTCTGGAGTTGACTTCTGAGACCCTAACTATTCGATCTGTTGGAGCAACGCCCTAGAGTGAGGCCTTGGTTTCCCGGAACGTAGAAATGACCATGACTTTCATACTGGTTGCAATTATTCGTTTTATACGATGGAAAAACTGTTGTATTTATATTGTATTTTATGCTTCTGGCGTTGACTTCTAAGGCACTAACTGTTCGATCTGGTGGAGCAACGCCCTAGAGTGAAGCTTTTGTTGCCCGGAACGTAGAAATGACCATATCTTTCACACTGGTTGCTATTGTTCCTTTTATACGATGGAAAAGCTGTTGTATTTATATTGTACCTTATGCTTCTGGCGTTGACTTCTAAGGCCCTAACTATTCGATCTGGTGGAGCAACGCCCTAGGGTGAAGCCTAGATTGCCCGGATAGTAGAAATGACCATAACTTTCATAGTGGTTGCAATTATTCGTTTTATACGATGGAAAAATTGTTGCATTTATATTGTATTTTATGCTTCTGGCGTTGACTTCTTAGGCCCTAACTATTCGATCTGGTGGAGCAACGCCCTAGGGTGAAGCCTAGGTTGCACGGAAAGTAGAAATGTCCATAACTTTCATACTGGATGCAAGTATTCGTTTTATACGTTGGAAAAACTGTTGTATTTATATTGTATTTTATGCTTCTGACGTTGACTTCTAAGGCACCAACTATACGATCTGTTGGAGCAACGCCCTAGAGTAAAGCCTAAGTTGCCCGGAACGTAGAAATGCCCATAACCTTCACACAGGTGGCTATTATTCGTTTTATTCGATGGAAAAACTGTTGTATTTATATTGCATTTTATGCTTCTGGCGTTGACTTCTGAGACCCTAACTATTCGATCTGTTGGAGCAACGCCCTAGAGTGAGGGCTTGGTTTCCCGGAACGTAGAAATGACCATGACTTTCATACTGGTTGCAATTATTCGTTTTATACGATGGAAAAACTGTTGTATTTATATTGTATTTTATGCTTCTGGCGTTGACTTCTTAGGACCTAACTATTCGATCTGGTGGAGCAACGCCTTAGAGTGACGCCTAGGTTGCCCGGAACGTAGAAATGACCATATCTTTCACACTGGTTGCTATTGTTCCTGTTATACGATGGACAAGCTGTTGTATTTATATTGTACCTTATGCTTCTGGCGTTGACTTCTAAGGCCCTAACTATTCGATCTGCTGGAGCAACGCCCTAGGGTGAAGCCTAGGTTGCCCGGATAGTAGAAATGACCATAACTTTCATAGTGGTTGCAATTATTCGTTTTATACGATGGAAAAATTGTTGTATTTATATTGTATTTTATGCTTCTGGCGTTGACTTCTGAGGCCCTAACTATTCGATCTGTTGGAGCAACGCCCTAGAGTGAAGCCTTGGTTTCCCGAAACGTAGAAATGACCGTGTCTTTCATACTGGTTGCAATTATTCATATTATAGGATGGAAAACCTGTTGTATTTATATTGTATTTTATGCTCCTGGTGTTGACTTCTTAGGCACTAACTATTCGATCTGGTGTAGCAACGCCTTAGAGTGACGCCTAGGTTGCCCGGAACGTAGAAATGACCATATCTTTCACACTGGTTGCTATTGTTCCTGTTATACGATGTAAAAGCTGTTGTATTTACATTGTACCTTATGCTTCTGGCGTTGACTTCTAAGGCCCTTACTATTCGATCTGGTGGAGCAACGCCCTAGGGTGAAGCCTAGGTTGCCCGGAAAGTAGAAATGACCATTACTTTCACACTCTTTGCAATTATTCATTTTATACGATGGAAAAGCTGTTGCATTTATATTGTATTTTATGCTTCTGGCGTTGACTTCTTAGGCCCTAACTATTCGATCTGGTGGAGCAACGCCTTAGAGTGACGCCTAGGTTGCCCGGAACGTAGAAATGACCATATCTTTCACACTGATTGCTATTGTTCCTGTTATACGATGGACAAGCTGTTGTATTTATATTGTACCTTATGCTTCTGGCGTTGACTTCTAAGGCTCTAACTATTCGATCTGCTGGAGCAACGCCCTAGGGTGAAGCCTAGGTTGCCCGGAACGTAGAAATGACCATCACTTTCAAACTGGTTGCAATTATTCGTTTTATACGATGGAAAAATTGTTGTATTTTTATTGCATTTTATGCTTCGGGCGTTGACTTCTAAGGCCCTAACTATTCAATCTGTTGGAGCAACGCCCTAGGGTGAAGCCTAGGTTGCACGGAACGTAGAAATGCCCATAACCTTCACACAGGTGGCTCTTATTCGTTTTATTCGATGGAAAAACTGTTGTATTTATATTGCATGTTATGCTTCTGGCGTTGACTTCTGAGACCCTAACTATTCGATCTGTTGGAGCAACGCCCTAGAGTGAGGCCTTGGTTTCCCGGAACGTAGAAATGTCCATGACTTTCATACTGGTTGCAATTATTTGTTTTATACGATGGAAAAACTGTTGTATTTATATTGTATTTAATGCTTCTGGCGTTGACTTCTAAGGCACTAACTGTTCGATCTGGTGGAGCAACGCCCTAGGGTGAAGCTTTGGTTGCCCGGAACGTAGAAATGACCATATCTTTCACACTGGTTGCTATTGTTCCTGTTATACGATGGAAAAGCTGTTGTATTTATATTGTACCTTATGCTTCTGGCGTTGACTTCTAAGGCCCAACTATTCGATCTGGTGGAGCAACGCCCTAGGGTGAAGCCTAGGTTGCCCGGGTAGTAGAAATGACCATAACTTTCATAGTGGTTGCAATTATTCGTTTTATACGATGGAAAAATTGTTGTATTTATATTGTATTTTATGCTTCTGGCGTTGACTTCTGAGGCCCTAGCTATTCGATCTGTTGGAGCAACACCCTAGAGTGAAGCCTTGGTTTCTCGGAAAGTAGAAATGTCCATATCTTTCATACTGGTTGCAATTATTCGTTTTATACGATGGAAATACTGTTGTATTTATATTGTATTTTGTTCTTCTGGCGTTCACTTCTTAGGCCTTAACTATTTGATCTGGTGGAACAACGCACTAGGGTGAAGCCTAGGTTGCCCGGAACGTGGAAATGACTATAACTTTCACACTGGTAGTAATTATTCGATTTATACAATGGAAAGACTGTTCTATTTATTCTGTGTTTTATGTTGCGCGCGTTGACTTCTAAGGCCCTAACTATTCGATCTGGTGCAGCATCGCCCTCGGCTGAAGCCTAGGTTGCCCGGAAAGTAGAAATGACCATTACTTTCACACTCTTTGCAATTATTCATTTTATACGATGGAAAAGCTGTTGCATTTATATTGTATTTTATGCTTCTGGCGTTGACTTCTTAGGCCCTAACTTTTCGATCTGGTGGAGCAACGCCCTAGGGTGAAGCCTAGGTTGCACGGAAAGTAGAAATGTCCATAACTTTCATACTGGATGCAAGTATTCGTTTTATACGATGGAAAAACTGTTGTATTTATATTGTATTTTATGCTTCTGACGTTGACTTCTAAGGCACCAACTATTCGGTCTGTTGGAGCAACGCCCTAGAGTAAAGCCTAGGTTGCCCGGAACGTAGAAATGCCCATAACCTTCACACAGGTGGCTATTATTCGTTTTATTCGATGGAAAAACTGTTGTATTTATATTGCATTTTATGCTTCTGGCGTTGACTTCTGAGACCCTAACTATTCGATCTGTTGGAGCAACGCCCTAGAGTGAGGGCTTGGTTTCCCGGAACGTAGAAATGACCATGACTTTCATACTGGTTGCAATTATTCGTTTTATACGATGGAAAAACTGTTGTATTTATATTGTATTTTATGCTTCTGGCGTTGACTTCTTAGGACCTAACTATTCGATCTGGTGGAGCAACGCCTTAGAGTGACGCCTAGGTTGCCCGGAACGTAGAAATGACCATATCTTTCACACTGGTTGCTATTGTTCCTGTTATACGATGGACAAGCTGTTGTATTTATATTGTACCTTATGCTTCTGGCGTTGACTTCTAAGGCCCTAACTATTCGATCTGCTGGAGCAACGCCCTAGGGTGAAGCCTAGGTTGCCCGGATAGTAGAAATGACCATAACTTTCATAGTGGTTGCAATTATTCGTTTTATACGATGGAAAAATTGTTGTATTTATATTGTATTTTATGCTTCTGGCGTTGACTTCTGAGGCCCTAACTATTCGATCTGTTGGAGCAACGCCCTAGAGTGAAGCCTTGGTTTCCCGAAACGTAGAAATGACCGTGTCTTTCATACTGGTTGCAATTATTCATATTATAGGATGGAAAACCTGTTGTATTTATATTGTATTTTATGCTCCTGGTGTTGACTTCTTAGGCACTAACTATTCGATCTGGTGTAGCAACGCCTTAGAGTGACGCCTAGGTTGCCCGGAACGTAGAAATGACCATATCTTTCACACTGGTTGCTATTGTTCCTGTTATACGATGTAAAAGCTGTTGTATTTACATTGTACCTTATGCTTCTGGCGTTGACTTCTAAGGCCCTTACTATTCGATCTGGTGGAGCAACGCCCTAGGGTGAAGCCTAGGTTGCCCGGATAGTAGAAATGACCATAACTTTCATAGTGGTTGCAATTATTCGTTTTATACGATGGAAAAGCTGTTGTATTTATATTGTATTTTATGCTTCTGGCGTTGACTTCTGAGGCCCTAACTATTCGATCTGTTGGAGCAACGCCCTAGAGTGAAGCCTAGGTTGCCCGGAGCGTAGAAATGACCATCACTTTCAAACTGGTTACAATTATTCCTGTTATACGATGGAAAAACTGTTGTATTTTTATTGCATTTTATGCTTCGGGCGTTGACTTCTAAGGCCCTAACTATTCAACCTGTTGGAGCTACGCCCTAGAGTGAAACCTAGGTTGCCCGGAACGTAGAAATGACCATCACTTTCAAACCGGTTACAATTATTCCTGTTATACGATGGAAAAACTGTTGTATTTTTATTGCATTTTATGCTTCGGGCGTTGACTTCGAAGGCCCTAACTATTCAAGCTGTTGGAGCAACGCCCTAGGGTGAAGCCTAGGTTGCACGGAAAGTAGAAATGTCCATAACTTTCATACTGGATGCAAGTATTCGTTTCATACGATGGAAAAACTGTTGTATTTATATTGTATTTTATGCTTCTGACGTTGACTTCTAAGGCACCAACTATTCGATCTGATGGAGCGACGCCCTAGAGTGAAGCCTAGGTTGCCCGGAACGTAGAAATGCCCATAACTTTCACACTGGTTGCAATTATTCGTTTTATACGATGGAAAAACTGTTGTATTCATATTGTATTTTATGCTTCTGACGTCGACTTCTAAGGCACCAACTATTCGATCTGTTGGAGCAACGCCCTAGAGTGCAGCCTAGGTTGCCCGGAACGTAGAAATGCCCATAACTTTCACACTGGTTGCAATTATTCGTTTTATACGATGGAAAAACTGTTGTATTTATATTGTATTTTATGCTCCTGGCGTTGACTGCTAAGGCACTAAGTATTCGATATGGTGGAGCAACGCCCTAGAGTGAAGCCTAGGGTGCCCGGAACGTAGAAATGACCATCACTTTCATACTGGTTGCAATAATTCGTTTTATACGATGGAAAAACTGTTGTATTTATACTGTATTTTATGCTTCTGACGTTGACTTCTAACGCACTAACTATTCGATCTGGTGGAGCAACGCCCTAGAGTGAAACCTAGGTTGCCCGGGACGTAGAAATGACCATTACTTTCACACTCTTTGCAATTATTCATTTTATACGATGGAAAAGCTGTTGTATTTATATTGTACCTTATGCTTCTGGCGTTGACTTCTAAGGCCCAACTATTCGATCTGGTGGAGCAACGCCCTAGGGTGAAGCCTAGGTTGCCCGGATAGTAGAAATGACCATAACTTTCATAGTGGTTGCAATTATTCGTTTTATACGATGGAAAAATTGTTGTATTTATATTGTATTTTATGCTTCTGGCGTTGACTTCTGAGGCCCTAACTATTCGATCTGTTGGAGCAACGCCCTAGAGTGAAGCCTTGGTTTCTCGGAAAGTAGAAATGTCCATATCTTTCATACTGGTTGCAATTATTCGTTTTATACGATGGAAAAACTGTTGTATTTATATTGTACTTTGTTCTTCTGGCGTTCACTTCTTAGGCCTTAACTATTTGATCTGGTGGAACAACGCACTAGGGTGAAGCCTAGGTTGCCCGGAACGTAGAAATGACTATAACTTTCACACTGGTAGCAATTATTCGATTTATACAATGGAAAGACTGTTCCATTTATTTTGTGTTTTATGTTGCGCGCGTTGACTTCTAAGGCCCTAACTATTCGATCTGGTGCAGCATCGCCCTAGGCTGAAGCCTAGGTTGCCCGGAAAGTAGAAATGACCATTACTTTCACACTCTTTGCAATTATTCATTTTATACGATGGAAAAGCTGTTGCATTTATATTGTATTTTATGCTTCTGGAGTTGTCTTCTTAGGCCCTAACTATTCGATCTGGTGGAGCAACGCCTTAGAGTGACGCCTAGGTTGCCCGGAACGTAGAAATGACCATATCTTTCACACTGGTTGCTATTGTTCCTGTTATACGATGGACAAGCTGTTGTATTTATATTGTACCTTATGCTGCTGGCGTTGACTTCTAAGGCCCTAACTATTCGATCTGCTGGAGCAACGCCCTAGGGTGAAGCCTAGGTTGCCCGGAACGTAGAAATGACCATCACTTTCAAACTGCTTGCAATTATTCGTTTTATACGATGGAAAAATTGTTGAATTTTTATTGCATTTTATGCTTCGGGCGTTGACTTCTAAGGCCCTAACTATTCAATCTGTTGGATCAACGCCCTAGGGTGAAGCCTAGGTTGCACGGAAAGTAGAAATGTCCATAACTTTCATACTGGATGCAAGTATTCGTTTTATACGATGGAAAAGCTGTTGTATTTATATTGTATTTTATGCTTCTGACGTTGACTTCTAAGGCACCAACTATTCGATCTGTTGGAGCAACGCCCTAGCGTAAAGCCTAGGTTGCCCGGAACGTAGAAATGCCCATAACCTTCACACAGGTGGCTATTATTCGTTTTATTCGATGGAAAAACTGTTGTATTTATATTGCATTTTATGCTTCTGGCGTTGACTTCTGAGACCCTAACTGTTCGATCTGTTGGAGCAACGCCCTAGAGTGAGGGCTTGGTTTCCCGGAACGTAGAAATGACCATGACTTTCATACTGGTTGCAATTATTCGTTTTATACGATGGAAAAACTGTTGTATTTATATTGTATTTTATGCTTCTGGCGTTGACTTCTTAGGCCCTAACTATTCGATCTGGTGGAGCAACGCCTTAGAGTGACGCCTAGGTTGCCCGGAACGTAGAAATGACCATATCTTTCACACTGGTTGCTATTGTTCCTGTTATACGATGGACAAGCTGTTGCATTTATATTGTACCTTATGCTTCTGGCGTTGACTTCTAAGGCCCTAACTATTCGACCTGCTGGAGCAACGCCCTAGGGTGAAGCCTAGGTTGCCCGGATAGTAGAAATGACCATAACTTTCATAGTGGTTGCAATTATTCGTTTTATACGATGGAAAAATTGTTGTATTTATATTGTATTTTATGCTTCTGGCGTTGACTTCTGAGGCCCTAACTATTCGATCTGTTGGAGCAACGCCCTAGAGTGAAGCCTTGGTTTCCCGAAACGTAGAAATGACCGTGTCTTTCATACTGGTTGCAATTATTCATATTATAGGATGGAAAACCTGTTGTATTTATATTGTATTTTATGCTCCTGGTGTTGACTTCTTAGGCCCTAACTATTCGATCTGGTGGAGCATCGCCCTAGGGTGAAGCCTAGGTTGCCCGGAGAATAGAAGTGTCCATAACTTTCATACTGGTTGCAATTATTCGTTTTATACGATGGAAAAGCTGTTGTATTTATACTGTATTTTATGCTTCTGACGTTGACTTCTAACGCACTAGCTATTCGATCTGGTGGAGCAACGCCCTAGAGTGAAACCTAGGTTGCCCGGAACGTAGAAATGACCATTACTTTCACACTCTTTGCAATTATTCATTTTATACGATGGAAAAGCTGTTGCATTATATTGTATTTTATGCTTCTGGCGTTGACTTCTTGGGCCCTAACTATTCGATCTGGTGTAGCAACGCCTTAGAGTGACGCCTAGGTTGCCCGGAACGAAGAAATGACCATATCTTTCACACTGGTTGCTATTGTTCCTGTTATACGATGTAAAAGCTGTTGTATTTATATTGTACCTTATGCTTCTGGCGTTGCCTTCTAAGGCCCTTACTATTCGATCTGGTGGAGCAACGCCCTAGGGTGAAGCCTAGGTTGCCCGGATAGTAGAAATGACCGTAACTTTCATAGTGGTTGCAATTATTCGTTTTATACGATGGAAAAGCTGTTGTATTTATATTGTATTTTATGCTTCTGGCGTTGACTTCTGAGGCCCTAACTATTCGATCTGTTGGAGCAACGCCCTGGAGTGAAGCCTAGGTTGCCCGGAGCGTAGAAATGACCATCACTTTCAAACTGGTTACAATTATTCCTGTTATACGATGGAAAAACTGTTGTATTTTTATTGCATTTTATGCTTCGGGCGTTGACTTCTAAGGCCCTAACTATTCAATCTGTTGGAGCTACGCCCTAGAGTGAAACCTAGGTTGCCCGGAACGTAGAAATGACCATCACTTTCAAACTGGTTACAATTATTCCTGTTATACGATGGAAAAACTGTTGTATTTTTGTTGCATTTTATGCTTCGGGCGTTGACTTCTAAGGCCCTAACTATTCAAGCTGTTGGAGCAACGCCCTAGGGTAAAGCCTAGGTTGCACGGAAAGGAGAAATGTCCATAACTTTCATACTGGATGCAAGTATTCGTTTCATACGATGGAAAAACTGTTGGATTTATATTGTATTTTATGCTTCTGACGTTGACTTCTAAGGCACCAACTATTCGATCTGTTGGAGCAACGCCCTAGAGTGCAGCCTAGGTTGCCCG
The DNA here is from genome assembly GCF_051401765.1 of Calliopsis andreniformis. Lineage (NCBI taxonomy): Eukaryota > Metazoa > Arthropoda > Insecta > Hymenoptera > Andrenidae > Calliopsis > Calliopsis andreniformis. The sequence goes on along the minus strand of NW_027480423.1, from coordinate 6,724,924 downwards.
GAACGTAGAAATGCCCATAACTTTCACACAGGTGGCTATTATTCGTTTTATTCGATGGAAAAACTGTTGTATTTATATTGCATTTTATGCTTCTGGCGTTGACTTCTGAGACCCTAACTATTCGATCTGTTGGAGCAACGCCCTAGAGTGAGGCCTTGGTTTCCCGGAACGTAGAAATGACCATGACTTTCATACTGGTTGCAATTATTCCTGTTATACGATGGAAAACCTGTTGTATTTATATTGTATTTTATGCTTCTGGCGTTCACTTCTTAGACACTACCTTTTCAATCTGTTGGAGCAACGCCCTAGGGTGAATCCTAGGTTGCCCGGGAAGTAGAAATCACCATTACTTTCATACTGGATGCAATTATCCGTTTTATACGATGGAAAAACTATTGTATTTATATTGAATTTTATGCTTCTGGCGTTCGCTTCTTAGGCCTTAACTATTCGATCTGGTGGAACAACGCACTAGGGTGAAGCCTAGGTTGCCCGGAACGTAGAAATGACCATAACTTTCACACTGGTAGCAATTATTCGATTTATACAACGGAAAAACTGTTCTATTTATTTTGTGTTTTATGTTTCGCGCGTTGACTTCTAAGGCCGGGCAACCTGGGCTTCACCCTAGGGCGTTCCTCCACTAGATCGAATAGTTAGGGCCTTAAAAGACAACGCCAGAAGCATAAAATACAATATAAATACAACAGTTTTTCCATCGTATAACAGGAATAATTGCAACCAGTGGGAAAGCGATGTTCATTTCTACGTTCCTGCCAACCTAGGCTTCACTCTAGGGCGTTAGTCCACCAGATCCAATAGTTAGGGCGTAAGAAGTCAACGCCAGCAGCATAAAATATTAAATAAATAGAACAGTTTTTCCATTGTATAAAACGAATAATTGCAACCAGTATGAAAGTTATGGTCATTTCTACGTTCCGGGCAACCTAGGCTTCACTCTAGGGCGTTGCTCCACCACATCGAGTTGCTACGGCCTTAGAAGTCATCGCCAGAAGCATAAAACACAATATAGATGCAACAGTTTTTACATCGTATAACAGGAATAATTGCAGCCAGTGTGAAAGTGATGGTCATTTCTACGCTCCGGGCAACCTAGGCTTCACTCTAGGATGTTGCACCACCAGGTCGAATAGTTGCGGCCTTAGAAAACAACTCCAGACGCATAAAATACAATAAAAATACAACAGTTTTTCCATCGTATAAAAAGAATAATTGCAACCAGTATGAAAGTTATGGTCATTTCTACGTTGCGGGCAACCTAGGCTTCACTCTAGGGCGTTGCTCCACCACATCGAGTTGCTACGGCCTTAGAAGTCATCGCCAAAAGCATAAAATACAATATAGATGCAACAGTTTTTACATCGTATAACAGGAATAATTGCAGCCAGTGTGAAAGTGATGGTCTTTTCTACGCGCCGGGCAACCTAGGCTTCACTCTAGGATGTTGCACCACCAGGTCGAATTGTTACGGCCTTAGAAAACAACTCCAGACGCATAAAATACGATAAAAATACAACAGTTTTTCCATCGTACAAAAAGAATAATTGTAACCAGTGTGAAAGTATTGGTCATTTCTACGGTTCGGGCAACATACGCTTCACTCTTGGGCGTTGCCCAACGAGACAGAGTACCTAGGACCTTATAAGTCAACGCCAGAAGCTTAAAGTACAATAAAAATCCAACAGTTTGTCCATCGTATAACCGGAGTAATTGCAACCAGTGTGAAAGTGATGGTCATTTCTACGTTCCGGGCAAACCAGGCTTCACTCTAGGGCGTTGTTTCACCAGATCGAATGGTTAGGGCATAAGAAGTCAACGCCAGAAGCATAAAGTACAATATAAATACAACAGTTTTTCAATCGTATATCAGGAATAATTGCCACCAGTGTGAAAGATATCGTCATTTCTACGTTCCGGGCAACCTAGGCTTCACTCTAGGGCGTTGGTCCACCAGATCCAATAGTTTGGGCCTAAGACGTCAACGCCAGAAGCATAAAATACAAAATAAATGCAACAGTTTTTCCATCGTATAATAGGAATAATTGGAACCAGTGTGAAAGTAATGGTCATTTCTAAGTTCCGCGCAACCTAGGCTTCGCTCTAGGGTGTTGCTCCACCAGAACGAATAGCTAGGGTCTTAGAGTTCAACGCCAGAAGCGTAAAATACTATAATAGTACATCAGTTTTTCCATCGTATATAACGAATAATTGCAACCAGTGTGAAAGTAATGGTCATTTCTACGTTCCGGACAACCTAGGCTTCACTCCAGGGCATTGCTCCACCACATCGAATAGCTACGGCCTTAGAAGACAACGCCAGAAGCATAAAATGCAATATAAACACAACAGTTTTTCCATTGTATAAAACGAATAACTGCAACCAGTGTGAAAGTTATGGTGATTTCTACGTTCCGGGCATCATAGGCTCCACTATTGGACGTTGCCCCACCAGATCGAATAGCTAGGACCTTAGAAGTCGAAGCGAGAAGCTGAAAATACAATAAAAATGCAACAGCCATTCCATCGTATAGCATGAATAATTGCAACCAGTGTGAAAGTAATGATCATTTCGGCGTTTCGGGCATCCTAGACATAACACTGAGGCATTGCTCCACCTGATCGAATAGTCAGGGCCTAAGAAGCCAACGCCCGAATCATAAAATACGACATAAATACAACAGCTTTTCCATCGTATAAAATGAATAATTATAAACAGTGTGCAAGTAATGGTCATTTCTACCTTCCGGGCAACCTAGGCTTCACTTCAGGACGGTGCTCCACCATATCGAATAGCTAGGGACTTTGAATTCAAAGCCAGAAGCATAAAATGCAATATGAATACAACAGTTTTTTCATCGTATAACAGGAATAATTGCAACAAGCGTGAAGGTAATGGTCCTTTCTACGTTCCGGGCAACCTAGGCTGCACTGTAGGGCGTTGCTCCACCAGATCGAACAGTTAGGGACTAAGAAGTCAACGCCCGGAGCATAATATACGACATAAATACAACAGCATTTCCATCGTATAAAATGAATAATTGCAAACAGTGTGAAGGTAATGGTCATTTCTACGTTCCGGGCAACCTCGGCTACACTCTAGGGCGTTGCACCACCAGATCGAATACCTAGGGACTTAGAAGTCAACGCCAGAAGCACAAAATGCAATATAAATACAACAGTTGTTCCATTGTATAAAACGAATAATTGAAACCAGTGTGAAAGGTATGGTGATTTCTTCGTTCCGGGCAATATAGGCTTCACTATTGGACGCTGCCCCACCAGATCGAGTAGCTAGGACCTTTGAAGTGGAAGCCAGAAGCAGAAAATACAATACAAATGCAGCAGTTTTTCCATCGTATAGCATGAATAATTGCAACCAGTGCGAAAGTAATGATCATTTCGACTATTCGGGCATCCTAGACTTAACTCTGAGGCGTTGCTTCACCAGATCGAAGAGTTAGGGCCTTAGAAGTCAACGACAGGTGCATAAACTACAAAATGAGTACAACAGCCTTCCCATCGTATAAAACGAATAATTGCAACCTGTGTGACGGTTATGGTCATATCTACGTTCCGGGCAACCTAGGCTTCACTGTATGGTGTTACTCCACCAGATCGAATAGGTAGGTCCATAGAAGTCAACGCCCGAAGCATAAAATACAATAAATATACAAGAGTTTTTCCATCGTATAACAGGAATAATTGCAACCTGCGTAAAAGTAATGGTCATTTCTACGTTCCGTGCAACCTAGGCTTCAATCTAGGGCGTTGCTCCACCAGATAGAATAGTTATGGCCTAAGAAGTCAACGCCAGAAGCATAAAATACAATATAAATAGAACAGTCTTTCCATTGTATAAAACGAATAATTGCAACCAGTGTGATCGTTATGGTCATTTCTACGTTCCGGGCCACCTAGGCTTCACCCTAGGACGTGGCTCCACCATATCGAATAGTTAGGGCCTAAGAAGTCAACGCCAGAAGCATAAAATACAAAATAAATTCAACAGTTTTTCCATCGCATAAAATGAATAATTGCAATCAGTGTGAATGTAATGGTCATTTCTACGCTCCGGTCCACCTAGGCTTCACTCTAGGGCGTTGCACCACCAGAACGAAGAGTTAGGGCCTTAGAAGACAACGCCCGAAGCATAAAATACAAAATAAATAGAACTGTCTTTCCATCGTATAAAACGAATAATTGCAGCCAGTGTGAAAGTTATGGTCATTTATACGTTCCGTGCAACCTAGGCTTCAATCTAGGGCGTTGCTCCACCAGATCGAGTAGTTATGGCCTAAGAAGTCAACGCCAGAAGCATAAAATACAATATAAATAGAACAGTTTTTCCATTGTATAAAACGAATAATTGCAACCAGTATGAACGTTATGGCCATTTCTACGTTCCGGGCCACCTAGGCTTCACCCTAGGACGTGGCTCCACCATATCGAATAGTTATGGCCTTAGAAGCCAACGACAGATGCATAAACTACAAAATAAATACAACAGCCTTCCCATCGTATAAAACGAATAATTGCAACCTGTGTGAAGGTTATGGTCATATCTACGTTCCGGGCAACCTAGGCTTCACTGTATGGTGTTACTCCACCAGATCGAATAGGTACGGCCATAGAAGTCAACGCCCGAAGCATAAAATACAATAAATATACAAGAGTTTTTCCATCGTATAACAGGAATAATTGCAACCAGTGTGAAAGTGATGGTCATTTCAACGTTCCGGGCAACCTAGGCTTCACTCTAGGGCGTTGGTCCACCAGCTCCAATAGCTACGGCCTTAGAAGTCAACGCCAGAAGCGTAAAATACAATAAAAATGCATCCGTTTTTCCATCTTATAGCGTGGATAATTCCAACCAGAGTGAAAGTTATGATCATTTCTACGTTCCGTGCAACCTAGGCTTCACTCTAGGGCGTTGTTCCACCAGATCGAATAGTTTGGGCCTAAGAAGTCACGCCAGAAGCATAAAATACGATATATGTACAAAAGTTTTTCCATCGAATAATACGAATAATTGCAACCAGTGTGAAAGTGATGGTCATTTCTACGTTCCGGGCAACCTAGACTTCACTCTAGGGCGTTGCTCCACCACATCGAATGGCTACGGCCTTAGAAGTCAACGCCAGAAGCATAAAATGCAATATAAATACAACAGTTTTTCCATTGTATAAAAAGAATAATTGCAACCAGTGTGAAAGTTATGGTCCTTTCTACGCTCCGGGCAGCCTAGGCTTCACTCTAGGGCGTTACTCCACCACATCGAATAGCTACGGCCGTAGATGTCAACGCCAGAAGCATAAAATACAATATAGATACAACAGTTTTTCCATCGTATAAAATGAATAATTGCAAGCATTGTGAAAGTAATGGTCATTTCTACGTTCCGGTCAACCCAGGCGTCCCTCTAGGGCGTTCCTCCACCACATCCAATAGCTACGGCCTTTGAAGTCAACGCAAGAAGCATAAAATGCAATATAAATGCAACAGCTTTGCCATCTTATAAAATGGATAATTGCAAACAGTGTGAAAGTGATGGCCATATCTGCGTTCCGAGCAACCTGGGCTTCAGACTAGGGCGTTGCTCCACCAGATCAAATAGTTAGAGCCTTAGAAGTCAACGCCCGAAGCATAAAATAAAATAAAGATACAACAGTTTTTCCATCGTATAACAGGAATAATTGCAAACAGTTTGAAAGTGATGGTCATTTCTACGTTCCGTGCAACCTAGGCTTCACTCCAGGGCGTTGTTCCACCAGATCGAGTAGTTTGGGCCTAAGAAGTCAACGCCAGAAGCATAAAGTACAATAAAAATCCAACAGTTTTTCCATCGTATAACAGGAATAATTGCAACCAGTTTGAAAGTGATGGTCATTTCTATGTTCCGGGCAACCTAGCCTTCACTCTAGGGCGTTGTCCCACCAGATCGAATAGTTAGCTCCTAAGAAGTCAACGCCTGAAGCATAAAATACAATAAAAATACAACAGTTTTTCCATTGTATAAAACGAATAATTGCAACCAGTATGAAGATTATGGTCATTTCTACGTTCCGGGCAACCTAGGCTTCACCCTAGGGCGTTGCTCCACCAGATCGAATCGTTAGGGCCTAAGGAGTCAACGCCAGAAGCATAAAATACAATATAAATACAACAGTTTTTCCGTCGTATAACAGTAATAATTGCAACCAGTATGAAAGTAATGGTCATTTCTACGTTCCCGCCAACCTAGGCTTCACTCTAGGGCGTTGCTCCACCAGATCGAATAGTTAGGGCCTAAGAAGTCAACGCTAGAAGCAAAAAATATAATAAAAATACAACAGCTTTTCCATCGTATAAAACGAATGATTGCAATCAGTGTGAATGTAATGGTCATTTCTACGCTCCGGTCAACCTAGGCTTCACTCTAGGGCGTTGCTCCACCAGATCGAAGAGTTAGGGCCTTAGAAGACAACGCCCGAAGCATAAAATACAAAATAAATAGAACAGTCTTTCCATTGTATAAAACGAATAATTGCTGCCAGTGTGAAAGTTATGGTCATTTCTACGTTCCGTGCAACCTAGGCTTCAATCTAGGGCGTTGCTCCACCATATAGAGTAGTTATGGCCTAAGAAGTCAACGCCAGAAGCATAAAATACAATATAAATAGAACAGTTTTTCCATTGTATAAAACGAATAATTGCAACCAGTGTGAACGTTATGGTCATTTCTACGTTCCGGGCCACCTAGGCTTCACCCTAGGACGTGGCTCCACCATATCGAATAGTTAGGGCCTAAGAAGTCAACGCCAGAAGCATAAAATACAAAATAAATTCAACAGTTTTTCCATCGCATAAAATGAATAATTGCAATCAGTGTGAAGGTAATGGTCATTTCTACGCTCCGGTCAACCTAGGCTTCACTCTAGGGCGTTGCACCACCAGATCGAAGAGTTAGGGCCTTAGAAGACAACGCCCGAAGCAAAAAATACAAAATAAATAGAACTGTCTTTCCATCGTATAAAACGAATAATTGCAGCCAGTGTGAAAGTTATGGTCATTTCTACGTACCGTGCAACCTAGGCTTCAATCTAGGGCGTTGCTCCACCAGATCGAGTAGTTATGGCCTAAGAAGTCAACGCCAGAAGCATAAAATACAATATAAATAGAACAGTTTTTCCATTGTTTAAAACGAATAATTGCAACCAGTATGAACGTTATGGTCATTTCTACGTTCCGGGCCACCTAGGCTTCACCCTAGGACGTGGCTCCACCATATCGAATAGTTACGGCGTAAGAAGTCAACGCCAGAAGCATAAAATACAAAATAAATTCAACAGTTCTTCCATCGTATAAAACGAATAATTACAACCAGTGTGAAGGTGATGGTCATTTCTACGGTCCGGGCCACCTAAGCTTCACTCTACGGCGTTGCTCCGCCAGGGCGAATAGTTAGGGCCTCAGAAGGCAACGCCAGAAGCATAAAATACAATATAAATACAACAGTTTTTCCATGGTGTAAAACGGATAATAACAACCAGTGTGAAAGTAATGATCATTTCGACGTTTCGGTCATCCTACACTTAACTCTGAGGCATTGCTGCACCAGATCGAATTCTTAGGGCCTTAGAAGTCAACGCCAGAAGCATAAAATACAAAATAAATTCAACAGCTTTTCCATCGTATAAAACGAATAATTGTAAACAGTGAAAAGGTAATGGTCATTTCTACGCTCCGGTCAACCTAGACTTCACTACAGGGCGTTGCTCCACCAGATCGAAGAGTTAGGGCCTTAGAAGACAACGCCCGAAGCATAAAATACAATAAAAATACAACAGTTTTTCCATCGTATAACAGGTATAATTGCAACCAGTGAGAAGGTGACGGTCATTTCAACGTTCCGTGCAACCTAGGCTTCACTCTAGGGCGTTGCTCGACCAGATCGAATGGGTAGGACCTTAGAAGTCAACGCCAGAAGCATAAAGTACAATAAAAATCTAACAGTTTTTCCATCGTATAACAGGAATAATTGCAAACAGTGTTAAGGTAATGGTCATTTCTTCCCTCCGGTCAACCTAGGCTTCACTCTAGGGCGTCGGTCCACCAGATCGAATATATAGGGCCTAAGAAGTCAACGCCAGAAGCATAGAATACAATATAAATACAACAGTTTTTCCATTGTATAAAACGAATAATTGCAAGCAGTATGAACGTTATGGTCATTTCTACGTACCGGTCGACCTAGGCTTCACTCTATGGCGTTGCTCCGACAGATCGAATAGTTAGGGCCTCATAAGGCAACGCCCGAGGCATAAAATACAAAATAAATAGAACAGTATTTCCATTGTATAGAACGAATTATTGCAACCGGTGTGAAAGTTATGGTCATTTCTACGTTCCGTACAACATAGGCTTCACTCTAGGGCGTTGGTCCACCAGATCGAATAGTTATGGCCTAAGAAGTCAACGCCAGAAGCATAAAATACAATATAAATACAACAGCTTTTCCATCGTATAAGACGAATAATTGCAGCCAGTGTGAATGTAATGGTCATTTCTACGTTCCGGGCAACCTAGGCTTCACTCTAGGGCGTTGCTCCACCAGATCGAGTAGTTAAGGCCTTAGAGGTCAACTTCCGAAGCATAAAATGCAATAAAAATACAACAGTTTTTCCATCGTATAACAGGAATAATTGCAACCAATTTGAAGGTGACGGTCACTTCTACGTTCCGGGCAACCTAGGGTTCACTCTAGGGCGTTGGTCCACCAGATCCAATGGTTAGGGCCTAAGAAGTCAACGCCAGAAGCACCATATACAAAATAATTACAAAAGTTTTTCCATCGTATAAAACGAGTAAATGGAACCAGTGTAAAAGTAATGGTCATTTCTACGTTCCGGGAAGCATAGGCGTCACTCTAGGGCGTTGCTCCACCACATCTAATAGCTACGGCCTTAGAAGTCAACGCCAGAAGCATAAAATAAAATATAGATATAACAGTTTTTCCATCGAACAAAACGAATAATAGCAACCAGTGTGAAAGTTATGGTCATTTCTACGTTTCGGGCAGCCTAGGCTTCACTCTAGGGCGTTGCTCCACCAGATGGTATAGTTAGGGCCTTAGCAGTCAACGCCAGAAGCATAAAATACAATAAAGATGCAACAGTTTTTCCATCGTATAACAGGAATAATTGCAACCAGTGTGAGGGTAATGGTATGTTCTACGTTCCGGGCAACCTATGCTTCACTCCAGGGCGGTGCTCTACCAGATTAAATTGTTAGGGCCTAAGAAGTCAACGCCAGAAGCATAAAACACAATATAAATACAACAGCTTTTCCATCGTATATAATGTATATTTGCAAACAGTATGAAAGTAAAGGTCATTTCCATGTTCGGGGCAACCTAGGCGTCACTCTAGGGCGTTGCTCCACCACACCTAATAGCTATGGCCTTAGAAGTCAACCCCAGATGAATAAAATACAATAAAGATGCCACTGCTTTTCCATCGTATAAAACGAATAATTGCAACCAGTGTGAAAGTTATGGTCATTTCTACTTTCCGAGCAACCTAGGCCTCACCCTAGTGCGTTGTTCCACCAGATCGAACAGTTAGGGCCTAAGAAGTCAACGCCAGAAGCATAAAATACAATAAAGATGCAAAAGTTTTTCCATCGTATAACAGGAATAACTGCAAACAGTGTGAAAGTACTGGTCATTTCTACGTTCCGGGTAACCTAGGTTTCACTCTAGGGCGTTGCTCCACCAGATTGAATAGCTAGGGCCTAAGAAGGCAACGCCAGAAGCATAAAATACAATATAAATATAACAGTATTTCCATCGTCTAAAACGAATAATAGCAACCAGTGTGAAAGTTATGGTCATTTCTACGTTCCGGGCGACAAAGGCTTCACTCTAGGGCGTTGCCCCACCAGATCAAACAGTTAGGGCCTTAGAAGTCAACGCCCGAAGCATTAAACACAAAATAAATAGAACAGTTATTCCATTGTATAAAACGAATAACTGTTACCAGTGTGAACGTTATGGTCATTGCTACGTTCCGCGCTACCCAGGCTTCACCCAAGGGCGTTGTTCCACCAGATGGAATAGTTAGGGCCTAAGAAGTCAACGCCAGAAGCATAAAATACGATATAAATACAACAGCTTTTCCATCGTATAAGACGAATAATTGCAGCCAGTGTGAATGTAATGGTCATTTCTACGTTCCGGGCAACCTAGGCTTCACTCTAGGGCGTTGCTCCATCAGATCGAGTAGTTAGGGCCTTAGAAGTCAACGTCAGAAGCATAAAATACAATAAAGATGCAAAAGTTTTTCCATCGTATAACAGGAATAACTGTAAACAGTGTGAAAGTAATGGTCATTTCTACGTTCCAGGCAACCTAGTCTTCACTCTAGGGCGTTGTTCCACAAGATCGAATAGTTAGGGCCTAAGAAGTCAACGCCAGAAGAATAAAATACAATATAAGTACAAAAGTTTTTCCATCGTATAAAATGAATAATTGCAAACATTGTGAAAGTAATGGTCATTTCTACGTTCCGGGAAACCTAGGCGTCACTCTAGGGCGTTTCTCCACCACACCTAATAGCTACGGCCTTAGAAGTCAACCCCAGATGAATAAAATACAACAAAGATGCCACAGCTTTTCCATCGTATAAAACGAATAATTGCACCCAGTGTGAAAGTTATGGTCATTTCTAGTTTCCGGGCAACCTAGGCTTCACCCTAGGGCGTTGTTCCACCAGATCGAACTGTTAGGGCCTAAGAAGTCAACGCCAGAAGCATAAAAAACTATATAAATATAACAGTTTTTCTTTCGTATAAAACGAATGATACCAACCAGTGTAAAAGTTATGGTCATTTCTACGTTCCGGGCAACCTAGGCTTCACCCTAGGGCGTTGTTCCACCAGATGGAACAGTTAGGGCCCAAGAAGTCAACGCCAGAAGCATAAAATACGATATAAATACAACAGCTTTTCCATCGTATAGAACGAATAATTGCAACCAGTGTGAATGTACTGGTCATTTCTACGTTCCGGGGAACCTAGGCTTCACTCTAGGGCGTTGCTCCACCAGATCGAGTAGTTAGGGCCTTAGAAGTCAACGCCAGAAGCATAAAATACAATAAAGATGCAAAAGCTTTTCCATCGTATAACAGGAATAACTGTAAACAGTGTGAAAGTAATGGTCATTTCTACGTTCCAGGCAACCTAGGCTTCACTCTAGGTCGTTGTCCCACCAGATCGAATAGTTAGGGCCTAAGAAGTCAACGCCAGAAGCATAAAATACAGTATAAATATAACAGTTTTTCCATCGTATAAAACGAATAATAGAAACCAGTGTGAAAGTTATGGTCATTTCTACGTTCCGGGCAGCCCACGCTTCACTCTAGGGCGTTGCTCCACCAGATGGAACAGTTAGGGCCTTAGAAGTCAACGCCAGAAGCATAAAATACAATAAAGATGCAACAGTTTTTCCATCGTATAACAGGAATAATTGCAACCAGTGTGAAGGTAATGGTATGTTCTACGTTCCGGGCAGCCTGTGCTTCACTCTAGGGCGGTGCTCTACCAGATTAAATAGTTAGGACCTAAGAAGTCAACGCCAGAAGCATAAAACACAATATAAGTACAACAGCTTTTCCATCGTATATAATGTATATTTGCAAACATTGTGAAAGTAATGGTCATTTCCATGTTCCCGACAGCCTAGTCTTCACTCTAGGCCGTTGTTCCAGCAGATCGAATAGTTAGGGCCTAAGAAGTCAACGCCAGAAGAATAAAATACAATATAAGTACAAAAGTTTTTCCATCGCATAAAATGAATAATTGCAAACATTGTGAAAGTAATGGTCATTTCTACGTTCCGGGAAACCTGGGCGTCACTCTAGGGCGTTGCTCCACCACATCTAATAGCTACGGCCTTAGAAGTCAACCCCAGATGAATAAAATACAATAAAGATGCCACAGCTTTTCCATCGTATAAAACGAATAATTGCACCCAGTGTGAAAGTTATGGTCATTTCTAGTTTCCGGGCAACCTAGGCTTCACCCTAGGGCGTTGTTCCACCAGATCGAACTGTTAGGGCCTAAGGAGTCAACGCCAGAAGCATAAAAAACTATATAAATATAACAGTTTTTCTTTCGTATAAAACGAATGATACTAACCAGTGCAAAAGTTATGGTCATTTCTACGTTCCGGGCAACCTAGGCTTCACCCTAGGGCGTTGTTCCACCAGATGGAACAGTTAGGGCCCAAGAAGTCAACGCCAGAAGCATAAAATACGATATAAATACAACAGCTTTTCCATCGTATAGAACGAATAATTGCAACCAGTGTGAATGTACTGGTCATTTCTACGTTCCGGGGAACCTAGGCTTCACTCTAGGGCGTTGCTCCACCAGATCGAGTAGTTAGGGCCTTAGAAGTCAACGCCAGAAGCATAAAATACAATAAAGATGCAAAAGCTTTTCCATCGTATAACAGGAATAACTGTAAACAGTGTGAAAGTAATGGTCATTTCTACGTTCCAGGCAACCTAGGCTTCACTCTAGGTCGTTGTCCCACCAGATCGAATAGTTAGGGCCTAAGAAGTCAACGCCAGAAGCATAAAATACAATATAAATATAACAGTTTTTCTATCGTATAAAACGAATGATAGCAACCAGTGTGAAAGTTATGGTCACTTCTACGTTCCGGGCAACCTTGACTTCACTCTAGGGCGTTGCTCCACCAGATCGAATAGTTAGGGCCTTAGAGGTCAACGCCCGAAGCATAAAATACAAAATAAATAAAACACTTTTTCCATCGTATAAAACGAATAATTGCTACCAGTGTGGAAGTTATGGTCATTTCTACGTTCCGGGTAACCGAGGCTTTGCTCTAGGGCGGTGCTCCACCAGATCAAATAGTTAGGGCCTAAGAAGCCAACGCCAGAAGCATGAAATACAACATAAATACAACAGATTTTCCATCGTATATAATGTATGTTTGCAAACAGTGTGAAAGTAATGGTCATTTCCATGTTCCGGGCAACCTAGTCCCCACTCTAGGGCGTTGTTCCACCAGATCGAATAGTTAGGGCCTAAGAAGTCAACGCCAGAAGAATAAAATACAATATAAGTTCAAAAGTTTTTCCATCGTATAAAATGAATAATTGCAAACATTGTGAAAGTAATGGTCATTTCTACGTTCCGGGCAACCTAGGCTTCACCCTAGGCCGTTGACCCTCCAGATGGAATAGTTAGGACCTAAGAAGTCAACCCCAGAAGCATAAAATACGATATAAATAAAGCAGCTTTTCCATCGTATAAAATGAATAATTGCAAACATTGTGAAAGTAATGGTCATTTCTCCTTTCCGGGCAACCTAGGCTTCACTCTAGGGCGTTGCTCCACTAGATCGAATAGCTAGGGCCTTAGAAGCCAACGCCAGAAGCACAAAATACAATATAAGTACAACAGCTTTTCCATCGTATAAAACGAATAATTGCAACCAGTGTGTAGGTAATGGTCATTTATACGTTCCGAGCACCCTCGGCGTCACTCTAGGGCGTTGCTCCACCACATCTAATAGCTACGGCCTTAGAAGTCAACGCCAGAGGCATAAAATACAATATAAATACAACAGCTTTTCCATCGTATAAAACGAATGATTGCAACCAGTGTGAAAGTAATGGTCATTTCTACATTCCGAGCAACCTAGGCTTCACTCTAGGGCGCTGCTCCACCAGATCGACTAGTTAGGTCCTTAGATGTCAACGCCAGAAGCATAAAATACGATAAAAATACAACATCTTTTCCATCGTGTAAAACGAATAATTGCTACCAGTGTGGAAGTTATGGTCATTTCTACGTTCCGGGCAACCTAGGCTTTACTCTAGGGCGGTGCTCCACCAGATCAAATAGATAGGGCCTAAGAAGTCAACGCCAGGAGCATAAAATACAACATAAATACAACAGATTTTCCATCGTATATAATGTGTATTTGCAAACAGTGTGAAAGTAATGGTCATTTCTACGTACCGGACAACCTGGGCTCCACTCTAGGGCGTTGCTCCGCCAATCCGAATAGCTAGGGCCTTAGAAGTCAACGCCAGAAGCATAAAATACAATAAAGATGCAAAAGTTTTTCCATCGTATAACAGGAATAACTGCAAACAGTGTGAAAGTACTGGTCATTTCTACGTTCCGGGTAACCTAGGTTTCACTCTAGGGCGTTGCTCCACCAGATCGAATAGCTTGGGACTTAGAATCCAGCGCCATAAGAATAAAATACAATATAAGTACAACAGTTTTTCCATCGTATAACACGAGTAATTGCAACCAGGGTGAAGGTTATGGTCATTTCAACGTTCCGGGCAATCTAGGCTTCACTCTAGGGCGTTGCTCCACCAGATCAATCAGTTAGGGCCTTAGAAGTCAACGCCCGAATCATAAAATGCAAACTAAATAGAACAGCTTTTCCATTGTATAAAACGAATAATTGCTACCAGTGTAGAAATTATTGTCATTTCTACGTTCCAGGCAACCTAGGCTTCACTCTAGGGCGTTGCTCCACCAGATCGAATAGTTAGGTCCTTCGAAGTAAACGCCAGAAGCATAAAATACGATATAAATACAACAGCTTTAACATCGTATAAAAGGAGTAATTGCAAACAGTGTGAAAGTAATGGTCATTTCTACGTTCCGGCCAACCTGGGCTTCACCCTAGGCCGTTGTTCCACCAGATCGAATAGTTAGGGCCTAAGAAGTGAACGCCAGAACCATAAAATGCAATAAAAATAAAACAGTTTTTCCATCGTATAAAACGAATAACTGCAACCAGTTTGAAGGTGATGGTCATTTCTACGTACCGGGCAACCTAGCTTTCACTCTAGGGCGTTGCTCCACCAGATCAAACAGTTAGGGCCTTAGAAGCCAACGCCCGAAGCATTAAATACAAGATAAATAGAACAGTTTTTCCATTGTATAAAACGAATAATTGCTAACAGTGTAAAAGTTATGGTCATTTCTATGTTCCGGGCTACCTAGGCTTCACCCTAGGCCGTTGTTCCACCAGACCGAATAGTTAGGGCCTAAGGAGTGAACGCCAGAAGCATAAAATACAATATAAATACAACAGTTTTTCCATCGTATAAAACGAATAATAGCAACCAGTGTGAAAGTTATGGTCATTTCTACGTTCCGGGCAACCTAGCTTTCTCTCTAGGGTGTTGCTCCTCCAGATCAAACAGTTAGGGCCTTAGAAGCCAACGCCCGAAGCATTAAATACAAAATAAATAGAACAGTCTTTCCATTGTATAAAACGAATAATTGCTAACAGTGTAAAAGTTATGGTCATTTCTACGTTCCGGGCTACCTAGGCTTCACCCTAGGCCGTTGTTCCACCAGATCGAATAGTTAGGGCCTAAGGAGTGAACGCCAGAAGCATAAAATACAATATAAATACAACAGTTTTTCCATCATATAAAACGAATAATTGCAACCAGTATGAAAGTTATGGTCATTTCTACTTTCCGGGCAACCTACGCTTCACCCTGGGGCGTTGCGCCAACAGATCAAACAGTTAGCGCCTCAGAAGTCAACGCCCGAAGCATAAAATACAAGATAAATAGAAGAGTTTTTCCATTGTGTAAAACGAATAATTGCTACCAGTGTAAAAGTTATGGTCATTTCTACGTTCCGGGCAACCTAGGCTTCACTCTATGGCGTTCTTCCACCACATCGAATAGCTACGGCCTCAGAAGTCAACACCTGAAGTCTAAAATACAATAAAAATACAACAGTCTTTCCATCCTATAACAGGAACAATTGCAACCCGTTTGAAGGTGATGGTCATTTCTGCGTTCCAGGCAACCTAGGCTTCACTCTAGGGCGTTGTTCCACCAGATCGAATAGTTAGGGCCTAAGAAGTCAACGCCAGTAGCATAAAATACGATATAAATACAACAACTTTTCCATCGTATAAAACGAATAACTGCAACCAGTTTGAAGGTGATGGTCATTTCTACGTACCGGGCAACCTAGCTTTCACTCTAGGGCGTTGCTCCACCAAATCAACCAGTTAGGGCCTTAGAAGCCAACGCCCGAAGCATTAAATACAAAATAAATAGAACAGTTTTTCCATTGTATAAAACGAATAATTGCTAACAGTGTAAAAGTTATGGTCATTTCTACGTTCCGGGCTACCTAGGCTTCACCCTAGGCCGTTGTTGCACCAGATCGAATAGTTAGGTCCTTAGATGTCAACGCCAGAAGCATAAAATACGATATAAATACAACAGCTTTTCCATTGTATAAAAGGAATAATTGCAAACAGTGTGAAAGTAATGGTCATTTCTACGTTCCGGGCAACCTAGGCTTCACTCTACGGTGTTGTTCCACCAGATCGAATAGTTAGGGCCTAAGAAGTGAACGCCAGAAGAATAAAATACAATATAAATATAACAGTTTTTCCATCGTATAAAACGAATAATAGCAACCAGTGTTAATGTTATGGTCATTTCTACGTTCCGGGCAAGCTAGGCTTCACTCTAGGGCGTTGCTCCACCAGATCAAACAGTTAGGGCCTTAGAAGTCAACGCCCGAACCATAAAATACAAAAAAAATACATCAGTGTTTCCATCATATAACAGGAATAATTGCAACCAGTTTGAAAGTGATGGTCATTTCTCCTCTCCGGGCAACCTAGGCTTCACTCTAGGGCGTTGCTCCACTAGATCGAATAGCTAGGGCCTTAGAAGTCAACGCCAGAAGCATAAAATACAATATAAATACAACAGCTTTTCCATCGTATAAAACGAATAATTGCAACCAGTGTGAAAGTTATGGTCATTTCTACATTCCGAGCAACCTAGGCTACACCCTAGGGCGTTGCTTCACCAGATCGAATAGTTAGGTCCTTAGAAGACAATGCCAGAAGCCTAAAATACGATATAAATACAACAGCTTTTCCATCGTATAAAAGGAATAATTGCAAACAGTGTGAAAGTAATGGTCATTTCTACGTTCCGGGCAACCTAGGCTTCACTCTACGGCGTTGTTCCACCATATCGGATAGTTAGGACCTAAGAAGTCAACACCAGAAGAATAAAATACAAAATAAATACAACAGCCTTTACACCGTATAAAACGAATAATTGCAACCTGTGTGAAGGTTATGGTCATGTCTACGTTCCGGGCAACCTAGGCTTCACTGTAGGGCGTTGCTCCACCAGATCGAAATGTTAGGGCCTAAGAAGTCAACGCCCGAAGCATAAAATACGATATAAATACAACAGCTTTTCCATCGTATTAAATGAATAATTGCAAACAGTGTGAAAGTAGTGGTCATTTCTACGTTCCGAGCATCCTAGGCTTCACTCTAGGGCGGTGCTCCACCATATCGAATAGCTACGACCTCAGAAGTCAACGCCCGAAGCATAAAATACAAGATAAATAGAAGAGTTTTTCCATTGTGTAAAACGAATAATTGCTACCAGTGTAAAAGTTATGGTCATTTCTACGTTCCGGTCAACCTAGGCTTCACTCTAGGACGTTGCTCCACCAGATCGAATAGTTAGTGCCTTAGAAGGCAACGCCAGAAGCATAATATACAATATAAATATAACAGTTTTTCCATCGTATAAAACGAATAATTGCAACCAGTGTGAAAGTTATGGTCATTTCTACATTCCGAGCAACCTAGGCTTCACTCTAGGGCGTTGCTCGAACCGATTGAATAGTTAGGGCCTTAGAAGTCAACGCCCGAAGCATAAAATGCAATAAAAATACAACAGTTTTTCCATCGTATAACATGATTAATTGCAACCAGTTTGAAAGTGATGGTCATTTCTACGTTCCGGGCAACCTAGGCTTCACTCTGTGGCGTTCTTCCACCACATCGAATAGCTACGGCCTCAGAAGTCAACGCCCGAAGCATAAAATGCAATAAAAGAACAACTGTGTTTCCATCATATAACAGGAATAATTGCAACCAGTTTGAAAGTGATGGCCGATTCTACGTTCCGGGCAACCTAGGCTTCACTCTAGGGCGTTGCTCCACCAGTTCGAACTGTTAGGGCCTAAGAAGGCAACGCCAGAAGCATAAAATACAATATAAATATAACAGTTTTTCCATCGTATAAAACGAATAATAGCAACCATTGTAAAAGTTATGGTCATTTCTACGTTCCGGGCAACCTAGGCTTCACCCAAGGGCGTTGTTTAACCAGATCGAATAGCTAGGGCCTAAGAAGTGAACGCCAGCAGCATAACAAACAATATAAATACAACAGTTTTTCCATCATATAAAACGAATAATTGCAACCAGTATGAAAGTTATGGTCATTTCTACGTTCCGGGCAACCTAGGCTTCACTCTATGGCGTTCTTCCACCACATCGAATAGCTACGGCCTCAGATGTCAACGCCTGAAGCATAAAATACAATAAAAATACAACAGTCTTTCCATCCTATAACAGGCATAATTGCAACCCGTGTGAAAGTGATGGTCATTTCTACGTTCCGGGCAACCTAGGCTTCACTCTATGGCGTTTTTCCTCCACATCGAATAGCAACGGCCTCAGAAATCAACGCCTGAAGCATAAAATGCAATAAAAATACAACAGTCTTTCCATCCTATAACAGGAATAATTGCAACCCCTGTGGAAGTTATGGTCATTTCTACGTTCCGGGCAACCTAGGCTTCACTCTGGGGCAGTGCTCCACCAAATCGAATAGCTAGGGCCTTAGAAGTCAACGCCAGAAGCATAAAATACAATAAAGATGCAAAAGTTTTTTCATCGTATAACAGAAATAACTGCAAAGAGTATGAAAGTACTTGTCATTTCTACGTTCGGGGTAACCTAGGTTTCACTCTAGGGCGTTGCTCCACCAGATCGAATATCTAGGGACTTAGAATTCAACGCCATAAGAATAAAATTCAATATAAACACAACAGTTTTTCCATCGTATAAAACGAATAATAGCAACCAGTGTGAAAGTTATGGTCATTTCTACGTACCGGGCAACCTGGGCTTCACTCTAGGGCGTTGCTCCACCAGATCGAATAGTTAGTGCCTTAGAAGGCAACGCCAGAAGCATAATATACAATATAAATATAACAGTTTTTCCATCGTATAAAACGAGTAATAGCAATCAGTGTGAAAGTTGTGGTCATTTCTACGTTCCGGGCTACCTAGGCTTCACCCAAGGGCGTTGTTTAACCAGATCGAATAGCTAGGGCCTAAGAAGTGAACGCCAGGAGCATAAAATACAATATAAGTACATCAGCTTTGCCATCGTATAAAATGAATAATTGCAAACTGTGTGAAGGTAATGGCCATTTCTACGTTCCGAGCAACCTAGGCTTCACTCTAGGGCGTTGCTCCACCAGATCGAATAGTTAGGGCCTTAGAAGTCAACGCCCGAAGCATAAAATATTAAATAAATAGAACAGTTTTTCCATCGTATAAAACGGAAAATTGCTACCAGTGTGGAAGTTATGGTAATTTCTACTTTCCGGCCAACCTAGGCTTCACCCTGGGGCGTTGTTCCACCAGATAGAATAGTTAGGGCCTAAGAAGTCAGCGCCAGAAGCATAAAATACGATATAAATACAACAGCTTTTCCATCGTATAAAACAAGTAATTGCAACCAGTTTGATAGTGATGGTCATTTCTACGTACCGGGCAACCTAGGCTTCACTCTAGGGCGTTGCTCCACCAGATCGAATAGTTAGGGCCTTAGAAGTCAACGCCCGAAGCGTAAAATACAAAATAAATAAAACAGTTTTTCCATCGTATAAAACGAAAAATTGCAAACAGTGTGAATGATATGGACATTTCTACGATCCGGGCTACCTAGGCTTCCCTCTATGGCGTTCTTCCACCACATCGAATAGCAACGGCCTCAGAAGTCAACGCCAGAAGCTTAAATACAATATAAATATAACAGTTTTTCCATCGTATACAACGAATAATAGCAACCAGTGTGAAAGTTATGGTCATTTCTACGTTCCGGGCAACCTAGGTTTCACTCTACGGCGATTCTCCACCAGATCAAACAGTTAGGGCCTTAGAAGTCAACGCCCGAAGCATAAAATACAAAATAAATAGAACGGTTTTTCTATTGTATAAAACGAATAATTGCTGCCAGTGTAAAAGTTATGGTCATTTCTACGTTCCGGGCAACCCAGGCTTCACCCTAGGGCGTTGTACCACCAGATCGAATAGTTAGGGCCTAAGAAGTCAACGCCAGGAGCATAAAAAACGATATAAATACAACAGCTTTTCCATCGTATAAAACGAATAATTGCAACCAGTGTGGAAGTTATGGTCATTTCTACGTTCCGGGAAACCTAGGCTTCACTCTAGGGCGTTGCTCCGACAGATTGAATAGTCAGGTCCTTAGAAGTCAACGCCCGAAGCATAAAATGCAATAAAAATGCAACAGTTTTTCCATCGTATAACAGGATTAATTGCAACCAGTTTGAAAGTGATGTTCATTTCTACGTTCCGGGCAACCTAGGCTTCACTCTAGGGCGTTGCTCAACCAGATCGAATAGCTAGGGACTTAGAATTCAACGCCATAAGAATAAAATACAATATAAATACAACAGTTTTTCCATCGAATAAAACGAATAATAGCAACCAGTGTGAAAATTATGGTCATTTCTACGTACCGGGCAACCTGGGCTTCACTCTAGGGCGTTGCTCTACCAGATCGAATAGTTAGGGCCTAAGAAGTCAACGCCAGAAGCATAAAATACGATATAAATACAACAGCTTTTCCATCGTATAAAAGAAAATAATTGCAAACAGTGTGAAGGTAATGGTCATTTCTACGTTCCGGGCAACCTAGGCTTCACCCTAGGGCGCTGCTCCACCAGATCAAACAGTTAGGGCCTTAGAAGTCAACGCCCGAAGCATAAAATACAAAATAAATAGAACAGTTTTTCCATTGTATAAAACGAATAATTGCTACCAGTGTAAAAGTTATGGTCATTTCTGCGTTCCGGGCAACCTAGGCTTCACCCAAGGGCGTTGTTCCACCAGATCGAATAGCTAGGGCCGAGGAAGTGAACGCCAGAAGCATAAAATACAATATAAATACAACAGTTTTTCCATCGTATAAAACGAATAATTGCAACCAGTGTGAATGCTATGGTCATTTCTACATTCCGAGCAACCTAGGCTTCACTCTAGGGCGTTGCTCCGACAGATTGAATAGTCAGGTCCTTAGAAATCAACGCCCGAAGCATAAAATGCAATAAAAATGCAACAGTTTTTCCATCGTATAACAGGATTAATTGCAACCAGTTTGAAAGTGATGTTCATTTCTACGTACCGGGCAACCTGGGCTTCACTCTAGGGCGTTGCTCTACCAGATCGAATAGTTAGGGCCTAAGAAGTCAACGCCAGAAGCATAAAATACGATATAAATACAACAGCTTTTCCATCGTATAAAAGAAAATAATTGCAAACAGTGTGAAGGTAATGGTCATTTCTACGTTCCGGGCAACCTAGGCTTCACCCTAGGGCGCTGCTCCACCAGATCAAACAGTTAGGGCCTTAGAAGTCAACGCCCGAAGCATAAAATACAAAATAAATAGAACAGTTTTTCCATTGTATAAAACGAATAATTGCTACCAGTGTAAAAGTTATGGTCATTTCTGCGTTCCGGGCAACCTAGGCTTCACCCTAGGGCGTTGTTCCACCAGATCGAATAGCTAGGGCCGAGGAAGTGAACGCCAGAAGCATAAAATACAATATAAATACAACAGTTTTTCCATCGTATAAAACGAATAATTGCAACCAGTGTGAATGCTATGGTCATTTCTACATTCCGAGCAACCTAGGCTTCACTCTAGGGCGTTGCTCCGACAGATTGAATAGTCAGGTCCTTAGAAGTCAACGCCCGAAGCATAAAATGCAATAAAAATGCAACAGTTTTTCCATCGTATAACAGGATTAATTGCAACCAGTTTGAAAGTGATGTTCATTTCTACGTTCCGGGCAACCTAGGCTTCACTCTAGGGCGTTGCTCCACTAGATCGAATAGCTAGGGCCTTAGAAGTCAACGCCAGAGGCATAAAATACAATATAAATACAAGAGCTTCTCCATTGTATAATACGTATAATTGCTACCAGTGTAAAAGTTATGGTCATTTCTACGTTCCGGGCAACCTAGGCTTCACCCTAGGGCATTGTTCCATCAGATCGAATAGTTAGGCCCTAAGAAGTGAACGCCAGAAGCATAAAATACAGTATAAATACAACAGTTTTTCCATCGTAGAAAACGAATAATTGCAACCAGTGTGAAAGTTATGGTCATTTCTATATTCCGAGCAACCTAGGCTTCACTCTAGGGAGGTGCTCCACCACATCCAATAGCTACGGCCTTAGAAGCCTACGCCTGAAGCATAAAATACAATAAAAATAAAACGGTCTTTTCATCCTATAACAGGAATAATTGCAACAAGCGTGAAAGTAATGATCATTTCGGCGTTTCGGGCATCCTAGACTTAACTCGGAGGCATTGCTCAACCAGATCGAATAGTTAGGTCCTTAGAAGTCAACGCCCGAAGCATAAAACACAAAATAAATAGAACAGTTTTTCCTTTGTATAAAACGAATAATTGCTACCAGTGTAAAAGTTATGGTCATTTCTACGTTCCGGGCAACCTAGGCTTCACCCTAGGGCGTTGTTCCATCAGATGGAATAGTTATGGCCCAAGAAGCCAGCGCCAGAAGCATAAAATACGATATAAATACAACAGCTTTTCCATCGTATAAAACAAGTAATTGCAACCAGTTTGATAGTGATGGTCATTTCTACGTACCGGGCAACCTAGGCTTCACTCTAGGGCGTTGCTCCACCAGATCGAATAGTTAGGGCCTTAGAAGTCAACGCCCGAAGCGTAAAATACAAAATAAATAAAACAGTTTTTCCATCGTATACAACCAAAAATTGCAAACAGTGTGAAAGATACGGACATTTCTACGATCCTGGCTACCTAGGCTTCCCTCTATGGCGTCCTTCCACCACATCGAATAGCAACGGCCTCAGAAGTCAACGCCAGAAGCTTAAATACAATATAAATATAACTGTTTTTCCATCGTATACAACGAATAATAGCAACCAGTGTGAAAGTTGTGGTCATTTCTACGTTCCGGGCAACCTAGGCTTCACTGTACGGCGTTGCTCCACCAGATCGAAATGTTTGGGCCTCAGAAGTCAACGCCCGAAGCATAAAATACGATATAAATACAACAGCTTTTCCATCGTATTAAATGAGTAATTGCAAACAGTGTGAAAGTAGTGGTCATTTCTACGTTCCGAGCATCCTAGGCTTCACTCTAGGGCGGTGCTCCACCATATCGAATAGCTACGACCTCAGAAGTCAACGCCCGAAGCATAAAATACGATATAAATACAACAGCCTTTCCATCGTATAAATGGAATAATTGCAACCAGTATGAAAGTTATGGTCATTTCTACGTTCGGGGCAACCTAGGCTTCACTCTATGGCGTTCTTCCACCACATCGAATAGCTACGGCCTCAGATGTCAACGCCTGAAGCATAAAATACAATAAAAATACAACAGTCTTTCCATCCTATAACAGGCATAATTGCAACCCGTGTGAAAGTGATGGTCATTTCTACGTTCCGGGCAACCTAGGCTTCACTCTATGGCGTTTTTCCTCCACATCGAATAGCAACGGCCTCAGAAATCAACGCCTGAAGCATAAAATGCAATAAAAATACAACAGTCTTTCCATCCTATAACAGGAATAATTGCAACCCGTGTGGAAGTTATGGTCATTTCTACGTTCCGGGCAACCTAGGCTTCACTCTGGGGCGGTGCTCCACCAAATCGAATAGCTAGGGCCTTAGAAGTCAACGCCAGAAGCATAAAATACAATAAAGATGCAAAAGTTTTTTCATCGTATAACAGGAATAACTGCAAACAGTATGAAAGTACTTGTCATTTCTACGTTCGGGGTAACCTAGGTTTCACTCTAGGGCGTTGCTCCACCAGATCGAATATCTAGGGACTTAGAATTCAACGCCATAAGAATAAAATTCAATATAAACACAACAGTTTTTCCATCGTATAAAACGAATAATAGCAACCAGTGTGAAAGTTATGGTCATTTCTACGTACCGGGCAACCTGGGCTTCACTCTAGGGCGTTGCTCTACCAGATCGAATAGTTAGGGCCTTAGAAGTCAACGCCCGAAGCATAAAATACAAAATAAATAGAACAGTTTTTCCATCGTATAAAACGAATAATTGCTACCAGTGTGAAAGTTATGGTCATTTCTACTTTCCGGGCAACCTAGGCTTCACCCCAGGGCGTTGTTTAACCAGATGGAATAGTTAGGGCCTAAGAAGTCAACGCCAGAAGCATAAAATACGATATAAATACAACAGCTTTTCCATCGTATAAAACAAATAATTGCAACCAGTTTGATAGTGATGGTCACTTCTACGTAACGGGCAACCTAGGCTTCACTCTAGGGCGTTGCTCCACCAGATCGAATAGTTAGGGACTTAGAAGTCAACGCCCGAAGCATAAAATATTAAATAAATAGAACAGTTTTTCCATCGTATAAAACGAAAAATTGCTACCAGTGTGGAAGTTATGGTAATTTCTACTTTCCGGGCAACCTAGGCTTCACCCTAGGGCGTTGTTCCACCAGATGGAATAGTTAGGGCCTAAGAAGTCAGCGCCAGAAGCATAAAATGCAATAAAAATGCAACAGTTTTTCCATCGTATAACAGGATTAATTGCAACCAGTTTGAATGTGATGTTCATTTCTACGTTCCGGGCAACCTAGGCTTCACTCTAGGGCGTTGCTCCACTAGATCGAATAGCTAGGGCCTTAGAAGTCAACGCCAGAGGCATAAAATACAATATAAATACAAGAGCTTCTCCATTGTATAATACGTATAATTGCTACCAGTGTAAAAGCTATGGTCATTTCTACGTTCCGGGCAACCTAGGCTTCACCCTAGGGCATTGTTCCATCAGATCGAATAGTTAGGCCCTAAGAAGTGAACGCCAGAAGCATAAAATACAGTATAAATACAACAGTTTTTCCATCGTAGAAAACGAATAATTGCAACCAGTGTGAAAGTTATGGTCATTTCTATATTCCGAGCAACCTAGGCTTCACTCTAGGGCGGTGCTCCACCACATCCAATAGCTACGGCCTTAGAAGCCTACGCCTGAAGCATAAAATACAATAAAAATAAAACGGTCTTTTCATCCTATAACAGGAATAATTGCAACAAGCGTGAAAGTAATGATCATTTCGGCGTTTCGGGCATCCTAGACTTAACTCGGAGGCATTGCTCAACCAGATCGAATAGTTAGGGCCTAAGAAGTCAACGCCAGAAGCATAAAATACAATATAAATACAACAGTTTTTCCATTGTATAAAACGAATAATTGCTACCAGTGTAAAAGTTATGGTCATTTCTACGTTCCGGGCAACCTAGGCTTCACCCTAGGGCGTTGTTCCGCAAGATCGAATAGTTAGGGCCTAAGAAGTGAACGCCAGAAGCATAAAATACAATATAAATACAACAGTTTTTCCATCGTATAAAACGAATAATTGCAACCAGTGTGAAAGTTATGGTCATTTCTACATTCCGAGCAACCTAGGCTTCACTCTAGGGCGTTGCTCGAACAGATTGAATAGTTAGGGCCTTAGAAGTCAACGCCCGAAGCATAAAATGCAATAAAAATACAACAGTTTTTCCATCGTATAACATGATTAATTGCAACCAGTTTGAAAGTGATGGTCACTTCTACGTTCCGGGCAACCTAGGCTTCACTCTAGGGCGTTGCTCCACTAGATCGAATAGCTAGGGCCATAGAAGTCAACGCCAGAAGCATAAAATACGATATAAATACAACAGCTTTTTCCATCGTATAAAAGAAAATAATTGCAAACTGTTTGAAGGTAATGGTCATTTCTACGTTCCGGGCAACCTAGGCTTCACTCTAGGGCGTTGCTCCACCAGATCGAATAGTTAGGTCTTTAGAAGTCAACGCCCGAAGCATAAAATACAAAATAAATAGAACAGTTTTTCCTTTGTATAAAACGAATAATTGCTACCAGTGTAAAAGTTATGGTCATTTCTACGTTCCGGTCAACCTAGGCTTCACCCTAGGGCGTTGTTCCACCAGATGTAATAGTAATGGCCCCTAGAAGCCAGCGCCAGAAGCATAAAATACGATATAAATACAACAGCTTTTCCATCGTATAAAACAAGTAATTGCAACCAGTTTGATAGTGATGGTCATTTCTACGTACCGGGCAACCTAGGCTTCACTCTAGGGCGTTGCTCCACCAGATCGAATAGTTAGGGCCTTAGAAGTCAACGCCCGAAGCGTAAAATACAAAATAAATAAAACAGTTTTTCCATCGTATCCAACCAAAAATTGCAAACAGTGTGAAAGATACGGACATTTCTACGATCCTGGCTACCTAGGCTTCCCTCTATGGCGTTCTTCCACCACATCGAATAGCAACGGCCTCAGAAGTCAACGCCAGAAGCTTAAATACAATATAAATATAACTGTTTTTCCATCGTATACAACGAATAATAGCAACCAGTGTGAAAGTTGTGGTCATTTCTACGTTCCGGGCAACCTAGGCTTCACTGTACGGCGTTGCTCCACCAGATCGAAATGTTTGGGCCTCAGAAGTCAACGCCCGAAGCATAAAATACGATATAAATACAACAGCTTTTCCATCGTATTAAATGAGTAATTGCAAACAGTGTGAAAGTAGTGGTCATTTCTACGTTCCGAGCATCCTAGGCTTCACTCTAGGGCGGTGCTCCACCATATCGAATAGCTACGACCTCAGAAGTCAACGCCCGAAGCATAAAATACGATATAAATACAACAGCCTTTCCATCGTATAAATGGAATAATTGCAAACAGTGTGAAGGTAATGGTTACTGCTGCGTTCCGGGCAACCTAGGCTTCACACTACGGCGTTGTTCCACCAGAACGAATAGTTAGGGCCTAAGAAGTCAACGGCAGAAGCATAAAATACAATATAAATATAACAGTCTTTCCATACTATAACAGGAATAATTGCAACCCGTGTGAAAGCGATGGTCATTTGTACGTTCCAGGCAACCTAGGCTTCACTCTAGGGCGTTGCTCCACCAGATCGAATTGTTAGCGCCTAAGAAGTCAACGCCAGAAGCATAAGATACAATATAAATATAACAGTTTTTCCATTGTATAAAACGAATAAATGCTACCAGTGTAAAAGTTATGGTCATTTCTGCGTTCCGGGCAACGTAGGTTTCACTCTACGGCGTTGATCCGCCAGAGGGAATAGTTTGGGCCAAAGCATTCAACGCCAGAAGGATAAAATACAATATGAGTACCACAGTTATTCCATCGTATAAAATGAATAATTGCAACCAGTG
Source organism: Calliopsis andreniformis (assembly GCF_051401765.1). Classification (NCBI taxonomy): domain Eukaryota; kingdom Metazoa; phylum Arthropoda; class Insecta; order Hymenoptera; family Andrenidae; genus Calliopsis; species Calliopsis andreniformis. The sequence continues at coordinate 6,697,447 of NW_027480423.1, read as the reverse complement.
TGAAATTTATGGTCATTCCTACATTCCGAGCAACCTATACTTCACTCTAGAGCGTTGCTCCACCAGATCGAATAGTTAGGTCCTTAGAAGTCAACGCCAGAAGCATAAAATACGATATAAATACAACAGCATGTCCATCGTAGAACAGGAATAATTGCAACCAGTGTGAAAGTTATGGTCATTTCTACTTTCCGGGCAACCTAGGCTTCACCCTAGGGCATTGCTCCAACAGATTGAATAGATAGGACCTTAGACGTCAATGCCCGAAGCATAAAATGCAATAAAAGTACAACAGTTTTTCCATCATATAACAGGAATAATAGCAACCAGTGTGAAAGTTATGGTCATTTCGACGTTCCGGGCAACCTAGGCTTCACCCTAGGACGTTGTTCCACCAGATCGAACAGTTAGGGCCTAAGAAGTGAACGCCAGAAGCATAAAATACAATATAAATACAACAGTTTTTCCATCATATAAAACGAAAGATTGCAACCAGTATGAAAGTTATGGACATTTCTACTTTCCGGGCGACCTAGGCTTCACCCTAGGGCGTTGCTCCAACCTGTGGAATAGCTAGGGCCTTAGAAGTCAATGCCCGACGCATAAAATGCGATAAAAATACAACAGTCTTTCCATCCTATAACAGCAATAATTGCAACCCGTGTGAAAGTTATGGTCATTTCTACGTTCCGGGCAACCTAGGCTTCACCCCAGGGCGCTGTTCCACCAGACTGAAAAGTTAGGGCCTAAGAAGTGAACGCCAGCAGCATAAAATACAATATAAATACATCAGTTCTTCCATCATATAAAACGAATGATTGCAACCAGTATGATAGTTATGGTCATTTCTTCGTTCCGAGCAACCTAGGCTTCACTCTATTGCGTTCATCCACCACATCGAATAGCTACGGCCTCAGAAATCAACGCCTGAAGCATAAAATGCAATAAAAATACAACAGTCTTTCCAACCTATAACAGGAATAATTGCAACCCGTGTGAAAGTGATGGTCATTTCTACGTACCGGGCAACCTAGGCTTCACTCTAGGGCGTTGCTCCACCAGATCGAATAGTTAGGGCCTTAGAAGTCAATGCCCGAAGTATAAAATATTAAATAAATAGAACAGTTTTTCCATCGTATAAAACGAAAAATTGCTACCAGTGTGGAAGTTATGGTAATTTCTACTTTCCGGGCAACCTAGGCTTCACCCTAGGGCGTTGTTCCACCAGATGGAATAGTTAGGGCCTAAGAAGTCAGCGCCAGAAGCATAAAATACGATATAAATACAACAGCTTTTCCATCGTATAAAACAAGTAATTGCAACCAGTTTGATAGTGATGGTCATTTTTACGTACCGGGCAACCTAGGCTTCACTCTAGGGCGTTGCTCCACCAGATCGAATAGTTAGGGCCTTAGAAGTCAACGCCCGAAGCGTAAAATACAAAATAAATAAAACAGTTTTTCCATCGTATAAAACGAAAAATTGCAAACAGTGTGAAAGATATGGACATTTCTACGATCCGGGCTACCTAGGCTTCCCTCTATGGCGTTCTTCCACCACATCGAAAAGCAACGGCCTCAGAAGTCAACGCCAGAAGCTTAAATACAATATAAATATAACAGTTTTTCCATCGTATACAACGAATAATAGCAACCAGTGTGAAAGTTATGGTCATTTCTACGTTCCGGGCAACCTAGGTTTCACTCTACGGCGATTCTCCACCAGATCAAACAGTTAGGGCCTTAGAAGTCAACGCCCGAAGCATAAAATACAAAATAAATAGAACGGTTTTTCTATTGTATAAAACGAATAATTGCTGCCAGTGTAAAAGTTATGGTCATTTCTACGTTCCGGGCAACCTAGGCTACACCCTAGGGCGTTGTACCACCAGATCGAATAGTTAGGGCCTAAGAAGTCAACGCCAGGAGCATAAAGAACGATATAAATACAACAGCTTTTCCATCGTATAAAACGAATAATTGCAACCAGTGTGGAAGTTATGGTCATTTCTACGTTCCGGGCAACCTAGGCTTCACTCTAGGGCGGTGCTCCACCAAATCGAATAACTAGGGCCTTAGAAGTCAACGCCAGAAGCATAAAACACAATAAAGATGCAAAAGTTTTTTCATCGTATAACAGGAGTAACTGCAAACAGTATGAAAGTACTTGTCATTTTTACGTGCCGGGTAACCTAGGTTTCACTCTAGGGCGTTGCTCCACCAGATCGAATAGCTAGGGACTTAGAATTCAACGCCATAAGAATAAAATACAATATAAATACAACAGTTTTTCCATCGTATAAAACGAATAATAGCAACCAGTGTGGAAATTATGGTCATTTCTACGTACCGGGCAACCTGGGCTTCACTCTAGGGCGTTGCTCTACCAGATCGAATAGTTAGGGCCTAAGAAGTCAACGCCAGAAGCATAAAATACGATAAAAATACAACAGCTTTTCCATCGTATAAAAGAAAATAATTGCAAACAGTGTGAAGGTAATGGTCATTTCTACGTTCCGGGCAACCTAGGCTTCACCCTAGGGCGTTGCTCCACCAGATCAAACAGTTAGGGCCTTAGAAGTCAACGCCCGAAGCATAAAATACAAAATAAATAGAACAGTTATTCCATTGTATAAAACGAATAATTGCTACCAGTGTAAAAGTTATGGTCATTTCTGCGTTCCGGGCAACCTAGGCTTCACCCTAGGGCGTTGTTCCACCAGATCGAATAGCTAGGGCCTTAGAAGTCAACGCCCGAAGCATAAAATATAAAATAAATAGAACAGTTTTTCCATCGTATAAAACGAAAAATTGCTACCAGTGTGAAAGTTATGGTCATTTCTACTTTCCGGGCAACCTAGGCTTCACCCTAGGGCGTTGTTCCACCAGATGGAATAGTTAGGGCCCAAGAAGCCAGCGCCAGAAGCATAAAATACGATATAAATACAACAGCTTTTCCATCGTATAAAACAAGTAATTGCAACCAGTTTGATAGTGATGGTCATTTCTACGTACCGGGCAACCTAGGCTTCACTCTAGGGCATTGCTCCACCAGATCGAATAGTTAGGGCCTTAGAAGTCAACGCCCGAACCGTAAAATACAAAATAAATAAAACAGTTTTTCCATCGTATACAACCAAAAATTGCAAACAGTGTGAAAGATACGGACATTTCTACGATCCTGGCTACCTAGGCTTCCCTCTATGGCGTTCTTCCACCACATCGAATAGCAACGGCCTCAGAAGTCAACGCCAGAAGCTTAAATACAATATAAATATAACTGTTTTTCCATCGTATACAACGAATAATAGCAACCAGTGTGAAAGTTGTGGTCATTTCTACGTTCCGGGCAACCTAGGCTTCACTGTACGGCGATGCTCCACCAGATCATACCGTTAGGGCCTTGGAAGTCAACGCCCGAAGCATAAAATACAAAATAAATAGAACGGTTTTTCCATCGTATAAAACGAATAATTGACACCAGTGTGAAAGTTATGGTCATTTCTACTTTCCGGGCAACCTAGGCTTCACCCTAGGGCGTTGTTCCACCAGATGGAATAGTTAGGGCCTAAGAAGTCAGCGCCAGAAGCATAAAATACGATATAAATACAACAGTTTTTCCATCGTATAACAGGATTAATTGCAACCAGTTTGAAAGTGATGTTCATTTCTACGTTCCGGGCAACCTAGGCTTCACTCTAGGGCGTTGCTCCACTAGATCGAATAGCTAGGGCCTTAGAAGTCAACGCCAGAGGCATAAAATACAATATAAATACAAGAGCTTCTCCATTGTATAATACGTATAATTGCTACCAGTGTAAAAGTTATGGTCATTTCTACGTTCCGGGCAACCTAGGCTTCACCCTAGGGCGTTGTTCCACCAGATCGAATAGTTAGGGCCTAAGAAGTGAACGCCAGAATCATAAAATACAATATAAATACAACAGTTTTTCCATCGTATAAAACGAATAATTGCAACCAGTGTGAAAGTTATATTCATTGCTACGTTCCGCGCAACCTAGGCTACACCCTAGGGCGTTTTTCCACCATATCGAATATTTAGGGCCAAGAAGTGAACGCCAGAAGCATAAAATACAATATAAATACAACAGTTTTTCCATCGTATAAAACGAATAATTGCTACCAGTGTGTAAGTTATATTCATTGCTACGTTCCGCGCAACCTAGGCTTCACCCAAGGGCGTTGTTCCACCAGATGGAGTAGTTAGGGCCTAAGAAGTCAACGCCAGAAGCATAAGATACGATATAAATACAACAGCTTTTCCATCGTATAAAACGAATAATAGCAACCAGTGTGAAAGTTATGGTCATTTCTACGTTCCGGGCAACCTAGGCTTCACTCTAGGGCGTTGCTCCACCAGATCAAACCGTTAGGGCCTTAGAAGTCAACGCCCGAAGCATTAAATACAAAATAAATAGAACAGTTTTTCCATTGTATAAAACGAATAATTGCTACCAGTGTAAAAGTTATGGTCATTTCTACGTTCCGGGCAACCTGGGCTACACCCGAGGGCGTTGTTCCACCAGATCGCATAGTTAGGGCCTAGGAAGTGATCGCCAGAAGCATTAGATACAATATAAATACAACAGTCTTTCCATCCTATAACAGGAATAATTGCAGCCCGTGTGAAAGTGATGGTCATTTCTACGTTCCAGGCAAACTAGGCTTCACACTAGGGCGTTGTTCCACCAGATCGAATAGCTAGGGCCTAAGAAGTCAACGCCAGAAGCATAAAATACAATATAAATATAAGAGTTTTTCCATCGCATAAAACGAATAATAGCAACCAGTGTGAAAGTTATGGTCCTTTCTACGTTCCAGGCAACCTAGGCTTCACTCTAGGGCGTTGTTCCACCAGATCGAATAGTTAGGGCCTAAGAAGTCAACGCCAGAAGCATAAAATACGATATAAATACAACAGCTTTTCCATCGTATAAAACGAATAATTGCAACCAGAGTGAAAGTTATGGTCACTTATACGTTCCGGACAACCTACGCTTCACTCTGGAGTGTTGCTCCATCAGATCGCATAGTTAGGGACTTAGGATTCATCGCCAGAAGCATAAAATACAATATAAGTACAACAGTTTTTCCATCGTATAAAATGAATAATTGCAAACATTGTGAAAGTAATGGCCATTTCTACGTTCCGGGCAATCTAGCCGTCACACTAGGTCGTTGCTCCGCCACATCTAATAACTACGGCCTTAGAAGTCAACGCCAGGAGCATAAAATACAATATAAATACAACAGCTTTTCCATCGTATATAATGTATATTTGCAATCAGTGTGAAAGTAATGGTCATTTCTAAGTTCCGGGCAACCTAGGCTACACCCGAGGGCGTTGTTCCGCCAGATCGCATAGTTAGGGCCTAGGAAGTGATCGCCAGAAGCATTAGATACAATATAAATACAACAGTCTTTCCATCCTATAACAGGAATAATTGTAGCCCGTGTGAAAGTTATGGTCATGTTTACGTTCCTGGCAACCTAGGCTTCACCCTAGGGCATTGTTCCATCAGATCGAATAGTTAGGCCCTAAGAATTGAACGCCAGAAGCATAAAATACAATATAAATACAACAGTTTTTCCATCGCAGAAAACGAATAATTGCAACCAGTGTGAAAGTTATGGTCATTTCTATATCCCGAGCAACCTAGGCTTCACTCTAGGGCGTTGCTCCACCAGATCGAATAGTTAGGTCCTTAGAAGTCAACGCCAGAAGCATAGAATACGATATAAATACAACAGCTTTTCCATGGTATAAAAGGAATAATTGCAAACAGTGTGAAAGTAATGGTCATTTCTACGTTCCGGGCAACCTAGGCTTCACTCTACGGCGTTGTTCCACCAGATCGAATAGTTAGGGCCTAAGAAGTCAACAACAGAAGAATAAAATACGATATAAATACAACAGCTTTTCCATCGTATTAAATGAATAATTGCAAACTGTGTGAAAGTAGTGGTCATTTCTGCGTTCCGAGCAACCTAGGCATCACTCTAGGGCGGTGCTCCACCATATCGAATAGCTACGGCCTTAGAAGCCTACGCCTGAAGCATAAAATACAAAATAAATAGAACAGCTTTTCCATCGTATAAAACGAATAATTGACACCAGTGTGAAAGTTATGGACATTTCTACTTTCCGGGCAACCTAGGCTTCACCCTAGGGCGTTGTTCCACCAGATGGAATAGTTAGGGCCTAAGAAGTCAGCGCCAGAAGCATAAAATACGATATAAATACAACAGCTTTTCCATCGTATAAAACAAGTAATTGCAACCAGTTTGATAGTGATGGTCATTTCTACGTACCGGGCAACCTAGGCTTCACTCTAGGGCGTTGCTCCACCAGATCGAACAGTTAGGGCCTTAGAAGTCAACGCCCGAAGTATGAAATACAAAATAAATAGAACAGTTTTTCCATCGTATAAAACGAATAATTGCTACCAGTGTAAAAGTTATGGTCATTTCTGCGTTCCGGGCAACCTAGGCTTCACCCTAGGGCGTTGTTCCACCAGATCAAACAGTTAGGGCCTTAGAAGTCAACGCCCGAAGCATAAAATACAAAATAAATAGAACGGTTTTTCCATTGTATAAAACGAATAATTGCTGCCAGTGGAAAAGTTATGGTCATTTCTACGTTCCGGGCAGCCTAGGCTTCACTCTGGGGCGGTGCTCCACCAAATCGAATAGCTAGGGCCTTAGAAGTCAACGCCAGAAGCATAAAATACAATAAAGATGCAAAAGTTTTTTCATCGTATAACAGGAATAACTGCAAACAGTATGAAAGTACTTGTCATTTCTACGTTCCGGGTAACCTAGGTTTCACTCTAGGGCGTTGCTCCACCAGATCGAATAGCTAGGGACTTAGAATTCAACGCCATAAGAATAAAATTCAATATAAACACAACAGTTTTTCCATCGTATAAAACGAATAATAGCAACCAGTGTGAAAGATATGGTCATTTCTACGTACCGGGCAACCTGGGCTTCACTCTAGGGCGTTGCTCTACCAGATCGAATAGTTAGGGCCTTAGAAGTCAACGCCCGAAGCATAAAATACAAAATAAATAGAACAGTTTTTCCATCGTATAAAACGAATAATTGACACCAGTGTGAAAGTTATGGTCATTTCTACTTTCCGGGCAACCTAGGCTTCACCCTAGGGCGTTGTTCCACCAGATGGAATAGTTAGGGCCTAAGAAGTCAGCGCCAGAAGCATAAAATACGATATAAATACAACAGTTTTTCCATCGCATAACAGGATTAATTGCAACCAGTTTGAAAGTGATGTTCATTTCTACGTTCCGGGCAACCTAGGCTTCACTCTAGGGCGTTGCTCCACTAGATCGAATAGCTAGGGCCTTAGAAGTCAACGCCAGAGGCATAAAATACAATATAAATACAAGAGCTTCTCCATCGTATAAAACAAGTAATTGCAACCAGTTTGATAGTGATGGTCATTTCTACGTTCCTGGCAACCTAGGCTTCACCCTAGGGCATTGTTCCATCAGATCGAATAGTTAGGCCCTAAGAATTGAACGCCAGAAGCATAAAATACAATATAAATACAACAGTTTTTCCATCGCAGAAAACGAATAATTGCAACCAGTGTGAAAGTTATGGTCATTTCTATATCCCGAGCAACCTAGGCTTCACTCTAGGGCGTTGCTCCACCAGATCGAATAGTTAGGTCCTTAGAAGTCAACGAATGAAGCATAGAATACGATATAAATACAACAGCTTTTCCATGGTATAAAAGGAATAATTGCAAACAGTGTGAAAGTAATGGTCATTTCTACGTTCCGGGCAACCTAGGCTTCACTCTACGGCGTTGTTCCACCAGATCGAATAGTTAGGGCCTAAGAAGTCAACACCAGAAGAATAAAATACGATATAAATACAACAGCTTTTCCATCGTATTAAATGAATAATTGCAAACTGTGTGAAAGTAGTGGTCATTTCTGCGTTCCGAGCAACCTAGGCATCACTCTAGGGCGGTGCTCCACCATATCGAATAGCTACGGCCTTAGAAGCCTACGCCTGAAGCATAAAATACAATAAAAATACAACAGTCTTTTCATCGTATAACCGGAATAATTGCAACATGCGTGAAGGTAATGATCATTTCGGCGTTTCGGGCATCCTAGACTTAACTCTGAGGCATTGCTGCACCAGCTTGAATAGTTAGGGCCTAAGGAGACAACGCCAGAAGCATAAAATACAATATAAATGCAACAGCTTTGCCACCGTATAAAATGAATAATTGCAAACAGTGTGAAAGATATGGACATTTCTACGTTCCGGGCAACCTAGGCTTCACTCTATGGCGTTCTTCCACCACATCGAATAGCTACGGCATCAGAAGTCAGCGCCTGAAGCATAAAATACAATATAAATATAACAGTTTTTCCATTCGTATAAAACGAATAATAGCAACCAGTGTGATAGTTATGGTCATTTCTACGTTCCGGGCAACCTAGGCTTCACTCTAGGGAGTTGTTCCACCAGATCGAATAGTTAGGGCCTTAGAAGTCAACGCCCGAAGCATAAAATACAATATAAGTACATCAGCTTTGCCATCGTATAAAATGAATAATTGCAAACTGTGTGAAGGTAATGGCCATTTCTACGTTCCGAGCAACCTCGGCTGCACTCTAGGGTGTTGCTCCACCAGATGGAATAGCTAGGAACTTAGAAGTCAACGCCCGAAGCATAAAATGCAAAATAAATGTAACAGCTTTTCCATCGTATGAAACGAATAACAGCAACCAGTGTGAATGTCATGGTCATTTCTACGTTCCGGGCAACCTAGGCTTCAGTCTAGGGCCTTGCTCCATCAGATCGAATAGGTAGGGCCATAGAAGTCAACGCCAGAAGCATAAAACACAATAAAAATGCAACAGTTTTTCCATCGTATAGCATGACTAATTGCAACCAGTGCGAAAGTAATGATCATTTCTACGTTCCGGGCAACCTAGGCTTCACTCTAGGGCGTTTCTCCACCAGACCAAACAGTTAGGGCCTTAGAAGTCAACGCCCGAAGCATAAAATGCAAAATAAATATAACAGCTTTTCCATCGTATGAAACGGATAACAGCAACCAGTCTGAAAGTACTGGACATTTCTACGTTCCGGGTAACCTAGGTTTCACACTAGGGCGTTGCTCCACCAGATCGAATAGTTAGGGCCTAAGAAGTGAACGCCAGAAGCATAAAATACAATATAAATACAACAGTTTTTCCATCGTATAAAACGAATAATTGCAACCAGTGTGAAAGTTATGGTCATTTCTACATTCCGAGCAACCTAGGCTTCACTCTAGGGCGTTGCTCCAACAGATTGAATAGTTAGGGCCTTAGAAGTCAACGCCCGAAGCATAAAATGCAATAAAAATACAACAGTTTTTCCATCGTATAACATGATTAATTGCAACCAGTTTGAAAGTGATGGTCATTTCTACGTTCCGGGCAACCTAGGCTTCACTCTACGGCGTCGCTCCACTAGATCGAATAGCTAGGGCCATAGAAGTCAACGCCAGAAGCATAAAATACGATATAAATACAACAGCTTGTTCCATCGTATAAAAGAAAATAATTGCAAACTGTTTGAAGGTAATGGTCATTTCTACGTTCCGGGCAACCTAGGCTTCACTCTAGGGCGTTGCTCCACCAGATCGAATAGTTAGGTCCTTAGAAGTCAACGCCCGAAGCATAAAATACAAAATAAATAGAACAGTTTTTCCTTTGTATAAAACGAATAATTGCTACCAGTGTAAAAGTTATGGTCATTTCTACGTTCCGGGCAACCTAGGCTTCACCCTAGGGCGTTGTTCCACCAGATCGAATAGTTACGGCCTAAGAAGTCAGCGCCAGAAGCATAAAATACGATATAAATACAACAGCTTTTCCATCGTATAAAACAAGTAATTGCAACCAGTTTGATAGTGATGGTCATTTCTACGTACCGGGCAACCTAGGCTTCACTCTAGGGCGTTGCTCCACCAGATCGAATAGTTAGGGCCTTAGAAGTCAACGCCCGAAGCATAAAATATAAAATAAATAGAACAGTTTTTCCATTGTATGAAACGAATAATTGCAACCAGTGTAAAAGTTATGGACATTTCTACGTTCCGGGCAACCTATGCTTCACCGTAGGCCGTTGTTCCACCAGATCGAAGAGTTAGGGCCTAAGAAGTGAACGCCAGAAGCATAAAATACAATATAAATACAACAGTTTTTCCATCATATAAAACGAATTATAGCAACCAGTGTGAAAGCTGTGGTCATTTCTACGTTCCGGGCAACCTAGGCTGCACTCTAGGGCGTTGCTCCACCAGATCGAATAGTTAGGGCCTTAGAAGTCAACGCCCGAAGCGTAAAATACAAAATAAATAAAACAGTTTTTCCATCGTATAAAACGAAAAATTGCAAACAGTGTGAAAGATATTGACATTTCTACGATCCGGGCTACCTAGGCTTCCCTCTATGGCGTTCTTCCACCACATCGAATAGCAACGGCCTCAGAAGTCAACGCCAGAAGCTTAAATACAATATAAATATAACAGTTTTTCCATCGTATACAACGAATAATAGCAACCAGTGTGAAAGTTATGGTCATTTCTACGTTCCGGGCAACCTAGGCTTCACTCTACGTCGATTCTCCACCAGATCAAACAGTTAGGGCCTTAGAAGTCAACGCCCGAAGCATAAAATACAAAATAAATAGAACGGTTTTTCTATTGTATAAAACGAATAATTGCTGCCAGTGTAAAAGTTATGGTCATTTCTACGTTCCGGGCAACCTAGGCTTCACCCTAGGGCGTTGTACCACCAGATCGAATAGTTAGGGCCTAAGAAGTCAACGCCAGGAGCATAAAAAACGATATAAATACAACAGCTTTTCCATCGTATAAAACGAATAATTGCAACCAGTGTGGAAGTTATGGTCATTTCTACGTTCCGGGCAACCTAGGCTTCACTCTAGGGCGGTGCTCCACCAAATCGAATAGCTAGGGCCTTAGAAGTCAACGCCAGAAGCATAAAACACAATAAAGATGCAAAAGTTTTTTCATCGTATAACAGGAATAACTGAAAACAGTATGAAAGTACTTGTCATTTTTACGTTCCGGGTAACCTAGGTTTCACTCTAGGGCGTTGCTCCACCAAATCGAATAGCTAGGGACTTAGAATTCAACGCCATAAGAATAAAATACAATATAAATACAACAGTTTTTCCATCGTATAAAACGAATAATAGCAACCAGTGTGAAAATTATGGTCATTTCTACGTACCGGGCAACCTGGGCTTCACTCTAGGGCGTTGCTCTACCAGATCGAATAGTTAGGGCCTAAGAAGTCAACGCCAGAAGCATAAAATACGATATAAATACAACAGCTTTTCCATCGTATAAAAGAAAATAATTGCAAACAGTGTGAAGGTAATGGTCATTTCTACGTTCCGGGCAACCTAGGCTTCACCCTAGGGCGTTGCTCCGCCAGATCAAACAGTTAGGGCCTTAGAAGTCAACGCCCGAAGCATAAAATACAAAATAAATAGAACAGTTTTTCCATTGTATAAAACGAATAATTGCTACCAGTGTAAAAGTTATGGTCATTTCTGCGTTCCGGGCAACCTAGGCTTCACCCTAGGGCGTTGTTCCACCAGATCGAATAGCTAGGGCCTTAGAAGTCAACGCCCGAAGCATAAAATATAAAATAAATAGAACAGTTTTTCCATCGTATAAAACGAAAAATTGCTACCAGTGTGAAAGTTATGGTCATTTCTACTTTCCGGGCAACCTAGGCTTCGCCCTAGGGCGTTGTTCCACCAGATGGAATAGTTAGGGCCCAAGAAGCCAGCGCCAGAAGCATAAAATACGATATAAATACAACAGCTTTTCCATCGTATAAAACAAGTAATTGCAACCAGTTTGATAGTGATGGTCATTTCTACGTACCGGGCAACCTAGGCTTCACTCTAGGGCGTTGCTCCACCAGATCGAATAGTTAGGGCCTTAGAAGTCAACGCCCGAAGCGTAAAATACAAAATAAATAAAACAGTTTTTCCATCGTATAAAACGAAAAATTGCAAACAGTGTGAAAGATATTGACATTTCTACGATCCGGGCTACCTAGGCTTCCCTCTATGGCGTTCTTCCACCACATCGAATAGCAACGGCCTCAGAAGTCAACGCCAGAAGCTTAAATACAATATAAATATAACAGTTTTTCCATCGTATACAACGAATAATAGCAACCAGTGTGAAAGTTATGGTCATTTCTACGTTCCGGGCAACCTAGGCTTCACTCTACGTCGATTCTCCACCAGATCAAACAGTTAGGGCCTTAGAAGTCAACGCCCGAAGCATAAAATACAAAATAAATAGAACGGTTTTTCTATTGTATAAAACGAATAATTGCTGCCAGTGTAAAAGTTATGGTCATTTCTACGTTCCGGGCAACCTAGGCTTCACCCTAGGGCGTTGTACCACCAGATCGAATAGTTAGGGCCTAAGAAGTCAACGCCAGGAGCATAAAAAACGATATAAATACAACAGCTTTTCCATCGTATAAAACGAATAATTGCAACCAGTGTGGAAGTTATGGTCATTTCTACGTTCCGGGCAACCTAGGCTTCACTCTAGGGCGGTGCTCCACCAAATCGAATAGATAGGGCCTTAGAAGTCAACGCCAGAAGCATAAAACACAATAAAGATGCAAAAGTTTTTTCATCGTATAACAGGAATAACTGAAAACAGTATGAAAGTACTTGTCATTTTTACGTTCCGGGTAACCTAGGTTTCACTCTAGGGCGTTGCTCCACCAAATCGAATAGCTAGGGACTTAGAATTCAACGCCATAAGAATAAAATACAATATAAATACAACAGTTTTTCCATCGTATAAAACGAATAATAGCAACCAGTGTGAAAATTATGGTCATTTCTACGTACCGGGCAACCTGGGCTTCACTCTAGGGCGTTGCTCTACCAGATCGAATAGTTAGGGCCTAAGAAGTCAACGCCAGAAGCATAAAATACGATATAAATACAACCGCTTTTCCATCGTATAAAAGAAAATAATTGCAAACAGTGTGAAGGTAATGGTCATTTCTACGTTCCGGGCAACCTAGGCTTCACCCTAGGGCGTTGCTCCGCCAGATCAAACAGTTAGGGCCTTAGAAGTCAACGCCCGAAGCATAAAATACAAAATAAATAGAACAGTTTTTCCATTGTATAAAACGAATAATTGCTACCAGTGTAAAAGTTATTGTCATTTCTGCGTTCCGGGCAACCTAGGCTTCACCCTAGGGCGTTGCTCCACCAGATCGAATAGCTAGGGCCTTAGAAGTCAACGCCCGAAGCATAAAATATAAAATAAATAGAACAGTTTTTCCATCGTATAAAACGAAAAATTGCTACCAGTGTGAAAGTTATGGTCATTTCTACTTTCCGGGCAACCTAGGCTTCACCCTAGGGCGTTGTTCCACCAGATGGAATAGTTAGGGCCCAAGAAGCCAGCGCCAGAAGCATAAAATACGATATAAATACAACAGCTTTTCCATCGTATAAAACAAGTAATTGCAACCAGTTTGATAGTGATGGTCATTTCTACGTACCGGGCAACCTAGGCTTCACTCTAGGGCGTTGCTCCACCAGATCGAATAGTTAGGGCCTTAGAAGTCAACGCCCGAACCGTAAAATACATAATAAATAAAACAGTTTTTCCATCGTATACAACCAAAAATTGCAAACAGTGTGAAAGATACGGACATTTCTACGATCCTGGCTACCTAGGCTTCCCTCTATGGCGTTCTTCCACCACATCGAATAGCAACGGCCTCAGAAGTCAACGCCAGAAGCTTAAATACAATATAAATATAACTGTTTTTCCATCGTATACAACGAATAATAGCAACCAGTGTGAAAGTTGTGGTCATTTCTACGTTCCGTGCAACCTAGGCTTCACTGTACGGCGATGCTCCACCAGATCATACCGTTAGGGCCTTGGAAGTCAACGCCCGAAGCATAAAATACAAAATAAATAGAACGGTTTTTCCATTGTATAAAACGAATAATTGCTGCCAGTGTAAAAGTTATGGTCATTTCTACGTTCCGGGCAGCCTAGGCTTCACTCTGGTGTGGTGCTCCACCAAATCGAATAGCTAGGGCCTTAGAAGTCAACGCCAGAAGCATAAAATACAATAATGATGCAAAAGTTTTTTCATCGTATAACAGGAATAACTGCAAACAGTATGAAAGTACTTGTCATTTCTACGATCCGGGTAACCTAGGTTTCACTCTAGGGCGTTGCTCCACCAGATCGAATAGCTAGGGACTTAGAATTCAACGCCATAAGAATAAAATTCAATATAAACACAACAGTTTTTCCATCGTATAAAACGAATAATAGCAACCAGTGTGAAAGTTATGGTCATTTCTACGTACCGGGCAACCTGGGCTTCACTCTAGGGCGTTGCTCTACCAGATCGAATAGTTAGGGCCTTAGAAGTCAACGCCCGAAGCATAAAATACAAAATAAATAGAACAGTTTTTCCATCGTATAAAACGAATAATTGACACCAGTGTGAAAGTTATGGACATTTCTACTTTCCGGGCAACCTAGGCTTCACCCTAGGGCGTTGTTCCACCAGATGGAATAGTTAGGGCCTAAGAAGTCAGCGCCAGAAGCATAAAATACGATATAAATACAACAGCTTATCCATCGTATAAAACAAGTAATTGCAACCAGTTTGATAGTGATGGTCATTTCTACGTACCGGGCAACCTAGGCTTCACTCTAGGGCGTTGCTCCACCAGATCGAACAGTTAGGGCCTTAGAAGTCAACGCCCGAAGTATGAAATACAAAATAAATAGAACAGTTTTTCCATTGTATAAAACGAATAATTGCTACCAGTGTAAAAGTTATGGTCATTTCTGCGTTCCGGGCAACCTAGGCTTCACCCTAGGGCGTTGTTCCACCAGATCAAACAGTTAGGGCCTTAGAAGTCAACGCCCGAAGCACAAAATACAAAATAAATAGAACGGTTTTTCCATTGTATAAAACGAATAATTGCTGCCAGTGGAAAAGTTATGGTCATTTCTACGTTCCGGGCAACCTAGACTACACCCTAGTGCGTTTTTCCACCATATCGAATATTTAGTGCCAAGAAGTCAACGCCAGAAGCATAAGATACGATATAAATACAACAGTTTTTCCATCGCATAAAACGAATAATAGCAACCAGTGTGAAAGTTATGGTCCTTTCTACGTTCCAGGCAACCTAGGCTTCACTCTAGGGCGTTGTTCCACCAGATCGAATAGTTAGGGCCTAAGAAGTCAACGCCAGAAGCATAAAATACGATATAAATACAACAGCTTTTCCATCGTATAAAACGAATAATTGCAACCAGAGTGAAAGTTATGGTCACTTATACGTTCCGGACAACCTACGCTTCACTCTGGAGTGTTGCTCCATCAGATCGCATAGTTAGGGACTTAGGATTCATCGCCAGAAGCATAAAATACAATATAAGTACAACAGTTTTTCCATCGTATAAAATGAATAATTGCAAACATTGTGAAAGTAATGGCCATTTCTACGTTCCGGGCAATCTAGCCGTCACACTAGGTCGTTGCTCCGCCACATCTAATAACTACGGCCTTAGAAGTCAACGCCAGGAGCATAAAATACAATATAAATACAACAGCTTTTCCATCGTATATAATGTATATTTGCAATCAGTGTGAAACTAATGGTCATTTCTAAGTTCCGGGCAACCTAGGCTACACCCGAGGGCGTTGTTCCGCCAGATCGCATAGTTAGGGCCTAGGAAGTGATCGCCAGAAGCATTAGATACAATATAAATACAACAGTCTTTCCATCCTATAACAGGAATAATTGTAGCCCGTGTGAAAGTTATGGTCATGTTTACGTTCCTGGCAACCTAGGCTTCACCCTAGGGCATTGTTCCATCAGATCGAATAGTTAGGCCCTAAGAATTGAACGCCAGGAGCATAAAATACAATATAAATACAACAGTTTTTCCATCGCAGAAAACGAATAATTGCAACCAGTGTGAAAGTTATGGTCATTTCTATATCCCGAGCAACCTAGGCTTCACTCTAGGGCGTTGCTCCACCAGATCGAATAGTTAGGTCCTTAGAAGTCAACGCCAGAAGCATAGAATACGATATAAATACAACAGCTTTTCCATCGTATATAATGTATATTTGCAATCAGTGTGAAAGTGATGGTCATTTCTACGTTCCAGGCAAACTAGGCTTCACACTAGGGCGTTGTTCCACCAGATCGAATAGCTAGGGCCTAAGAAGTCAACGCCAGAAGCATAAAATACAATATAAATATAAGAGTTTTTCCATCGCATAAAACGAATAATAGCAACCAGTGTGAAAGTTATGGTCCTTTCTACGTTCCAGGCAACCTAGGCTTCACTCTAGGGCGTTGTTCCACCAGATCGAATAGTTAGGGCCTAAGAAGTCAACGCCAGAAGCATAAAATACGATATAAATACAACAGCTTTTCCATCGTATAAAACGAATAATTGCAACCAGAGTGAAAGTTATGGTCACTTATACGTTCCGGACAACCTACGCTTCACTCTGGAGTGTTGCTCCATCAGATCGCATAGTTAGGGACTTAGGATTCATCGCCAGAAGCATAAAATACAATATAAGTACAACAGTTCTTCCATCGTATAAAATGAATAATTGCAAACATTGTGAAAGTAATGGCCATTTCTACGTTCCGGGCAATCTAGCCGTCACACTAGGTAGTTGCTCCGCCACATCTAATAACTACGGCCTTAGAAGTCAACGCCAGGAGCATAAAATACAATATAAATACAACAGCTTTTCCATCGTATATAATGTATATTTGCAATCAGTGTGAAAGTAATGGTCATTTCTAAGTTCCGGGCAACCTAGGCTACACCCGAGGGCGTTGTTCCGCCAGATCGCATAGTTAGGGCCTAGGAAGTGATCGCCAGAAGCATTAGATACAATATAAATACAACAGTCTTTCCATCCTATAACAGGAATAATTGTAGCCCGTGTGAAAGTTATGGTCATGTTTACGTTCCTGGCAACCTAGGCTTCACCCTAGGGCATTGTTCCATCAGATCGAATAGTTAGGCCCTAAGAATTGAACGCCAGGAGCATAAAATACAATATAAATACAACAGTTTTTCCATCGCAGAAAACGAATAATTGCAACCAGTGTGAAAGTTATGGTCATTTCTATATCCCGAGCAACCTAGGCTTCACTCTAGGGCGTTGCTCCACCAGATCGAATAGTTAGGTCCTTAGAAGTCAACGCCAGAAGCATAGAATACGATATAAATACAACAGCTTTTCCATCGTATATAATGTATATTTGCAATCAGTGTGAAAGTGATGGTCATTTCTACGTTCCAGGCAAACTAGGCTTCACACTAGGGCGTTGTTCCACCAGATCGAATAGCTAGGGCCTAAGAAGTCAACGCCAGAAGCATAAAATACAATATAAATATAAGAGTTTTTCCATCGCATAAAACGAATAATAGCAACCAGTGTGAAAGTTATGGTCCTTTCTACGTTCCAGGCAACCTAGGCTTCACTCTAGGGCGTTGTTCCACCAGATCGAATAGTTAGGGCCTAAGAAGTCAACGCCAGAAGCATAAAATACGATATAAATACAACAGCTTCTCCATCGTATAAAACGAATAATTGCAACCAGAGTGAAAGTTATGGTCACTTATACGTTCCGGACAACCTACGCTTCACTCTGGAGTGTTGCTCCATCAGATCGCATAGTTAGGGACTTAGGATTCATCGCCAGAAGCATAAAATACAATATAAGTACAACAGTTTTTCCATCGTATAAAATGAATAATTGCAAACATTGTGAAAGTAATGGCCATTTCTACGTTCCGGGCAATCTAGCCGTCACACTAGGTCGTTGCTCCGCCACATCTAATAACTACGGCCTTAGAAGTCAACGCCAGGAGCATAAAATACAATATAAATACAACAGCTTTTCCATCGTATATAATGTATATTTGCAATCAGTGTGAAAGTAATGGTCATTTCTAAGTTCCGGGCAACCTAGGCTACACCCGAGGGCGTTGTTCCGCCAGATCGCATAGTTAGGGCCTAGGAAGTGATCGCCAGAAGCATTAGATACAATATAAATACAACAGTCTTTCCATCCTATAACAGGAATAATTGTAGCCCGTGTGAAAGTTATGGTCATGTTTACGTTCCTGGCAACCTAGGCTTCACCCTAGGGCATTGTTCCATCAGATCGAATAGTTAGGCCCTAAGAATTGAACGCCAGAAGCATAAAATACAATATAAATACAACAGTTTTTCCATCGCAGAAAACGAATAATTGCAACCAGTGTGAAAGTTATGGTCATTTCTATATCCCGAGCAACCTAGGCTTCACTCTAGGGCGTTGCTCCACCAGATCGAATAGTTAGGGCCTTAGAAGTCAACGCCCGAAGCATAAAACACAAAATAAATAGAGCGGTTTTTCCATTGTATAAAACGAATAATTGCTACCAGTGTAAAAGTTATGGTCATTTCTACGTTCCGGGCAACCTAGGCTACACCCTAGTGCGTTTTTCCACCATATCGAATATTTAGTGCCAAGAAGTGAACGCCAGAAGCATAAATATCCAATATAAATACAACAGTTTTTCCATTGTATAAAACGAATAATTGCTACCAGTGTAAAAGTTATGGTCATTTCTACGTTCCGGGCAACCAAGGCTTCACCCTAGGGCGTTGTTCCCACAGATTGAATAGTTAGGGCCTAAGAAATCAACGCCAGAAGCATAAAATTCAATATAAATATAACAGTTTTTCCATCGTATAAAACGAATAATTTCAACCAGTGTGAATGTTATGGTCATTTCTACATTCCGAGCAAACCAGGCTTCACTCTAGGGCCTTGATCCACCAGATAGAATAGTTAGGGCCTTAGAAGTCAGCGCCAGAAGCATAAAATTCAATAAAGATGCAACAGTTTTTCCATCGTATAGCAGGAATAACTGCAAACAGTGTGAAAGTACTGGTCATTTCTA
This sequence comes from Calliopsis andreniformis, assembly GCF_051401765.1. Lineage (NCBI taxonomy): Eukaryota > Metazoa > Arthropoda > Insecta > Hymenoptera > Andrenidae > Calliopsis > Calliopsis andreniformis. The sequence goes on along the minus strand of NW_027480423.1, from coordinate 6,678,337 downwards.
CGTTCCGGGTAACCTAGGCCTCACTCTATGGCGTTGTTCCACCAGATTGAATAGTTAGGGCCTAAGAAATCACCGCCAGAAGCATAAAATACAATATAAATATAACAGATTTTCCATCGTATAGAACGAATAATAGCAACCAGTGTGAAAGTTAACGTCATTTCTACTTTCCGTGCAACCTAGGCTTCACCCTAGGGCGTTGCTCCAATAGATTGAATAGTTAGGGCCTTAGAAGTCAACGCCCGATGCATAAAATACAAAATAAGAAGAACAGTTTTTCCATCGTGTAAAACGAATAATAGCAACCAGTGTGAAAGTTACGGTCATTTCTACGTTCCGGGCAACCTAGGCTTCACTCTAGGGCGTTGCTCCACCAGATCGAATAGTTAGGGCCTTAGAAGTCAACGCCCGAAGCATAAAATGCAAAATAAATAGAACAGTTTTTCCATTGTATAAAACGAATAACTGTAACCAGTGTGAAAGTACTGGTCATTTCTACGTTCCGGGCAACCTAGGCTTCACTGTAGGGCGTTGCTCCACCAAATCGAATAGTTAGGGCCTTAGAAGTCAACGCCCGAAGCATAAAATACAATATAAGTACAACAGTTTTTCCATCGTATAAAATGAATGATTGCGAACATTGTGAAAGTAATGGTCATTTCTACGTGCCCGGCAACCTACGTGTCACTCTAGGGCGTTGCTGCTCCACATCTGATAGCTACGGCCATAGGACTTAACGCCGGAAGCATAAAATACAATATAAATACTACAGCTTTGCCATCTTATAAAATGAATAATTGCAAACAGTGTGAAGGTAATGGTCATTTCTACGTTCCGGGTAACCTAGGCTTCAGTCTAAGGCCTTCCTCCACCAGATCGAACAGTTAGGGCCTTAGAAATCAACGCCAGAAGCATAAAATACCATAAAGATGCAACAGCTTTCCTTCGTATAACAGGAATAACTGCAAACAGTGTGATAGTACTGGTCATTACTACGTTCCGGTTAATCTAGGCTTCACTCTAGGGCGCTGCTCCACCAGATCGAGTAGCTAGGGACTAAGAATTCAACGCCAGAAGAATAAAATGCAATATAAGTACAACAGTTTTTCCATCGTATACAATGAGTAATTGCTACCAGTGTGAAAGTTATGGTCATTTCTACGTCCCGGGCAACCTAGGCTTCACTGTAGAGTGATGCTCCACAAGATCGAATAGGTAGTGCCTTAGAAGGCAACGACAGAAGCATAATATACAACATAAATATAACAGTTTTTCGATCGTATAAAACGAATAATAGCAATCAGTGTGATAGTTGTGGTCATTTCTACGTTCCGGGCTACCTAGGCTGCACTCTAGGGCGTTGCTCCACCAGATCGAATAGGTAGGGCCATAGAAGTCAACGCCAGAAGCATAAAACACAATAAAAATGCAACAGTTTTTCCATCGTATAGCATGACTAATTGCAACCAGTGCGAAAGTAATGATCATTTCTACGTTCCGGGCAACCTAGGCTTCACTCTAGGGCGTTTCTCCACCAGACCAAGCAGTTAGGGCCTTAGAAGTCAACGCCCGAAGCATAAAATGCAAAATAAATATAACAGCTTTTCCATCGTATGAAACGGATAACAGCAACCAGTCTGAAAGTACTGGACATTTCTACGTTCCGGGTAACCTAGGTTTCACACTAGGGCGTTGCTCCACCAGATTGAATAGTTAGGGCCTTAGAAGTCAACGCCCGAAGCATAAAATGCAATAAAAATACAACATTTTGTCCATCGTATAATATGATTAATTGCAACCAGTTTGAAAGTGATGGTCATTTCTACGTTCCGGGCAACCTAGGCTTCACTCTAGGGCGTTGCTCCACTAGATCGAATAGCTAGGGCCATAGAAGTCAACGCCAGAAGCATAAAATACGATATAAATACAACAGCTTTTTCCATCGTATAAAAGAAAATAATTGCAAACTGTTTGAAGGTAATGGTCATTTCTACGTTCCGGGAAACCTAGGCTTCACTCTAGGGCGTTGCTCCACCAGATCGAATAGTTAGGTCCTTAGAATTCAACGCCCGAAGCATAAATTATAAAATAAATAGAACAGTTCTTCCATTGTATGAAACGAATAATTGCAACCAGTGTAAAAGTTATGGACATTTCTACGTTCCGGGCAACCTAGGCTTCACCGTAGGCCGTTGTTCCACCAGATCGAAGAGTTAGGGCCTAAGAAGTGAACGCCAGAAGCATAAAATACAATATAAATACAACAGTTTTTCCATCATATAAAACGAATGATAGCAACCAGTGTGAAAGCTGTGGTCATTTCTACGTTCCGGGCAACCTAGGCTGCACTCTAGGGCGTTGCTCCACCAGATCGAATAGTTAGGGCCTTAGAAGTCAACGCCCGAAGCGTAAAATACAAAATAAATAAAACAGTTTTTCCATCGTATAAAACGAAAAATTGCAAACAGTGTGAAAGATATGGACATTTCTACGATCCGGGCTGCCTAGGCTTCCCTCTATGGCGTTCTTCCACCACATCGAATAGCAACGGCCTCAGAAGTCAACGCCAGAAGCATAAGATACGATATAAATACAACAGCTTTTCCATCGTATAAAACGAATAATAGCAACCAGTGTGAAAGTTATGGTCATTTCTACGTTCCGGGCAACCTAGGCTTCGCTCTAGGGCGTTGCTCCACCAGATCAAACCGTTAGGGCCTTAGAAGTCAACGCCCGAAGCATTAAATACAAAATAAATAGAACAGTTTTTCCATTGTATAAAACGAATAATTGCTACCAGTGTAAAAGTTATGGTCATTTCTACGTTCCGGGCAACCTGGGCTACACCCGAGGGCGTTGTTCCACCAGATCGCATAGTTAGGGCCTAGGAAGTGATCGCCAGAAGCATTAGATACAATATAAATACAACAGTCTTTCCATCCTATAACAGGAATAATTGCAGCCCGTGTGAAAGTGATGGTCATTTCTACGTTCCAGGCAAACTATGCTTCACACTAGGGCGTTGTTCCACCAGATCGAATAGCTAGGGCCTAAGAAGTCAACGCCAGAAGCATAAAATACAATATAAATATAACAGTTTTTCCATCGCATAAAACGAATAATAGCAACCAGTGTGAAAGTTATGGTCCTTTCTACGTTCCAGGCAACCTAGGCTTCACTCTAGGGCGTTGTTCCACCAGATCGAATAGTTAGGGCCTAAGAAGTCAACGCCAGAAGCATAAAATACGATATAAATACAACAGCTTTTCCATCGTATAAAACGAATAATTGCAACCAGAGTGAAAGTTATGGTCACTTATACGTTCCGGACAACCTACGCTTCACTCTGGAGCGTTGCTCCATCAGATCGCATAGTCAGGGACTTAGGATTCATCGCCAGAAGCATAAAATACAATATAAGTACAACAGTTTTTCCATCGTATAAAATGAATAATTGCAAACATTGTGAAAGTAATGGCCATTTCTACGTTCCGGGCAATCTAGCCGTCACACTAGGTCGTTGCTCCGCCACATCTAATAACTACGGCCTTAGAAGTCAACGCCAGGAGCTTAAAATACAATATAAATACAACAGCTTTTCCATCGTATATAATGTATATTTGCAAACAGTGTGAAAGTAATGGTCATTTCTAAGTTCCGGGCAACCTAGGCTTCACTCAAGGGCGTTGTTCCACCAGATCGCATAGTTAGGGCCTAGGAAGTGATCGCCAGCAGCATTAGATACAATATAAATACAACAGTCTTTCCATCCTATAACAGGAATAATTGCAGCCCGTGTGAAAGTTATGGTCATGTTTACGTTCCGGGCAACCTAGGCTTCACCCTAGGGCATTGTTCCATCAGATCGAATAGTTAGGCCCTAAGAAGTGAACGCCAGAAGCATAAAATACAATATAAATACAACAGTTTTTCCATCGCAGAAAACGAATAATTGCAACCAGTGTGAAAGTTATGACCATTTCTATATTCCGTGCAACCTAGGCTTCACTCTAGGGCGTTGCTCCACCAGATCGAATAGTTAGGTCCTTAGAAGTCAACGCCAGAAGCATAGAATACGATATAAATACAACAGCTTTTCCATGGTATAAAAGGAATAATTGCAAACAGTGTGAAAGTAATGGTCATTTCTACGTTCCGGGCAACCTAGGCTTCACTCAACGGCGTTGTTCCACCAGATCGAATAGTTAGGGCCTAAGAAGTCAACACCAGAAGAATAAAATACGATATAAATACAACAGCTTTTCCATCGTATTAAATGAATAATTGCAAACTGTGTGAAAGTAGTGGTCATTTCTGCGTTCCGAGCAACCTAGGCATCACTCTAGGGCGGTGCTCCACCATATCGAATAGCTACGGCCTTAGAAGCCTACGCCTGATGCATAAAATACAATAAAAATACAACAGTCTTTTCATCGTATAACCGGAATAATTGCAACATGCGTGAAGGTAATGATCATTTCGGCGTTTCGGGCATCCTAGACTTAACTCTGAGGCATTGCTGCACCAGCTTGAATAGTTAGGGCCTAAGGAGACAACGCCAGAAGCATAAAATACAATATAAATGCAACAGCTTTGCCACCGTATAAAATGAATAATTGCAAACAGTGTGAAAGATATGGACATTTCTACGTTCCGGGCAACCTAGGCTTCACTCTATGGCGTTCTTCCACCACATCGAATAGCTACGGCATCAGAAGTCAACGCCTGAAGCATAAAATACAATATAAATATAACAGTTTTTCCATCGTATAAAACGAATAATAGCAACCAGTGTGATAGTTATGGTCATTTCTACGTTCCGGGCAACCTAGGCTTCACTCTAGGGAGTTGCTCCACCAGATCGAATAGTTAGGTCCTTAGAAGTCAACGCCAGAAGCATAAAATACGATATAAATACAGCAGTTTTTCCATCGTATAACACGAATAATTGCAACCAGTGTGAAAATTATGGTCATTTCTACATTCCGAGCAACCTAGGCTTCACTCTAGGGAGTTGCTCCACCAGATCGAATAGTTAGGTCCTTAGAAGTCAACGCCAGAAGCATAAAATACGATATAAATACAGCAGCTTTTCCATCGTATAAAAGGAATAATTGCAAACAGTGTGAAAGTAATGGTCATTTCTACGTTCCGAGTAACCTAGGCTTCACTCTAGGGCGTTGCTCCACTAGATCGAATAGCTAGGGCCATAGAAGTCTACGCCAGAAGCATAAAATACGATATAAATACAAAAGCTTTTCCATCGTATAAAAGGAATAATTGCAAACAGTGCGAAAGTAATGGTCATTTCTACGTTCCGGGCAACCTAGGCTTCACCCTAGGGCGTTGCTCCACCAGATTAAACAGTTAGGGCCTTAGAAGTCAACGCCCGAAGCATAAAATGCAAAATAAATACAACAGTTTTTCCATTGTATAAAACGAATAATTGCTACCAGTGTAAAAATTATGGTCATTTCTACGTTCCGGGCAACCTAGGCTTCACTCTAGGGCGTTGCTCCACTAGATCGAATAGCTAGGGCCTTAGAAGTCAACGCCAGAGTCATAAAATACAATATAAATACAACAGCTTTTCCATCGTAAAAAACGAATACTTGCAACCAGTGTGAAAGTTATGGTTATTTCTACATTGCGAGGAACCTAGGCTTCACTCTAGGGCGTTGCTCCACCAGATCGAATAGTTAGGTCCTTAGAAGTCACCGCCAGAAGAATAAAATACAAAATAAATACAACAGCCTTTACACCGTATAAAACGAATAATTGCAACCTGTGTGAAGGTTATGGTCATATCTACGTTCCGGGCAACCTAGCTTTCACTGTAGGGCGTTGCTCCACCAGATCAAACAGTTAGGTCCTTAGAAGTCAACGCCCGAAGCACAAAATACGAAATAAATAGAACAGTTTTCCCATTGTATAAAACGAATAATTGCTACCAGAGTAAAAGTTATGGTCATTTCTACGTTCCGGGCAACCTAGGCTTCATCCTTGGGCATTGTTCCATCAGATCGAACAGATAGGCCCTAAGAAGTGAACGCCCGAAGCATAAGATACGAAATAAATAGAACAGTTTTTCCATTGTATAAAACGAATAATTGCTACCAGTGTAAAGTTATGGTCATTTCTACGTTCCGGGCAACCTAGGCTTCACTCTAGGGCGGTGCTCCACCATATCGAATAGCAACGGCCTTAGAAGCCTACGCCTGAAGCATAAAATACAATAAAAATACAACGGTCTTTTCATCGTATAACAGGAATAATTGCAACAAGCGTGAAGGTAATGATCATTTCGGTGTTTCGGGCATCCTAGACTTAACTCTGAGGCATTGCTCCACCAGATCGAATAGTTATGGCCTAAGAAGTCAACGCCAGAAGCATAAACTACAATATAAATGCAACAGCTTTGCCACCGTATAAAATGAATAATTGCAAACAGTGTGAAAGATATGGACATTTCTACGTTCCGGGCAACCTAGGCTTCACTCTAGGGCGTTGCTCCACCAGATCAAACAGTTAGGGCCTTAGAAGTCAGCGCCCGAAGCATAAAATACAAAATAAATAGAACAGTTTTTCCATTGTATAAACCGAATAATTGCTACCAGTGTAAAAGTTATGGTCATTTCTACGTTCCGGGCAACCTAGGCTTCACCCTAGGGCGTTGTTCCACCAGATCGAATAGTTAGGGCCTAAGATGTGAACGTCAGAAGCATAAAATACAATATAAATAAAACAGTTTTTCCATTGTATAAAACGAATAATTGCAACCATTATGAAACTTATGGTCATTTCTACGTTCCGGGCAACCTAGGCTTCACCCTAGGGCGTTGTTCCACCAGATCGAATAGTTAGGGCCTAAGAAGTGAACGCCAGAAGCATAAAATGCAATAAAAATACAACAGTCTTTCCATCCTGTAACAGGAATAATTGCAACCCGTGTGAAAGTGATGGTCATTTCTACGTTCCAGGCAACCTAGACTTCCCTCTAGGGCGTTGCTCCACCAGATTGAATTGTTAGGGCCAAAGAAGTCAACGCCCGAAGCATAAAATACAGAATAAATAGAACAGTTTTTCCATCGTATAAAAGGAATAATTGTAGACAGTGTGAAAGTAATGGTCATTTCTACGTTCCGGGCAACCTTGGCTTCACTCTAGGGCGTTGCTCCACCAGATGAAACAGTTAGGGCCTTAGAAGTCCACGCCCGAAGCATAAAATACGAAATAAATAGAACAGTTTTTCCATCGTATAAAACGAATAATTGCTACCAGTGTAAAAGTTATGGTCATTTCTACGTTCCGGGCATCCTAGGCTTCACTCTAGGGCGGTGCTCCACCATATCGAATAGCAACGGCCTTAGAAGCCTACGCCTGAAGCATAAAATACAATAAAACTACAACGGTCTTTTCATCGTATAACAGGAATAATTGCAACAAGTGTGAAAGTAATGATCATTTCGGCGTTTCGGGCATCCTAGACTTAACTCTGAGGCATTGCTCCACCAGATCGAATAGTTAGGGCCTAAGAAGTGAACGCCAGAAGCATTAAACACAATATAAATACAACAGTTTTTCCATCGTATAAAACGAATAATTGCAACCAGTGTGGAAGTTATGGTCATTTCTACATTCCGAGCAACCTAGGCTTCACTCTAGGGCGTTGCTCCAACAGATCAAACAGTTAGGGCCTTAGAAGTCAGCGCCCGAAGCATAAAATACAAAATAAATAGAACAGTTTTTCCATTGTATAAAACGAATAATTGCTACCAGTGTAAAAGTTATGGTCATTTCTACGTTCCGCTCAACCTAGGCTTCACCCTAGGGCGTTGTTCCACTAGATCGAATAGCTAGGGCCTTAGAAGTCAACGCCAGAGGCATAAAATACAATATAAATACAACAGCTTTTCCATCGTAAAAAACGAATAATTGCAAACAGTGTGAAAGTAATTGTCATTTCTTCGTTCCGGGCAACCTAGGCTTCACTCTAGGGCGTTGCTCCACCAGATCAAACAGTTAGGGCCTTAGAAGTCAGCGCCCGAAGCATAAAATACAAAATAAATAGAACAGTTTTTCCATTGTATAAAACGAATAATTGCTACCAGTGTAAGAGTTATGGTCATTTCTACGTTCCGGGCATCCTAGGCTTCACTCTAGGGCGGTGCTCCACCATATCGAATAGCAACGGCCTTAGAAGCCTACGCCTGAAGCATAAAATACAATAAAAATACAACGGTCTTTTCATCGTATAACAGGAATAATTGCAACAAGCGTGAAGGTAATGATCATTTCGGCGTTTCGGGCATCCTAGACTTAACTCTGAGGCATTGCTCCACCAGATCGAATAGTTAGGGCCTAAGAAGTGAACGCCAGAAGCATTAAACACAATATAAATACAACAGTTTTTCCATCGTATAAAACGAATAATTGCAACCAGTGTGGAAGTTATGGTCATTTCTACATTCCGAGCAACCTAGGCTTCACTCTAGGGCGTTGCTCCAACAGATTGAATAGTTAGGGCCTTAGAAGTCAACGCCCGAAGCATAAAATGCAATAAAAATACAACAGTTTTTCCATCGTATAACAGGATTAATTGCAACCAGTTTGAAAGTGATGGTCATTTCTACGTTCCGGGCAACCTAGGCTTCACTCTGGGGCGTTGCTCCACTAGATCGAATAGCTAGGGCCATAGAAGTCAACGCCAGAAGCATAAAATACGATATAAATACAACAGCTTTTCCATCGTAAAGATCGAATAATTGCAACCAGTGTGAAAGTTTTGGTTATTTCTACATTCCGAGCAACCTAGGCTTCACTCTAGGGCGTTGCTCCACCAGATCGAATAGTTAGGTCCTTAGAAGTTAACGCCAGAAGCATAAAATACGATATAAATACAACAGCTTTTGCATCGTATAAAAGGAATAATTGCAAACAGTGTGAAAGTAATTGTCATTTCTACGTTCCGGGCAACCTAGGCTACACCCTAGGGCGTTGCTCCACCAGATCAAACAGTTAGGCCCTAAGAAGTGAACGCCAGAAGCATAAAATACAATATAAATACAACAGTTTTTCCATCGCAGAAAACGAATAATTGCAACCAGTTTGAAAGTGATGGTCATTTCTACGTTCCGGGCAACCTAGGCTTCACTCTGGGGCGTTGTTCCACTAGATCGAATAGCTAGGGCCTTAGAAGTCAACGCCAGAGGCATAAAATACAATATAAATACAACAGCTTTTCCATCGTAAAAAACGAATAATTGCAAACAGTGTGAAAGTAATTGTCATTTCTTCGATCCGGGCAACCTAGGCTTCACCCTAGGGCGTTGCTCCACCAGATCAAACAGTTAGGGCCTTAGAAGTCAGCGCCCGAAGCATAAAACACAAAATAAATAGAACAGTTTTTCCATTGCATAAAACGAATAATTGCTACCAGTGTAAAAGTTATGGTCATTTCTACGTTCCGGGCATCCTAGGCTTCACTCTAGGGCGGTGCTCCACCATATCGAATAGCAACGGCCTTAGAAGCCTACGCCTGAAGCATAAAATACAATAAAAATACAACGGTCTTTTCATCGTATAACAGGAATAATTGCAACAAGCGTGAAGGTAATGATCATTTCGGCGTTTCGGGCATCCTAGACTTAACCCTGAGGCATTGCTCCACCAGATCGAATAGTTAGGGCCTAAGAAGTGAACGCCAGAAGCATTAAACACAATATAAATACAACAGTTTTTCCATCGTATAAAACCAATAATTGCAACCAGTGTGGAAGTTATGGTCATTTCTACGTTCCGGGCAACCTAGGCTTCACTCTAGGGCGTTGCTCCACTAGATCGAATAGCTAGGGCCATAGAAGTCAACGCCAGAAGCATAAAATACGATATAAATACAACAGCTTTTGCATCGTAAAGATCGAATAATTGCAACCAGTGTGAAAGTTATGGGTATTTCTACATTCCGAGCAACCTAGGCTTCACTCTAGGGCGTTGCTCCACCAGATCGAATAGTTAGGTCCTTAGAAGTTAACGCCAGAAGCATAAAATACGATATAAATACAACAGCTTTTGCATCGTATAAAAGGAATAATTGCAAATAGTGTGAAAGTAATTGTCATTTCTACGTTCCGGGCAACCTAGGCTTCACCCTAGGGCGTTTCTCCACCAGATCAAACAGTTAGGCCCTAAGAAGTGAACGCCAGAAGCATAAAATACAATATAAATACAACAGTTTTTCCATCGCAGAAAACGAATAATTGCAACCAGTGTGAAAGTTATGGTCATTTCTATATTCCGAGCAACCTAGGCTTCACTCAAGGGCGTTACTCCACCAGATCGAATAGTTAGGTCCTTAGAAGTCAACGCCAGAAGCATAGAATACGATATAAATACAACAGCTTTTCCATGGTATAAAAGGAATAATTGCAAACAGTGTGAAAGTAATGGTCATTTCTACGTTCCGGGCAACCTAGGCTTCACTCTATGGCGTTCTTCCACCACATCGAATAGCTACGGCATCAGAAGTCAACGCCTGAAGCATAAAATACAATATAAATATAACAGTTTTTCCATCGTATAAAACGAATAATAGCAACCAGTGTGATAGTTATGGTCATTTCTACGTTCCGGGCAACCTAGGCTTCACTCTAGGGCGTTGCTCCACCAGATCAAACAGTTAGGGCCTTAGAAGTCAGCGCCCGAAGCATAAAATACAAAATAAATAGAACAGTTTTTCCATTCTATAAAACGAATAATTGCTACCAGTGTAAAAGTTATGGTCATTTCTACGTTCCGCTCAACGTAGGCTTCACCCTAGGGCGTTGTTCCACTAGATCGAATAGCTAGGGCCTTAGAAGTCAACGCCAGAGGCATAAAATACAATATAAATACAACAGCTTTTCCATCGTAAAAAACGAATAATTGCAAACAGTGTGAAAGTAATTGTCATTTCTTCGTTCCGGGCAACCTAGGCTTCACTCTAGGGCGTTGCTCCACCAGATCAAACAGTTAGGGCCTTAGAAGTCAGCGCCCGAAGCATAAAATACAAAATAAATAGAACAGTTTTTCCATTGCATAAAACGAATAATTGCTACCAGTGTAAAAGTTATGGTCATTTCTACGTTCCAGGCAACCTAGGCTTCACCCTAGGGCGTTGTTCCACCAGATCGAATAGCTAGGGCCTAAGAAGTGAACGCCAGAAGCATAAAATACAATATAAATACAACAGTTTTTCCATCGTAAAAAACGAATAATTGCAAACAGTGTGAAAGTAATTGTCATTTCTTCGTTTAGGGCAACCTAGGCTTCACTGTAGGGCGTTGCTCCACCAGATCAAACAGTTAGGGCCTTAGATGTCAATGCCCGAAGCATAAAGTACAAAATAAAAAGAACAGTTTTTCAATTGTATAAAACGAATAATTGCTACTAGTGTAAATGTTATGGTCATTTCTACGTTCCGGGCAACCTAGGCTTCACCCTAGGGCGTTGTTCCACCAGAACGAATAGTTAGGGCCTAAGAAGTGAACGCCAGAAGCATAAAATACAATATAAATACAACAGTTTTTCCATCGTATAAAACGAATAATTGCAGCCAGTGTGAAAGCTATGGTAATTTGTACATTCCGAGCAACCTAGGCTTCACTCTAGGGCGTTGCTGCAACAGAGTGAATAGTCAGGGCCTTAGACGTCAACGCCCGAAGCATAAAATGCAATAAAAATACAACAGTTTTTCCATCGTATAACAGGATTAATTGCAACCAGTTTGAAAGTGATGGTCATTTCTACGTTCCGGGCAACCTAGGCTACACTCTAGGGCGTTGCTCCACTAGATCGAATAGCTAGGGCCTTAGAAGTCAACGCCAGAGTCATAAAATACAATATAAATACAACAGCATTTCCATCGTAAAAAACGAATAATTGCATCCAGTGTGAAAGTTATGGTTATTTCTACATTGCGAGCAACCTAGGCTTCACTCTAGGGCGTTGCTCTACCAGATCGAATAGTTAGGTCCTTAGAAGTCACCGGCAGAAGAATAAAATACAAAATAGATACAACAGCCTTTACAACGTATAAAACGAATAATTGCAGCCTGTGTGAAGGTTATGGTCATATCTACGTTCCGGGCAACCTAGGCTTCACTGTAGGGCGTTGCTCCACCACATCAAACAGTTAGGTCCTTAGAAGTCAAGGCCCGAAGCATAAAATGCAATAAAAATACAACAGTTTTTGCATCGTATAAAACGAATAATTGCAACCATTATGAAACTTATGGTCATTTCTACGTTCCGGGCAACCTAGGCTTCACCCTAGGGCATTGTTCCACCAGATCGAATAGCTAGGGCCTTAGAAGTCAACGCCAGAAGCATAAAATACAATATAAATACAACAGCTTTTCCATCGCATAAAAGGAATAATTGCAAACAGTGTGAAAGTAATGGTCATTTCTACGTTCCGGGCAAACTAGGCTTCACCCTAGGGCGTTGCTCCACCAGATTAAACAGTTAGGGCCTTAGAAGTCAACGCCCGAAGCATAAAATGCAAAATAAATAGAACAGTTTTTGCATTGTATAAAACGAATAATTGCTACCAGCGAAAAAGTTATGGTCATTTCTACGTTCCGGGCAACCTAGGCTTCACCCTAGGGCGTTGTTCCACCAGATCGAATAGTTAGGGCCTAAGAAGTGAACGTCAGAAGCATAAAATACAATATAAATACAACAGCTTTTCCATCGTATAAAACGAATAATTGCAGCCAGTGTGAAAATTATGGTCATTTCTACATTCCGAGCTACCTAGGCTTCACTCTAGGGCGTTGCTCCAACAGATTGAATGGTTAGGACCTTAGAAGTCAACGCCAGAAGCATAAAATACGTTATAAATACAACAGCTTTTGCATCGCATAAAAGGAATAATTGCAAACAGTTTGAAAGTCATGGTCATTTCTACGTTCCGGGCAACCTAGGCTTCACTCTAGGGCGATGCTCTACCAGATCGAATAGTTAGGTCCTTAGAAGTCACCGGCAGAAGAATAAAATACAAAATAGATACAACAGCCTTTACAACGTATAAAACGAATAATTGCAGCCTGTGTGAAGGTTATGGTCATATCTACGTTCCGGGCAACCTAGGCTTCACTGTAGGGCGTTGCTCCACCACATCAAACAGTTAGGTCCTTAGAAGTCAAGGCCCGAAGCATAAAATGCAATAAAAATACAACAGTTTTTCCATCGTATAAAACGAATAATTGCAACCATTATGAAACTTATGGTCATTTCTACGTTCCGGGAAACCTAGGCTTCACCCTAGGGCATTGTTCCACCAGATCGAATAGCTAGGGCCGTAGAAGTCAACGCCAGAAGCATAAAATACAATATAAATACAACAGCTTTTCCATCGCATAAAAGGAATAATTGCAAACAGTGTGAAAGTAATGATCATTTCTACGTTCCGGGCAAACTAGGCTTCACCCTAGGGCGTTGCTCCACCAGATTAAACAGTTAGGGCCTTAGAAGTCAACGCCCGAAGCATAAAATGCAAAATAAATAGAACAGTTTTTCCATTGTATAAAACGAATAATTGCTACCAGTGAAAAACTTATGGTCATTTCTACGTTCCGGGCAACCTAGGCTTCACCCTAGGGCGTTGTTCCACCAGATCGAATAGTTAGGGCCTAAGAAGTGAACGTCAGAAGCATAAAATACAATATAAATACAACAGCTTTTCCATCGTATAAAACGAATAATTGCAGCCAGTGTGAAAGTTATGGTCATTTCTACATTCCGAGCTACCTAGGCTTCACTCTAGGGCGTTGCTCCAACAGATTGAATGGTTAGGACCTTAGAAGTCAACGCCAGAAGCATAAAATACGTTATAAATACAACAGCTTTTGCATCGTATAAACGGAATAATTGCAAACAGTGTGAAAGTAATTGTCATTTCTATATTCTGAGCAACCTAGGCTTCACACTAGGGCGTTGCGCCACCAGATCAAACAGATAGGTCCTTAGATGTCAACGCCAGAAGCATACAATACGATATAAATACAACAGCTTTTCCATGGTATAACAGGATTAATTGCAACCAGTTTGAAAATGATGGTCATTTCGACGTTCCGGGCAACCTAGACTTCACTCTAGGGCGTTGTTCCACCAGATCGAATAGTTAGGTCCTTAGAAGTCAACGCCAGAAGCATAAAATACGTTATAAATACAACAGCTTTTGCATCGTATAAAAGGAATAATTGCAAACAGTGTGAAAGTAATTGTCATTTCTATATTCTGAGCAACCTAGGCTTCACTCTAGGGCGTTGCTCCACCAGATGAAACAGTTTGGGCCTTAGAAGTCAACGCCCGAAGCATAAAATACGAAATAAATAGAACAGTTTTTCCATTGTATAAAACGAATAATTGCTACCAGTGTAAAAGTTATGGTCATTTCTACGTTCCGGGCATCCTAGGCTTCACTCTAGGGTGGTGCTCCACCATATCGAATAGCAACGGCCTTAGAAGCCTACGCCTGAAGCATAAAATACAATAAAAATACAACGGTCTTTTCATCGTATAACAGGAATAATTGCAACAAGCGTGAAAGTAATGATCATTTCGGCGTTTCGGGCATCCTAGACTTAACTCTGAGGCATTGCTCCACCAGATCGAATAGTTGGGGCCTAAGAAGTGAACGCCAGAAGCATTAAACACAATATAAATACAACAGTTTTTCCATCGTATAAAACGAATAATTGCAACCAGTGTGAAAGCTATGGTCATTTGTACATTACGAGCAACCTAGGCTTCACTCTAGGGCGTTGCTCCAACAGATTGAATAGTCAGGGCCTTAGAAGTCAACGCCCGAAGCATAAAATGCAATAAAAATACAACAGTTTTTCCATCGCATAACAGGATTAATTGCAACCAGTTTGAAAGTGATGGTCATTTCTACGTTCCGGGCAACCTAGGCTTCACTCTAGGGCGTTGCTCCACCAGATCGAATAGCTAGGTCCTTAGAAGTCAACGCCAGAAGCATAAAATACGATATAAATACAACAGCTTTTCCATGGTATAAAATGAGTAATTGCAAACAGTGTGAAAGTAATGGTCATTTATACGTTCCGGGCAACCTAGGCTTCACTCTACGGCGTTGTTCCACCAGATCGAATAGTTAGGGCCTAAGAAGTCAACACCAGAAGAATAAAATACAAAATAAATACAACAGCCTTTATACCGTATAAAACGAATAATTGCAACCTGTGTGAAGGTTATGGTCATATCTACGTTCCTGGCAACCTAGGCTTCACTGTAGGGCGTTGCTCCACCAGATCGAAGTGTTAGGGCCTAAGAAGTCAACGCCCGAAGCATAAAATACGATATAAATGCAACAGCTTTTCCATCGTATTAAATAAGTAATTGCAAACTGTGTGAAAGTAGTGGTCATTTCTGCGTTCCGAGCAACCTAGGCTTCACTCTAGGGCGGTGCTGCACCATATCGAATAGCTACGGCCTTAGAAGCCTACGCCTGAAGCATAAAATACAATAAAAATACAACAGTCTTTTCATCGTATAACCGGAATAATAGCAACATGCGTGAAAGTAATGTTCATTTCGGCGTTTCGGGCATACTAGACTTAACTCTGAGGCATTGCTCCACCAGATTGAATAGCTAGGGCCTATGGAGTCAACGCCAGAAAAATAAAATACGTTATAAATACAACAACTTTTGCATCGTATAAAAGGAATTATTGCAAACAGTGTGAAAGTAATTGTCATTTCTACGTTCCCGGCAACCTAGGCTTCACCATAGGGCGTTGTTCCACCAGATCGAATAGTCAGGGCCTAAGAAGTGAACGCCAGAAGCATAAAATGCAATAAAAATACAACAGTCTTTCCATCCTATAACAGGAATAATTGCAACCCGTGTGAAAGTGATGGTCATTTGTACGTTCCAGGGAACCTAGGCTTCACTCTAGGGCGTTGCTCCACCAGTTCGAATTGTTAGGGCCAAAGAAATCAACGCCCGAAGCATAAAATACAAAATAAATAGAACAGTCTTTCCATTGTATAAAACGAATAATTGCTACCAGTGTTAAAGTTATGGTCATTTCTACGTTCCGGGCAACCTAGGCTTCACTCTAGGGCGTTGCTCCACCAGATCGAATAGTTAGGTCCTTAGAAGTCAACGCCAGAAGCATAAAATACGATATAAATACAACAGCTTTTCCATGGTATAAAATGAGTAATTGCAAACAGTGTGAAAGTAATGGTCATTTCTACGTTCCCGGCAACCTAGGCTTCACTCTACGGCGTTGTTCCACCAGATCGAATAGTTAGGGCCTAAGAAGTCAACACCAGAAGAATAAAATACAAAATAAATACAACAGCCTTTACACCGTATAAAACGAATAATTGCAACCTGTGTGAAGGTTATGGTCATATCTACGTTCCGGGCAACCTAGGCTTCACTGTAGGGCGTTGCTCCACCAGATCGAAGTGTTAGGGCCTAAGAAGTCAGCGCCCGAAGCATAAAATACGATATAAATACAACAGCTTTTCCATCGTATTAAATAAGTAATTGCAAACTGTGTGAAAGTAGTGGTCATTTCTGCGTTCCGAGCAACCTAGGCTTCACTCTAGGGCGGTGCTGCACCATATCGAATAGCTACGGCCTTAGAAGCCTACGCCTGAAGCATAAAATACAATAAAAATACAACAGTCTTTTCATCGTATAACCGGAATAATAGCAACATGCGTGAAAGTAATGATCATTTCGGCGTTTCGGGCATACTAGACTTAACTCTGAGGCATTGCTCCACCAGATTGAATAGTTAGGGCCTAAGGAGTCAACGCCCGAAGCATAAAATACAAAATAAATAGAACAGTTTTTCCATTGTATATAACGAATAATTGCTACCAGTGTAAAAGTTATGGTCATTTCTACGTTCCGGGCAACCTAGGCTTCACTCTAGGGCGTTGCTCCGCCAGATCGAATAGTTAGGTCCTTAGAAGTCAACGCCAGAGGCATAAAATACGATATAGATACAACAGCTTTTCCATGGTATAAAATGAGTAATTGCAAACAGTGTGAAAGTAATGGTCATTTCTACGTTCCGGGCAACCTAGGCTTCACTCTAGGACGTTGCTCCACCAGATCGAATAGTTAGGGCCTATGAAGTCAACGCCAGAAGCATAAAATACAATAAAGGTGCAACAGTTTTTCCATCGTATAACAGGAATAATTGCAACCAGTGTTTAGGTAATGGTATGTTTTACGTTCCGGGCAACCTAGGCTTCACTCTAGGGCGGTGCTCCACCAGATCAAATAGTTACGGCCTAAGAAGTCAACGCCAGAAGCATAAATTACAATATAAGTACAACAGCTTTTCCATCGTACATAATGTATATTTGTAAACAGTGTGGAAGTAATTGTCATTTCTACGTTCCGGGCAACCTAGGCTTCACGCTAGAGTGTTGCTCCACCAGATGGAATAGCTAGGGCCTTGGAAGTCAACGCCCGAAGCATAAAATGCAAAATAAATAGAACAGTTTTTCCATTGTATAAAACGAATGACTGCAACCAGTGTGAAAGTACTGGTCATTTCTACGTTCTCGGTAACCTATGTTTCACTCTAGGGCGTTGCTCCACCATATCGAATAGCTAGGGACTTAGAATTTAACGCCAGAAGGATAAAATACAATACAAGTACAACAGTTTTTTCATCGTATAAAATGAATAATTGCAGACATTGTGAAAGTAATGGTCATTTCTACGTTCCGGGCAACCTAGGCTTCACTCTAGGGCGTTGCTCCACCAGACCGAATAGCTAGGGACTTAGAATTCAATGCCAGAAGAATAAAATGCAATATAAATAGAACAGCTTTTCCATCGTTTAAAAAGAATAATAGCAACCAGTGTGAAAGTTATGGTCATTTCTACGTTCCGAGCAACCTAGCCTTCACTCTAGGGCGCGCTCCACCAGATCGAATAGTTAGGGCTTTAGAAGTCAATGCCCGAAGCATAAAATACAATAAAGATGAAAGAGTTTTTCCATCGCATAACAGGAATAATTTCCACCAGTGTGAAGGTAATGGTATGGTCTACGTTCCGGGCAACCTGGGCTTCACTCTAGGGCGTTGCTCCACTAGATCGAATAGCTGGGGCCTTAGAAGTCAACGCCAGAGGCTTAAAATACAATATAAATACAACAGCTCGTCCATTGTAAAAAACGAATAATTGCAACCAGTGTGAAAGTTATGGTTATTTCTACATTCCGAGCAACCTAGGCTTCACTCTAGGGCGTTGCTCCACCAGATCGAATAGTTAGGTCCTTAGAAGTCAACGCCAGAAGCATAAAATACGATATAAATACAACAACATTTGCATCGTATAAAAGGAATTATTGCAAACAGTGTGAAAGTAATTGTCATTTCTACGTTCCGGGCAACCTAGGCTTCACCCTAGGGCGTTGTTCCACCAGATCGAATAGTCAGGGCCTAAGAAGTGAACGCCAGAAGCATAAAATGCAATAAAAATACAACTGTCTTTACATCCTATAACAGGAATAATTGCAACCCGTGTGAAAGTGATGGTCATTTGTACATTCCAGGGAACCTAGGCTTCACTCTGGTGCGTTGCTCCACCAGATGGAATTGTTAGGGCCAAAGATGTCAACGCCCGAAGCATAAAATACAAAATGAATAGAACAGATTTTCCATTGTATAAAACGAATAACTGCAACCAGTGTGAAAGTACTGGTCATTTCTGCGTTCCGGGCAACCTAGGCTTCACCCTAGGGCGTTGTTCCACCAGATGGAATAGTTAGGGCCTTAGAAGTCAACGCCAGAAGCATAAAATACGATATAAATACAACAGATTTTCCATCGTATAAAACGAATAATTGCAACCAGTGTGAGAGTTCTGGTCATTTCGACGTTCCGGCAACCTAGGCTTCACTCTAGGGTGTTGCTCCACCAGATCGAATAGTTAGGGCCTTAGAAGTCAACACCATGAGCATAAGATACAATAAAAATACAACAGTCTTTTCATCGTATAAAACGAATAATTGCAACCAGTGTGAAAGTTATGGTCATTTCGACGTTCCGGCAACCTAGGCTTCACTCTAGGGTGTCGCTCCACCAGATCGAATAGCTAGGGCCTTAGAAGTCAACGCCAGGAGCATAAGATACAATCAAAATACAACAGTCTTTTCATCGTATTACAGGAATAATTGCAATAAGCGTGAAAGTAATGATCATTTCGGCGTTTCGGGCATCCTAGACTTAACTCTGGGGCATTGCGCCTCCAGATCGAATAGTTAGGGCCTAAGAAGTCAATGCCAGAAGCATAAAATACAATATAAATACAACAGCTTTGCCATCGAATAAAATGAGTAATTGCAAACAGTGTGAAAGATATGGTCATTTCTACGTTCCGGGCAACCCAGGCGTCACTCTAGGGCGTTGCTCCACCACATCTAATAGCTACGGCCTTAGAAGTCAACGCCAGAAGAATAAAATACAATAAAGATGCAGCAGCTTTTGCATCGTATAAAACGAATAATTGCAACCAGTGTGAAAGTTATGGTCATTTCTACTTTCCGGGCAACCTAGGCTTCACCCTAGGGCGTTGCTCCAACAGATTGAAAAGATAGGACCTTAGAGGTCAATGCCCGAAGCATAAAATGCAATAAAAGTACAACAGCTTTTCCATCATATAACAGGAATAATTGCAACCAGTGTGAAAGTAATGGTCATTTCTACGTTCCGGTCAACGTAGGTTTCACTTTAGGGCGTTGATCCACCAGAGGGAATAGTTAGGGCCTAAGAAGTCAGCGCCAGAAGCATAAAATACAATATAAATACAACAGCTTTTCAATCGTATAAAACGAATAATTGCAACCAGTGTGAAAGTTATGGACATTTCTACATTCCGGCCAACCTAGGCTTCACCCAAGGGCGTGGCTCCACGAGGTCGAATAGTTAGGGCCTTAGAAGTCATCGCCAGAAGCATAAAATACAATAAAGATGCAACCGTTTTTCCATCGTTTTACAGGAATAACTGCAACCAGTGTGAATGTACTGGTCATTTCTACGTTCCGGGCAACCTAGGCGTCACTCTAGGGCGTTGCTCCACCAGATCGAATAGGTAGGGCCATAGAAGTCAACGCCAGAAGCATAAAATACAACAAAAATGCAATAGTTTTTCCATCGTATAGCATGACTAATTGCAACCAGTGCGAAAGTAATGATCATTTCTACGTTCCGGGCAACCTAGTCTTCACACAATGGCGTTGCTCCACAAGATCAAACAGTTAGGGCCTTAGAAGTCAACGCCAGAAGCATAAAATACGATATAAATACAACAACATTTGCATCGTATAAAAGGAATTATTGCAAACAGTGTGAAACTAATTGTCATTTCTACGTTCCGGGCAACCTAGGCTTCACCCTAGGGCGTTGTTCCACCAGATCGAATAGTCAGGGCCTAAGAAGTGAACGCCAGAAGCATAAAATGCAATAAAAATACAACTGTCTTTCCATCCTATAACAGGAATAATTGCAACCCGTGTGAAAGTGATGGTCATTTGTACATTCCAGGGAACCTAGGCTTCACTCTGGGGCGTTGCTCCACCAGATGGAATTGTTAGGGCCAAAGATGTCAACGCCCGAAGCATAAAATACAAAATGAATAGAACAGATTTTCCATTGTATAAAACGAATAACTGCAACCAGTGTGAAAGTACTGGTCATTTCTGCGTTCCGGGCAACCTAGGCTTCACCCTAGGGCGTTGTTCCACCAAATGGAATAGTTAGGGCCTTAGAAGTCAACGCCAAAAGCATAAACTACAAAATAAATACAACAGTCTTTCCTTCGTATAAATCGAATAATTGCAACCTGTGTGATGGTTATGGACATATCTACGTTCCGCGCAACCTAGGCTTCACTGTAGGGCGTTGCTCCACCAGATCGAATAGTTAGGGCCTAAGAAGTCAACGCCAGAGGCATAAAATAGAATAAAGACGCAACAGTTTTTCCATCGTATAACAGGAATAACTGCAAACAGTATGAAAGTACTGGTCATTTCTACGTTCCGGGTAACCTAGGTTTCACTCTAGGGCGTTGCTCCACCAGATCGTATAGTTAGGGCCTATGAAGTAAACGCCATAAGAATAAAATACAATATAAATATACCAGTTTTTCAATCGTATAAACCGAATAATAGCAACCAGTTGTCTAGGTTATGGTCATTCCAACGTTCCTGGCAATCTAGGCTTCACTCTAGGGCGTTGCTCCACCAGATCAATCAGTTAGGGCGTTAGAAGTCAACGCCCGAAACATAAAATGCAAAATAAATAGAATAGCTTTTCCATTGTATAAAACGAATAATTGCTACCAGTGTGAAAGTTATGGTCATTTCTACGTTCCGGGCAACCTAGGCTTCACCCTAGGGCGTTGTTCCACCAGATCGAATAGTTAGGGCCTAAGAAGTGAACGCCAGAAGCATAAAATACAATATAAATACAACAGTTTTTACACTCCATAAAACAGATAATTGAAACCAGTATGAAAGTTATGGTCATTTCTACGTTCCGGGCAACCTAGGCTTCACTCTAGGGCGTTGCTCCACCAGATCGAATGGTTAGGTCCTAAGAAGTCAACGCCAGAAGCATAAAATACGATATAAATACAACAGCTTTTCCATCGTATAAAACGAATAATTGCAACCAGTGTGAAAGTAATGGTCATTTCTACGTTCCGCGCTACGTAGGTTTCACTCTACGGCGTTGATCCACCACATCTAATAGCTACGGCCTTAGAAGTCAACGCCAGAAGAATAAAATACAATAAAGGTGCAACAGCTTTTGCATCGTATAAAACCAATAATTGCAGCCAGTGTGAAAGTTATAGTCATTTCTACTTTCCGGGCAACCTAGGCTTCACCCTAGGGCGTTGCTCCACCAGATGGAATAGCTAGGGCCCAAGAAGTCAACGCCAGAAGCATAAAATAGAATAAAGACGCATCAGGTTTTCCATCGTATAACAGGAATAACTGCAAACAGTATGAAAGTACTGGTAATTTCTACGTTCCGGGTAACCTAGGTTTCACTCTAGGGCGTTGCTCCACCAGATCGTATTGTTAGGGCCTATGAAGGCAACGCCATAAGAATAAAATACAATATAAATATACCAGTTTTTCAATCGTATAAAACGAATAATAGCAACCAGTTGTCTAGGTTATGGTCATTCCAACGTTCCTGGCAATCTAGGCTTCACTCTAGGGCGTTGCTCCACCAGATCAATCAGTTAGGGCGTTAGAAGTCAACGCCCGAAACATGAAATGCAAAATAAATAGAATAGCTTTTCCATTGTATAAAACGAATAATTGCTACCAGTGTGAAAGTTATGGTCATTTCTACGTTCCGGGCAACCTAGGCTTCACTCTAGGGCGTTGCTCCACCAGATCGAAAGGTCAGGTCCTAAGAAGTCAACGCCAGAAGCATAAAATACGATATAAATACAACAGCTTTTCCATCGTATAAAACGAATAATTGCAACCAGTGTGAAAGTAATGGTCATTTCTACGTTCCGCGCAACGTAGGTTTCAC
The DNA here is from genome assembly GCF_051401765.1 of Calliopsis andreniformis. NCBI lineage: Eukaryota > Metazoa > Arthropoda > Insecta > Hymenoptera > Andrenidae > Calliopsis > Calliopsis andreniformis. Next base: position 6,655,738 of record NW_027480423.1, on the reverse strand, counting down.
TCTACGGCGTTGTTCCACCATAGGGAATAGTTAGGGCCTAACAATTCAACGCCATAGGAATAAAATACAATATAAGTACAACAGTTTTTTCATCGTATGAAATGAATAATTGCAAACATTGTGAAAGTAATGGTCATTTCTAGGTTCCGGTCAACCTAGGCGTCACTCTGGGGCGTTGCTCCACCACACCGAATAGCTACGGTCTTAGAAGTCAACGCCAGAAGCATAAAATACGATATAAATACAACAGCTTTTCCATCGTATAAAACGAATAATTGCAAACAGTGTGAAAGTTACGGTGATTTCTACGTTCCGGGCAGCCTAGGTTTCATTCTAGGGCGTTGCTCCACCAGATCGAATAGCTAGGGCCTTAGAAGTCAGCGCCCGAAGCATAAAATACGAAATAAATAGTACAGTTTTTCCATCGTATTAAACGAATAATTTCCACCAGTGTGGAAGTTATGGTCATTTCTACGTTCCGGGCAACCCAGGCGTCACTCTAGGGCGTTGCTCCACCACATCTAATAGCTACGGCCTTAGAAGTCAACGCCAGAAGAATAAAATACAATAAAGATGCAGCAGCTTTTGCATCGTATAAAACGAATAATTGCAACCAGTGTGAAAGTTATGGTCATTTCTACTTTCCGGGCAACCTAGGCTTCACCCTAGGGCGTTGCTCCAACAGATTGAAAAGATAGGACCTTAGAGTTCAATGCCCGAAGCATAAAATGCAATAAAAGTACAACAGCTTTTCCATCATATAACAGGAATAATTGCAACCAGTTTGAAAGTGATGATCATTTCTTCGTTCCGGGCAACTTAGGCTTCACGCTAGGGCGTTGTTCCACCATATCGAACAGTTACGGCCAAAGAAGTCAACGCCAGAAGCATAAAATACAATATAAATATGACAGTTTTTCCATTGTATAAAACGAATAATAGCAACCAGTGTGAAAGTTATGGCCATTTCGAGGCTCCGGGCTACCTAGGCTGCACTCTAGGGCGTTGCTCCACCAGATCGAATAGGTAGGGCCATAGAAGTCAACGCCTGAAGCATAAAATACAACAAAAATGCAATAGTTTTTCCATCGTATAGCATGACTAATTGCAACCAGTGCGAAAGTAATGATCATTTCTACGTTCCGGGCAACCTAGTCTTCACACAATGGCGTTGCTCCACAAGATCAAACAGTTAGGGCCTTAGAAGTCAACGCCCGAAGCATAAAATACAGAACAAAAAGAACAGTTTTTCCATCGTATAAAACGAATAATAGCAACCAGTGTGAAAGTTATGGTCATTTCTACGTTCCGGGCAACCTAGGCTTCACCCCAGGGCGTTGTTCCAACAGATCGAATAGTTAGGGCCTAAGAAGTGAACGCCAGCAGCATAAAATACAGTATAAATACAACAGTTCTTCCATCCTATAAAACGAATGATTGCAACCAGTATGAAAGTTCTGGTCATTTCTACGTTCCGGGCAACCTAGGCTTCACTCTATGGCGTTCTTCCACCACATCGAATAGCTGCGGCCTCAGAAGTCAACGCCTGAAGCATAAAATACAATAAAAATACATCAGTCTTTCCATCCTATAACAGGAATAATTGCAACCCGTGTGAAAGTTGTGGTCATTTCTACGTTCCGGGCAACCTAGGCATCACCATAGGGCGTTGTTCCACCAGATGGAATAGTTAGGGCATAAGAAGTCAACGCCAGAAGCATAAAATACAATATAAATACAACAGTTTTTCAATCGTATAAAACGAGTAATTGCAACCAGTATGAAAGTTAACGTCATTTCTACCTTCCGGGCAACCTAGGCTTCACCCTAGGGCGTTGCTCCAACAGATTGAATAGTTAGGGCCTTAGAAGTCAATGCCGGAAGCATAAAATGCAATAAAAATACAACAGTTTTTCCATCATATAACAGGAATAATTGCTACCAGTGTAAAAGCTATGGTCATTTCTACGTTCCGGGCAACCTAGTCTTCACCCTAGGGCGTCGCTCCAACAGATTGAATAGTTAGGGCCTTAGAATTCAACGCCAGAAGCATAAAATACAATATAAATACAACATTTTTTCAATCGTATAAAACGAGTAATTGCAACCAGTATGAAAGTTAACGTCATTTCAACCTTCCGGGCAACCTAGGCTTCACCCTAGGGCGTTGCTCCAGCAGATTGAATAGTTAGGGCCTTAGAAGTCAACGCCCGAAGCATAAAACACAAAATAAATACTACAGTTTTTCCATTGTATAAAACGTATAATTGCCACCGGTGTGAAAGTTATGGTCATTTATACGTTCCGGGCAACCTAGGCTTCACTCTAGGGCGTTGCTCCACCACATCGAATAGCTACGGCCTTAGAAGTCAACGCCAGAAGCATAAAAAACAGTATAAATACAAGAGTTTTTCCATTGTATAGCATGACCAATTGCAACCAGTGCGAAAGTAACGATCATTTCGACGTTTCGGGCATCCTAGACTTAACTCTGAGGCGTTGCTCCACCAGATCGAAGAGTTAGGGTCTAAGAAGTCAACACCGTAGGCTTAAAATACAATATAAAGACAACTGCTTTGCCATCGTAGAAATCGAATAATTGCAACCTGTGTGAGGGTTATAGTCATATCTACGTTCCGGGCAACCTTGGCTTCACTGTAGGGTGTTGCTCCACCAGATCGAATAGGTAGGGCCTTAGAAGTCAACGCCCGAAGCATAAAATACAAAATAAACAGAACAGTTTTTCCATTGTATAAAACGAATAATTGCAACCAGTGTAAAAGTTATGGTCATTTCTACGTTCCGGGCAACCTAGGCTTCACCCTAGGGCGTCGCTCCAACAGATTGAATAGTTAGGGCCTTAGAAGTCAACGCCCGACGCATAGAATGCAATAAAAATGCAACAGTTTTTCCATCGTATAAAAGGATTAATTGCAACCAGTATGAAAGTCATGGTCATTTCTACTTTCCGGGCAACCTAGGCTACACCCTAGGGCGTTGCTCCAACAGATTGAATAGTTAGGGCCTTAGAAGTCAATGCCGGAAGCATAAAATGCAATAAAAATACAACAGTTTTTCCATCATATAACAGGAATAATTGCAACCAGTTTGAAAGTGATGGTCATTTCTACGTTCCGGGAAACCTCGGCTTCACTCTAGGGCGTTGCTCCGCCAGATCGAATAGTTAGTGCATTAGAAGTCAACGCCAGAAGCATAAAATACAATATAAATACAACATTTTTTCCATCGTATAAAACGAATAATTGCAAACATTGCGAAAGTAATGGTCATTTCTACGTTCCGAGCATCCTAGGCTTCACTCTAGGGCGGTGCTCCACCATATCGAATAGCTACGGCCTTAGAAGCCTACGCCTGAAGCATAAAATACAATCCAAATACAACAGCCTTTTCATCGTATAACAGGAATAATTTCAACAAGCGTGAAAGTAATGATCATTTCGGCGTTTCGGGCATCCTAGACTTAACTCTGAGGCATTGCTCCACCAGATCGAATAGTTAGGGCCTAAGAAGAAAACGCCAGAAGCATAAAATACAATATAAATACAACAGTTTTTCCATCGTATAAAACAAATAATTGCAACCAGTATGAAACTTATGGTCATTTCTACGTTCCGGGGCAACCTAGGCTTCACTCTATGGCGTTCTTCCACCACATCGAATAGCTGCGGCCTCAGAAGTCAATGCCTGAAGCATAAAATACAATAAAAATACAACAGTCTTTCTATCCTATAACAGGAATAATTGCAACCCGTGTGAAAGTGATGGTCATTTGTACGTTCCAGGCAACCTAGGCGTCACTCTAGGGCGTTGTTCCACCAGATCGAATTGTTAGGGCCCAAGAAGTCAACGCCAGGAGCATAAGATACATAATAAATATAACAGTTTTTCCATCGTATAGAACGAATAATAGCATCCAGTGTGAAAGTTATGGTCATTTCTACGTTCCGGGCAACCTAGGCTTCACTCTAGGGCATTGCTCCACCAGATCAAACATTTAGGGCCTTAGAATTCAACGCCCGAAGCATAAAATACAATAAAAATACAACAGTCTTTCCATCCTATAACAGGAATAATTGCAACCAGTTTGAAAGTGATGGTCACTTCTACGTTCCGGGCAGCCTAGGCTTCACTCTAGGGCGTTGCTCCAGCAGATCGAATAGCTAGGGCCTTAGAAGTCAACGCCCGAAGCATAAAATGCAATAAAAATACAACAGTTTTTCCATCGTATAAAACGAATAATTGCAACCAGTGTAAAAGTTGTGGTCATTTCTACGTTCCGGGCAACCTAGGCATCACCATAGGGCGTTGTACCACCAGATGGAATAGTTAGGGCATAAGAAGTCAACGCCAGAAGCATAAAATACAATATAAATACAACAGTTTTTCAATGGTATAAAACGAGTAATTGCAACCAGTATGAAAGTTAACGTCATTTCTACCTTCCGGGCAACCTAGGCTTCACCCTAGGGCGTTGCTCCAACAGATTGAATAGTTAGGGCCTTAGAAGTCAACGCCCGAAGCATAAAATACGAAATAAATAGTACAGTTTTTCCATTGTATAAAACGTATAATTGCTACCGGTGTGAAAGTTATGGTCATTTCTACGTTCCGGGCAACCTAGGCTTCACTCTACGGCGTTGCTCCACCACATCGAATAGCTACGGCCTTAGAAGTCAACGCCAGAAGCATAAAATACTGTATAAATACAACAGTTTTTCCATTGTATAGCATGACCAATTGCAACCAGTGCGAAAGTAACGATCATTTCGACGTTTCGGGCATCCTAGACTTAACTCTGAGGCGCTGCTCCACCAGATCGAAGAGTTAGGGTCTAAGAAGTCAACACCGGAAGCTTAAAATACAATATAAAGACAACTGCTTTGCCATCGTAGATATCGAATAATTGCAACCTGCGTGAAGGTTATGGTCATATCTACGTTCCGGGCAACCTAGGCTTTACTCTAGGGCGTTGCTTCACCAGATCAAATAGCTAGGGCCTTAGAAGTCAACGCTCGAAGCATAAAATACAAAATATATAGAACCGTTTTTCCATTGTATAAAACGTATAATTTCTACCGGTGTGAAAGTTATGGTCATTTCTACGTTCCGGGCAACCTAGGCTCCACCCTAGGGCGTTGTTCCACCAGATGGAATAGTTAGGGCCTTAGAAGTCAATACCCGAAGCATAAAATACAATAAAAATACAACAGTTTTTCCATCATATAACAGGAATATTTGCTACCAGTGTAAAAGTTGTGGTCATTTCTACGTTCCGGGCAACCTAGGCATCACCATAGGGCGTTGTTCCACCAGATGGAATAGTTAGGGCATAAGAAGTCAACGCCAGAAGCATAAAATACAATATAAATACAACAGTTTTTCAATCGTATAAAACGAGTAATTGCAACCAGTATGAAAGTTAACGTCATTTCTACCTTCCGGGCAACCTAGGCTTCACCCTAGGGCGTTGCTCCAACAGATTGAATAGTTAGGGCCTTAGAAGTCAATGCCGGAAGCATAAAATGCAATAAAAATACAACAGTTTTTCCATCATATAACAGGAATAATTGCAACCAGTTTGAAAGTGATGGTCACTTCTACGTTCCGGGAAACCTCGGCTTCACTCTAGGGCGTTGCTCCGCCAGATCGAATAGTTAGTGCGTTAGAAGTCAACGCCAGAAGCATAAAATACAATTTAAATACAACAGTTTTTCCATCGTATAAAACGAATAATTGCAAACATTGCGAAAGTAATGGTCATTTCTACGTTCCAAGCATCCTAGGCTTCACTCTAGGGCGGTGCTCCACCATATCGAATAGCTGCGGCCTCAGAAGTCAACGCCTGAAGCATAAAATACAATAAAAATACAACAGTGTTTCCATCCTATAACAGGAATAATTGCAACCCGTGTGAAAGTGATGGTCATTTGTACGTTCCAGGCAACCTAGGCTTCACTCCAGGGAGTTGATCCACCAGATCGAATTGTTAGGGCCTAAGAAGTCAACGCCAGAAGCATAAGATACATAATAAATATAACAGTTTTTCCATCGTATAGAACGAATAATTGCCACCAGTATGAAACTTACGGTCATTTCTACTTTCCGAGCAACCTAGGCTTCACCCTTGGGCGTTGCTCCAACAGATTGAATAGTTAGGTCCTTAGAAGTCAACGCCCGAAGCATAAAATGCAGTAAAAATACAACAGTGTTTCCATCATATAACAGGAATAATTGCAACCAGTTTGAAACTGATGGCCAATTCTACGTTCCGCGCAACCTACGCTTCACTCCAGGGCGTTGCTCCACCAGATCGAATAGATACGGCCTAAGAAGTCAACGCCAGAAGCATAAAATACGATATAAATACAACAGCTTTTCCATCGTATAAAACGAATAATTGCAACTAATGTGACAGTTATGGTCATTTCTACATTCCGGGCAACCTAGGCTTCACTCTAGGGCGTTGCTCCACCAGATCAAACAGTTAGGGCCTTAGAAGCCAATGCCCGAAGCATTAAATACAAAATAAATAGAACAGTTTTTCCATTGTATAAAACGAATAATTGCTACCGGTGTAAAGTTATGGTCATTTCTACGTTCCGCGCAACCTAGGCTTCACTCGAGGGCGTTGCTCCACCAGATCGAATAGATACGGCCTAAGAAGTCAACGCCAGAAGCATAAAATACAATATAAATACAACAGCTTTGCCATCGTATAAAATGAATAATTGCAAACAGTGTGAAAGATATAGACATTTCTACGTTCCGGGCAACCTAGGCTTCACTCTATGGCGTTCTTCCACCACATCGAATAGCTATGACCTCAGAAGTCAACTCCTGAAGCATAAAATACGATATAAATACAACAGCTTTTCCATCGTATAAAAGGAATAATTGCAAACAGTGTGAAATTAATGGTCACTTCTACGTTCCGGGCAACCTAGGCTTCACTCTACGGCGTTGTTCCACCAGATCGACTAGTTAGGGCCTAAGAAGTCAACGCCAGGAGCATAAAATACAATATAAATATAACAGTTTTTCCATCGTATAAAACGAATAATAGCAACCAGTGTGAAAGTTATGGTCATTTCTACGTTCCGGGCAACCTAGGCTTCACTCTAGGGCGTTGCTCCACCAGGTCAAACAGGTAGGACCTTAGAAGTCAACGCCCGAAGCATAAAATACAAAATAAATAGAACAGTTTTTCCATTGTATAAAACGAATAATTGCTACCAGTGTAAAAGTTATGGTCATTTCTACGTTCCTGGCAACCTAGGCTTCACCTTAGGCCGTTGTTCCACCAGATCGAATAGTTAGGGCCTAAGAAGTGAACGCCAGAAGCATAAAATACAATATAAATACAACAGTTTTTCCATCGTATAAAACGAATAATTGCATCCAGTATGAAACTTAAGGTCATTTCTACTTTCCGAACAACCTAGACTTCACCCTAGGGCGTTGCTCCAACAGATTGAATAGTTAGGGCCTTAGAAGTCAGCGCCCGAATCATAAAATGCAATAAAAATACAACAGTGTTTCCGTCATATAACAGGAATAATTGCAACCAGTTTGAAAGTGATGGCCAATTGTACGTTCCGGGCAACCTAGGCTTCACTCTATTGCGTTGCTCCACCAGATCGAATAGATACGGCCTAAGAAGTCAACGCCAGAAGCATAAAATACGATATAAATACAACAGCTTTTCCATCGTATAAAACGAATAATTGCAACTAATGTGACAGTTATGGTCATTTCTACATTCCGGGCAACCTAGGCTTCACTCTAGGGCGTTGCTCCACCAGATCAAACAGTTAGGGCCTTAGAAGCCAATGCCCGAAGCATTAAATACAAAATAAATAGAACAGTTTTTCCATTGTATAAAACGAATAATTGCTACCGGTGTAAAGTTATGGTCATTTCTACGTTCCGCGCAACCTAGGCTTCACTCGAGGGCGTTGCTCCACCAGATCGAATAGATACGGCCTAAGAAGTCAACGCCAGAAGCATAAAATACAATATAAATACAACAGCTTTGCCATCGTATAAAATGAATAATTGCAAACAGTGTGAAAGATATAGACATTTCTACGTTCCGGGCAACCTAGGCTTCACTCTATGGCGTTCTTCCACCACATCGAATAGCTATGACCTCAGAAGTCAACTCCTGAAGCATAAAATACGATATAAATACAACAGCTTTTCCATCGTATAAAAGGAATAATTGCAAACAGTGTGAAATTAATGGTCACTTCTACGTTCCGGGCAACCTAGGCTTCACTCTACGGCGTTGTTCCACCAGATCGACTAGTTAGGGCCTAAGAAGTCAACGCCAGGAGCATAAAATACAATATAAATATAACAGTTTTTCCATCGTATAAAACGAATAATAGCAACCAGTGTGAAAGTTATGGTCATTTCTACGTTCCGGGCAACCTAGGCTTCACTCTAGGGCGTTGCTCCACCAGGTCAAACAGGTAGGACCTTAGAAGTCAACGCCCGAAGCATAAAATACAAAATAAATAGAACAGTTTTTCCATTGTATAAAACGAATAATTGCTACCAGTGTAAAAGTTATGGTCATTTCTACGTTCCTGGCAACCTAGGCTTCACCTTAGGCCGTTGTTCCACCAGATCGAATAGTTAGGGCCTAAGAAGTGAACGCCAGAAGCATAAAATACAATATAAATACAACAGTTTTTCCATCGTATAAAACGAATAATTGCATCCAGTATGAAACTTAAGGTCATTTCTACTTTCCGAACAACCTAGACTTCACCCTAGGGCGTTGCTCCAACAGATTGAATAGTTAGGGCCTTAGAAGTCAGCGCCCGAATCATAAAATGCAATAAAAATACAACAGTGTTTCCGTCATATAACAGGAATAATTGCAACCAGTTTGAAAGTGATGGCCAATTGTACGTTCCGGGCAACCTAGGCTTCACTCTATTGCGTTGCTCCACCAGATCGAATAGTTAGTGCCTTAGAAGTCAACGCCAGAAGCATAAAATACAATATAAATACAACAGTTTTTCCACCGTATAAAACGAATAATTGCAACCAGTATGAAACTTATGGTCATTTCTACTTTCCGAGCAACCTAGGCTTCACTCTAGGGCGTTGTTCCACCAGATCGAATAGTTAGGGCCTAAGAAGTCAACGCCAGAAGCATAAAATACAATATAAATGTAACAGTTTTTCCATCGTATAAAACGAATAATAGCAACCAGTGTGAAAGTTATGGTCATTTCTACGTTCCGGGCAACCTAGGCTTCACCCCAGGTCGTTGTTCCACCATATCGAATAGTTAGGGCCTAAGAAGTGAACGCCAGCAGCATAAAATACAATCTAAATACAACAGTTCTTCCATCATATAAAACTAATAATTGCAACCAGTATGAAAGTTATGGTCATTTCTACTTTCCGGGCAACCTAGGCTTCACTCTATGGCGTTCTTCCACCACATCGAATAGCTACGGCCTCAGAAGTCAACGCCTGAAGCATAAAATACGATAAAAATACAACAGTCTTTCCATCCTATAACAGGAATAATTGCAACCCGTGTGGAAGTGATGGTCATTTGTACGTTCCAGGCAACCTAGGCTTCACTCTAGGGCGTTATTCCACCAGATCGAATTGTTAGGGCCTTAGAAGTCAGCGCCCGAAGCATAAAATACAAAATAAATACAACAGTTTTTCCATCGTATAAAACGAATAATTGCAACCAGTATGAAAGATAACGTCATTTCTACTTTCCGGGCAACCTAGGCATCACCCTAGGGCGTTGCTCCAACAGATTGAATAGTTAGGGCCTTAGAAGTCAACGCCGGAAGCATAAAATGCAATAAAAATACAACAGTTTTTCCATCGTATAAAAGGATTAATTGCAACCAGTTTGAAAGTGATGGACATTTCTACGATCCGGGCAACCTAGGCTTCACTCTAGGGCGTTGCTCCACCAGATCGAATAACTAGGGCCTTAGAAGTCAACGCCAGAAGCATAAAATACAATATAAATACAACAGTTTTTCTATCATATAAAACGAGTAATTGCAACCAGTATGAAAGTTGTGGTCATTTCTACTTTCCGGGCAACCTAGGCTACACCCTAGGGCGTTGCTCCAACAGATTGAATAGTTAGGCCCTTAGAAGTCAATGCCCGAAGCATAAAATGCAATAACAATACAACAGTTTTTCCATCGTATAAAAGGATTAATTGCAACCAGTTTGAAAGTGATGGTCCTTTCTACGTTCCGGGCAACCTAGACTCACTCTAGGGCGTTGCTCCACCAGATAGAATAGTTAGGGCCTTAGAAGTCAACGCCAGAATCATAAAATACAATGAAGATGCAACAGCTTTTCCATCGTATTAAACGAATAATTTCAACCAGTGTGAATGTTATGGTCATTTCTACATTCCGAGCAACGTAGGCTTCACTCTAGGGCGTTGATCCAACAGATTGAATAGTTAGGGCCTTAGCAGTCAACGCCCGGGGCATAAAATACAATATAAATACAACAGTTTTTCCATCATATAACAGGAATAATTGCAACCAGTTTGAAAGTGATGGTCATTTCTACGTTCCGGGCAACCTAGGCTTCACTCTAGGGCGTTGCTCCACCAGATCGAATAGTTTGTGCCTTAGAAGTCAACGCCAGAAGCATAAAATACAATATAATTACAACAGTTTTTCCAACGTATAAAACGAATAATTGCAACCAGTATGAAAGTTATGGTCATTTCTACGTTCGGGGCAACCTAGGCTTCACTCTATGGCGTTCTTCCACTACATCGAATAGCAACGGCCTCAGAAGTCAACGCCTGAAGCATAAAATACAATAAAAATACAACAGTCTTTCCGTCCTATAACAGGAATAATTGCAACCCGTGTGAAAGTGATGGTCATTTGGACGTTCCAGGCAACCTAATCTTCACTCTAGGGCGTTGTTCCACCAGTTCGAATTGTTAGGGCCTATGAAGTCAACGCCAGAAGCATAAGATACAATATAAAGGTAACAGTTTTTCCATCGTATAGAACGAATAACAGCAACCAGTGTGAAAGTTATGGTCACTTCTACGTTCCGGGCAACCTAGGCTTCACTCTAGGGCGTTGCTCCACCAGATCAAACAGTTAGGGCCTTAGCAGTCAACGACCGAAGCATAAAATACAAAATAAATAGAACAGTTTTTCCATTGTATAAAACGAATAATAGCAACCAGTGTCAAAGTTATGGTCATTTCTACGTTCGGGCAACCTGGGCTTCAATCTAGGGCGTTGCTCCACCAGATCAAACAGCTAGGGCCTTAGAAGTCAACGCCCGAAGCATAAAATACAATATAGATATAACAGTTTTTCCATCGTATAGAACGAATAATAGCAACCAGTGTGAAAGTTAACGTCATTTCTACTTTCCGGGCAACCTAGGCTTCACCCTAGGGCGTTGCTCCAACAGATTGAATAGTTAGGGCCTTAGAAGTCAACGCCCGATGCATAAAATACAAAATAAATAGAACAGTTTTTCCATCGTGTATAACGAATAATTGCTACCGGTGTGAAAATTATGGTCATTTCTACGTTCCGGTCAACCTAGGCTTCACCATAGGGCGTTACTCCACCAGATCGAATAGTTAGGGCCTAAGATGTGAACCCAAGAAGCATAAAATACAATATAAATGCAACAGTTTTTCCATCATACAAAACGAATAATTGCAACCAGTATGAAAGCTAGGGTCATTTCTACTTTACGGGCAACCTAGGCTACACCCTAGGGCGTTGCTCTTACAGATTGAATAGTTAGGGCCTTAGAAGTTAATGCCCGAAGCATAAAATGCAATAAAAATACAACAGTTTTTCCATCGTATAAAAGGATTAATTGCAACCAGTTTGAAAGTGATGGTCATTTCTACGTTCCGGGCAACCTAGGCTTCACTGTAGGGCGTTGCTCCACCAGATCGAATAGCTAGGGCCTTAGAAGTCAACGCCCGAAGCATAAAATACAAAATAAATAGTACAGTTTTTCCATTGTATAAAACGTATAATTGCAACCGGTGTGAAAGTTATGGTCATTTCTACGTTCCGGGCAACCTAGGCTTCACTGTAGGGCGTTGCTGCACCAGATCGAATAGTTAGTGCCTTAGAAGTCAACGCCAGAAGCATAAAATACAATATAAACACATCAGTTTTTCCATCGTATAAAACGAATAATTGCTACCAGTATGGAAGTGATGGTCATTTCTACGTTCCGGGCAACCTAGGCCTTACTCTAGGGCGTTGCTCCACCAGATCGAATAACTAGGGCCTTAGAAGTCAACGCCAGAAGCATAAAATACAAAATAAATAGAACAGTTTTTCCATTGTATAAAACGAATAATAGCAACCAGTGTGAAAGTTATGGTCATTTCTACGTTCGGGCAACCTAGGCATCACCTAGGGCGTTGCTCCAACAGATTGAATGGTTAGGGCCTTAGAAGTCAACGCCCGAAGCATAAAATACAATATAAACACATCAGTTTTTCCATCGTATAAAACGAATAATTGCTACCAGTATGGAAGTGATGGTCATTTCTACGTTCCGGGCAACCTAGGCCTCACTCTAGGGCGTTGCTCCACCAGGTCGAATAGTTAGTGCCTTAGAAGTCAACGCCAGAAGCATAAAATACAATATAAATACAACAGTTTTTCCAACGTATAAAACGAATAATTGCAACCAGTATGAAAGTTATGGTCATTTCTACGTTCGGGGCCACCTAGGCTTCACTCTATGGCGTTCTTCCACTACATCGAATAGCAACGGCCTCAGAAGTCAACGCCTGAAGCATAAAATACAATAAAAATACAACAGTCTTTCCGTCCTATAACAGGAATAATTGCAACCCGTGTGAAAGTGATGGGCATTTGGACGTTCCAGGCAACCTAATCTTCACTCTAGGGCGTTGTTCCACCAGATCGAATTGTCAGGGCCTAACAGGTCAACGCCAGAAGCATAAGATACAATATAAAGGTAACAGTTTTTCCATCGTATAGAACGAATAATAGCAACCAGTGTGAAAGTTATGGTCACTTCTACGTTCCGGGCAACCTAGGCTTCACTCTAGGGCGTTGCTCCACCAGATCAAACAGTTAGGGCCTTAGCAGTCAACATCCGAAGCATAAAATATAAAATAAATAGAACAGTTTTTCCATCGTATAAAACGAATAATAGCAACCAGTGTGAAAGTTACGGTCATTTCTACGTTCCGGGCAACCTAGGCTTCACCCTGAGGCGTTGCTCCAACAGATCGAATAGTTAGTGCCTTAGAAGTCAACGGCCGAAGCATAAAATACAAGATAAATAGAACTGTTTTTCCATCTTATAAAACGAATAATTGCTACCGGTGTGAAAGTTATTTCCATTTCTACGTTCCGGGCAACCAAGGCTTCACCGTAGGGCGTTATTCCACCAGATGGAATAGTTAGGGCATAAGAAATCAAAGCCAGAAGCATAAAAGACGATATAAGTACAACAGTTTTTCCTTCGTATAAAATGTATAATTGCAAACATTGCGAAAGTAATGGTCATTTCTACGTTCCGGGAAACCTCGGCTTCACTCTAGGGCGTTGCTCCGCCCGATCGAATAGTCAGTGCTTTAGAAGTCAACGCCAGAAGCATAAAATACAATATAAATACAACAGTTTTTCCATCGTATAAAACGAATAATTGCAACCAGTATGAAAGTTAACGTCATTTCTACTTTCCGGGCAACCTAGGCTTCACCCTTGCGCGTTGCTCCAACAGATTGAATAGTTAGGGCCTTAGAAGTCAACGCCGGAAGCATAAAATGCAATAAAAATACAACAGTTTTTCCATCGTATAAAAGGATTAATTGCAACCAGTTTGAAAGTGATGGTCATTTCTACGTTCCGGGCAACCTAGGCTTCACTCTAGGGCTTTGTTCCTCCAGATTGAATAGTTAGGGCCTAAGAAATCAACGGCAGAAGCATAAAATACAATATAAATATAACTGGTTTTCCATCGTGTAAAACGAATAATTTCAACCAGTGTGAATGTTATGGTCATTTCTACATTCCGAACAACCTAGGCTTCAATCTAGCTCGTTGATCCACCAGATAGAATAGTGAGGGCCTTAGAAGTCAACGCCAGAAGCATAAAATTCAATAAAGATGCAACAGTTTTTCCATCATATAAATCGAATAATTGCAACCAGTATGAAAGTTAACGTCATTTTTACTTTCCGGGCAACCTAGGCTTCACCCTTGCGCGTTGCTCCTACAGATTGAGTAGTTAGGGCCTTAGAAGTCAATGCCCGAAGCATCAAATGCAATAAAAATACAACAGTTTTTCCACCATATAACAGGAATATTTGCAACCAGTTTGAAAGTGATGGTCACTTGTACGTTCCGGGCAACCTAGGCTTCACTCTAGGGCGTTGCTCCACCAGATCGAATAGCTAGGGCCTTAGAAGTCAAAGCCCGAAGCATAAAATACAAAATAAATAGTACAGTTTTTCCATTGTATAAAACGTATAATTGCTACCGGTGTGAAAGTTATGGTCATTTCTACGTCCCGGGCAACCTAGGTTTCACCCTAGGTCGTTGTTCCACCAGATGGAATAGTTAGGGCCTTAGAAGTGAACGCCAGCAGCATAAAATACAATATAAATACAACAGTTCTTCCATCATATAAAACGAATAATTGCAACCAGTATGAAAGTTATGGTCATTTCTACGTTCCGGGCAACCTAGGCTTCACCCTATGGCGTTCTTCCACCACATCGAATAGCTACGGCCTCAGAAGTCAACGCCTGAAGCATAAAATACGATAAAAATACAACAGTCTTTCCATCCTATAACAGGAATAATTGCAACCCGTGTGGAAGTGATGGTCATTTGTACGTTCCAGGCAATCTAGGCTTCACTCTAGGGCGTTGTTCCACCAGATCGAATTGTTAGGGCCTAAGAAGTCAACGCCAGAAGCATAAGATACAATATAAATATAACAGTTTTTCCATCGTATAGAACGAATAATAGCATCCAGTGTGAAAGTTATGGTCATTTCTACGTTCCGGGCAACCTAGGGTTCACCACAGGGCGTTGTGCCACCAGATCGAATAGTTAGGGCCTAAGAAGTGAACGCCAGCAGCATAAAATGCAATATAAATACAACAGTTTTTCCATCATATAACAGGAATAATTGCAACCAGTTTGAAAGTGATGGTCATTTCTACGTTCCGGGAAACCTCGGCTTCACTCTAGGGCGTTGCTCCGCCAGGTCGAATAGTTAGTGCATTAGAAGTCAACGCCAGAAGCATAAAATACAGTATAAATACAACAGTTCTTCCATCGTATAAAACGAATAATTGCAACGAGTATGAAAGTTAACGTCATTTCTACTTTCCGGGCAACCTAGGCTTCACTCTAGGGCGTTGATCCAACAGATTGAACAGTTAGGGCCTTAGGAGTGAACGCCCGAAGCATAAAATACAATATAAATATAACAGTTCTCCATCATATAACAGGAATAATTGCAACCAGTTTGAAAGTGATGGTCATTTCTACGTTCCGGGCAACCTAGGCTTCACTGCTAGGGCGTTGCTCCACGAGATCGAATAGTTAGTGCCTTAGAAGTCAACGCCAGAAGCATAAAATACAATATAAATACAACAGCCTTCCATCGTATAAAACGAATAATTGCTACCAGTATGGAAGTGATGGTCATTTCTACGTTCCGGGCAACCTAGGCCTCACTCTAGGGCGTTGTTCCTCCAGATTGAATAGTTAGGGCCTAAGAAATCAACGCCAGAAGCATAAAATACAATATAAATATAACAGTTTTTCCATCGTATAAAACGAATAATTTCAACCAGTGTGAATGTTATGGTCATTTCTACATTCCGAGCAACCTAGGCTACACTCTAGGGCGTTGGTCCACCAGAGAGAATAGTTCGGGCCTTAGAAGTCAACTCCAGAAGCATAAAATTCAATAAAGATGCAGCAGTTTTTCCATCGTATAGCAGGAATAATTGCAAACAGTGTGAAAGCACTGGTCATTTCTACGTTCCGGGTAACCTAGGCTTCACTCTAGGGCGTTGTTCCACCAGATCGAACAGTTAGGGCATAAGAAGGCAACGCCAGATGCATAAAATACAATATAAACACAACAGTTTTTCCATCGTATAA
This sequence comes from Calliopsis andreniformis, assembly GCF_051401765.1. Classification (NCBI taxonomy): domain Eukaryota; kingdom Metazoa; phylum Arthropoda; class Insecta; order Hymenoptera; family Andrenidae; genus Calliopsis; species Calliopsis andreniformis. The sequence continues at coordinate 6,639,542 of NW_027480423.1, read as the reverse complement.
AACGAATAATTGCTACCAGTATGGAAGTGATGGTCATTTCTACGTTCCGGGCAACCTAGGCCTCACTCTAGGGCGTTGTTCCACCAGATTGAATAGTTAGGGCCTAAGAAATCAACACCAGAAGCATAAAATACAATATAAATATAACAGTTTTTCCATCGTATAGAACGAATAATTTCAACCAGTGTGAATGTTATGGTCATTTCTATATTCCGAGCAACCTAGGCTACACTCTAGGGCGTTGATCCACCAGAGAGAATAGTTAGGGCCTTAGAAGTCAACGCCAGAAGCATAAAATTCAATAAAGATGCAACAGTTTTTCCATCGTATAGCAGGAATAATAGCGACCAGTGTGAATGTTATGGTCATTTCTACATTCCGAGCAACCTAGGCTTCACTCTACGGCGTTGGTCCAACAGATTGAATAGTTAGGGCCTTAGCAGTCAACGCCCGAAGCATAAAATACAATATAAATACAACAGTTTTTCCATCATATAGCAGGAATAATTGCAACCAGTTTGAAAGTGATGATCATTTCTACGTTCCGGGCAACCTAGGCTTCACTCTAGGGTGTTGCTCCACCAGATCGAATAGTTAGTGCCTTAGAAGTCAACGCCAGAAGCATAAAATACAATATAAATACAACAGTTTTTCCAACGTATAAAACGAATAATTGCAACCAGTATGAAAGTTATGGTCATTTCTACGTTCGGGGCAACCTAGGCTTCACTCTATGGCGTTCTTCCACTACATCGAATAGCAACGGCCTCAGAAGTCAACGCCTGAAGCATAAAATACAATAAAAATACAACAGTCTTTCCGTCCTATAACAGGAATAATTGCAACCCGTGTGAAAGTGATGGTCATTTGGACGTTCCAGGCAACCTAATCTTCACTCTAGGGCGTTGTTCCACCAGATCGAATTGTCAGGGCCTAAGAAGTAAACGCCAGAAGCATAAGATACAATATAAACACAACAGTTTTTCCAACGTATAAAACGAATAATTGCAACCAGTATGAAAGTTACGGTCTTTTCTACGTTCGGGCAACCTGGGCTTCACTCTAGGGCGTTGCTCCAACAGATTGAATAGTTAGGGCCTTAGAAGTGAACGCCCGATGCATAAAATACAAAATAAATAGAACAGTTTTTCCATCGTGTAAAACGAATAATTGCTACCGGTGTGAAAATTATGGTCATTTCTACGTTCCGGTCAACCTAGGCTTCACCACAGGGCGTTAGTCCACCAGATAGAATAGTTAGGGCCTAAGAAGTGAACCCCAGAAGCATAAAATACAATATAAATACAACAGCTTTTCCATCATACAAAACGAATAATTGCAACCAGTATGAAAGCTAGGGTCATTTCTACTTTACGGGCAACCTAGGCTACACCCTAGGGCGTTGCTCTTACAGATTGAATAGTTAGGGCCTTAGAAGTTAATGCACGAAGCATAAAATGCAATAAAAATACAACAGTTTTTCCATCATATAACAGGAATAATTGCAACCAGTTTGAAAGTGATGGTCATTTCTACGTTCCGGGCAACCTAGGCTTCACTCTAGGGCGTTGTTCCTCCAGATGGAATAGTTAGGGCCTAAGAAATCAACGGCAGAAGCATAAAATACAATATAAATATAACTGTTTTTCCATCGTGTAAAACGAATAATTTCAACCAGTGTGAATGTTATGGTCATTTCTACATTCCGAACAACCTAGGCTTCAATCTAGGTCGTTGATCCACCAGATAGAATAGTGAGGGCCTTAGAAGTCAACGCCAGAAGCATAAAATTCAATAAAGATGCAACAGTTTTTCCATCATATAAAACGAATAATTGCAACCAGTATGAAAGCTATGGTCATTTCTACTTTACGGGCAACCTAGGCTACACCCTAGGGCGTTGCTCCAACAGATTGCATAGTTAGGGCCTTAGAAGTCAACGCCGGAAGCATAAAATGCAATAATAATACATCAGTTTTTCCATCGTATAAAACGAATAATTGCAACCAGTATGAAAGCTATGGTCATTTCTACTTTACGGGCAACCTAGGCTACACCCTAGGGCGTTGCTCCACCAGATCGAATAGTTAGTGCCTTAGAAGTCAACGCCAGAAGCATAAAATACAATATAAACACAACAGTTTTTCCATCGTATAAAACGAATAATTGCTACCAGTATGTAAGTGATGGTCATTTCTACGTTCCGGGCAACCTAGGCCTCACTCTAGGGCGTTGTTCCACCAGATTGAATAGTTAGGGCCTAAGAAATCAACGCCAGAAGCATAAAATACAATATAAATATAACAGTTTTTCCATGGTATAAAACGAATAATTTCAACCAGTGTGAATGCTATGGTCATTTCTACATTCCGAGCAACCTAGGCTACACTCTAGGGCGTTGGTCCACCAGAGAGAATAGTTAGCGCCTTAGAAGTCAACGCCAGAAGCATAAAATTCAATAAAGATGCAGCAGTTTTTCCATCGTATAGCAGGAATAATTGCAAACAGTGTGAAAGCACTGGTCATTTCTACGTTCCGGGTAACCTAGGCTTCACTCTAGGGCGTTGTTCCACCAGATCGAACAGTTAGGGCATAAGAAGGCAACGCCAGATGCATAAAATACAATATAAACACAACAGTTTTTCCATCGTATAAAACGAATAATTGCTACCAGTATGGAAGTGATGGTCATTTCTTCGTTCCGGGCAACCTAGGCCTCACTCTAGGGCGTTGTTCCACCAGATTGAATAGTTAGGGCCTAAGAAATCAACGCCAGAAGCATAAAATACAATATAAATATAACAGTTTTTCCATCGTATAAAACGAATAATTGCAACCAGTATGAAAGTTATGGTCATTTCTACGTTCGGGGCAACCTAGGCTTCACTCTATGGCGTTCTTCCACTACATCGAATAGCAACGGCCTCAGAAGTCAACGCCTGAAGCATAAAATACAATAAAAATACAACAGTCTTTCCGTCCTATAACAGGAATAATTGCAACCCGTGTGAAAGTGATGGTCATTTGGACGTTCCAGGCAACCTAATCTTCACTCTAGGGCGTGGTTCCACCAGATCGAATTGTCAGGGCCTAAGAAGTCAACGCCAGAAGCATAAGATACAATATAAAGGTAACAGTTTTTCCATCGTATAGAACGAATAATAGCAACCAGTGTGAAAGTTATGGTCACTTCTACGTTCCGGGCAACCTAGGCTTCACTCTAGGGCGTTACTGCACCAGATCAAACAGTTAGGGCTTTAGCAGTCAACGACCGAAGCATAAAATACAAAATAAATAGAACAGTTTTTCCATTGTATAAAACGAATAATAGCAACCAGTGTGAAAGTTATGGTCATTTCTACGTTCGGGCAACCTGGGCTTCACTCTAGGGCGTTGCTCCAACAGATTGAATAGTTAGGGCCTTAGAAGTCAACGCCCGATGCATAAAATACAATATAAACACAACAGTTTTTCCATCGTATAAAACGAATAATTGCTACCAGTATGGAAGTGATGGTCATTTCTTCGTTCCGGGCAACCTAGGCCTCACTCTAGGGCGTTGTTCCACCAGATTGAATAGTTAGGGCCTAAGAAATCAACGCCAGAAGCATAAAATACAATATAAATATAACAGTTTTTCCATCGTATAAAACCAATAATTTCAACCAGTGTGAATGTTATGGTCATTTCTATATTCCGAGCAACCTAGGCTACACTCTAGGGCGTTGATCCACCAGAGAGAATAGTTAGGGCCTTAGAAGTCAACGCCAGAAGCATAAAATTCAATAAAGATGCAACAGTTTTTCCATCGTATAGCAGGAATAATAGCAACCAGTGTGAATGTTATGGTCATTTCTACATTCCGAGCAACCTAGGCTTCACTCTAGGGCGTTGGTCCAACAGATTGAATAGTTAGGGCCTTAGCAGTCAACGCCCGAAGCATAAATTACAATATAAATACAACAGTTTTTCCATCATATAGCAGGAATAATTGCAACCAGTTTGAAAGTGATGGTCATTTCTACGTTCCGGGCAACCTAGGCTTCACTCTAGGGTGTTGCTCCACCAGATCGAATAGTTAGTGCCTTAGAAGTCAACGCTAAAAGCATAAAATACAATATAAATACAACAGTTTTTCCAACGTATAAAACGAATAATTGCAACCAGTATGAAAGTTATGGTCATTTCTACGTTCGGGGCAACCTAGGCTTCACTCTATGGCGTTCTTCCACTACATCGAATAGCAACGGCCTCAGAAGTCAACGCCTGAAGCATAAAATACAATAAAAATACAACAGTCTTTCCGTCCTATAACAGGAATAATTGCAACCCGTGTGAAAGTGATGGTCATTTGGACGTTCCAGGCAACCTAATCTTCACTCTAGGTCGTTGTTCCACCAGATCGAACTGTCAGGTCCTAAGAAGTCAACGCCAGAAGCATAAGATACAATATAAAGGTAACAGTTTTTCCATCGTATAGAACGAATAATAGCAACCAGTGTGAAAGTTATGGTCACTTCTACGTTCCGGGCAACCTAGGCTTCACTCTAGGGCGTTACTCCACCAGATCAAACAGTTAGGGCCGTAGCAGTCAACGACCGAAGCATAAAATACAAAATAAATATAACAGTTTTTCCATCGTATAAAACGAATAATTTCAACCAGTGTGAATGTTATGGTCATTTCTACATTCCGAGCAACCTAGGCTACACTCTAGGGCGTTGGTCCACCAGAGAGAATAGTTAGTGCCTTAGAAGTCAACGCCAGAAGCATAAAATTCAATAAAGATGCAGCAGTTTTTCCATCGCATAGCAGGAATAATTGCAAACAGTGTGAAAGCACTGGTCATTTCTACGTTCCGGGTAACCTAGGCTTCACTCTAGGGCGTTGTTCCACCAGATCGAACAGTTAGGGCATAAGAAGGCAACGCCAGATGCATAAAATACAATATAAACACAACAGTTTTTCCATCGTATAAAACGAATAATTGCTACCAATATGCAAGTGATGGTGATTTCTTCGTTCCGGGCAACCTAGGCCTCACTCTAGGGCGTTGTTCCACCAGATTGAATAGTTAGGGCCTAAGAAATCAACGCCAGAAGCATAAAATACAATATAAATATAACAGTTTTTCCATCGTATAAAACCAATAATTTCAACCAGTGTGAATGTTATGGTCATTTCTATATTCCGAGCAACCTAGGCTACACTCTAGGGCGTTGATCCACCAGAGAGAATAGTTAGGGCCTTAGAAGTCAACGCCAGAAGCATAAAATTCAATAAAGATGCAACAGTTTTTCCATCGTATAGCAGGAATAATTGCAAACAGTGTGAAAGTACTGGTTATTTCTACGTTCCGGGTAACCTAGGCTTCACTCTAGGGCGTTGTTCCACCAGATCGAACAGTTAGGGCATAAGAAGGCAACGCCAGAAGCATAAAATGCAATATAAACACAACAGTTTTTCCATCGTATAAAACGAATAATTGCTACCAGTATGGAAGTGATGGTCATTTCTACGTTCCGGGCAACCTAGGCCTCACACTAGGGCGTTGTTCCACCAGATTGAATAGTTAGGGCCTAAGAAATCAACACCAGAAGCATAAAATACAATATAAATATAACAGTTTTTCCATCGTATAAAACGAATAATTTCAACCAGTGTGAATGTTATGGTCACTTCTATATTCCGAGCAACCTAGGCTACACTCTAGGGCGTTGATCCACCAGATCGAATAGTTAGTGCCTTAGAAGTCAACGCCTGAATCATAAAATACAATATAAATACAACAGTTTTTCCAACGTATAAAACGAATAATTGCAACCAGTATGAAAGTTATGGTCATTTCTACGTTCGGGGCAACCTAGGCTTCACTCTATGGCGTTCTTCCACTACATCGAATAGCAACGGCCTCAGAAGTCAACGCCTGAAGCATAAAATACAATAAAAATACAACAGTCTTTCCGTCCTATAACAGGAATAATTGCAACCCGTGTGAAAGTGATGGTCATTTGGACGTTCCAGGCAACCTAATCTTCACTCTAGGGCGTTGTTGCACCAGATCGAATTGTCAGGGCCTAAGAAGTCAACGCCAGAAGCATAAGATACAATATAAAGGTAACAGTTTTTCCATCGTATAGAACGAATAATAGCAACCAGTGTGAATGTTATGGTCATTTCAACATTCCCAGCAACCTAGGCTACACTCTAGGGCGTTGGTCCACCAGAGAGAATAGTTAGGGCCTTAGAAGTCAACGCCAGAAGCATAAAATTCAATAAAGATGCAACAGTTTTTCCATCGTATAGCAGGAATAATTGCAAACAGTGTGAAAGTACTGGTTATTTCTACGTTCCGGGTAACCTAGGCTTCACCCTAGGTCGTTGTTCCACCAGATGGAATAGTTAGGGCCTTAGAAGTCAACGCCCGAAGTATAAAATACAAAATAAATAGAACAGTTTTTCCATCGTATAAAACTAATAATTTCAACCAGTGTGAAAGTAATGGGCATTTCTACGTTCCGGACAACCTAGGCTTCACCCTAGGGCGTCGCTCCAACAGATTGAATAGTTAGGGCCTTAGAAGTCAACGCCCGACGCATAAAATGCAATAAGAATACAACAGTTTCTCCATCATATAACAGGAGTATTTGCAACCAGTTTGAAAGTGATGGTACTTGCTACGTTCCGGCCAACTTAGGCTTCACTCTAGGGCGTTGCTCCACCAGATCGAATAGTTAGTGCCTTAGAAGTCAATGCCAGAAGCATAAAATACAATATAAATACAACAGTTTTTCCATCGTATAAAACGAATAATTGCAACCAGTATGAATGATAACGTCATTTCTACTTTCCGGGCAACCTAGGCATCACCCTAGGGCGTTGCTTCAACAGATTGAATATTTAGGGCCTTAGAAGTCAACGCCCGAAGCATAAAATACAAAATAAGTAGAACAGTTTTTCCATCGTATAAAAGGATTAATTGCAACCAGTTTGAAAGTGATGGTCATTTCTACGTTCCGGGCAACCTAGGCTTCACCCTAGGGCGTTGCTCCACCAGATGGAATAGCTAGGCCATAAGAAGTCAACGCCAGAAGCATAAAATACGGTATAAATACAACAGCTTTCCATCGTATAAAATGTATAATTGCAAACATTGCGAAAGTAATGGTCATTTCTACGTTCCGGGCAACCTAGGCGTCACTCTAGTGCGTTGCTCCACCACATCTAATAGATACGGCCTTAGACGTCAACGACAGAAGCATAAAATACAATATAAATACAACATTTTTTCCATCATATAAAACGAATAATTGCAACCAGTATGAAAGCTATTGTCATTTCTACTTTACGGGCAACCTAGGCTACACCCTAGGGCGTTGCTCCTACAGATTGAATTGTTACGGCCTTAGAAGTCAATGCCCGAAGGATAAAATGCAATAAAAATACAACAGTTTCTCCATCATATAACAGGAGTATTTGCAACCAGTTTGAAAGTGATGGTACTTGCTACGTTCCGGGCAACTTAGGCTTCACTCTAGGGCGTTGCTCCACCAGATCGAATAGTCAGTGCCTTAGAAGTCAATGCCAGAAGCATAAAATACAATATAAATACAACAGTTTTTCCATCGTATAGAACGAATAATTGCTACCAGTATGGAAGTGATGGTCATTTCTACGTTCCGGGCAACCTAGGCCTCACTCTAGGGCGTTGTTCCACCAGATTGAATAGTTAGGGCCTAAGAAATCAACACCAGAAGCATAAAATACAATATAAATATAACAGTTTTTCCATCGTATAGAACGAATAATTTCAACCAGTGTGAATGTTATGGTCATTTCTATATTCCGAGCAACCTAGGCTACACTCTAGGGCGTTGATCCACCAGAGAGAATAGTTAGGGCCTTAGAAGTCAACGCCAGAAGCATAAAATTCAATAAAGATGCAACAGTTTTTCCATCGTATAGCAGGAATAATAGCAACCAGTGTGAATGTTATGGTCATTTCTACATTCCGAGCAACCTAGGCTTCACTCTACGGCGTTGGTCCAACAGATTGAATAGTTAGGGCCTTAGCAGTCAACGCCCGAAGCATAAAATACAATATAAATACAACAGTTTTTCCATCATATAGCAGGAATAATTGCAACCAGTTTGAAAGTGATGATCATTTCTACGTTCCGGGCAACCTAGGCTTCACTCTAGGGTGTTGCTCCACCAGATCGAATAGTTAGTGCCTTAGAAGTCAACGCCAGAAGCATAAAATACAATATAAATACAACAGTTTTTCCAACGTATAAAACGAATAATTGCAACCAGTATGAAAGTTATGGTCATTTCTACGTTCGGGGCAACCTAGGCTTCACTCTATGGCGTTCTTCCACTACATCGAATAGCAACGGCCTCAGAAGTCAACGCCTGAAGCATAAAATACAATAAAAATACAACAGTCTTTCCGTCCTATAACAGGAATAATTGCAACCCGTGTGAAAGTGATGGTCATTTGGACGTTCCAGGCAACCTAATCTTCACTCTAGGGCGTTGTTCCACCAGATCGAACTGTCAGGTCCTAAGAAGTCAACGCCAGAAGCATAAGATACAATATAAAGGTAACAGTTTTTCCATCGTATAGAACGAATAATAGCAACCAGTGTGAAAGTTATGGTCACTTCTACGTTCCGGGCAACCTAGGCTTCACTCTAGGGCGTTACTCCACCAGATCAAACAGTTAGGGCCGTAGCAGTCAACGACCGAGGCATAAAATACAAAATAAATATAACAGTTTTTCCATCGTATAAAACGAATAATTTCAACCAGTGTGAATGTTATGGTCATTTCTACATTCCGAGCAACCTAGGCTACACTCTAGGGCGTTGGTCCACCAGAGAGAATAGTTAGTGCCTTAGAAGTCAACGCCAGAAGCATAAAATTCAATAAAGATGCAGCAGTTTTTCCATCGCATAGCAGGAATAATTGCAAACAGTGTGAAAGCACTGGTCATTTCTACGTTCCGGGTAACCTAGGCTTCACTCTAGGGCGTTGTTCCACCAGATCGAACAGTTAGGGCATAAGAAGGCAACGCCAGATGCATAAAATACAATATAAACACAACAGTTTTTCCATCGTATAAAACGAATAATTGCTACCAATATGGAAGTGATGGTGATTTCTTCGTTCCGGGCAACCTAGGCCTCACTCTAGGGCGTTGTTCCACCAGATTGAATAGTTAGGGCCTAAGAAATCAACGCCAGAAGCATAAAATACAATATAAATATAACAGTTTTTCCATCGTATAAAACCAATAATTTCAACCAGTGTGAATGTTATGGTCATTTCTATATTCCGAGCAACCTAGGCTACACTCTAGGGCGTTGATCCACCAGAGAGAATAGTTAGGGCCTTAGAAGTCAACGCCAGAAGCATAAAATTCAATAAAGATGCAACAGTTTTTCCATCGTATAGCAGGAATAATTGCAAACAGTGTGAAAGTACTGGTTATTTCTACGTTCCGGGTAACCTAGGCTTCACTCTAGGGCGTTGTTCCACCAGATCGAACAGTTAGGGCATAAGAAGGCAACGCCAGAAGCATAAAATGCAATATAAACACAACAGTTTTTCCATCGTATAAAACGAATAATTGCTACCAGTATGGAAGTGATGGTCATTTCTACGTTCCGGGCAACCTAGGCCTCACACTAGGGCGTTGTTCCACCAGATTGAATAGTTAGGGCCTAAGAAATCAACACCAGAAGCATAAAATACAATATAAATATAACAGTTTTTCCATCGTATAAAACGAATAATTTCAACCAGTGTGAATGTTATGGTCATTTCTATATTCCGAGCAACCTAGGCTACACTCTAGGGCGTTGATCCACCAGATCGAATAGTTAGTGCCTTAGAAGTCAACGCCTGAATCATAAAATACAATATAAATACAACAGTTTTTCCAACGTATAAAACGAATAATTGCAACCAGTATGAAAGTTATGGTCATTTCTACGTTCGGGGCAACCTAGGCTTCACTCTATGGCGTTCTTCCACTACATCGAATAGCAACGGCCTCAGAAGTCAACGCCTGAAGCATAAAATACAATAAAAATACAACAGTCTTTCCGTCCTATAACAGGAATAATTGCAACCCGTGTGAAAGTGATGGTCATTTGGACGTTCCAGGCAACCTAATCTTCACTCTAGGGCGTTGTTGCACCAGATCGAATTGTCAGGGCCTAAGAAGTCAACGCCAGAAGCATAAGATACAATATAAAGGTAACAGTTTTTCCATCGTATAGAACGAATAATAGCAACCAGGGTGAATGTTATGGTCATTTCAACATTCCCAGCAACCTAGGCTACACTCTAGGGCGTTGGTCCACCAGAGAGAATAGTTAGGGCCTTAGAAGTCAACGCCAGAAGCATAAAATTCAATAAAGATGCAACAGTTTTTCCATCGTATAGCAGGAATAATTGCAAACAGTGTGAAAGTACTGGTTATTTCTACGTTCCGGGTAACCTAGGCTTCACCCTAGGTCGTTGTTCCACCAGATGGAATAGTTAGGGCCTTAGAAGTCAACGCCCGAAGTATAAAATACAAAATAAATAGAACAGTTTTTCCATCGTATAAAACTAATAATTTCAACCAGTGTGAAAGTAATGGGCATTTCTACGTTCCGGACAACCTAGGCTTCACCCTAGGGCGTCGCTCCAACAGATTGAATAGTTAGGGCCTTAGAAGTCAACGCCCGACGCATAAAATGCAATAAAAATACAACAGTTTCTCCATCATATAACAGGAGTATTTGCAACTAGTTTGAAAGTGATGGTACTTGCTACGTTCCGGGCAACTTAGGCTTCACTCTAGGGCGTTGCTCCACCAGATCGAATAGTTAGTGCCTTAGAAGTCAATGCCAGAAGCATAAAATACAATATAAATACAACAGTTTTTCCATCGTATAAAACGAATAATTGCAACCAGTATGAATGATAACGTCATTTCTACTTTCCGGGCAACCTAGGCATCACCCTAGGGCGTTGCTTCAACAGATTGAATATTTAGGGCCTTAGAAGTCAACGCCCGAAGCATAAAATACAAAATAAGTAGAACAGTTTTTCCATCGTATAAAAGGATTAATTGCAACCAGTTTGAAAGTGATGGTCATTTCTACGTTCCGGGCAACCTAGGCTTCACCCTAGGGCGTTGCTCCACCAGATGGAATAGCTAGGCCATAAGAAGTCAACGCCAGAAGCATAAAATACGGTATAAATACAACAGCTTTCCATCGTATAAAATGTATAATTGCAAACATTGCGAAAGTAATGGTCATTTCTACGTTCCGGGCAACCTAGGCGTCACTCTAGTGCGTTGCTCCACCACATCTAATAGATACGGCCTTAGACGTCAACGACAGAAGCATAAAATACAATATAAATACAACATTTTTTCCATCATATAAAACGATTAATTGCAACCAGTATGAAAGCTATTGTCATTTCTACTTTACGGGCAACCTAGGCTACACCCTAGGGCGTTGCTCCTACAGATTGAATTGTTAGGGCCTTAGAAGTCAATGCCCGAAGGATAAAATGCAATAAAAATACAACAGTTTCTCCATCATATAACAGGAGTATTTGCAACCAGTTTGAAAGTGATGGTACTTGCTACGTTCCGGGCAACTTAGGCTTCACTCTAGGGCGTTGCTCCACCAGATCGAATAGTTAGTGCCTTAGAAGTCAATGCCAGAAGCATAAAATACAATATAAATACAACAGTTTTTCCATCGTATAAAACGAATAATTGCAACCAGTATGAATGATAACGTCATTTCTACTTTCCGGGCAACCTAGGCATCACCCTAGGGCGTTGCTTCAACAGATTGAATATTTAGGGCCTTAGAAGTCAACGCCCGAAGCATAAAATACAAAATAAGTAGAACAGTTTTTCCATCGTATAAAACGAATAATTGCTACCGGTGTGAAAGTTATGGTCATTTATACGTTCCGGGCAACCTAGGCTTCACCATAGGGCGTTGTTCCACCAGATGGAATAGTTAGGGCATAGGAAGTCAACGCCAGAAGCATAAAATACAATATAAATACAACAGTTTTTCAATCGTATAAAACGAGTAATTGCAACCAGTATGAAAGCTATTGTCATTTCTACTTTACGGGCAACCTAGGCTACACCCTAGGGCGTTGCTCCAACAGATTGAATAGTTAGGGCCTTAGAAGTCAACGCCGGAAGCATAAAATGCAATAAAAATACATCAGTTTTTCCATCGTATAAAAGGATTAATTGCAAACAGTTTGAAAGTGATGGTCACTTCTACGTTCCGGGCAACCTAGGCTTTACTCTAGGGCGTCGCTCCACCAGATCGAATAGTTAGTGCCTTAGAAGTCAACGCCAGAAGCATAAAATACAATATAAACACAACAGTTTTTCCATCGTATAAAACGAATAATTGCTACCTGTATGGAAGTGATGGTCATTTCCACGTTCCGGGCAACCTAGGCCTCACTCTAGGGCGTTGTTCCACCAGATTGAATAGTTAGGGCCTAAGAAATCAACGCCAGAAGCATAAAATACAATTTAAATATAACAGTTTTTCCATCGTATAAAACGAATAATTTCAACCAGTGTGAATGTTATGGTCATTTGTACGTTCCAGGCAACCTAGGCTTCACTCTATGGCGTCCTTCCACCACATCGAATAGCTACGGCCTCAGAAGTCAACGCCTGAAGCATAAAATACAATAAAAATACAACAGTCTTTCCATCCTATAACAGGAATAATTGCAACCCGCGTGGAAGTGATGGTCATTTGTTCGTTCCAGGCAACCTAGGCTTCACTCTAGGGCGTTGTTCCACCAGATCCAATTGTTAGGGCCTAAGAAGTCAACGCCAGAGGCATAAGATACAATATAAATATAACAGTTTTTCCATCGTATAGAACGAATAATAGCATCCAGTGTGAAAGTTATGGTCATTTCTACGTTCCGGGCAACCTAGGCTTCACTCTAGGGCGTTGCTCCACCAGATCGAATAGTTAGTGCCTCAGAAGTCAACGCCAGAAGCATAAAATACAATATAAATACAACAGTTTTTCCAACGTATAAAACGAATAATTGCAACCAGTATGAAAGTTATGGTCATTTCTACGTTTCGGGCAACCTAGGCTTCACTCTATGGCGTTCTTCCACTACATCGAATAGCAACGGCCTCAGAAGTCAACGCCTGAAGCATAAAATACAATAAAAATACAACAGTCTTTCCATCCTATAACAGGAATAATTGCAACCCGCGTGGAAGTGATGGTCATTTGTACGTTCCAGGCAACCTAGGCTTCACTCTAGGGCGTTGTTCCACCAGATCCAATTGTTAGGGCCTAAGAAGTCAACGCCAGAAGCATAAGATACAATATAAATATAACAGTTTTTCCATCCTATAGAACGAATAATAGCATCCAGTGTGAAAGTTATGGTCATTTCTACGTTCCGGGCAACCTAGGCTTCACCGTAGGGCGTTGTTCCGCCAGATGGAGTAGTTAGGGCATAAGAAGTCAACCCCGACGCATAAAATGCAATAAAAATGCAACAGTTTTTCCATCGTATATAAGGATTAATTGCAACCAGTTTGAAAGTGATGGTCATTTCTACGTTCCGGGCAACCTAGGCTTCACGCTAGGGCGTTGTTCCACCAGATGGAATAGCTAGGCCATAAGAAGTCAACGCCAGAAGCATAAAATACGGTATAAATACAACAGCTTTCCATCGTATAAAATGTATAATTGCAAACATTGCGAAAGTAATGGTCATTTCTACGTTCCGGGCAACCTAGGCGTCACTCTAGTGCGTTGCTCCGCCACATCTAATAGATACGGCCTTAGACGTCATCGACAGAAGCATAAAATACAATATAAATACAACATTTTTTCCATCATATAAAACGAATAATTGCAACCAGTATGAAAGCTATGGTCATTTCTACTTTACGGGCAACCTAGGCTACACCCTAGGGCGTTGCTCCTACAGATTGAATAGTTAGGGCCTTAGAGATCAATGCCCGAAGGATAAAATGCAATAAAAATACAACAGTTTTTCCATCATATAACAGGAGTATTTGCAACCAGTTTGAAAGTGATGGTACTTGCTACGTTCCGGGCAACTTAGGCTTCACTCTAGGGCGTTGCTCCACCAGATCGAATAGTTAGTGCCTTAGAAGTCAATGCCAGAAGCATAAAATACAATATAAATACAACAGCTTTTCCATCGTATAAGACGAATAATTGCAACCAGTATGAATGATAACGTCATTTCTACTTTCCGGGCAACCTAGGCATCACCCTAGGGCGTTGCTTCAACAGATTGAATATTTAGGGCCTTAGAAGTCAACGCCCGAAGCATAAAATACAAAATAAATAGAACAGTTTTTCCATCGTATAAAACGAATAATTGCTACCGGTGTGAAAGTTATGGTCATTTATACGTTCCGGACAACCTAGGCTTCACCCTAGGGCGTCGCTCCAACAGATTGAATAGTTAGGGCCTTAGAAGTCAACGCCAGGAGCATAAAATTCAATAAAGATGCAACAGTTTTTCCATCGTATAGCAGGAATAATTGCAAACAGTGTGAAAGTACTGGTTATTTCTACGTTCCGGGTAACCTAGGCTTCACCCTAGGTCGTTGTTCCACCAGATGGAATAGTTAGGGCCTTAGAAGTCAACGCCCGAAGTATAAAATACAAAATAAATAGAACAGTTTTTCCATCGTATAAAACTAATAATTTCAACCAGTGTGAAAGTAATGGGCATTTCTACGTTCCGGACAACCTAGGCTTCACCCTAGGGCGTTGTTCCGCCAGATGGAGTAGTTAGGGCATAAGAAGTCAACCCCGACGCATAAAATGCAATAAAAATGCAACAGTTTTTCCATCGTATATAAGGATTAATTGCAACCAGTTTGAAAGTGATGGTCATTTCTACGCTCCGGGCAACCTAGGCTTCACGCTAGGGCGTTGTTCCACCAGATGGAATAGCTAGGCCATAAGAAGTCAACGCCAGAAGCATAAAATACGGTATAAATACAACAGCTTTCCATCGTATAAAATGTATAATTGCAAACATTGCGAAAGTAATGGTCATTTCTACGTTCCGGGCAACCTAGGCGTCACTCTAGTGCGTTGCTCCACCACATCTAATAGATACGACCTTAGACGTCATCGACAGAAGCATAAAATACAATATAAATACAACATTCTTTCCATCATATAAAACGAATAATTGCAACCAGTATGAAAGCTATGGTCATTTCTACTTTACGGGCAACCTAGGCTACACCCTAGGGCGTTGCTCCTACAGATTGAATAGTTAGGGCCTTAGAGATCAATGCCCGAAGGATAAAATGCAATAAAAATACAACAGTTTTTCCATCATATAACAGGAGTATTTGCAACCAGTTTGAAAGTGATGGTACTTGCTACGTTCCGGGCAACTTAGGCTTCACTCTAGGGCGTTGCTCCACCAGATCGAATAGTTAGTGCCTTAGAAGTCACTGCCAGAAGCATAAAATACAATATAAATACAACAGCTTTTCCATCGTATAAGACGAATAATTGCAACCAGTATGAATGATAACGTCATTTCTACTTTCCGGGCAACCTAGGCATCACCCTAGGGCGTTGCTTCAACAGATTGAATATTTAGGGCCTTAGAAGTCAACGCCCGAAGCATAAAATACAAAATAAATAGAACAGTTTTTCCATCGTATAAAACGAATAATTGCTACCGGTGTGAAAGTTATGGTCATTTATACGTCCCGGGCAACCCAGGCTTTACCATAGGGCGTTGTTCCACCAGATGGAATAGTTAGGGCATAAGAAGTCAACGCCAGAAGCATAAAATACAATATAAATACAACAGTTTTTCAATCGTATAAAACGAGTAATTGCAACCAGTACGAAAGTTAACGTCATTTCTACGTTCCGGACAACCTAGGCTTCACCCTAGGGCGTTGCTCCAACAGATTGAATAGTTAGGGCCTTAGAAGTCAACGCCGGAAGCATAAAATGCAATAAAAATACATCAGTTTTTCCATCGTATAAAAGGATTAATTGCAAACAGTTTGAAAGTGATGGTCACTTCTACGTTCCGGGCAACCTAGGCTTTACTCTAGGGCGTTGCTCCACCAGATCGAATAGTAAGTGCCTTAGAAGTCAACGCCAGAAGCATAAAATACAATATAAACACAACAGTTTTTCCATCGTATAAAACGAATAATTGCTACCTGTATGGAAGTGATGGTCATTTCCACGTTCCGGGCAACCTAGGCCTCACTCTAGGGCGTTGTTCCACCAGATTGAATAGTTAGGGCCTAAGAAATCAACGCCAGAAGCATAAAATACAATATAAATATAACAGTTTTTCCATCGTATAAAACGAATAATTTCAACCAGTGTGAATGTTATGGTCATTTGTACGTTCCAGGCAACCTAGGCTTCACTCTATGGCGTTCTTCCACCACATCGAATAGCTACGGCCTCAGAAGTCAACGCCTGAAGCATAAAGTACTATAAAAATACAACAGTCTTTCCATCCTATAACAGGAATAATTGCAACCCGCGTGGAAGTGATGGTCATTTGTACGTTCCAGGCAACCTAGGCTTCACTCTAGGGCGTTGTTCCACCAGATCCAATTGTTAGGGCCTAAGAAGTCAACGCCAGAAGCATAAGATACAATATAAATATAACAGTTTTTCCATCGTATAGAACGAATAATAGCATCCAGTGTGAAAGTTATGGTCATTTCTACGTTCCGGGCAACCTAGGCTTCACTCCAGGGCGTTGCTCCACCAGATCGAATAGTTAGTGCCTCAGAAGTCAACGCCAGAAGCATAAAATACAAAATAAATAGAACAGTTTTTCCATTGTATAAAACGAATAATAGCAACCAGTGTGAAAGTTATGGTCATTTCTACGTTCGGGCAACCTGGGCTTCACTCTAGGGCGTTGCTCCACCAGATCAAACAGCTAGGGCCTTAGAAGTCAACGCCCGAAGCATAAAATACAATATAAATATAACAGTTTTTCCATCGTATAGAACGAATAATAGCAACCAGTGTGAAAGTTAACGTCATTTCTACTTTCCGGGCAACCTAGGCTTCACCCTAGGGCGTTGCTCCAACAGATTGAATAGTTAGGGCCTTAGAAGTCAACGCCCGATGCATAAAATACAAAATAAATAGTACAGTTTTTCCATCGTGTAAAACGAATAATTGCTACCGGTGTGAAAATTATGGTCATTTCTACGTTCCGGTCAACCTAGGCTTCACCATAGGGCGTTACTCCACCAGATCAAGCAGTTAGTTCCTTAGAAGTCAACGCCCGAAGCATAAAATACAAAATAAATAGAACAGTTTTTCCATCGTATAAAACGAATAATAGCAACCAGTGTGAAAGTTATGGTCATTTCTACGTTCCGGCAAACTAGGCTTCACCCCAGGGCGTTGTTCCACCAGATCGAATAGTTAGGGCCTAAGAAGTGAACGCCAGAAGCATAAAATAAAATATAAATACAACAGTTTTTCTATCATATAAAACGAGTAATTGCAACCAGTATGAAAGTTGTGGTCATTTCTACTTTCCGGGCAACCTAGGCTACAGCCTAGGGCGTTGCTCCAACAGATTGAATAGTTAGGGCCTTAGAAGTCAATGCCCGAAGCATAAAATGCAATAAAAATACAACAGTTTTTCCATCGTATAAAAGGATTAATTGCAACCAGTTTGAAAGTGATGGTCATTTCTACGTTCCGGGCAACCTAGGCTTCACTCTAGGGCGTTGCTGCACCAGATCGAATAGTTAGGGCCTTAGAAGTCAACGCCAGAATCATAAAATACAATGAAGATGCAACAGCTTTTCCACCGTATTAAACGAATAATTTCAACAAGTGTGAATGCTATGGTCATTTCTACATTCCGAGCAACCTAGGCTTCACTCTAGGGCGTTGATCCAACAGATTGAATAGTTAGGGCCTTAGCAGTCAACGCCAGAAGCATAAAATACAATATAAATACAACAGTTTTTCCATGATATAACAGGAATAATTGCAACCAGTTTGAAAGTGATGGTCATTTCTACGATCCAGGCAACCTAGGCTTCACTCTAGGGCGTTGCTCCACCAGATCGAATAGTTAGTGCCTTAGAAGTAAACGCCAGTAGCATCAAATACAATATAAATTAAACAGTTTTTCCAACGTATAAAACGAATAATTGCAACCAGTATGAAAGTTGTGGTCATTTCTACGTTCGGGGCAACCTAGGCTTCACTCTATGGCGTTCTTCCACTACATCGAATAGCAACGGCCTCAGAAGTCAACGCCTGAAGCATAAAATACAATAAAAATACAACAGTCTTTCCGTCCTACAACAGGAATAATTGCATCCCGTGTGAAAGTGATGGTCATTTGGACGTTCCAGGCAACCTAATCTTCACTCTAGGGCGTTGTTCCACCAGATCGAATTTTTAGGTCCTAAGAAGTCAACGCCAGAAGCATAAGATACAATATAAAGGTAACAGTTTTTCCATCGTATAGAACGAATAATAGCAACCAGTGTGAAAGTTATGGTCACTTCTACGTTCCGGGAAACCTAGGCTTCACTCTAGGGCGTTGCTCCACCAGATCAAACACTTAGGGCCTTAGCAGTCAACGACCGAAGCATAAAATACAAAATAAATAGAACAGTTTTTCCATCGTATAGAACGAATAATAGCAACCAGTGTGAAAGTTAACGTCATTTCTACTTTCCGGGCAACCTAGGCTTCACCCTAGGGCGTTGCTCCAACAGATTGTATAGTTAGGGCCTTAGAAGTCAACGCCCGATGCATAGAATACAGAATAAATAGAACAGCTTTTCCATCGTGTAATACGAATAATTGCAACCAGTATGAAAGTTATGGTCATTTCTACGTTCGGGGCAACCTAGGCTTCACTCTATGGCGTTCTTCCACTACATCGAATAGCAACGGCCCCAGAAGTCAACGCCTGAAGCATAAAATACAATAAAAATACAACAGTCTTTCCGTCCTACAACAGGAATAATTGCATCCCGTGTGAAAGTGATGGTCATTTGGACGTTCCAGGCAACCTAATCTTCACTCTAGGGCGTTGTTCCACCAGATCGAATTTTTAGGGCCTAAGAAGTCAACGCCAGAAGCATAAGATACAATATAAAGGTAACAGTTTTTCCATCGTATAGAACGAATAATAGCAACCAGTGTGAAAGTTATGGTCACTTCTACGTTCCGGGAAACCTAGGCTTCACTCTAGGGCGTTGCTCCACCAGATCAAACAGTTAGGGCCTTAGCAGTCAACGACCGAAGCATAAAATGCAAAATAAATAGAACAGTTTTTCCATTGTATAAAACGAATAATAGCAACCAGTGTGAAAGTTATGGTCATTTCTACGTTCGGGCAACCTGGGCTTCACTCTAGGGCGTTGCTCCACCAGATCAAACAGCTGGGGCCTTAGAAGTCAACGCCCGAAGCATAAAATACAGTATAAATATAACAGTTTTTCCATCGTATAGAACGAATAATAGCAACCAGTGGGAAAGTTAACGTCATTTCTACTTTACGGGCAACCTAGGCTTCACCCTAGGTCGTTGTTCCACCAGATGGAATAGTTAGGGCCTTAGAAGTCAACGCCCGAAGTATAAAATACAAAATAAATAGAACAGTTTTTCCATCGTATAAAACTAATAATTTCAACCAGTGTGAAAGTAATGGGCATTTCTACGTTCCGGACAACCTAGGCCTCACTCTAGGGCGTTGCTCCACCACATCGAATAGCTACGGCCTTAGAAGTCAACGCCAGAAGCATAAAATACAATAAATATACAAGAGTTTTTCCATCGTATATCAGGAATAATTGCAACCAGTGTGAAGGTGATGGTCATTTCTACGTTCCGGGCAACGTAGGCTTCACTCTAGGGCGTTGTTCCAACAGATCGAACACTTAGGGCCTAAGAAGGCACCGCCAGAAGCATAAAATACAATATAAATATAACAGTTTTTCCATCGTATAAACGAATAATAGCAATCAGTGTGAAAGTTATGGTTATTTCTACGTTCCGGGCAACCTAGGCTTCACCCTAGGGCGTCGCTCCAACAGATTAAATAGTTAGGGCCTTCGAAGTCAACGCCCGACGCATAAAATGCAATAAAAATGCAACAGATTATCCATCGTATAAAAGGATTAATTGCAACCAGTTTGAAAGTGATGGTCATTTCTACGTTCCGGGCAACCTAGGCTTCACCCTAGGGTGTTGCTCCAACAGATTGTATAGTTAGGGCCTTAGAAGTCAACGCCCGATGCATAGAATACAAAATAAATAGAACAGCTTTTCCATCGTGTAAAACGAATAATTGCTACCGGTGTGAAAATTATGGTCATTTCTACGTTCGGGGCAACCTAGGCTTCACTCTATGGCGTCCTTCCAATACATCGAATAGCAACGGTCTCAGAAGTCAACGCCTGAAGCATAAAATACAATAAAAATCCAACAGTCTTTCCGTCCTATAACAGGAATAATTGCAACCCGTGTGAAAGTGATGGTCATTTGGACGTTCCAGGCAACCTAATCTTCACTCTAGGGCGTTGTTCCACCAGATCGAATTTTTAGGGCCTAAGAAGTCAACGCCAGAAGCATAAGATACAATATAAATATAACAGTTTTTCCATCGTATAGAGCGAATAATAGCATCCAGTGTGAAAGTTATGGTCATTTCTACGTTCCGGGCAACCTAGGCTTCACTCCAGGGCGTTGCTCCACCAGATCGAATAGTTAGTGCCTCAGAAGTCAACGCCAGAAGCATAAAATACAAAATAAATAGAACAGTTTTTCCATTGTATAAAACGAATAATAGCAACCAGTGTGAAAGTTATGGTCATTTCTACGTTCGGGCAACCTGGGCTTCACTCTAGGGCGTTGCTCCACCAGATCAAACAGCTAGGGCCTTAGAAGTCAACGCCCGAAGCATAAAATACAATATAAATATAACAGTTTTTCCATCGTATAGAACGAATAATAGCAACCAGTGTGAAAGTTAACGTCATTTCTACTTTCCGGGCAACCTAGGCTTCACCCTAGGGCGTTGCTCCAACAGATTGAATAGTTAGGGCCTTAGAAGTCAACGCCCGATGCATAAAATACAAAATAAATAGTACGGTTTTTCCATCGTGTAAAACGAATAATTGCTACCGGTGTGAAAATTATGGTCATTTCTACGTTCCGGTCAACCTAGGCTTCACCATAGGGCGTTACTCCACCAGATCAAGCAGTTAGTTCCTTAGAAGTCAACGCCCGAAGCATAAAATACAAAATAAATAGAACAGTTTTTCCATCGTATAAAACGAATAATAGCAACCAGTGTGAAAGTTATGGTCATTTCTACGTTCCGGCAAACTAGGCTTCACCCCAGGGCGTTGTTCCACCAGATCGAATAGTTAGGGCCTAAGAAGTGAACGCCAGAAGCATAAAATAAAATATAAATACAACAGTTTTTCTATCATATAAAACGAGTAATTGCAACCAGTATGAAAGTTGTGGTCATTTCTACTTTCCGGGCAACCTAGGCTACAGCCTAGGGCGTTGCTCCAACAGATTGAATAGTTAGGGCCTTAGAAGTCAATGCCCGAAGCATAAAATGCAATAAAAATACAACAGTTTTTCCATCGTATAAAAGGATTAATTGCAACCAGTTTGAAAGTGATGGTCATTTCTACGTTCCGGGCAACCTAGGCTTCACTCTAGGGCGTTGCTCCACCAGATCGAATAGTTAGGGCCTTAGAAGTCAACGCCAGAATCATAAAATACAATGAAGATGCAACAGCTTTTCCATCGTATTAAACGAATAATTTCAACAAGTGTGAATGCTATGGTCATTTCTACATTCCGAGCAACCTAGGCTTCACTCTAGGGCGTTGATCCAACAGATTGAATAGTTAGGGCCTTAGCAGTCAACGCCAGAAGCATAAAATACAATATAAATACAACAGTTTTTCCATGATATAACAGGAATAATTGCAACCAGTTTGAAAGTGATGGTCATTTCTACGTTCCAGGCAACCTAGGCTTCACTCTAGGGCGTTGCTCCACCAGATCGAATAGTTAGTGCCTTAGAAGTAAACGCCAGTAGCATCAAATACAATATAAATACAACAGTTTTTCCAACGTATAAAACGAATAATTGCAACCAGTATGAAAGTTGTGGTCATTTCTACGTTCGGGGCAACCTAGGCTTCACTCTATGGCGTTCTTCCACTACATCGAATAGCAACGGCCTCAGAAGTCAACGCCTGAAGCATAAAATACAATAAAAATACAACAGTCTTTCCGTCCTACAACAGGAATAATTGCATCCGGTGTGAAAGTGATGGTCATTTGGACGTTAAAGGCAACCTAATCTTCGCTCTAGGGCGTTGTTCCACCAGATCGAATTTTTAGGTCCTAAGAAGTCAACGCCAGAAGCATAAGATACAATATAAAGGTAACAGTTTTTCCATCGTATAGAACGAATAATAGCAACCAGTGTGAAAGTTATGGTCACTTCTACGTTCCGGGAAACCTAGGCTTCACTCTAGGGCGTTGCTCCACCAGATCAAACAGTTAGGGCCTTAGCAGTCAACGACCGAAGCATAAAATACAAAATAAATAGAACAGTTTTTCCATTGTATAAAACGAATAATAGCAACCAGTGTGAAAGTTATGGTCATTTCTACGTTCGGGCAACCTGGGCTTCACTCTAGGGCGTTGCTCCACCAGATCAAACAGCTGGGGCCTTAGAAGTCAACGCCCGAAGCATAAAATACAGTATAAATATAACAGTTTTTCCATCGTATAGAACGAATAATAGCAACCAGTGAGAAAGTTAACGTCATTTCTACTTTACGGGCAACCTAGGCTTCACCCTAGGTCGTTGTTCCACCAGATGGAATAGTTAGGGCCTTAGAAGTCAACGCCCGAAGTATAAAATACAAAATAAATCGAACAGTTTTTCCATCGTATAAAACTAATAATTTGAACCAGTGTGAAAGTAATGGGCATTTCTACGTTCCGGACAACCTAGGCTTCACTCTAGGGCGTTGCTCCACCACATCGAATAGCTACGGCCTTAGAAGTCAACGCCAGAAGCATAAAATACAATAAATATACAAGAGTTTTTCCATCGTATATCAGGAATAATTGCAACCAGTGTGAAGGTGATGGTCATTTCTACGTTCCGGGCAACGTAGGCTTCACTCTAGGGCGTTGTTCCAACAGATCGAACACTTAGGGCCTAAGAAGGCACCGCCAGAAGCATAAAATACAATATAAATATAACAGTTTTTCCATCGTATAAAACGAATAATAGCAATCAGTGTGAAAGTTATGGTTATTTCTAAGTTCCGGGCAACCTAGGCTTCACCCTAGGGCGTCGCTCCAACAGATTAAATAGTTAGGGCCTTCGAAGTCAACGCCCGACGCATAAAATGCAATAAAAATGCAACAGATTATCCATCGTATAAAAGGATTAATTGCAACCAGTTTGAAAGTGATGGTCATTTCTACGTTCCGGGCAACCTAGGCTTCACCCTAGGGCGTTGTTCCGCCAGATGGTGTAGTTAGGGCATAAGAAGTCAACCCCCGACGCATAAAATGCAATAAAAATGCAACAGTTTTTCCATCGTATAAAAGGATTAATTGCAACCAGTTTGAAAGTGATGGTCATTTCTACGTTCCGGGCAACCTAGGCTTCACCCTAGGCCGTTGTTACACCAGATGGAATAGTTAGGGCATAAGAAGTCAACGCCAGAAGCATAAAATACGGTATAAATACAACAGCTTTTCCATCGTATAAAACGTATAATAGCAACCAGTGTGAAAGTTATGGGCATTTCTACGTTCCGGGCAACCTAGGCTACACTCTACGGCGTTGTTCCACCAGATCGAATAGTTAGTGCCTCAGAAGTCAACGACCGAAGCATAAAATACAAAATAAATAGAACAGTTTTTCCATCGTATAGAACGAATAATAGCAACCAGTGTGAAAGTTAACGTCATTTCTACTTTCCGGGCAACCTAGGCTTCACCCTAGGGCGTTGCTCCAACAGATTGTATAGTTAGGGCCTTAGAAGTCAACGCCCGATGCATAGAATACAGAATAAATAGAACAGCTTTTCCATCGTGTAAAACGAATAATTGCAACCAGTATGAAAGTTATGGTCATTTCTACGTTCGGGGCAACCTAGGCTTCACTCTATGGCGTTCTTCCACTACATCGAATAGCAACGGCCCCAGAAGTCAACGCCTGAAGCATAAAATACAATAAAAATACAACAGTCTTTCCGTCCTACAACAGGAATAATAGCATCCCGTGTGAAAGTGATGGTCATTTGGACGTTCCAGGCAACCTAATCTTCACTCTAGGGCGTTGTTCCACCAGATCGAATTTTTAGGGCCTAAGAAGTCAACGCCAGAAGCATAAGATACAATATAAAGGTAACAGTTTTTCCATCGTATAGAACGAATAATAGCAACCAGTGTGAAAGTTATGATCACTTCTACGTTCCGGGAAACCTAGGCTTCACTCTAGGGCGTTGCTCCACCAGATCAAACAGTTAGGGCCTTAGCAGTCAACGACCGAAGCATAAAATACAAAATAAATAGAACAGTTTTTCCATTGTATAAAACGAATAATAGCAACCAGTGTGAAAGTTATGGTCATTTCTACGTTCGGGCAACCTGGGCTTCACTCTAGGGCGTTGCTCCACCAGATCAAACAGCTGGGGCCTTAGAAGTCAACGCCCGAAGCATAAAATACAGTATAAATATAACAGTTTTTCCATCGTATAGAACGAATAATAGCAACCAGTGGGAAAGTTAACGTCATTTCTACTTTACGGGCAACCTAGGCTTCACCCTAGGTCATTGTTCCACCAGATGGAATAGTTAGGGCCTTAGAAGTCAACGCCCGAAGTATAAAATACAAAATAAATAGAACAGTTTTTCCATCGTATAAAACTAATAATTTCAACCAGTGTGAAAGTAATGGGCATTTCTACGTTCCGGACAACCTAGGCCTCACTCTAGGGCGTTGCTCCACCACATCGAATAGCTACGGCCTTAGAAGTCAACGCCAGAAGCATAAAATACAATAAATATACAAGAGTTTTTCCATCGTATATCAGGAATAATTGCAACCAGTGTGAAGGTGATGGTCATTTCTACGTTCCGGGCAACGTAGGCTTCACTCTAGGGCGTTGTTCCAACAGATCGAACACTTAGGGCCTAAGAAGGCACCGCCAGAAGCATAAAATACAATATAAATATAACAGTTTTTCCATCGTATAAACGAATAATAGCAATCAGTGTGAAAGTTATGGTTATTTCTACGTTCCGGGCAACCTAGGCTTCACCCTAGGGCGTCGCTCCAACAGATTAAATAGTTAGGGCCTTCGAAGTCAACCCCCGACGCATAAAATGCAATAAAAATGCAACAGATTATCCATCGTATAAAAGGATTAATTGCAACCAGTTTGAAAGTGATGGTCATTTCTACGTTCCGGGCAACCTAGGCTTCACCCTAGGGCGTTGTTCCGCCAGATGGAGTAGTTAGGGCATAAGAAGTCAACCCCCGACGCATAAAATGCAATAAAAATGCAACAGTTTTTCCATCGTATAAAAGGATTAATTGCAACCAGTTTGAAAGTGATGGTCATTTCTACGTTCCGGGCAACCTAGGCTTCACCCTAGGGCGTTGCTCCAACAGATTGTATAGTTAGGGCCTTAGAAGTCAACGCCCGATGCATAGAATACAAAATAAATAGAACAGCTTTTCCATCGTGTAAAACGAATAATTGCTACCGGTGTGAAAATTATGGTCATTTCTACGTTCGGGGCAACCTAGGCTTCACTCTATGGCGTCCTTCCAATACATCGAATAGCAACGGTCTCAGAAGTCAACGCCTGAAGCATAAAATACAATAAAAATACAACAGTCTTTCTGTCCTATAACAGGAATAATTGCAACCCGTGTGAAAGTGATGGTCATTTGGACGTTCCAGGCAACCTAATCTTCACTCTAGGGCGTTGTTCCACCAGATCGAATTTTTAGGGCCTAAGAAGTCAACGCCAGAAGCATAAGATACAATATAAATATAACAGTTTTTCCATCGTATAGAGCGAATAATAGCATCCAGTGTGAAAGTTATGGTCATTTCTACGTTCCGGGAACCTAGGCTTCACTCGAGGGCGTTGCTCCACCAGATCAAACAGTTAGTTCCTTAGAAGTCAACGCCCTAAGCATAAAATACAAAATAAATAGAACAGTTTTTCCATCGTATAAAACGAATAATAACAACCAGTGTGAAAGTTATGGTCATTTCTACGTTCCGGCAACCTAGGCTTCACTACAGGGCGTTGCTCCACCAGGTCAAACAGTTAGGGCCTTAGAAGCCAACGCCCGAAGCATTAAATACAAAATAAATAGAACAGTTTTCCATTGTATAAAACGAATAATTGCTACCAGTGTAAAAGTTATGGTCATTTCTACGTTCCGGGCGACCTAGGATTCACCCTAGGCCGTTGTTCCACCAGATCGAATAGTTAGGGCCTAAGAAGTGAACGCCAGAGGCATTAAATACAATATAAATACAACAGTTTTTACATCATATAAAACGAATAATTGCAACCAGTATGAAAGTTATGGTCATTTCTACTTTCCGGGCAACCTAGGCTTCACCCCAGGGCGCTGCTCCAACAGATTGTATAGCTAGGGCCTAAGAAGTCAACGCCAGAAGCATAAAATACGATATAAATACAACAGCTTTTCCATCGTATAAAACGAATAATTCCAACCAGTTTGAAAGTGATGGTCATTTCTACGTACCGGGCAACCTAGCCTTCACCCTAGGGCGTTGCTCCACCAGATCAAACAGTTAGGGCCTTAGAAGTCAACGCCCGAAGCATAAAATACAAAATAAATAGAACAGTTTTTCCATTGTATATAACGAATAATTGCTACCAGTTTAAACGTTATGGTCAATTCTACGTTCCGGGCAACCTAGGCTTCACCCTAGGGCGTTGTTCCACCAGATCGAATAGTTCGGGCCTAAGAAGTGAACGCCAGAAGAATAAAATACAATATAAATACAACAGCTTTTCCATCGTATAAGACGAATAATAGCAACCAGTATGAATGATAACGTCATTTCTACTTTCCGGGCAACCTAGGCATCACCCTGGGGCGTTGCTTCAACAGATTGAATATTTAGGGCCTTAGAAGTCAACGCCCGAAGCATAAAATACAAAATAAATAGAACAGTTTTTCCATCGTATAAAACGAATAATTGCTACCGGTGTGAAAGTTATGGTCATTTATACGTTCCGGACAACCTAGGCTTCACCCTAGGGCGTCGCTCCAACAGATTGAATAGTTAGGGCCTTAGAAGTCAACGCCAGAAGCATAAAATTCAATAAAGATGCAACAGTTTTTCCATCGTATAGCAGGAATAATTGCAAACAGTGTGAAAGTACTGGTTATTTCTACGTTCCGGGTAACCTAGGCTTCACCCTAGGTCGTTGTTCCACCAGATGGAATAGTTAGGGCCTTAGAAGTCAACGCCCGAAGTATAAAATACAAAATAAATAGAACAGTTTTTCCATCGTATAAAACTAATAATTTCAACCAGTGTGAAAGTAATGGGCATTTCTACGTTCCGGACAACCTAGGCTTCACCCTAGGGCGTTGTTCCGCCAGATGGAGTAGTTAGGGCATAAGAAGTCAACCCCGACGCATAAAATGCAATAAAAATGCAACAGTTTTTCCATCGTATATAAGGATTAATTGCAACCAGTTTGAAAGTGATGGTCATTTCTACGTTCCGGGCAACCTAGGCTTCACGCTAGGGCGTTGTTCCACCAGATGGAATAGCTAGGCCATAAGAAGTCAACGCCAGAAGCATAAAATACGGTATAAATACAACAGCTTTCCATCGTATAAAATGTATAATTGCAAACATTGCGAAAGTAATGGTCATTTCTACGTTCCGGGCAACCTAGGCGTCACTCTAGTGCGTTGCTCCACCACATCTAATAGATACGACCTTAGACGTCATCGACAGAAGCATAAAATACAATATAAATACAACATTTTTTCCATCATATAAAACGAATAATTGCAACCAGTATGAAAGCTATGGTCATTTCTACTTTACGGGCAACCTAGGCTACACCCTAGGGCGTTGCTCCTACAGATTGAATAGTTAGGGCCTTAGAGATCAATGCCCGAAGGATAAAATGCAATAAAAATACAACAGTTTTTCCATCATATAACAGGAGTATTTGCAACCAGTTTGAAAGTGATGGTACTTGCTACGTTCCGGGCAACTTAGGCTTCACTCTAGGGCGTTGCTCCACCAGATCGAATAATTAGTGCCTTAGAAGTCAATGCCAGAAGCATAAAATACAATATAAATACAACAGCTTTTCCATCGTATAAGACGAATAATTGCAACCAGTATGAATGATAACGTCATTTCTACTTTCCGGGCAACCTAGGCATCACCCTAGGGCGTTGCTTCAACAGATTGAATATTTAGGGCCTTAGAAGTCAACGCCCGAAGCATAAAATACAAAATAAATAGAACAGTTTTTCCATCGTATAAAACGAATAATTGCTACCGGTGTGAAAGTTATGGTCATTTATACGTCCCGGGCAACCCAGGCTTTACCATAGGGCGTTGTTCCACCAGATGGAATAGTTAGGGCATAAGAAGTCAACGCCAGAAGCATAAGATACAATATAAATATAACAGTTTTTCCATCGTATAGAACGAATAATAGCATCCAGTGTGAGAGTTATGGTCATTTCTACGTTCCGGGCAACCTAGGCTTCACTCCAGGGCGTTGCTCCACCAGATCGAATAGTTAGTGCCTCAGAAGTCAACGCCAGAAGCATAAAATACAAAATAAATAGAACAGTTTTTCCATTGTATAAAACGAATAATAGCAACCAGTGTGAAAGTTATGGTCATTTCTACGTTCGGGCAACCTGGGCTTCACTCTAGGGCGTTGCTCCACCAGATCAAACAGCTAGGGCCTTAGAAGTCAACGCCCGAAGCATAAAATACAATATAAATATAACAGTTTTTCCATCGTATAGAACGAATAATAGCAACCAGTGTGAAAGTTATGGTCATTTCTACGTTCCGGCAAACTAGGCTTCACCCCAGGGCGTTGTTCCACCAGATCGAATAGTTAGGGCCTA
Source organism: Calliopsis andreniformis (assembly GCF_051401765.1). Classification (NCBI taxonomy): domain Eukaryota; kingdom Metazoa; phylum Arthropoda; class Insecta; order Hymenoptera; family Andrenidae; genus Calliopsis; species Calliopsis andreniformis. The sequence goes on along the minus strand of NW_027480423.1, from coordinate 6,610,244 downwards.
AGAAGTGAACGCCAGAAGCATAAAATAAAATATAAATACAACAGTTTTTCTATCATATAAAACGAGTAATTGCAACCAGTATGAAAGTTGTGGTCATTTCTACTTTCCGGGCAACCTAGGCTACAGCCTAGGGCGTTGCTCCAACAGATTGAATAGTTAGGGCCTTAGAAGTCAATGCCCGAAGCATAAAATGCAATAAAAATACAACAGTTTTTCCATCGTATAAAAGGATTAATTGCAACCAGTTTGAAAGTGATGGTCATTTCTACGTTCCGGGCAACCTAGGCTTCACTCTAGGGCGTTGCTCCACCAGATCGAATAGTTAGGGCCTTAGAAGTCAACGCCAGAATCATAAAATACAATGAAGATGCAACAGCTTTTCCATCGTATTAAACGAATAATTTCAACAAGTGTGAATGCTATGGTCATTTCTACATTCCGAGCAACCTAGGCTTCACTCTAGGGCGTTGATCCAACAGATTGAATAGTTAGGGCCTTAGCAGTCAACGCCCGAAGCATAAAATACAATATAAATACAACAGTTTTTCCATCATATAACAGGAATAATTGCAACCAGTTTGAAAGGGATGGTCATTTCTACGTTCCGGGTAACCTATGCTTCACTCTAGGACGTTGCTCCACCAGATCGAATAGTTAGGGCCTTGGAAGTCAACGCCCGAAGCATAAAATACAAAATAAATAGAACAGTTTTTCCATTGTATAAAACGAATAATAGCAACCAGTGTGAGAGTTATGGTCATTTCTACGTTCCGGGCAACCTAGGCTTCACTCTAGGGCGTTGCTCCAACTGATCAAACAGCTAGGGCCTTAGAAGTCAATGCCCGAAGCATAAAATACAATATAAATATAACAGTTTTTCCATCGTATAGAACGAATAATAGCAACCAGTGTGAAAGTTAACGTCATTTCTACTTTCCGGGCAACCTAGGCTTCACCCTAGGGCGTTGCTCCAACAGGTTGAGTAGTTAGAGCCTTAGAGGTCAACGCCCGATGCATAAAATACAAAATAAAAAGAACAGATTTTCCATCGTGTAAAACGAATAATTGCTACCGGTGTGAAAATTATGGTCATTTCTACGTTCCGGTCAACCTAGGCTTCACCATAGGGCGTTACTCCACCAGATCGAATAGTTAGGGCCTAAGAAGTGAACGCCAGAAGCATAAAATACAATATAAATGCAACAGTTTTTCCATCATACAAAACGAATAATTGCAACCAGTATGAAAGCTAGGGTCATTTCTACTTTACGGGCAACCTGGGCTACACCATAGGGTGTTGCTCTTACAGATTAAATAGTTGGGGCCTTAGAAGTTAATGCCCGAAGCATAAAATGCAATAAAAATACAACAGTTTTTCCATCATATAACAGGAATATTTGCAACCAGTTTGTAAGTGATGGTAATTGCTACGTTCCGGGCAACCTAGGCCTCACTCTAGGGTGTTGTTCCACCAGATTGAGTAGTTAGGGCCTAAGAAATCAACGCCAGAAGCATAAAATTCAATAAAGATGCAACAGTTTTTCCATCGTATAGCAGGAATAACTGCAAACAGTGTGAAAGTACTGGTCATTTCTACGTTCCGGGTAACCTAGGCTTCACCCCAGGTCGTTGTTCCACCAGATCGAATAGTTAGTGCCTTAGAAGTCAACGGCCGAAGCATAAAATACAAAATAAATAGAACTGTTTTTCCATCGTATAAAACGAATAATTGCAACCAGTATGAAAGTTAACGTCATTTCTACGTTTCGGGCAACCTAGGCTTCACTCTAGGGCGTTGTTCCACCAGGTCGAATTGTTAGGGCCTAAGAAGTCAACGCCAGAAGCATAAGATACAATATAAATATAACGGTTTTTCCATCGTATAGAACGAATAATAGCAACCAGAGTGAAAGTTATGGTCACTTCTACGTTCCGGGCAACCTAGGCTTCACACTAGGGCGCTGATCCACCTGATAGAATAGTTAGGGCCTTAGAAGTCAACGCCAGAAGCATAAAATTCAATAAAGATGCAACAGTTTTTCCATCGTATAGCAGGACTAACTGCAAACAGTGTGAAAGTACTGGACATCTCTACGTTCCGGGTAGCCTAGGCTTCACTCTAGGGCGTTGTTCCACCAGATCGAACAGTTAGGGCCTAAGAAGGCAACGCCAGAAGCATAAAATACGATATAAATACAACAGTTTTTCAATCGTATAAAACGAGTAATTGCAACCAGTACGAAAGTTAACGTCATTTCTACGTTCCGGACAACCTAGGCTTCACCCTAGGGCGTTGCTCCAACAGATTGAATAGTTAGGGCCTTAGAAGTCAACGCCGGAAGCATAAAATGCAATAAAAATACATCAGTTTTTCCATCGTATAAAAGGATTAATTGCAACCAGTTTGAAAGTGATGGTCACTTCTACGTTCCGGGCAACCTAGGCTTTACTCTAGGGCGTTGCTCCACCAGATCGAATAATTAGTGCCTTAGGAGTCAACGCCAGAAGCATAAAATACAATATAAACACAACAGTTTTTCCATCGTATAAAACGAATAATTGCTACCAGTAAGGAAGTGATGGTCATTTCTACGTTCCGGGCAACCTAGGCCTCACTCTAGGGCGTCGTTCCACCAGATTGAATAGTTAGGGCCTAAGAAATCAACGCCAGAACCATAAAATACAATATAAATATAACAGTTTTTCCATCGTATAAAACGAATAATTTCAACCAGTGTGAAAGTTGTGGTCATTTCTACTTTCCGGGCAACCTAGGCTACACCCTAGGGCGTTGCTCCAACAGATTGAATAGTTATGGCCTTAGAAGTCAATGGCCGAAGCATAAAATGCAATAAAAATACAACAGTTTTTCCATCGTATAAAAGGATTAATTGCAACCAGCTTGAAAGTGATGGTCATTTCTACATTCCGAGCAACCTGGGCTTCACTCTAGGGCGTTGATCCAACAGATTGAATCGCTAGGGCCTAAGAAGTGAACGCCAGAAGCATAAAATACAATATAAATACAGCAGTTTTTCTATCATATAAATCGAGTAATTGCAATGAAAGTTGTGGTCATTTCTACTTTCCGGGCAACCTAGGCTACACCCTAGGGCGATGCTCCAACAGATTGAATAGTTAGGGCCTTAGAAGCCAATGCCCGAAGCATAAAATGCAATAAAAATACAACAGTTTTTCCATCGTATAAAAGGATTAATTGCAACCAGTTTGAAAGTGATGGTCACTTCTACGTTCCGGGCATCCTATAAAACGAATAATTTCAACCAGTGTGAATGTTATGGTCATTTCTACATTCCGAGCAAGCTAGACTTCACTCTAGGGCGTTGATCCAACAGATTGAATAGTTAGGGCCTTAGCAGTCAACGCCCGAAGCATAAAATACAATATAAATACAACAGTTTTTCCGTCCTATAACAGGAATAATTGCAACCCTTGTGAAAGTGATGGTCATTTGTACGTTCCAGGCAACCTAGGCTTCACTCTAGGGCGTTGTTCCACCAGAACGAATAATTAGTGCCTTAGGAGTCAACGCCAGAAGCATAAAATACAATATAAACACAACAGTTTTTCCATCGTATAAAACGAATAATTGCTACCAGTAAGGAAGTGATGGTCATTTCTACGTTCCGGGCAACCTAGGCCTCACTCTAGGGCGTCGTTCCACCAGATTGAATAGTTAGGGCCTAAGAAATCAACGCCAGAACCATAAAATACAATATAAATATAACAGTTTTTCCATCGTATAAAACGAATAATTTCAACCAGTGTGAAAGTTGTGGTCATTTCTACTTTCCGGGCAACCTAGGCTACACCCTAGGGCGTTGCTCCAACAGATTGAATAGTTATGGCCTTAGAAGTCAATGGCCGAAGCATAAAATGCAATAAAAATACAACAGTTTTTCCATCGTATAAAAGGATTAATTGCAACCAGCTTGAAAGTGATGGTCATTTCTACATTCCGAGCAACCTGGGCTTCACTCTAGGGCGTTGATCCAACAGATTGAATCGTTAGGGCCTAAGAAGTGAACGCCAGAAGCATAAAATACAATATAAATACAGCAGTTTTTCTATCATATAAATCGAGTAATTGCAATGAAAGTTGTGGTCATTTCTACTTTCCGGGCAACCTAGGCTACACCCTAGGGCGATGCTCCAACAGATTGAATAGTTAGGGCCTTAGAAGCCAATGCCCGAAGCATAAAATGCAAAAAAAATACAACAGTTTTTCCATCGTATAAAAGGATTAATTGCAACCAGTTTGAAAGTGATGGTCACTTCTACGTTCCGGGCATCCTATAAAACGAATAATTTCAACCAGTGTGAATGTTATGGTCATTTCTACATTCCGAGCAAGCTAGACTTCACTCTAGGGCGTTGATCCAACAGATTGAATAGTTAGGGCCTTAGCAGTCAACGCCCGAAGCATAAAATACAATATAAATACAACAGTTTTTCCGTCCTATAACAGGAATAATTGCAACCCTTGTGAAAGTGATGGTCATTTGTACGTTCCAGGCAACCTAGGCTTCACTCTAGGGCGTTGTTCCACCAGATCGAATTGTTAGGGCCTAAGAAGTCAACGCCAGAAGCATAAGATACAATATAAATATAACAGTTTTTCCATCGTATAGAACGAATAATAGCAACCAGTGTGAAAGTTATGGGCACTTCTACGTTCCGGGCAACCTAGGCTTCACTCTAGGGCGTTGCTCCGCCAGATCAAACAGTTAGGGCCTTGAAGTCAACGCCCGAAGCATAAAATGCAAAATAAATAGAACAGTTTTTCCATTGTATAAAACGAATAATAGCAACCAGTGTGAAAGTTATGGTCATTTCTACGTTCCGGGCCACCTAGGCTTCACGCTAGGGCGTTGCTCCAACAGATTGAATAGTTAGGGCCTTAGAAGTCAACGCCAGAAGCATAAGATACAATATAAATATAACAGTTTTTCCATCATATAACCGGAATAATTGCAACCAGTTTGAAAGTGATGGTCATTTCTACGTTCCGGGCAAGCTTGGCTTCACTCTATGGCGTTGCTCCACCAGATCGAATAGTTAGTGCCTTAGAAGGCAACGCCAGAAGCATAACATACAATATAAATACAACAGTTTTTCCAACTTATAAAACGAATAATTGCAACCAGTATGAAAGTTATGGTCATTTCTACATTCCGGGCAACCTAGGCTTCACTCTATGGCGTTCTTCCACTACATCGAATAGCAACGGCCTCAGAAGTCAACGCCTGAAGCATAAAACAGAATAAAAATACGACAGTCTTTCCGTCCTATAACAGGAATAATTGCAACCCGTGTGAAAGTGATGGTCATTTGGACGTTCCAGGCAACCTAGGCTTCACTCTAGGGCGTTGTTCCACCAGATCGAATTGTTAGGGCCTAAGAAGCCAACGCCAGAAGCATAAGATACAATATAAATAAAACAGTTTTTCCATCGTATAGAACGAATAATAGCAACCAGTGTGAAAGCTATGGTCACTTCTACGTTCCGGGCAACCTAGGCTTCACTCTAGGGCGTTGCTCCACCAGATCGAATAGTTAGGGCCTTAGAAGTCTACGCCAGAAGCATAAAATTCAATAAAGATGCAACAGTTTTTCCATCGTATAAAAGGATTAATTGCAACCAGTTTGAAAGTGATGGTAATTTCTACGTTCCGGGCAACCTTGGCTTCACCCTAGGGCGTTGTTCCACCAGATGGAATAGTTAGGGCATAAGAAGTCAACGCCAGAAGCATAAAATACGGTATAAATACAACAGCATTTCCATCGTATAAAACGAATAATTGCGACCAGTGTGAAACTTATGGCCATTTCTACTTTCCGGGCAACCTAGGCTTCACTCTAGGGCGTTGCTCCACCAGATCAAATAGTGAGGGCCTTAGGAGTCATCGCCAGAAGCATAAGATACAATAAAGATGCAACAGTTTTTCCATTGTATATCAGGAATAATAGCAACCAGTGTGAAAGTAATGGCATATCATTGTTCCGGGCAACCTAGGCTTCACTCTACTGCGTTGCTCCACCAGATCAAACTGTTAGGGCCTTAGAAGTCAACGCCAGAAGCATAAAATACAAAATAAATACAACAGTTTTTCCATCGTAGAAAACGAATAATTGCAACCTGTGTGAAGGTTGTGGTCATGTCTGCGTTCCGGGCAACCTAGGCTTGACTGTAGAGTGTTGCTCCACCAAATCGAATAGGTAGGGCCATAGAAGTCAACGCCCGAAGCATAAAATACACTAAATATACAAGAGCTTTTCCATCGTATAACAGGAATAATTGCAACCAGTGTGAAAGTGATGGTCATTTCTACGTTCCGGGCAACCTAGGCTTCACTCTAGAGCGTTGTTCCGCAAGATCGAGAAGTTAGGGCCTAAGAAGTCAACGCCAGAAGCATAAAATACAATATAAATATAACAGTTTTTCCATCGTATAAAACGAATAATAGCAACCAGTGTGAAAGTTCTGGTCATTTCCACGTTCCGGGCAACCTAGGCTTCACTCTATGGCGTTCTTCCACCACATCGAATAGCTACCGCCTCAGAAGTCAACGCCAGATGGATAAAATACAATATAAGCACAACAGTTTTTCCATCGTATAAAATGAATAATTGCAAACATTGTGTAAGTAATGGTCATTTCTACGTTCCGGGCAACCTAGGCTTCACTCTAGGGCGTTGCTCCACCAGGTCGAATAGTTAGGGCCTTAGAAGTCAACGCCAGAAGCATAAAATACAATATAAGTACAACAATTTTTCCATCGTATAAAATGAATAATTGCAAACATTGCGAAAGTAATGGTCATTCCACGTTCCGGGCAACCTAGGCGTCACTCTAGTGCGTTGCTCCACCACATCTAATAGCTACGGCCTTAGACGTCAACGACAGAAGCATAAAATACAATAAAGATGCAACAGCTTTTCCATCGTATAAAACGAATAATTGCACCCAGTGTGAAAGTTATTGTCATTTCTACTTTCCGCGCAACCTAGGCTTCACCCTAGGGCGTTGCTCCAACAGATTGAATAGTTAGGACCTTAGAAGTTAATGCCCGAAGCATAAAATGCAATAAAAATACAACAGTGTTTCCATCATATAAAAGGATTAATTGCAACCAGTTTGAAAGTGATGGTAATTTCTACGTTCCGGGCAACCTTGGCTTCACCCTAGGGCGTTGTTCCACCAGTTGGAATAGTTAGGGCATAAGAAGTCAACGCCAGAAGCATAAAATACGTTATAAATACAACAGCTTTTCCATCGTATAAAACGAATAATTGCTACCAGTAAGGAAGTGATGGTCATTTCTACGTTCCGGGCAACCTAGGCTTCACTCTATGGGGTTCTTCCACCACATCGAATAGCTACGGCCTCAGAAGTCAACGCCTGAAGCATAAAATACAATAAAAATACAACAGTCTTTCCATCCTGTAACAGGAATAATTGCAACCCGTGTGAATGTGATGGTCATTTGTACGTTCCAGGCAACCTAGGCATCACTCTAGGGCGTTGTTCCACCAGATCGAATTGTTAGGGCCTAAGAAGTCAACGCCAGCAGCATAAGATACAATATATATATAACAGTTTTTCCATCGTATAGAACGAATAATAGCATCCAGTGTGAAAGCGATGGTCATTTCTACGTTCCGGGCAACCTAGGCTTCACTCTAGGGCGTTGCTCCACCAGATCGAATAGTTAGTGCCTTAGAAGTCAACGCCAGAAGCATAAAATACAATATAAATACAACAGTTTTTCCAACTTATAAAACGAATAATTGCAACCAGTATGAAAGTTATGGTCATTTCTACGTTCCGGGCAACCTAGGCTTCACTCTATGGCGTTCTTCCACTACATCGAATAGAAACGGCCTCAGAAGTCAACGCCTGAAGCATAAAATAGAATAAAAATACAACAGTCTTTCCGTCCTATAACAGGAATAATTGCAACCCGTGTGAAAGTGATGGTCATTTGGACGTTCCAGGCAACCTAGGCTTCACTCTAGGGCGTTGTTCCACCAGATCGAATTGTTAGGGCCTAAGAAGCCAACGCCAGAAGCATAAGATACAATATAAATAAAACAGTTTTTCCATCGTATAGAACGAATAATAGCAACCAGTGTGAAAGCTATGGTCACTTCTACGTTCCGGGCAACCTAGGCTTCACTCTAGGGCGTTGCTCCACCAGATAAAACAGTTAGGGCCTTAGAAGTCAACGCCAGAATCATAAAATACAATGAAGATGCAACAGCTTTTCCATCGTATTAAACGAATAATTTCAACCAGTGTGAATGTTATGGTCATTTCTACATTCCGAGCAACCTAGGCTTCACTCTAGGGCGTTGATCCAACAGATTGAATACTTAGGGCCTAAGAAGTCAACGCCAGCAGCATATGATACAATATAAATATAACAGTTTTTCCATCGCATAGAACGAATAATAGCATCCAGTGTGAAAGTTAACGTCATTTCTACTTTCCGGGCAACCTAGGCTTCACCCTAGGGCGTTGCTCCAACAGATTGAGTAGTTAGGGCCTTAGAAGTCAACGCCCGATGCATAAAATACAAAATACATACAACAGTTTTTCCATCGTGTAAAACGAATAATTGCAACCAGTATGAAAGTTGTGGTTATTTCTATGTTCCGGGCAACCTAGGTTTCACTCTAGGGCGTTGCTCCACCAGATCGAATAGTTAGGGCCTTAGAAGTCTACGCCAGAAGCATAAAATTCAATAAAGATGCAACAGTTTTTCCATCGTATAAAAGGATTAATTGCAACCAGTTTGAAAGTGATGGTAATTTCTACGTTCCGGGCAACCTTGGCTTCACCCTAGGGCGTTGTTCCACCAGATGGAATAGTTAGGGCATAAGAAGTCAACGCCAGAAGCATAAAATACGGTATAAATACAACAGCATTTCCATCGTATAAAACGAATAATTGCGACCAGTGTGAAACTTATGGCCATTTCTACTTTCCGGGCAACCTAGGCTTCACTCTAGGTCGTTGCTCCACCAGATCGAATAGTGAGGGCCTTAGGAGTCATCGCCAGAAGCATAAGATACAATAAAGATGCAACAGTTTTTCCATTGTATATCAGGAATAATTGCAACCAGTCTGAAAGTAATGGCATATCATTGTTCCGGGCAACCTAGACTTCACTCTACTGTGTTGCTCCACCAGATCAAACTGTTAGGGCCTTAGAAGTCAACGCCAGAAGCATAAAATACAAAATAAATACAACAGTTTTTCCATCGTAGAAAACGAATAATTGCAACCTGTGTGAAGGTTGTGGTCATGTCTGCGTTCCGGGCAACCTAGGCTTGACTGTAGAGTGTTGCTCCACCAAATCGAATAGGTAGGGCCATAGAAGTCAACGCCCGAAGCATAAAATACACTAAATATACAAGAGCTTTTCCATCGTATAACAGGAATAATTGCAACCAGTGTGAAAGTGATGGTCATTTCTACGTTCCGGGCAACCTAGGCTTCACTCTAGAGCGTTGTTCCGCAAGATCGGGAAGTTAGGGCCTAAGAAGTCAACGCCAGAAGCATAAAATACAATATAAATATAACAGTTTTTCCATCGTATAAAACGAATAATAGCAACCAGTGTGAAAGTTCTGGTCATTTCTACGTTCCGGGCAACCTAGGCTTCACTCTATGGCGTTCTTCCACCACATCGAATAGCTACGGCCTCAGAAGTCAACGTCAGATGGATAAAATACAATATAAGCACAACAGTTTTTCCATCGTATAAAATGAATAATTGCAAATATTGTGTAAGTAATGGTCATTTTTACGTTTCCGGCAACCTAGGCTTCACTCTAGGGCGTTGCTCCACCAGATCGAATAGTTAGGTCCTTAGAAGTCAACGCCAGGAGCATAAAATACGATATAAATACAACAGCTTTTCCATCGTATAAAAGGAATAATTGCAAACAGTGTGAAAGTAATGGTCATTTCTACGATCCGGGCAACCTAGGCTTCACTCTACGGCGTTGTTCCACCAGATCGAATAGTTACGGCCTAAGAAGTCAACGCCAGAAGTATAAAATACGATATAAATACAACAGCTTTTCTATCGTATAAAACAAATAATTGCAACCAGTGTGAAAGTAATGTTCATTTCTACGTTCCCATTACCCTAGGTGTCACTCTAGGGCGTTGGTCCACCACATCTAATAGCTACGGCCTTAGAAGTCAACTCCAGAGGCATAAAATACAATATAAATACAACAGCTCCTCCATCGTATAAAACGAATTATTGCTACCAGTGTAAAAGTTATGGTCATTTCTACGTTCCGGGCAACCTAGGCTTCACCCAAGGGCGTTGCTCCACCAGATCGAAATGTTAGGGCCTAAGAAGTCAACGCCAGAAGGATAAAATACAACATAAATACAACAGTTTTTCCATCGTATAAAACGAATAATTGCAACCAGTTTTAAAGTTATGGTCATTTCTACGTTCCGGGCAACCTAGGCTTCACCCAAGGGCGTTGTTCCAGCAGATTGAATAGTTAGGGCCGTAGAAGTCAACGCCCGAAGCATGAAATACAAAATAAATAGAACAGTTCTTCCATCATATAAAAAGAATAATTGCAACCAGTTTGAAAGTTATGGTCATTTCTACGTTCCGGGCAACCTAGGCTTCACTCTATGGCGTTCTTCCACCACATCGAATAGCTACGGCCTCAGAAGTCAACGCGTGAAGCATAAAATACAATAAAAATACAACAGTCTTTCCATCGTATAAAACGAATAATTGCTACCAGTAAGGAAGTGATGGTCATTTCTACGTTCCGGGCAACCTAGGCTTCACTCTATGGGGTTCTTCCACCACATCGAATAGCTACGGCCTCAGAAGTCAACGCCTGAAGCATAAAATACAATAAAAATACAACAGTCTTTCCACCCTGTAACAGGAATAATTGCAACCCGTGTGAATGTGATGGTCATTTGGACGTTCCAGGCAACCTAGGCTTCACTCTAGGGCGTTGTTCCACCAGATCGGATTGTTAGGGCCTAAGAAGCCAACGCCAGAAGCATAAGATACAATATAAATAAAACAGTTTTTCCATCGTATAGAACGAATAATAGCAACCAGTGTGAAAGCTATGGTCACTTCTACGTTCCGGGCAACCTAGGCTTCACTCTAGGGCGTTGCTCCACCAGATAAAACAGTTAGGGCCTTAGAAGTCAACGCCAGAATCATAAAATACAATGAAGATGCAACAGCTTTTACATCGTATTAAACGAATAATTTCAACCAGTGTGAATGTTATGGTCATTTCTACTTTCCGGGCAACCTAGGCTTCACCCTAGGGCGTTGCTCCAACAGATTGAGTAGTTAGGGCCTTAGAAGTCAACGCCCGATGCATAAAATACAAAATACATACAACAGTTTTTCCATCGTGTAAAACGAATAATTGCAACCAGTATGAAAGTTGTGGTTATTTCTATGTTCCGGGCAACCTAGGTTTCACTCTAGGGCGTTGCTCCACCAGATCGAATAGTTAGGGCATAAGAAGTCAACGCCAGAAGCATAAAATACGGTATAAATACAACAGCATTTCCATCGTATAAAACGAATAATTGCGACCAGTGTGAAACTTATGGCCATTGCTACTTTCCGGGCAACCTAGGCTTCACTCTAGGGCGTTGCTCCACCAGATCGAATAGTGAGGGCCTTAGGAGTCATCGCCAGAAGCATAAGATACAATAAAGATGCAACAGTTTTTCCATTGTATATCAGGAATAATTGCAACCAGTGTGAAAGTAATGGCATATCATTGTTCCGGGCAACCTAGGCTTCACTCTACTGCGTTGCTCCACCAGATCAAACTGTTAGGGCCTTAGAAGTCAACGCCAGAAGCATAAAATACAGAATAAATACAACAGTTTTTCCATCGTAGAAAACGAATAATTGCAACCTGTGTGAAGGTTGTGGTCATGTCTGCGTTCCGGGCAACCTAGGCTTGACTGTAGAGTGTTGCTCCACCAAATCGAATAGGTAGGGCCATAGAAGTCAACGCCCGAAGCATAAAATACACTAAATATACAAGAGCTTTTCCATCGTATAACAGGAATAATTGCAACCAGTGTGAAAGTGATGGTCATATCTACGTTCCGGGCAACCTAGGCTTCACTCTAGAGCGTTGTTCCGCAAGATCGAGAAGTTAGGGCCTAAGAAGTCAACGCCAGAAGCATAAAATACAATATAAATATAACAGTTTTTCCATCGTATAAAACGAATAATAGCAACCAGTGTGAAAGTTCTGGTCATTTCTACGTTCCGGGCAACCTAGGCTTCACTCTATGGCGTTCTTCCACCACATCGAATAGCTACGGCCTCAGAAGTCAACGCCAGATGGATAAAATACAATATAAGCACAACAGTTTTTCCATCGTATAAAATGAATAATTGCAAATATTGTGTAAGTAATGATCATTTTTACGTTTCCGGCAACCTAGGCTTCACTCTAGGGCGTTGCTCCACCAGATCGAATAGTTAGGTCCTTAGAAGTCAACGCCAGGAGCATAAAATACGATATAAATACAACAGCTTTTCCATCGTATAAAAGGAATAATTGCAAACAGTGTGAAAGTAATGGTCATTTCTACGATCCGGGCAACCTAGGCTTCACTCTACGGCGTTGTTCCACCAGATCGAATAGTTACGGCCTAAGAAGTCAACGCCAGAAGTATAAAATACGATATAAATACAACAGCTTTTCTATCGTATAAAACAAATAATTGCAACCAGTGTGAAAGTAATGTTCATTTCTACGTTCCCATTACCCTAGGTGTCACTCTAGGGCGTTGGTCCACCACATCTAATAGCTACGGCCTTAGAAGTCAACTCCAGAGGCATAAAATACAATATAAATACAACAGCTCCTCCATCGTATAAAACGAATTATTGCTACCAGTGTAAAAGTTATGGTCATTTCTACGTTCCGGGCAACCTAGGCTTCACCCAAGGTCGTTGCTCCACCAGATCGAAATGTTAGGGCCTAAGAAGTCAACGCCAGAAGGATAAAATACAACATAAATACAACAGTTTTTCCATCGTATAAAACGAATAATTGCAACCAGTTTGAAAGTTATGGTCATTTCTACGTTCCGGGCAACCTAGGCTTCACCCAAGGGCGTTGTTCCAGCAGATTGAATAGTTAGGGCCTTAGAAGTCAACGCCCGAAGCATGAAATACAAAATAAATAGAACAGTTCTTCCATCATATAAAAAGAATAATTGCAACCAGTTTGAAAGTTATGGTCATTTCTACGTTCCGGGCAACCTAGGCTTCACTCTATGGCGTTCTTCCACCACATCGAATAGCTACGGCCTCAGAAGTCAACGCGTGAAGCATAAAATACAATAAAAATACAACAGTCTTTCCATCCTATAACAGGAATAATTGCAACCCGTGTGAAAGTGATGGTCATTTGTACGTTCCGGGCAACGTAGGCTTCACTCCAGGGCGTTGTTCCACCAGATCGAACAGTAAGGGTCTAAGAAGTGAACGCCAGAAGCATAAAATACAATATAAATACAACAGTTTTTCCATCATATAAAACGAGTAATTGCAACCAGTATGAAAGTTGTGGTCATTTCTACTTTCCGGGCAACCTAGGCTACACGCTAGGGCGTTGCTCCAACAGATTGAATAGTTAGGGCCTTAGAAGTCAACGCCAGAAGCATAAAAAACAATATAAATACAACAGTTCTTCCATCGTATAAAACGAATAATTGCAACAAGTATGAAAGTTGTGGTTATTTCTATGTTCCGGGCAACCTAGGTTTCACTCTAGGGCGTTGCTCCACCAGATCGAATAGTTTGGGCCTTAGAAGTCTACGCCAGAAGCATAAAATTCAATAAAGATGCAACAGTTTTTCCATCGTATAAAAGGATTAATTGCAACCAGTTTGAAAGTGATGGTAATTTCTACGTTCCGGGCAACCTTGGCTTCACCCTAGGGCGTTGTTCCACCAGTTGGAATAGTTAGGGCATAAGAAGTCAACGCCAGAAGCAGAAAATACGTTATAAATACAACAGCTTTTCCATCGTATAAAACGAATAATTGCTACCAGTAAGGAAGTGATGGTCATTTCTACGTTCCGGGCAACCTAGGCTTCACTCTATGGGGTTCTTCCACCACATCGAATAGCTACGGCCTCAGAAGTCGACGCCTGAAGCATAAAATACAATAAAAATACAACAGTCTTTCCACCCTGTAACAGGAATAATTGCAACCCGTGTGAATGTGATGGTCATTTGGACGTTCCAGGCAACCTAGGCTTCACTCTAGGGCGTTGTTCCACCAGATCGAATTGTTAGGGCCTAAGAAGCCAACGCCAGAAGCATAAGATACAATATAAATAAAACAGTTTTTCCATCGTATAGAACGAATAATAGCAACCAGTGTGAAAGCTATGGTCACTTCTACGTTCCGGGCAACCTAGGCTTCACTCTAGGGCGTTGCTCCACCAGATAAAACAGTTAGGGCCTTAGAAGTCAACGCCAGAATCATAAAATACAATGAAGATGCAACAGCTTTTCCATCGTATTAAACGAATAATTTCAACCAGTGTGAATGTTATGGTCATTTCTACTTTCCGGGCAACCTAGGCTTCACCCTAGGGCGATGCTCCAACAGATTGAGTAGTTAGGGCCTTAGAAGTCAACGCCCGATGCATAAAATACAAAATACATACAACAGTTTTTCCATCGTGTAAAACGAATAATTGCAACCAGTATGAAAGTTGTGGTTATTTCTATGTTCCGGGCAACCTAGGTTTCACTCTAGGGCGTTGCTCCACCAGATCGAATAGTTAGGGCCTTAGAAGTCTACGCCAGAAGCATAAAATTCAATAAAGATGCAACAGTTTTTCCATCGTATAAAAGGATTAATTGCAACCAGTTTGAAAGTGATGGTAATTTCTACGTTCCGGGCAACCTTGGCTTCACCCTAGGGCGTTGTTCCACCAGATGGAATAGTTAGGGCATAAGAAGTCAACGCCAGAAGCATAAAATACGGTATAAATACAACAGCATTTCCATCGTATAAAACGAATAATTGCGACCAGTGTGAAACTTATGGCCATTGCTACTTTCCGGGCAAACTAGGCTTCACTCTAGGGCGTTGCTCCACCAGATCGAATAGTGAGGGCCTTAGGAGTCATCGCCAGAAGCATAAGATACAATAAAGATGCAACAGTTTTTCCATTGTATATCAGGAATAATTGCAACCAGTGTGAAAGTAATGGCATATCATTGTTCCGGGCAACCTAGGCTTCACTCTACTGCGTTGCTCCACCAGATCAAACTGTTAGGGCCTTAGAAGTCAACGCCAGAAGCATAAAATACAGAATAAATACAACAGTTTTTCCATCGTAGAAAACGAATAATTGCAACCTGTGTGAAGGTTGTGGTCATGTCTGCGTTCCGGGCAACCTAGGCTTGACTGTAGAGTGTTGCTCCACCAAATCGAATAGGTAGGGCCATAGAAGTCAACGCCCGAAGCATAAAATACACTAAATATACAAGAGCTTTTCCATCGTATAACAGGAATAATTGCAACCAGTGTGAAAGTGATGGTCATTTCTACGTTCCGGGCAACCTAGGCTTCACTCTAGAGCGTTGTTCCGCAAGATCGAGAAGTTAGGGCCTAAGAAGTCAACGCCAGAAGCATAAAATACAATATAAATATAACAGTTTTTCCATCGTATAAAACGAATAATAGCAACCAGTGTGAAAGTTCTGGTCATTTCTACGTTCCGGGCAACCTAGGCTTCACTCTATGGCGTTCTTCCACCACATCGAATAGCTACGGCCTCAGAAGTCAACGCCAGATGGATAAAATACAATATAAGCACAACAGTTTTTCCATCGTATAAAATGAATAATTGCAAATATTGTGTAAGTAATGATCATTTTTACGTTTCCGGCAACCTAGGCTTCACTCTAGGGCGTTGCTCCACCAGATCGAATAGTTAGGTCCTTAGAAGTCAACGCCAGGAGCATAAAATACGATATAAATACAACAGCTTTTCCATCGTATAAAAGGAATAATTGCAAACAGTGTGAAAGTAATGGTCATTTCTACGATCCGGGCAACCTAGGCTTCACTCTACGGCGTTGTTCCACCAGATCGAATAGTTACGGCCTAAGAAGTCAACGCCAGAAGTATAAAATACGATATAAATACAACAGCTTTTCTATCGTATAAAACAAATAATTGCAACCAGTGTGAAAGTAATGTTCATTTCTACGTTCCCATTACCCTAGGTGTCACTCTAGGGCGTTGGTCCACCACATCTAATAGCTACGGCCTTAGAAGTCAACTCCAGAGGCATAAAATACAATATAAATACAACAGCTCCTCCATCGTATAAAACGAATTATTGCTACCAGTGTAAAAGTTATGGTCATTTCTACGTTCCGGGCAACCTAGGCTTCACCCAAGGGCGTTGCTCCACCAGATCGAAATGTTAGGGCCTAAGAAGTCAACGCCAGAAGGATAAAATACAACATAAATACAACAGTTTTTCCATCGTATAAAACGAATAATTGCAACCAGTTTGAAAGTTATGGTCATTTCTACGTTCCGGGCAACCTAGGCTTCACCCAAGGGCGTTGTTCCAGCAGATTGAATAGTTAGGGCCTTAGAAGTCAACGCCCGAAGCATGAAATACAAAATAAATAGAACAGTTCTTCCATCATATAAAAAGAATAATTGCAACCAGTTTGAAAGTTATGGTCATTTCTACGTTCCGGGCAACCTAGGCTTCACTCTATGGCGTTCTTCCACCACATCGAATAGCTACGGCCTCAGAAGTCAACGCGTGAAGCATAAAATACAATAAAAATACAACAGTCTTTCCATCCTATAACAGGAATAATTGCAACCCGTGTGAAAGTGATGGTCATTTGTACGTTCCGGGCAACGTAGGCTTCACTCCAGGGCGTTGTTCCACCAGATCGAACAGTAAGGGTCTAAGAAGTGAACGCCAGAAGCATAAAATACAATATAAATACAACAGTTTTTCCATCATATAAAACGAGTAATTGCAACCAGTATGAAAGTTGTGGTCATTTCTACTTTCCGGGCAACCTAGGCTACACGCTAGGGCGTTGCTCCAACAGATTGAATAGTTAGGGCCTTAGAAGTCAACGCCAGAAGCATAAAAAACAATATAAATACAACAGTTCTTCCATCGTATAAAACGAATAATTGCAACAAGTATGAAAGTTGTGGTTATTTCTATGTTCCGGGCAACCTAGGTTTCACTCTAGGGCGTTGCTCCACCAGATCGAATAGTTTGGGCCTTAGAAGTCTACGCCAGAAGCATAAAATTCAATAAAGATGCAACAGTTTTTCCATCGTATAAAAGGATTAATTGCAACCAGTTTGAAAGTGATGGTAATTTCTACGTTCCGGGCAACCTTGGCTTCACCCTAGGGCGTTGTTCCACCAGTTGGAATAGTTAGGGCATAAGAAGTCAACGCCAGAAGCAGAAAATACGTTATAAATACAACAGCTTTTCCATCGTATAAAACGAATAATTGCTACCAGTAAGGAAGTGATGGTCATTTCTACGTTCCGGGCAACCTAGGCTTCACTCTATGGGGTTCTTCCACCACATCGAATAGTTACGGCCTCAGAAGTCGACGCCTGAAGCATAAAATACAATAAAAATACAACAGTCTTTCCACCCTGTAACAGGAATAATTGCAACCCGTGTGAATGTGATGGTCATTTGGACGTTCCAGGCAACCTAGGCTTCACTCTAGGGCGTTGTTCCACCAGATCGAATTGTTAGGGCCTAAGAAGCCAACGCCAGAAGCATAAGATACAATATAAATAAAACAGTTTTTCCATCGTATAGAACGAATAATAGCAACCAGTGTGAAAGCTATGGTCACTTCTACGTTCCGGGCAACCTAGGCTTCACTCTAGGGCGTTGCTCCACCAGATAAAACAGTTAGGGCCTTAGAAGTCAACGCCAGAATCATAAAATACAATGAAGATGCAACAGCTTTTCCATCGTATTAAACGAATAATTTCAACCAGTGTGAATGTTATGGTCATTTCTACTTTCCGGGCAACCTAGGCTTCACCCTAGGGCGATGCTCCAACAGATTGAGTAGTTAGGGCCTTAGAAGTCAACGCCCGATGCATAAAATACAAAATACATACAACAGTTTTTCCATCGTGTAAAACGAATAATTGCAACCAGTATGAAAGTTGTGGTTATTTCTATGTTCCGGGCAACCTAGGTTTCACTCTAGGGCGTTGCTCCACCAGATCGAATAGTTAGGGCCTTAGAAGTCTACGCCAGAAGCATAAAATTCAATAAAGATGCAACAGTTTTTCCATCGTATAAAAGGATTAATTGCAACCAGTTTGAAAGTGATGGTAATTTCTACGTTCCGGGCAACCTTGGCTTCACCCTAGGGCGTTGTTCCACCAGATGGAATAGTTAGGGCATAAGAAGTCAACGCCAGAAGCATAAAATACGGTATAAATACAACAGCATTTCCATCGTATAAAACGAATAATTGCGACCAGTGTGAAACTTATGGCCATTTCTACTTTCCGGGCAAACTAGGCTTCACTCTAGGGCGTTGCTCCACCAGATCGAATAGTGAGGGCCTTAGGAGTCAACGCCAGAAGCATAAAATACAATAAAGATGCAACAGTTTTTCCATCGTATATCAGGAATAATTGCAACCAGTGTGAAAGTAATGGCATATCATTGTTCCAGGCAACCTAGGCTTCACTCTACTGCGTTGCTCCACCAGATCAAACTGTTAGGGCCTTATAAGTCAACGCCAGAAGCATAAAATACAATATAAATACAACAGTCTTTCCATCGTATAAAACGAATAATTGCAACTAGTATGAAAGTTATGGTCTTTTCTACTTTCCGTGCAACCTAGGCTTCACCCTAGCGCGTTGCTCCAACAGATTGAATAGTTAGGGCCTTAGAAGTCAACGCCCCTAGCATAAAATACAAAATAAATACAACAGTTTTTCCGTCGTAGAGAACGAATAATTGCAACCTGTGTGAAGGTTGTGGTCATGTCTGCGTTCCGGGCAACCTAGGCTTCACTGTAGGGTGTTGCTCCACCAGATCGAATAGGTAGGGCAATAGAAGTCTACGCCCGAAGCATAAAATACAATAAATGTAAAAGAGTTTTTACATCGTATATCAGGAATAATTGCAACCAGTGTGAAAGTGATGGTCATTTGTACGTTCCGGCAACCTAGGCTTCACCCTAGGGCGTTGTTCCACCAGATCGAATAGTTAGGGCCTAAGAAGTTAACGCCAGAAGCACAAAATACAATATAAATACAACAGTTTTTCCATCGTATAAAACGAATAATTGCAACTAGTATGAAAGTTATGGTCTTTTCTACTTTCCGTGCAACCTAGGCTTCACCCTAGCGCGTTGCTCCAACAGATTGAATAGTTAGGGCCTTAGAAGTCAACGCCCCTAGCATAAAATACAAAATAAATACAACAGTTTTTCCATCGTAGAGAACGAATAATTGCAACCTGTGTGAAGGTTGCGGTCATGTCTGCGTTCCGGGCAACCTAGGCTTCACTGTAGGGTGTTGCTCCACCAGATCGAATAGGTAGGGCAATAGAAGTCTACGCCCGAAGCATAAAATACACTAAATATACAAGAGCTTTTCCATCGTATAACAGGAATAATTGCAACCAGTGTGAAAGTGATGGTCATTTCTACGGACCGGGCAACCTAGGCTTCACTCTAGGGCGTTGCTCCACCAGATCGAATAGCTATGGACTTAGAATTCAACGCCAGAAGCATAAAACACAATAAAAAGACAACAGTATTTCCATCGTATAAGAGGAATAATTGCAACCAGTGTGAAAGTAATGGTCATTTCTACGTTCTGGGCAACCTACGTTTCACTCTATGGCATTGCTCCACCAGATCGAATAGTTAGGGCCTAAGAAGTCAACGCCAGAGACATAAAATACGATATGAATACAACAGCTGTTCCATCGTATAACAGGAATAATTGCAACCAGTTTGAATGATATGGTCATTTCTACGTTCCGGTCAACCTAGGCTTCAGTCTAGGGCGTTGCTCCACCACATCGAATAGCTACGGCCTTAGAAGTCAACGCCAGAAGCATAAAATACAATATAGATACAACAGTTTTTCCATTGTATAAAAAGAGTAATTGCTACCATTGTGAAAGTTATGGTCATTTCTACGTTCAGGGCAACCTAGGCTTCACCATAGGGCGTTGTTCCACCAGATGGAAAAGTTAGGGCCTAAGAAGTCAACGCCAGAAACATAAAACACGATATAAATACAACAGCTTTCCATCGCATAAAACGAATTATTGCAACCAGTGTGAAAGTTATGGTCATTTCTCCGTTCCGGGCATCCTAGACTTAACTCTGAGGCATTGCTCCACCAGATGGAATAGCTACGACCTTAGAAGTCAAAGCCAGAAGCAGAAAATACAATAAAAATGCAACAGATTTTCCATCGTATAGCATGACAAATTGCAACCAGTATGAAAGTAATGATCATTTCGACGTTTCGGGCATCCTAGACTTAACTCTGATGCGTTGCTCCACCAGATCGAAGAGTTAGGGCCGTAGAAGTCAGCGCCAGAAGCATAAACTACAAAACAAATGGAACAGTCTTTCCATCGTATAAAACGAATAATTGCAACCTGTGTATAGGTTATGGTCATATATACGTTCCGGGCAACCTAGGCTTCACTGTAGGGTGTTGCTCCACCAGATCGAATAGCTAGGGACTTAGAATTAAACGCCAGAAGCATAAAATACAATAAAAATACAACAGTTTTTCCATCGTATAACAGGAGTAATTGCAGCCAGTGTGAATGTAATGGTATGTCCTACGTTCCGGGCAACCTAGGCTTCACTCTAGGGCGTTGTTCCACCAGATCGAAAAGATAGGGCCTTAGAAGTCAACGCCAGAAGCATAAAATACAATATAAATACAACAGCTTTGCCAGCATGAAATGAAAAATTGCAAACAGTGTGAAAGTTATGTTCATTTCTACATTCCGGTCAACCTAGGCTTCACTGTAGGGTCTTGCTCCACCAGATCGAATAGGTAGGGCCATAGAAGTCAACGCCCGAAGCATAAAATACAATAAATATACAAGAGCTTTTCCATCATATAAAACGAATAATAGCAACCAGTGTGAAAGTAATGGACATTTCTACGTTCCGGGCATCCTGGACGTCACTCTACGGCGTGCCTCCAGCACATCTAATAGCTACGGCCTTAGAAGTCAACGCCAGAGGCATAAAATACAATATAAATGCAACAGCTATGCCATCGCATAAAATGAAAAATTGCAAACAGTGTGAAAGTTATGTCCATTTCTACGTTCCGGTCAACCTAGGCTTCACTGTAGGGTCTTGCTCCACCAGATCGAGTAGGTAGGGCCATAGAAGTCAACGCCCGAAGCATAAAATACAATAAATATACAAGAGATTTTCCATCGTATAACAGGAACAATTGCAACCATTGTGAAAGGGATGGTCATTTCTACGTTCCGGGCATCCTGGGCGTCACCCTACGGCGTTGCTCCACCACATCTAATAACTACGGCCTTAGAAGTCAACGCCAGAAGCATAAAATACAGTAAAGATGCAACAGTTTTTCCATCGAATAACAGGAATAACTGCAAACAGTGTGAAAGTACTGGTCATTTCTACGTTCCGGGTAACCTAGGTTTCATTCTAGGGCGTAGCTCCACCAGATCGAATAGCTAGGGACATAGAATTCAACGCCAGAAGAATAAAATACAATATAAGTACAACAGTTTTTCCATCGTATAAAATGAATAATTGCAGACATTGTGAAAGTAATGGTCATTTCTAAGTTCCGGCAACCTAGGCGTCACTCTAGGGCGTAGCTCCACCACAACTAATTGCTACGGCCTTAGAAGTCAACGACAGAAGCATAAAATACAATATAAATACAACAGCTTTTCCATCGTATAACAGGAATAATTGCAACCAGTGTGAAAGTAAAGGTCATTTCTACGTTCCGGGCAACCTATGCTTCACTCTAGGGCGTTGTTCCACCAGATCGAATAGTTAGGGCCTAAGAAGTGAACGCCAGAAGCATAAAATGAAATATAAATACAACAGTTTTTCCATCGTATAAAACGAATAATTGCAACCAGTATGAAACTTATGGTCATTTCTACGTTCCGGGCAACCTAGGCTTCACTCTATGGCGTTCTTCCACCACATCGAATAGCTACAGCCTCAGAAGTCGACGCCTGAATTATAAGATACCATAAAAATACAACAGTCTTTCCATCCTATAACAGGAATAATGGCAACCCGTGTGGAAGTGATGGTCATTTCTACGTTCCAGGCTACCTAGGCTTCAATGTAGGGCTTTGTTCCTCCAGATCGAATAGTTAGGGCCTAAGAAGTCAACGCCTGAAGCATAAAATACAATATAAATATAACAGTTTTTCCATCGTATAAAACGAACAATAGCAGCCAGTGTGAAAGTTATGGTCATTTCTACGTTCCGGGCAACCTAGGCTTCACTCTAGGGCGTTGCTCCACCAGATCAAACAGTTAGGGCCTTAGAAGCCAACGCCCGAAGCACTAAATACAAGATAAATAGAACAGTTTTTCCATTGTATAAAACGAATAATTGCTACCAGTGTAAAAGTTATGGTCATTTCTACGTTCCGGGCAACCTAGGCTTCACCCTAGGCCGTTGTTCCACCAGTTCGAATAGTTAGGGCCTAGGAAGTGAACGCCAGAAGCATAAAATGCAATATAAATACAACAGTTTTTCCATCGTATAACAGGATTAATTGCAACCAGTGTGAGAGTTCTGGTCATTTCTGCGTTCCGGGCAACCTGGGCTTCAGTCTAGGGCGTTGCTCTACCAGATCGAATAGCTACGGCCATAGAAGTCAACGCCCGAAGCATAAAATACAATAAATATACAAGAGTTTTTCCATCGTATAACAGCAATAATTGCAACCAGTGTGAAAGTGATGGTCATTTCAACGTTCTCGGCAACCTAGGCTTCACTCTAGGGCGTCGTTCCACCAGATGGAATAGCTAGGGCCTAAGAAGTCAACGCCAGAAGCATAAAATACAATAAAGATGCAACAGTTATTCCATTGTATAGCATGGATAGTTGCAACCAGTGTGAAAGTTATTGTCACTTCTACGTTCCGGGCAACCTAGGCTTCACCCTAGGGCGTTGCTCCACCAGATGGAAAAGTTAGGGCCTAAGAAGTCAACGCCAGAAACATAAAACAAGATAAAAATACAACAGCTTTCCATCGTATAAAACGAATTATTGCAACCAGTGTGAAAGTTATGGTCATTTCTCCGTTCCGGGCATCCTAGACTTAACTCTGAGGCATTGCTCCACCAGGTGGAATAGCTACGACCTTAGAAGTCAAAGCCAGAAGCATAAAATACAATAAAGTTGCAACAGTTTTTCCATCGAATAACAGGAATAACTGCAAACAGCGCGAAACTACTGGTCATTTCTACGTTCCGGGTAACCGAGGTTTCACTCTAGGGCGTAGCTCCACCAGCTCGAGTAGCTAGATCCTCAGCAGTCTACGCATGAAGCATAAAATACGATATAAATACAACAGTTTTTCCATCGTATAACAGGAATAATTGCAACCAGTGTGAAGGTAAAGGTATGTCCTACGCTCTGGGCAACCTAGGCTTCACTCCAGGGCGTTGCTCCACCAGGTCGTATAGTTAGGGCCTTAGAAGTCAACGCCAGAGGCATAAAATACAATAAATATACAAGAGTTTTTCCATCGTATAACAGGAATAATTGCAACCAGTGTGAATGTGGTGGTCATTTCTACGTTCCGGGCAACCTAGGCTTCACTCTAGGGCGTTGCTCCACCACAACTAATTGCTACGGCCTTAGAAGTCAACGACAGAAGCATAAAATACAATATAAATACAACAGCTTTTCCATCGTATAACAGGAATAATTGCAACCAGTGTGAAAGTAAAGGTCATTTCTACGTTCCGGGCAACCCATGCTTCACTCTACGGCGTTGCTCCACCAGATCGAGTAGTTAGGGCCTTAGAAGTCCACGGCCGAAGCATAAAATACAAAATAAATAGAACAGTTTTTCCATTGTATAAAGCGAATAATTGCTGCCAGTGTGAAAGTTATGTTTATTTCTACGTTCCGGGCAACCAAGGCTTAACTGTAGGGTGTTGCTCCAACAGATCGAATAGGTAGTGCCATAGAAGTCAACGCCCGGAGCATAAAATACAATAAATATACAAGAGTTTTTCCATCGTATAACAGGAATAATTGCAACCAGTGTGAAAGTGATGATCATTTCTACGTTCCGGGCAACCTAGGCTTCACTCTAGGGCGTTGCTCCACCAGATCGTATAGTTAGGGCCTTAGAAGTCAACGCGGGAAGCATAAAATGCAATACATATACAAGAGTTTTTCCATCGTATAACAGGAATAATTGCAACCAGTGTGAATGTGGTGGTCATTTCTACGTTCCGGGCAACCTAGGCTTCACTCTAGGGCGTTGTTCCACCAGTTAGAATAGTTAGGGCATAAGAAGTCAACGCCAGTAGCATAAAATACAATATAAGTATAACAGGTTTTCGATCGTATAAAACGAATAATAGCAACCAGTGTGAAAGTTATGGTTATTTCTCCGTTCCAGGCAACCTAGCCTTCACTCTAGTGCGTTGCACCACCAGATCGAATAGTTAGGGGCTTAGAAGTCAACGCCCGAAGCATAAAATACAAAATAAATAGAACAGCTTTTCCATCGTATAAAATGAATAATTGCAAACAGTCTGAAAGTAATGGTCATTTCTACGTTCCGAGCACCCTAGGCGTCACTCTAGGGCGATGCTCCACCACATCTAATAGCTACGGCCTTAGAAGTCAACGCCAGCTGGATAAAATACAATATAAGAACAACAGTTTTTCCATCGTATAAAATGAATAATTGCAAACACTGTGAAAGTAATGGTCATTTTTACGTTTCCGGCAACCTAGGCTTCACTCTAGGGCGTTCCTCCACCAGATCGAATAGTTAGGTCCTTAGAAGTCAACGCCAGGAGCATAAAATACGATATAAATACAACAGCTTTTCCATCAGATAAAAGGAATAATTGCAAACAGTGTGAAAGTAATGGTCATTTCTACGATCCGGGCAACCTAGGCTTCACTCTACGGCGTTGTTCCACCAGATCGAATAGTTACGGCCTAAGAAGTCAACGCCAGAAGTATAAAATACGATATAAATACAACAGCTTTTCCATCGTATAAAACAAATAATTGCAACCAGTGTGAAAGTAATGTTCATTTCTACATTTCGAGCAACCTAGGCTTCACTCTAGGGCGTTGTTCCACCAGATCGAATAGTTAGGGCCTAAGAAGTGAACGCCAGAAGCATAAAATACAATATAAGTACAACAGTTTTTCCATCGTATAAAACGAATAATTGCAACCAGTTTGAAAGTTATGGTCATTTCTACGTTCCGGGCAACCTAGGCTTCACCCAAGGGCGTTGCTCCACCAGATCGAAATGTTAGGGCCTAAGAAGTCAACGCCAGAAGGATAAAATACAACATAAATACAACAGTTTTTCCATCGTATAGAATGAATAATTGCAACCAGTGTGAAAGTTATTGCCATTTCTACATTTCGAGCAACCTAGGCTTCACTCTAGGGCGTTGTTCCACCAGATCGAATAGTTAGGGCCTAAGAAGTGAACGCCAGAAGCATAAAATACAATATAAGTACAACAGTTTTTCCATCGTATAAAACGAATAATTGCAACCAGTTTGAAAGTTATGGTCATTTCTACGTTCCGGGCAACCTAGGCTTCACCCAAGGGCGTTGCTCCAACAGATTGAATAGTTAGGGCCTTAGAAGTCAATGCCCGAAGCATAAAATGCAATAAATATACAACAGCTTTTCCATCGTATAGCAGGAATAATTTGCAACCAGTGTGATAGTAGTGGTCACTTCTACGTTCCGGGCTACCTAGGTTTCTCTCCAGGGCGTTGCTCCACCAGATCGAATAGTTACGGCCTAAGAAGTCAACGCCAGAAGCATAAAATACGATAAAGATGCAACAGTTTTTCCATCGTATAAAACGAATAATTGCAACCAGTGTGAAAGTTATGGTCATTTCTACATTCCGAGCAACCTAGGCTTCACTCTAGGGCGGTGCTCCACCATATCGAATAGCTACGGCCTTAGAAGCCTACGCCTGAAGCACAAAATACAATAAAAATACAACAGGCTTTTCATGGTATAACAGGAATAATTGCAACAAGCGTGAAAGTAATGATCATTTCGGCGTTCCGAGCATCCTAGACTTAGCTCTGCGGCATTGCTCCACCAGATCGAATAGTTAGGGCCTAAGAAGTCAACGCCAGAAGCATAAAATACAATATAAATGTAACAGTTTTTCCATCGTATAAAACGAATAATAGCAAGCAGTGTGAAAGTTATGGCCATTTCTACGTTCCGGGCAACCTAGGCTTCACTCTAGGGCGTTGCTCCACCAGATCAAACAGTTAGGGCCTTAGATGTCAACGCCAGAAGCATAAAATACAATAAAGGTGCAACAGTTTTTCCATCGTATAACAGGAATAACTGCAACCAGTGTGAAAGTACTGGTTATTTCTACGTTACGGGTAACCTAGGTTTCACTCTAGGGCGTTCCTCCACGAGATCGAAAAGCTAGGGACTTAGAATTCAACGCCAGAAGAATAAAATACAATATAAGTACAACAGTTTTTTCATCGTATAAAATGAATATTTGCAAACATTGTGAAAGTAATGGTCATTTCTACGTTCCGGGCTACCTATGCGACACTCTAGAGCGTTGCTCCACCACATCTAATAGCTACGGCCTTAAAAGTCAACGCCGGAAGCATAAAATGCAATAAAAATACAACAGTTTTTCCATCGTATAAAAGGATTAATTGCAACCAGTTTGAAAGTGATGGTCATTTCTACGTTCCGGGCAACCTAGGCTTCACCCTAGGGCGTTGTTCGACCAGATCGTATAGTTAGGGCCTAAGAAGTGAACGCCAGAAGCATAAAATACAATATAAATACAACAGTTTTTCCATCATATAAAACCAGTAATTGCAACCAGTATGAAAGTTGTGGTCATTTCTACTTTCCGGGCAACCTAGGCTACACCCTAGGGCGTTGCTCCAACAGGTTGAATAGCTAGGGCCTTAGAAGTCAATGCCCGAAGCATAAAATGCAATAAAAATACAACAGTTTTTCCATCATATAACCGGAATAATTGCAACCAGTTTGAAAGTGATGGTCATTTCTACGTTCCGGGCAACCTCGGCTTCACTCTAGGGCGTTGCTCCACCAGATCGAATAGCAAGTGTCTTAGAAGTCAACGCCAGAAGCATAAAAAACAATATAATTACAACAGTTTTTCCATCGTATAAAACGAATAATTGCAACCAGTATGAAGATTAACCTCATTTCTACTTTCCGGGCAACCTAGGCTTCACCATAGGGCGTTGCTCCAACCGATTGAATAGTTAAGGATTTAGAAGTCAACGCCGGAAGCATAAAATGCAATAAAAATACAACAGTTTTTCCATCGTATAAAAGGATTAATTGCAACCAGTTTGAAAGTGATGGTCATTTCTACGTTCCGGGCAACCTAGGCTTCACCCTAGGGCGTTGTTCGACCAGATCGAATAGTTAGGGCCTAAGAAGTGAACGCCAGAAGCATAAAATACAATATAAATGCAACAGTTTTTCCATCATATAAAACGAGTAATTGCAACCACTATGAAAGTTGTGGTCATTTCTACTTTCCGGGCAACCTAGGCTACACCCTAGGGCGTTGCTCCAACAGGTTGAATGGTTAGGGCCTTAGAAGTAAATGCCCGAAGCATAAAATGCAATAAAAGTACAACAGTTCTTCCATCATATAACCGGAATAATTGCAACCAGTTTGAAAGTGATGGTAATTTCTACGTTCCGGGCAACCTCGGCTTCACTCTAGGGCGTTGCTCCACCAGATCGAATAGTAAGTGTCTTAGAAGTCAACACCAGAAGCATAAAAAACAATATAAATACAACAGTTTTTCCATCGTATAAAACGAATAATTGCAACCAGTATGAAGATTAACCTCATTTCTACTTTCCGGGCAACCTAGGCTTCACCCTAGGGCGTTGCTCCAACCGATTGAATAGTTAGGGCCTTAGAAGTCAACGCCGGAAGCATAAAATGCATTAAAAATACAACAGTTTTTCAATCGTATAAAAGGATTAATAGCAACCAGTTTGAAAGTGATGGCAATTTCTACGTTCCGGGCAACCTAGGCTTCACCCTAGGGCGTTGTTCCACCAGATGGAATAGCTAGGGCATCAGAAGTCAACGCCAGAAGCATAAAATACGGTATAAATACAACAGCTTTTCCATCGTATAAAACGAATAATTGCGACCAGTGTGAAAGTTATGGTCATTTCTACTTTCCGGGCAACCTAGGCTTCACTCTAGGGCGTTGCTCCACCAGATCGAATAGTTAGGGCCTTAGAAGACAACGCCAGAAGCATAAAATACAATAAAGATGCAACAGTTTTTCCATCGTATATCAGGAATAATTGCAACCAGTGTGAAAGTAATGGCATATCATTGTTCCGGGCAACCTAGGCTTCACTCTACTGCGTTGCTCCACCAGATCAAACAGTTAGGGCCTTAGAAGTCAACGCCAGAAGCATAAAATACAATATAAATACAACAGTCTTTCCATCGTATAAAACGAATAATTGCAACCAGTATGAAAGTAAAAGTCATTTCTACGTTCCGGGCAACCTAGGCTTCACCCAAGGGCGTTGTTCCACCAGATCGAATAGTTAGGGCCTAAGAAGTGAACGCCAGAAGCATAATATGCAATATAAATACAACAGTTTTTCCATCATATAAAACGAATAATTGCAACCAGTTTGAAAGTGATGGTCATTTCTACGTTCCGGGCAAGCTAGGCTTCACTCTAGGGCGTTGTTCCAGCAGATGGAATAGTTACGGCATAAGAAGTCAACGCCACAAGCTTAAAATACGGTATAAATACAACAGTTTTTCCATCGTATAAAACGAATAATTACAACCAGTATGAAAGTTATGGTCATTTCTACTTTCCGTGCAACCTAGGCTTCACCCTAGGGCGTTGCTCCAACAGATTGAATAGTTAGGGCCTTAGAAGGTAATGCCCGAAGCATAAAATGCAATAGAGGTACAACAGTTTTTCCATCGTATAACTGGAATAATTGCACCAGTTTGAAAGTGATGGTCATTTCTACGTTCCGGGCAACCTAGGCTTCACTCTCGGGCGTTGCTCCACCGGATTGAATAGTTAGTACCTTAGATGTCAACGCCAGAAGCATAAAATACAATATAAATACAACAGCTTTTCCATCGTATATAATGTATATTTGCAAACAGTGTGAAAGTAATGGTCATTTCCATGTTCCGGGCAACCTAGGCTTCACACTAGGGCGTTGTTCCACCAGATCGAATAGTTAGGGCCTAAGGAGTCAACGCCAGAAGCATACAATACGATATAAATGCAAAAGCTTTTCCATCGTATAAAACGAATAATTGCAACCAGTGTGAATGTAATGGTCGTTTCTACGTTCCGGGCAAACTAGGCTTCACTCTAGGGCGTTGCTCCATCAGACCGAATAGTTAGGACCTTAGAAATCAACGCCAGAAGCATAAAATACAATAAAGATGCAACAGTTTTTCCATCGTAAAACAGGAATAATTGCAACCAGGGTGAAGGTAATGGTCATTTCTACGTTCCGGGCAACGTAGGTTTCACTCTAAGGCGTTGTTCCACCAGATCAAATAGTTAGGGCCTAAGATGTCAACGCCAGAAGCATAAAATACAATATAAATGTAACAGTTTTTCCATCGTATAAAACGAATATTAGCAACCAGTGTGAAAGTTATGGTCATTTCTACGTTCCAGGCAACCTAGGTTTCACTCTAGGGCGTTGCTCTACCAGATCGAATAGCTAGGGACTTAGAATTCAACGCCAGAATCATAAAATACAACATAAATACAACAGATTTTCCATCGTAAATAATGTATATTTGCAATCAGTGTGAAAGTAATGGTCATTTCTATGTACCGGGCAACCTAGGCCCCACTCTCGGGCGTTGCTCCACCAAATCAAATAGCTAGGGCCTTAGAGGTCAACGCCAGAAGCATAAAATACAATAAAGATGCAAAAGTTTTTCCATCGTATAACAGGAATAACTGCAAACAGTGCGAAAGTAATGGTCATTTCCATGTTCCGGGCAACCTAGTCTTCACTCTAGGGCGTTGTTCCACCAGATCGAATAATTAGGGTCTAAGAAGTCAACACCAGAAGAATAAAATACAATATAAGTACAAAAGCTTTTCCATCGTATAAAATGAGCAATTGCAAACATTGTGAAAGTAATGGTCATTTCTACGTTCCGGGCAACCTAGGCGTCACTCTAGGGCGTTGCTCAACCACATCAAATAGCTACGGCCTTAGAAGTCAACCCCAGATGAATAAAGTACAATAAAGATGCCACAGCGTTTCCATCGTATAAAACGAATAATTGCAACCAGTATGAAACTTATGGTCATGTCTACTTTCCGAGCAACATAGGCTTCACCCTAGGGCGTTGCTCCAACAGATTGAATAGTTAGGGCCTTAGAAGTCAACGCCCGAAGCATAAAATGCAATAAAAATACAACAGTGTTTCCATAATATAACAGGAATAATTGCATCCAGTTTGAAAGTGGTGGCCAATTATACGTCCCGGGCAACCTAGGCTTCACTCTAGGGCGTTGCTCCACCAGATCGAATAGTCAGTGCCTCAGAAGTCAACGCCAGAAGCATAAAATACAATATAAATACAACAGCTTTTCCATCGTATATAATGTATATTTGCAAACAGTGTGAAAGTAATGGTCATTTCCATGTTCCGGGCAACCTAGGCTTCACACTAGGGCGTTGCTCCAACAGATTGAATATTTCGGGCCTTAGAAGTCTACGCCCGAACCATAAAATGCAAAAAAAATACAACAGTGTTTCCATCATATAACAGGAATAATTGCAACCAGTTTGAAAGTGATAGCCAATTCTACGTTCCGGGCAACCTAGGTTTCACTCCAGGGCGTTGCTCCACCAGACCGAATAGTTACGGCCTAAGATCTCAACGCCAGAAGCATAAAATACGATATAAATACAACAGCTTTTCCATCGCATAAAACGAATAATTGCAACCAGTGTGAAAGTAATGGTCATTTCTACGTTCCGAGCACCCTAGGCGTCACTCTAGGGCGTTGCTCCACCACATCTAATAGCTACGTCCTTAGAAGTCAACCCCAGATGAATAAAGTACAATAAAGATGCCACAGCGTTTCCATCGTATAAAACGAATAATTGCAACCAGTATGAAACTTATGGTCATGTCTACTTTCCGAGCAACATAGGCTTCACCCTAGGGCGTTGCTCCAACCGATTGAATAGTTAGGGCCTTAGAAGTCAACGCCGGAAGCATAAAATGCATTAAAAATACAACAGTTTTTCAATCGTATAAAAGGATTAATAGCAACCAGTTTGAAAGTGATGGCAATTTCTACGTTCCGGGCAACCTAGGCTTCACCCTAGGGCGTTGTTCCACCAGATGGAATAGCTAGGGCATCAGAAGTCAACGCCAGAAGCATAAAATACGGTATAAATACAACAGCTTTTCCATCGTATAAAACGAATAATTGCGACCAGTGTGAAAGTTATGGTCATTTCTACTTTCCGGGCAACCTAGGCTTCACTCTAGGGCGTTGCTCCACCAGATCGAATAGTTAGGGCCTTAGAAGACAACGCCAGAAGCATAAAATACAATAAAGATGCAACAGTTTTTCCATCGTATATCAGGAATAATTGCAACCAGTGTGAAAGTAATGGCATATCATTGTTCCGGGCAACCTAGGCTTCACTCTACTGCGTTGCTCCACCAGATCAAACAGTTAGGGCCTTAGAAGTCAACGCCAGAAGCATAAAATACAATATAAATACAACAGTCTTTCCATCGTATAAAACGAATAATTGCAACCAGTATGAAAGTAAAAGTCATTTCTACGTTCCGGGCAACCTAGGCTTCACCCAAGGGCGTTGTTCCACCAGCTCGAATAGTTAGGGCCTAAGAAGTGAACGCCAGAAGCATAATATACAATATAAATACAACAGTTTTTCCATCATATAAAACGAATAATTGCAACCAGTATGAAAGCTATGGTCATTTCTACTTTACGGGCAACCTAGGCTACACCCTAGGGTGTTGCTACAACAGATTGAATAGTTAGGGCCTTATAAGTCAATGCCCGAAGCATAAAATGCAATAAGAATACAACAGCTTTTCCATCATGTAACAGCAATAATTGCAACCAGTTTGAATGTGATGGTCATTTCTACGTTCCGGGCAACCTAGGCTTCACTCTAGGGCGTTGTTCCAGCAGATGGAATAGTTACGGCATACGAAGTCAACGCCAGAAGAATAAAATACGGTATAAATACAACAGTTTTTCCATCGTATAAAACGAATAATTGCAACCAGTATGAAAGTTATGGTCATTTCTGCTTTCCGTGCAACGTAGGCTTCACCGTAGGGCGTTGCTCCAACAGATTGAATAGTTAGGGCCTTAGAAGTCAACGCCCGTAGCATAAAATACAATATAAATACAACAGTTTTTCCATCGTATAAAACGAATAATTGCAACCAGTATGGAAGTCAACGTCATTTCTACTTTCCGGGCAACCTAGGCTTCACCCTAGGGCGTTGCTCCAACAGATTGAATAGTTAGGGCCTTAGAAGTCAACGCCGGAAGCATAAAATGCAATAAAAATACAACAGTTTTTCCATCGTATAAAAGGATTAATTGCAACCAGTTTGAAAGTGATGGTCATTTCTACGTTTCGGGCAACCTAGGCTTCACCCTAGGGCGTTGTTCGACCAGATCGAATAGTTAGGGCCTAAGAAGTGAACGCCAGAAGCATAAAATACAATATAAATGCAACAGTTTTTCCATCATATAAAACGAGTAATTGCAACCAGTATGAAAGTTGTGGTCATTTCTACTTTCCGGGCAACCTAGGCTACACCCTAGGGCGTTGCTACAACAGGTTGAATAGTTAGGGCCTTAGAAGTCAATGCCCGAAGCATAAAATGCAATAAAAATACAACAGTTTTTCCATCATATAACCGGAATAATTGCAACCAGTTTGAAAGTGATGGTCATTTCTACGTTCCGGGCAACCTCGGCTTCACTCTAGGGCCTTGCTCCACCACATCGAATAGTTAGTGTCTTAGAAGTCAACGCCAGAAGCATAAAAAACAATATAAATACAACAGTTTTTCCATCGTATAAAGCGAATAATTGCAACCAGTATAAAGATTAACCTCATTTCTACTTTCCGGGCAACCTAGGCTTCACTCTAGGGCGTTGCTCCACAAGTTCGAATAGTTAGGGCCTTAGAAGACAACGCCAGAAGCATAAAATACAATAAAGATGCAACAGTTTTTCCATCGTATATCAGGAATAATTGCAACCAGTGTGAAAGTAATGGCATATCATTGTTCCGGGCAACCTAGGCTTCACTCTACTGCATTGCTCCACCAGATCAAACAGTTAGGGCCTTAGAAGTCAACGCCAGAAGCATAAAATACAATATAAATACAACAGTCTTTCCATCGTATAAAACGAATAATTGCAACCAGTATGAAGGTAAACGTCATTTCTACGTTCCGGGCAACCTAGGCTTCACCCAAGGGTGTTGTTCCACCAGATCGAATAGTTAGGGCCTAAGAAGTGAACGCCAGAAGCATAATATACAATAAATATACAAGAGTTTTTCCATCGTATAACAGCAATAATTGCAACCAGTTTGAAAGTGATGGTCATATCTACGTTCCGGGCAACCTAGGCTTCACTCTAGGGCGTTGTTCCAGCAGATGGAATAGTTACGGCATAAGAAGTCAACGCCAGAAGCTTAAAATACGGTATAAATACAACAGTTTTTCCATCGTATAAAACGAATAATTACAACCAGTATGAAAGTTATGGTCATTTCTACTTTCCGTGCAACCTAGGCTTCACCCTAGGGCGTTGCTCCAACAGATTGAATAGTTAGGGCCTTAGAAGGTAATGCCCGAAGCATAAAATGCAATAGAGGTACAACAGTTTTTCCATCGTATAACTGGAATAATTGCACCAGTTTGAAAGTGATGGTCATTTCTACGTTCCGGGCAACCTAGGCTTCACTCTCGGGCGTTGCTCCACCGGATCGAATAGTTAGTACCTTAGATGTCAACGCCAGAAGCATAAAATACAATATAAATACAACAGCTTTTCCATCGTATATAATGTATATTTGCAAACAGTGTGAAAGTAATGGTCATTTCCATGTTCCGGGCAACCTAGGCTTCACACTAGGGCGTTGTTCCACCAGATCGAATAGTTAGGGCCTAAGAAGTCAACGCCAGAAGCATACAATACGATATAAATGCAAAAGCTTTTCCATCGTATAAAACGAATAATTGCAACCAGTGTGAATGTAATGGTCGTTTCTACGTTCCGGGCAAACTAGGCTTCACTCTAGGGCGTTGCTCCATCAGACCGAATAGTTAGGACCTTAGAAATCAACGCCAGAAGCATAAAATACAATAAAGATGCAACAGTTTTTCCATCGTAAAACAGGAATAATTGCAACCAGGGTGAAGGTAATGGTCATTTCTACGTGCCGGGCAACGTAGGTTTCACTCTAAGGCGTTGTTCCACCAGATCAAATAGTTAGGGCCTAAGATGTCAACGCCAGAAGCATAAAATACAATATAAATGTAACAGTTTTTCCATCGTATAAAACGAATATTAGCAACCAGTGTGAAAGTTATGGTCATTTCTACGTTCCAGGCAACCTAGGTTTCACTCTAGGGCGTTGCTCTACCAGATCGAATAGCTAGGGACTTAGAATTCAACGCCAGAATCATAAAATACAACATAAATACAACAGATTTTCCATCGTAAATAATGTATATTTGCAATCAGTGTGAAAGTAATGGTCATTTCTATGTACCGGGCAACCTAGGCC
This sequence comes from Calliopsis andreniformis, assembly GCF_051401765.1. NCBI lineage: Eukaryota > Metazoa > Arthropoda > Insecta > Hymenoptera > Andrenidae > Calliopsis > Calliopsis andreniformis. Next base: position 6,575,003 of record NW_027480423.1, on the reverse strand, counting down.
CCACTCTCGGGCGTTGCTCCACCAAATCAAATAGCTAGGGCCTTAGAGGTCAACGCCAGAAACATAAAATACAATAAAGATGCAAAAGTTTTTCCATCGTATAACAGGAATAACTGCAAACAGTGCGAAAGTAATGGTCATTTCCATGTTCCGGGCAACCTAGTCTTCACTCTAGGGCGTTGTTCCACCAGATCGAATAATTAGGGTCTAAGGAGTCAACACCAGAAGAATAAAATACAATATAAGTACAAAAGCTTTTCCATCGTATAAAATGAGCAATTGCAAACATTGTGAAAGTAATGGTCATTTCTACGTTCCGGGCAACCTAGGCGTCACTCTAGGGCGTTGCTCAACCACATCAAATAGCTACGGCCTTAGAAGTCAACCCCAGATGAATAAAGTACAATAAAGATGCCACAGCGTTTCCATCGTATAAAACGAATAATTGCAACCAGTATGAAACTTATGGTCATGTCTACTTTCCGAGCAACATAGGCTTCACCCTAGGGCGTTGCTCCAACAGATTGAATAGTTAGGGCCTTAGAAGTCAACGCCCGAAGCATAAAATGCAATAAAAATACAACAGTGTTTCCATAATATAACAGGAATAATTGCATCCAGTTTGAAAGTGGTGGCCAATTATACGTCCCGGGCAACCTAGGCTTCACTCTAGGGCGTTGCTCCACCAGATCGAATAGTCAGTGCCTCAGAAGTCAACGCCAGAAGCATAAAATACAATATAAATACAACAGCTTTTCCATCGTATATAATGTATATTTGCAAACAGTGTGAAAGTAATGGTCATTTCCATGTTCCGGGCAACCTAGGCTTCACACTAGGGCGTTGCTCCAACAGATTGAATAGTTCGGGCCTTAGAAGTCTACGCCCGAACCATAAAATGCAAAAAAAATACAACAGTGTTTCCATCATATAACAGGAATAATTGCAACCAGTTTGAAAGTGATAGCCAATTCTACGTTCCGGGCAACCTAGGTTTCACTCCAGGGCGTTGCTCCACCAGACCGAATAGTTACGGCCTAAGATCTCAACGCCAGAAGCATAAAATACGATATAAATACAACAGCTTTTCCATCGCATAAAACGAATAATTGCAACCAGTGTGAAAGTAATGGTCATTTCTACGTTCCGAGCACCCTAGACGTCACTCTAGGGCGTTGCTCCACCACATCTAATAGCTACGTCCTTAGAAGTCAACCCCAGATGAATAAAATACAATAAAGATGCCACAGCTTTTCCATCGTATAAAACGAATAATTGCAACCAGTGTGAAAGTTATGGTCATTTCTACGTTCCGGGCAACCTAGGCTTCACTCTAGGGCGTTGCGCCACCAGATCGAATAGTTAGGGCCTTAGAAGTCAACGCCAGAAGCATGAAATACAAAATAAATAAAACAGTTTTTCCATCGTATAAAACGAATAATTGCAACCAGTATGAAAGTTAACGTCATTTCTACTTTCCGGGCAACATAGGCTTCACCCTTGGTCGTTGCACCAACAGATTGAATAGTTAGGGCCTTAGAAGTCAACGCCCGAAGCATAAAATACAAATAAATAGAACAGTGTTTCCATCGTATTAAACGAATAATTGCTGCCAGTATGAAACTTATGGTCATTTCTACTTTCCGAGCAAGCTAGGCTTCACCCTAGGGCCTTGCTCCAACAGATTGAATAGATAGGGCCTTAGAAGTCAACGCCCAAACCATAAAATGCAAAAAAAATACAACAGTGTTTCCATCATATATCAGGAATATTTGCAACCAGTTTGAAAGTGATGGCCTAATCTACGTTCCGGGCAACCTAGGTTTCACTCCAGGGCGTTGCTCGACCAGACCGTATAGTTACGGCCTAAGATGTCAACGCCAGAAGCATAAAACACGATATAAATACAACAGCTTTTCCATCGTATAAAACGAATAATTGCAACCAGTGTGAAAGGTATGGTCATTTCTACTTTCCGAGCAACCTAGACTTCACCCTAGGGCGTTGTTCCAACAGATTGAATAGTTAGGGCCTTAGAAGTCAACGCCCGAAGCATAAAATGCAATAAAAATACAACAGTGTTTCCATCATATAACAGGAATAATTGCAACCAGTTTGAAAGTGATGGCCAATTCTACGTTCCGTGCAACCTAGGCTTCTCTCTAGGGCGTTGCTCCACCAGATCGAATAGATAGTGCCTTAGAAGTCAACGCCAGAGGCATAAAATGCAATATAAATACAACAGCGTTTCCATCGTATAAAACGAATAATTGCAACCAGTGTGAAAGTTATGGTCATTTCCACATTCCGAGCAACCTAGGTTTCACTCTAGGACGTTGCTCCACCAGATCGAATAGTTATGTCCTTAGAAGTAAACGTCAGAAGCATAAAATACGATATAAATACAACAGCTTTTCCATCGTATAAAAGGATTAATTGCAACCAGTTTGAACGTGATGGTCATTTCTCCTTTCCGGGCAACCTAGGCTTCACCCTAGGGCGTTGTTCCACCAGATCGAATAGTTAGGGCCCAAGAAGTCAACGCCAGAAGCATAAAATACAATATAAATGTAACTGTTTTTCCATCGTATAAAACGAATAATAGCAACCAGTGTGAAAGTTATGGTCATTTCTACTTTCCGGGCAACCTAGGCATCTCCCTAGGGCGTCGCTCCAACAGATTGAATAGTGAGGGCCTTAGAAGGTAATGCCCGAAGCATAAAATGCAATAGAAGTACAACAGTTTTTCCGTCATATAACTGGAATAATTGCAACCAGTTTGAAAGTGATGGTCATTTCTACGTTGCGGGCAACCTAGGCTTCACTCTCGGGCGTTGCTCCACCGGATCGAGTAGTTAGTACCTTAGAAGTCAACGCCAGAAGCATAAAATACAATATAAATACAACAGCTTTTCCATCGTATATAATGTATATTTGCAAACAGTGTGAAAGTAATGGTCATTTCCATGTTCCGGGCAACCTAGGCTTCACACTAGGGCGTTGTTCCACCAGATCGAATAGTTAGGGCCTAAGAAGTCAACGCCAGAAGCATACAATACGATATAAATGCAAAAGCTTTTCCATCGTATAAAACGAATAATTGCAACCAGTGTGAATGTAATGGTCGTTTCTACGTTCCGGGCAAACTAGGCTTCACTCTAGGGCGTTGCTCCATCAGACCGAATAGTTAGGGCCTTAGAAATCAACGCCAGAAGCATAAAATACAATAAAGATGCAACAGTTTTTCCATCGTAAAACAGGAATAATTGCAACCAGGGTGAAGGTAATGATCATTTCTACGTTCCGGGCAACGTAGGTTTCACTCTAAGGCGTTGTTCCACCAGATCGAATAGTTAGGGCCTTAGAAGTCAACGCCCGAAGCATAAAATACAAAATAAATAGAACAGTTTTTCCATCGTATAAAACGATTAATTGCTACCAGTATGAAACTTATGGTCATTTCTACTTTCCGAGCATGCTAGGGTTCACTCTAGGGCGTTGCTCCAACAGATTCAATAGTTAGGACCTTAGAAGTGAACGCCCGAACCAGAAAATGCAAAAAAAATACAACAGTGTTTCCATCATATAACAGGAATAATTGCAACCAGTTTGAAAGTGATGGCCAATTCTACGTTCCGGGCAACCTAGGCTTCTCTCTAGGGCGTTGCTCCACCAGATCGAATAGATAGTGCCTTAGAAGTCAACGCCAGAAGCATAAAATACAATATAAATACAACAGTTTTTCCATCGTATAAAACGAATAATTGCAACCAGTATGAAACTTATGGTCATTTCTACTTTCCGAGGAACCTAGGCTTCACCCTAAGGCGTTTGTCCAACAGATTGAATAGTTAGGGCCTTAGAAGTCAACGCCCGAAGTATAAAATGCAAAAAAAATACAACAGTGTTTCCATAATATAACAGGAATAATTGCATCCAGTTTGAAAGTGGTGGCCAATTATACGTCCCGGGCAACCTAGGCTTCACTCTAGGGCGTTGCTCCACCAGATCGAATAGTCAGTGCCTCAGAAGTCAACGCCAGAAGCATAAAATACGATATAAATACAACAGCTTTTCCATCGCATAAAACGAATAATTGCAACCAGTGTGAAAGTAATGGTCATTTCTACGTTCCGAGGACCCTAGGCGTCACTCTAGGGCGTTGCTCCACCACATCTAATAGCTACGGCCTTAGAAGTCAACCCCAGATGAATAAAATACAATAAAGATGCCACAGCTTTTCCATCGTATAAAACGAATAATTGCAACCAGTGTGAAAGTTATGGTCATTTCTACGTTCCGGGCAACCTAGGCTTCACTCTAGGGCGTTGCGCCACCAGATCGAATAGTTAGGGCCTTAGAAGACAACGCCAGAAGCATAAAATACAATAAAGATGCAACAGTTTTTCCATCGTATATCAGGAATAATTGCAACCAGTGTGAAAGTAATGGCATATCATTGTTCCGGGCAACCTAGGCTTCACTCTACTGCGTTGCTCCACCAGATCAAACAGTTAGGGCCTTAGAAGTCAACGCCAGAAGCATAAAATACAATATAAATACAACAGTCTTTCCATCGTATAAAACGAATAATTGCAACCAGTATGAAAGTAAAAGTCATTTCTACGTTCCGGGCAACCTAGGCTTCACCCAAGGGCGTTGTTCCACCAGATCGAATGGTTAGGGCCTAAGAAGTGAACGCCAGAAGCATAATATACAATATAAATACAACAGTTTTTCCATCATATAAAACGAATAATTGCAACCAGTATGAAAGCTATGGTCATTTCTACTTTACGGGCAACCTAGGCTACACCCTAGGGTGTTGCTACAACAGATTGAATAGTTAGGGCCTTATAAGTCAATGCCCGAAGCATAAAATGCAATAAGAATACAACAGCTTTTCCATCATGTAACAGCAATAATTGCAACCAGTTTGAATGTGATGGTCATTTCTACGTTCCGGGCAACCTAGGCTTCACTCTAGGGCGTTGTTCCAGCAGATGGAATAGTTACGGCATAAGAAGTCAACGCCAGAAGAATAAAATACGGTATAAATACAACAGTTTTTCCATCGTATAAAACGAATAATTGCAACCAGTATGAAAGTTATGGTCATTTCTGCTTTCCGTGCAACGTAGTCTTCACCGTAGGGCGTTGCTCCAACAGATTGAATAGTTAGGGCCTTAGAAGTCAACGCCCGTAGCATAAAATACAATATAAATACAACAGTTTTTCCATCGTATAAAACGAATAATTGCAACCAGTATGGAAGTCAACGTCATTTCTACTTTCCGGGCAACCTAGGCTTCACCCTAGGGCGTTGCTCCAACAGATTGAATAGTTAGGGCCTTAGAAGTCAACGCCGGAAGCATAAAATGCAATAAAAATACAACAGTTTTTCCATCGTATAAAAGGATTAATTGCAACCAGTTTGAAAGTGATGGTCATTTCTACGTTTCGGGCAACCTAGGCTTCACCCTAGGGCGTTGTTCGACCAGATCGAATAGTTAGGGCCTAAGAAGTGAACGCCAGAAGCATAAAATACAATATAAATGCAACAGTTTTTCCATCATATAAAACGAGTAATTGCAACCAGTATGAAAGTTGTGGTCATTTCTACTTTCCGGGCAACCTAGGCCACACCCTAGGGCGTTGCTACAACAGGTTGAATAGTTAGGGCCTTAGAAGTCAATGCCCGAAGCATAAAATGCAATAAAAATACAACAGTTTTTCCATCATATAACCGGAATAATTGCAACCAGTTTGAAAGTGATGGTCATTTCTACGTTCCGGGCAACCTCGGCTTCACTCTAGGGCCTTGCTCCACCACATCGAATAGTTAGTGTCTTAGAAGTCAACGCCAGAAGCATAAAAAACAATATAAATACAACAGTTTTTCCATCGTATAAAACGAATAATTGCAACCAGTATGAAGATTAACCTCATTTCTACTTTCCGGGCAACCTAGGCTTCACTCTAGGGCGTTGCTCCACAAGTTCGAATAGTTAGGGCCTTAGAAGACAACGCCAGAAGCATAAAATACAATAAAGATGCAACAGTTTTTCCATCGTATATCAGGAATAATTGCAACCAGTGTGAAAGTAATGGCATATCATTGTTCCGGGCAACCTAGGCTTCACTCTACTGCATTGCTCCACCAGATCAAACAGTTAGGGCCTTAGAAGTCAACGCCAGAAGCATAAAATACAATATAAATACAACAGTCTTTCCATCGTATAAAACGAATAATTGCAACCAGTATGAAGGTAAACGTCATTTCTACGTTCCGGGCAACCTAGGCTTCACCCAAGGGTGTTGTTCCACCAGATCGAATAGTTAGGGCCTAAGAAGTGAACGCCAGAAGCATAATATACAATAAATATACAAGAGTTTTTCCATCGTATAACAGCAATAATTGCAACCAGTTTGAAAGTGATGGTCATTTCTACGTTCCGGGCAACCTAGGCTTCACTCTCGGGCGTTGCTCCACCGGATCGAATAGTTAGTACCTTAGATGTCAACGCCAGAAGCATAAAATACAATATAAATACAACAGCTTTTCCATCGTATATAATGTATATTTGCAAACAGTGTGAAAGTAATGGTCATTTCCATGTTCCGGGCAACCTAGGCTTCACACTAGGGCGTTGTTCCACCAGATCGAATAGTTAGGGCCTAAGAAGTCAACGCCAGAAGCATACAATACGATATAAATGCAAAAGCTTTTCCATCGTATAAAACGAATAATTGCAACCAGTGTGAATGTAATGGTCGTTTCTACGTTCCGGGCAAACTAGGCTTCACTCTAGGGCGTTGCTCCATCAGACCGAATAGTTAGGACCTTAGAAATCAACGCCAGAAGCATAAAATACAATAAAGATGCAAAAGTTTTTCCATCGTATAACAGGAATAACTGCAAACAGTGCGAAAGTAATGGTCATTTCCATGTTCCGGGCAACCTACTCTTCACTCTAGGGCGTTGTTCCACCAGATCGAATAATTAGGGTCTAAGAAGTCAACACCAGAAGAATAAAATACAATATAAGTACAAAAGCTTTTCCATCGTATAAAATGAGTAATTGCAAACATTGTGAAAGTAATGGTCATTTCTACGTTCCGGGCCACCTAGGCGTCACTCTAGGGCGTTGCTCCACCACATCTAATAGCTACGGCCTTAGAAGTCAACCCCAGATGAATAAAATACAATAAAGATGCCACAGCTTTTCCATCGTATAAAACGAATAATTGCAACCAGTGTGAAAGTTATGGTCATTTCTACGTTCCGGGCAACCTAGGCTTCACCCTTGGTCGTTGCACCAACAGATTGAATAGTTAGGGCCTTAGAAGTCAACGCCCGAAGCATAAAATACAAAATAAATAGAACAGTTTTTCCATCGTATAAAACGATTAATTGCTACCAGTATGAAACTTATGGTCATTTCTACTTTCTGAGCATGCTAGGCTTCACCCTAGGGCGTTGCTCCAACAGATTCAATAGTTAGGACCTTAGAAGTGAACGCCCGAACCATAAAATGCAAAAAAAATACAACAGTGTTTCCATCATATAACAGGAATAATTGCAACCAGTGTGAAAGTGATGGCCAATTCTACGTTCCGGGCAACATAGGCTTCTCTCTAGGGCGTTGCTCCACCAGATCGAATAGATAGTGCCTTAGAAGTCAACGCCCGAAGCATAAAATAGAATATAAATACAACAGTTTTTCCATCGTATAAAACTAATAATTGCAACCAGTATGAATCTTATGGTCATTTCTACTTTCCGAGCAACCTAGGCTTCACCCTAGGGCCTTGCTCCAACAGATTGAATAGATAGGGCCTTAGAAGTCAACGCCCAAACCATAAAGTGCAAAAAAAATACAACAGTGTTTCCATCATATATCAGGAATATTTGCAACCAGTTTGAAAGTGATGGCCTAATCTACGTTCCGGGCAACCTAGGTTTCACTCCAGGGCGTTGCTCGACCAGACCGTATAGTTACGGCCTAAGATGTCAACGCCAGAAGCATAAAACACGATATAAATACAACAGCTTTTCCATCGTATAAAACGAATAATTGCAACCAGTGTGAAAGGTATGGTCATTTCTACTTTCCGAGCAACCTAGACTTCACCCTAGGGCGTTGTTCCAACAGATTGAATAGTTAGGGCCTTAGAAGTCAACGCCCGAAGCATAAAATGCAATAAAAATACAACAGCTTTTCCATCGTATAAAAGGATTAATTGCAACCAGTTTGAACGTGATGGTCATTTCTCCTTTCCGGGCAACCTAGGCTTCACCCTAGGGCGTTGTTCCACCAGATCGAATAGTTAGGGCCTAAGAAGTCAACGCCAGAAGCATAAAATACAATATAAATGTAACAGTTTTTCCATCGTATAAAACGAATAATAGCAACCAGTGTGAAAGTTATGGTCATTTCTACTTTCCGGGCAACCTAGGCTTCTCCCTAGGGCGTCGCTCCAACAGATTGAATAGTGAGGGCCTTAGAAGGTAATGCCCGAAGCATAAAATGCAATAGAAGTACAACAGTTTTTCCGTCATATAACTGGAATAATTGCAACCAGTTTGAAAGTGATGGTCATTTCTACGTTGCGGGCAACCTAGGCTTCACTCTCGGTCGTTGCTCCACCGGATCGAGTAGTTAGTACCTTAGAAGTCAACGCCAGAAGCATAAAATACAATATAAATACAACAGCTTTTCCATCGTATATAATGTATATTTGCAAACAGTGTGAAAGTAATGGTCACTTCCATGTTCCGGGCAACCTAGGCTTCACACTAGGGCGTTGTTCCACCAGATCGAATAGTTAGGGCCTAAGAAGTCAACGCCAGAAGCATACAATACGATATAAATGCAAAAGCTTTTCCATCGTATAAAACGAATAATTGCAACCAGTGTGAATGTAATGGTCGTTTCTACGTTCCGGGCAAACTAGGCTTCACTCTAGGGCGTTGCTCCATCAGACCGAATAGTTAGGGCCTTAGAAATCAACGCCAGAAGCATAAAATACAATAAAGATGCAACAGTTTTTCCATCGTAAAACAGGAATAATTGCAACCAGGGTGAAGGTAATGATCATTTCTACGTTCCGCGCAACGTAGGTTTCACTCTAAGGCGTTGTTCCACCAGATCGAATAGTTAGGGCCTAAGAAGTCAACGCCAGAAGCATAAAATACAATATAAATATAACAGTTTTTCCATCGTATAAAACGAATAATAGCAACCAGTGTGAAAGTAATGGTCATTTCTACGTTCCGGGCAACCTAGGCGTCACTCTAGGGCGTTGCTCCACCACATCTAATAGCTACGACCTTAGAAGTCAACGCCAGATGCATACAATACAATATAAATACAACAGCTTTTCCATCGTACAAAATGAATAATAGCAATCAGTGTGAAAGTAATGGTCATTTCTACGTTCCGGTCAACCTAGGCTTCACTCTAGGTCGTTGCTCCACCAGATCAAATAGCTAGCGACTTAGAATTAAACGCCAGAAGCATATAATACAATAAAAATACAACAGTTTTTCCATCGTATAACAGGAATAATTGCAACCAGTGTGAATGGAATTGTCATTTCTACGTTTCGGGCAACCTAGGCTTCACTCTAGGGCGGTGCTCCACCAAATCAAATAGCTAGGGCCTTAGAGGTCAACGCCAGAAGCATAAAATACAATAAAGATGCAAAAGTTTTTCCATCGTATAACAGGAATAACTGCAAACAGTGCGAAAGTAATGGTCATTTCCATGTTCCGGGCAACCTACTCTTCACTCTAGGGCGTTGTTCCACCAGATCGAATAATTAGGGTCTAAGAAGTCAACACCAGAAGAATAAAATACAATATAAGTACAAAAGCTTTTCCATCGTATAAAATGAGTAATTGCAAACATTGTGAAAGTAATGGTCATTTCTACGTTCCGGGCCACCTAGGCGTCACTCTAGGGCGTTGCTCCACCACATCTAATAGCTACGGCCTTAGAAGTCAACCCCAGATGAATAAAATACAATAAAGATGCCACAGCTTTTCCATCGTATAAAACGAATAATTGCAACCAGTGTGAAAGTTATGGTTATTTCTACGTTCCGGGCAACCTAGGCTTCACCCTTGGTCGTTGCACCAACAGATTGAATAGTTAGGGCCTTAGAAGTCAACGCCCGAAGCATAAACTACAAAATAAATAGAACAGTTTTTCCATCGTATAAAACGATTAATTGCTACCAGTATGAAACTTATGGTCATTTCTACTTTCCGAGCATGCTAGGCTTCACTCTAGGGCGTTGCTCCAACAGATTCAATAGTTAGGACCTTAGAAGTGAACGCCCGAACCAGAAAATGCAAAAAAAATACAACAGTGTTTCCATCATATAACAGGAATAATTGCAACCAGTTTGAAAGTGATGGCCAATTCTACGTTCCGGGCAACCTAGGCTTCTCTCTAGGGCGTTGCTCCACCAGATCGAATAGATAGTGCCTTAGAAGTCAACGCCAGAAGCATAAAATACAATATAAATACAACAGTTTTTCCATCGTATAAAACGAATAATTGCAACCAGTATGAAACTTATGGTCATTTCTACTTTCCGAGGAACCTAGGCTTCACCCTAAGGCGTTTGTCCAACAGATTGAATAGTTAGGGCCTTAGAAGTCAACGCCCAAACCATAAAATGCAAAAAAAATACAACAGTGTTTCCATCATATATCAGGAATATTTGCAACCAGTTTGAAAGTGATGGCCAAATCTACGATCCGGGCAACCTAGGTTTCACTCCAGGGCGTTGCTCGACCAGACCGTATAGTTACGGCCTAAGATGTCAACGCCAGAAGCATAAAACACGATATAAATACAACAGCTTTTCCATCGTATAAAACGAATAATTGCAACCAGTGTGAAAGGTATGGTCATTTCTACTTTCCGAGCAACCTAGACTTCACCCTAGGGCGTTGTTCCAACAGATTGAATAGTTAGGGCCTTAGAAGTCAACGCCCGAAGCATAAAATGCAATAAAAATACAACAGAGTTTCCATGGTATAAAACGTATAATTGCTACCAGTGTGAAAGTTATGGCCATTTCTACGTTCCGGGCAACCTAGGCTTCACCCTATGGCGTTGTTCCACCAGATCGATTAGTTAGGGCCTAAGAAGTCAACGCCAGAAGCATAAAATACAATATAAATGTAACAGTTTTTCCATCGTATAAAACGAATAATAGCAACCAGTGTGAAAGTTATGGTCATTTCTACTTTCCGGGCAACCTAGGCTTCACCCTAAGGCGTTTGTCCAACAGATTGAATAGTTAGGGCCTTAGAAGTCAACGCCCGAACCATAAAATGCAAAAAAAATACAGCAGTGTTTCCATCATATAACAGGAATAATTGCAACCAGTTTGAAAGTGATGGCCAATTCTACGTTCCGGGCAACCTAGGCTTCAACCTATGGCGTTGTTCCACCAGATCGATTAGTTAGGGCCTAAGAAGTCAACGCCAGAAGCATAAAATACAATATAAATGTAACAGTTTTTCCATCGTATAAAACGAATAATAGCAACCAGTGTGAAAGTTATGGTCATTTCTACTTTCCGGGCAACCTAGGCTTCACCCTAAGGCGTTTGTCCAACAGATTGAATAGTTAGGGCCTTAGAAGTCAACGCCCGAACCATAAAATGCAAAAAAAATACAGCAGTGTTTCCATCATATAACAGGAATAATTGCAACCAGTTTGAAAGTGATGGCCAATTCTACGTTCCGTGCAACCTAGGCTTCTCTCTAGGGCGTTGCTCCACCAGATCGAATAGATAGTGCCTTAGAAGTCAACGCCAGAGGCATAAAATGCAATATAAATACAACAGCGTTTCCATCGTATAAAACGAATAATTGCAACCAGTGTGAAAGTTATGGTCATTTCCACATTCCGAGCAACCTAGGTTTCACTCTAGGACGTTGCTCCACCAGATCGAATAGTTATGTCCTTAGAAGTAAACGTCAGAAGCATAAAATTCAATATAAATATAACAGTTTTCCCATCGTATAAAAAGAATAATTACAGCCAGTGTGAATGTTATGGTCATTTTTACATTCCGAGCAACCTAGGCTTCACTCTAGGGCGTTGATCAACCAGATAGAATAGTTAGGGCCTTAGAAGTCAACGCCAGAAGCATAAAATTCAATAAAGATGCAACAGTTTTTCCATCGTATAACAGGAGTAACTGCAAATAGTGTGAAAGTACTGGTCATTTCTACGTTCCGGGTAACCTTGGCTTCACTCTAGGGCGTTGTTCCACCAGATCGAACAGTTAGGGCCTAAGAAGGCAACGCCAGCTGCATAAAATACAATATAAATACACCAGTTCTTCCATCATATAAAACGAGTAATTGCAACCAGTATGAAACTTATGGTCATTTCTACTTTCCGAGCATGCTCGGCTTCACTCTAGGGCGTTGCTCCAACAGATTCAATAGTTAGGACCTTAGAAGTGAACGCCCGAACCAGAAAATGCAAAAAAAATACAACAGTGTTTCCATCATATAACAGGAATAATTGCAACCAGTTTGAAAGTGATGGCCAATTCTACGTTCCGGGCAACCTAGGCTTCTCTCTAGGGCGTTGCTCCACCAGATCGAATAGATAGTGCCTTAGAAGTCAACGCCAGAAGCATAAAATACAATATAAATACAACAGTTTTTCCATCGTATAAAACGAATAATTGCAACCAGTATGAAACTTATGGTCATTTCTACTTTCCGAGGAACCTAGGCTTCACCCTAAGGCGTTTGTCCAACAGATTGAATAGTTAGGGCCTTAGAAGTCAACGCCCGAAGCATAAAATGCAAAAAAAATACAACAGTGTTTCCTTAATATAACAGGAATAATTGCATCCAGTTTGAAAGTGGTGGCCAATTATACGTCCCGGGCAACCTAGGCTTCACTCTAGGGCGTTGCTCCACCAGATCGAATAGTCAGTGCCTCAGAAGTCAACGCCAGAAGCATAAAATACGATATAAATACAACAGCTTTTCCATCGCATAAAACGAATAATTGCAACCAGTGTGAAAGTAATGGTCATTTCTACGTTCCGAGCACCCTAGGCGTCACTCTAGGGCGTTGCTCCACCACATCTAATAGCTACGGCCTTAGAAGTCAACCCCAGATGAATAAAATACAATAAATATGCCACAGCTTTTCCATCGTATAAAACGAATAATTGCAACCAGTGTGAAAGTTATGGTCATTTCTACGTTCCTGGCAACCTAGGCTTCACTCTAGGGCGTTGCGCCACCAGATCGAATAGTTAGGGCCTTAGAAGTCAACGCCCGAAGCATGAAATACAAAATAAATAAAACAGTTTTTCCATCGTATAAAACGAATAATTGCAACCAGTATGAAAGTTAACGTCATTTCTACTTTCCGGGCAACATAGGCTTCACCCTTGGTCGTTGCACCAACAGATTGAATAGTTAGGGCCTTAGAAGTCAACGCCCGAAGCATAAAATACAAATAAATAGAACAGTGTTTCCATCGTATTAAACGAATAATTGCTGCCAGTATGAATCTTATGGTCATTTCTACTTTCCGAGCAAGCTAGGCTTCACCCTAGGGCGTTGCTCCAACAGATTCAATAGTTAGGACCTTAGAAGTGAACGCCCGAACCATAAAATGCAAAAAAAATACAACAGTGTTTCCATCATATAACAGGAATAATTGCAACCAGTGTGAAAGTGATGGCCAATTCTACGTTCCGGGCAACATAGGCTTCTCTCTAGGGCGTTGCTCCACCAGATCGAATAGATAGTGCCTTAGAAGTCAACGCCCGAAGCATAAAATACAATATAAATACAACAGTTTTTCCATCGTATAAAACTAATAATTGCAACCAGTATGAATCTTATGGTCATTTCTACTTTCCGAGCAACCTAGGCTTCACCCTAGGGCCTTGCTCCAACAGATTGAATAGATAGGACCTTAGAAGTCAACGCCCAAACCATAAAATGCAAAAAAAATACAACAGTGTTTCCATCATATATCAGGAATATTTGCAACCAGTTTGAAAGTGATGGCCAAATCTACGTTCCGGGCAACCTAGGTTTCACTCCAGGGCGTTGCTCTACCAGACCGTATAGTTACGGCCTAAGATGTCAACGCCAGAAGCATAAAACACGATATAAATACAACAGCTTTTCCATCGTATAAAACGAATAATTGCAACCAGTGTGAAAGGTATGGTCATTTCTACTTTCCGAGCAACCTAGACTTCACCCTAGGGCGTTGTTCCAACAGATTGAATAGTTAGGGCCTTAGAAGTCAACGCCCGAAGCATAAAATGCAATAAAAATACAACAGAGTTTCCATGGTATAAAACGTATAATTGCTACCAGTGTGAAAGTTATGGCCATTTCTACGTTCCGGGCAACCTAGGCTTCACCCTATGGCGTTGTTCCACCAGATCGATTAGTTAGGGCCTAAGAAGTCAACGCCAGAAGCATAAAATACAATATAAATGTAACAGTTTTTCCATCGTATAAAACGAATAATAGCAACCAGTGTGAAAGTTATGGTCATTTCTACTTTCCGGGCAACCTAGGCTTCACCCTAAGGCGTTTGTCCAACAGATTGAATAGTTAGGGCCTTAGAAGTCAACGCCCGAACCATAAAATGCAAAAAAAATACAGCAGTGTTTCCATCATATAACAGGAATAATTGCAACCAGTTTGAAAGTGATGGCCAATTCTACGTTCCGGGCAACCTAGGCTTCACCCTATGGCGTTGTTCCACCAGATCGATTAGTTAGGGCCTAAGAAGTCAACGCCAGAAGCATAAAATACAATATAAATGTAACAGTTTTTCCATCGTATAAAACGAATAATAGCAACCAGTGTGAAAGTTATGGTCATTTCTACTTTCCGGGCAACCTAGGCTTCACCCTAAGGCGTTTGTCCAACAGATTGAATAGTTAGGGCCTTAGAAGTCAACGCCCGAACCATAAAATGCAAAAAAAATACAGCAGTGTTTCCATCATATAACAGGAATAATTGCAACCAGTTTGAAAGTGATGGCCAATTCTACGTTCCGTGCAACCTAGGCTTCTCTCTAGGGCGTTGCTCCACCAGATCGAATAGATAGTGCCTTAGAAGTCAACGCCAGAGGCATAAAATGCAATATAAATACAACAGCGTTTCCATCGTATAAAACGAATAATTGCAACCAGTGTGAAAGTTATGGTCATTTCCACATTCCGAGCAACCTAGGTTTCACTCTAGGACGTTGCTCCACCAGATCGAATAGTTATGTCCTTAGAAGTAAACGTCAGAAGCATAAAATACGATATAAATACAACAGCTTTTCCATCGTATAAAAGGATTAATTGCAACCAGTTTGAACGTGATGGTCATTTCTCCTTTCCGGGCAACCTAGGCTTCACTCTAGGGCGTTGCTCCACTAGATCGAACAGCTAGGGCCTTAGAAGTCAACGCCAGAAGCATAAAATACAATATGAATACAACAGTTTTTCCATCGTATAAAACGAATAATTGCAACCAGTATGAAACTTATGGTCATTTCTACTTTCCGAGCAACCTAGGCTTCACCCTAGGGCGTTGCTCCAACAGATTGAATAGTTAGGGCCTTAGAAGTCAACGCCCGAAGCATAAAATGCAATAAAAATACAACAGCGTTTCCATAATATAACAGGAATAATTGCAAACAGTTTGAAAGCGATGGCCAATTCTACGTTCCGGGCAACCTAGGCTTCACTCTAGGGCGTTGCTCCAACAGATTGAATAGTTTGGGCCTTAGAAGTGAATGCCCGAAGCATAAAATGCAATAAAAATACAACAGTTTTTCCATCATATAACCGGAATAATTGCAACCAGTTTAAAAGTGATGGTCATTTGTACGTTCCAGGCAACCTAGGATTCACTCCAGGGCGTTGTTCCACCAGATCGAATTGTTAGGGCCTAAGAAGTCAACACCAGAAGCATAAGGTACAATATAAATATAACAGTTTTTCCATCGTATAGAACGAATAATAGCTACCAGTGTGAAAGTTATGGTCATTTCTACGTTCCGGGCAACCTAGTCTACACTCTAGGGCGTTGCTCCACCAGATTGAATAGTTAGGGCCTAAGAAATCAACGCCAGAAGCATAAAATTCAATATAAATATAACAGTTTTCCCATCGTATAAAAAGAATAATTACAGCCAGTGTGAATGTTATGGTCATTTTTACATTCCGAGCAACCTAGGCTTCACTCTAGGGCGTTGATCAACCAGATAGAATAGTTAGGGCCTTAGAAGTCAACGCCAGAAGCATAAAATTCAATAAAGATGCAACAGTTTTTCCATCGTATAACAGGAGTAACTGCAAATAGTGTGAAAGTACTGGTCATTTCTACGTTCCGGGTAACCTTGGCTTCACTCTAGGGCGTTGTTCCACCAGATCGAACAGTTAGGGCCTAAGAAGGCAACGCCAGCTGCATAAAATACAATATAAATACACCAGTTCTTCCATCATATAAAACGAGTAATTGCAACCAGTATGAAAGTTATGGTCATTTCTACGTTCCGGGCAACCTAGGCTTCACTCTATGGCGTTCTTCCACCACATCGAATAGCTACGGCCTCAGAAGTCAGCGCCTGAAGCATAAAATACAATAAAAATACAACAGTCTTTCCATCCTATAACAGGAATAATTGCAACCAGTTTGAAAGTGATGGTCATTTCTACGTTCCGGGCAACCTAGGCTTCACCCTAGGGCGTTGCTCCACCAGATCGAATGGCTAGGCCCTTAGAAGTCAACGCCACAAGCATGAAATACAATATAAATACAACAGTTTTTCCATCGTATAAAACGAGTAATTGCTACCGGTGTGAAAGTTATGGTCATTTCTACGTTCCGGGCAACCTAGGCGACACTCTAGTGCGTTGCTCCACCACATCTAATAGCTACGGTCTTAGAAGTCAACGCCAGAAGCACAAAATACAATATAAATACAACAGTTTTTCCATCATATAAAACGAATAATTGCAACCAGTAGGAAAGTTATGGTCACTTCTACTTTACGGGCAACCTAGGCTACACCCTAGGGCGTTGCTACAACAGATTGAATAGTTAGGGCCTTATAAGTCAATGCCCGAAGCATAAAATGCAATAAAAATACAACAGATTTTCCATCATATAACAGCAATAATTGCAACCAGTTTGAAAGTGATGGTCATTTCTACGTTCCGGGCAACCTAGGCTTCACTGTAGGGCGTTGTTCCACCAGATGGAATAGTTACGGCATAAGAAGTCAACGCCAGAAGATTAAAATACGGTATAAATACAACAGTTTTTCCATCGTATAAAACGAATAATTGCAGCCATTATGAAAGTTATGGACATTTATACTTTCCGGGCAACCTAGGCTTCACCCTAGGGCGTTGCTCTAACAGATCAAATAGTTAGGGCCTAAGAAGTCAACGCCCGAAGCATAAAACGCAAAATAAATAGAACACTTTTTCCACCGTATAAAATGAATAATAGCACACAGTGTGAAGGTAATGGTCATTTCTACGTTCCGGACAACCTAGGCTTCACTCTAGGGCGTTGCTCCTCCAGATCGAATAGTTAGGGCCTTAGAAGTCAACGCCCGAATCATAAAATACGATACAAAATACAACAGCTTTTCCATCGTATAAAACGAATAATTGGGACCAGTGTGAAAGTTATGGTCATTTCTACATTCCGAGCAACCTAGGTTTCACTCTAGGGCGTTGCTCCACCAGATCGAATAGCTAGGGACTTGGAATTCAACGCCAGAAGAATAAAATACAATATAAGTACAACAGTTTTTCCATTGTATAAAATGAATAATTGCAAACATTGTGAAATTAATGGTCATTTCTGCGTTCCGGGCAACCTAGGCGTCACTGTAGGGCGTTGCTCCACCACAGCAAATAGCTACGGCCTTAGAAGTCAACGCCAGAAGCATAAAATACAGTATAAATACAACAGTTTTTCCATTGTATAGCATGACTAATTGCAACCAGTGCGAAAGTAACGATAATTTCGACGTTTCGGGCATCCTAGACTTAACTGTGAGGCATTACTCCACCAGATCGAGTAGTTAGGACCTAAGAAGTCAACGCCAGAAGCATAAAATGCAATATTAAAACGACAGTTTTTCCATCGTATAAAACGAACAAATGCTACCGGTGTGAAAGTTATGGTCATTTCTACGTTTCGGGCAACCTAGGCTTCACCCTAGGGCGCTGCTCCACCAGATCGAATCGCTAGTGCCCTAGAAGTCAGCGCCAGAAGCATAAAATACAATATAAATGCAACAGTTTTTCCATTGTACAAAACGAATAATTGCAACCAGTATGAAAGTTATGGTCATTTCCACTTTCCGGGCTACCTAGGCTTAACCCTAGGGCGTTGTTCCAACAGATTGAATAGTTTGGGCCTTAGAAGCCAACGCCCGAAGCGTGAAATACAACATAAATAGAACAGCTTTTCCATCGTAGAAAACGAATAATTGCTATCAGTGTGAATGTTATGTTCATTTCTACGTTCCGGGCAACCTAGGTTTCACTCTCGGGCGTTGCTCCACCAGATCGCATAACTACGGCCTTAGAAGTCAACGCTAGAAGCATAAAATACAATAAAAATGCAACAGTTTTTCCATCGTATAGCATGAATAATTGCAACCGGTGTGAATGTTATTTTCATTTCTACGTTCCGGGCAACCTAGGCTTGACTGTAGGGTGTTACTCCACCAGATCGAATAGGTAGCGCCATAGAAGTCAACGCCCGAAGCATAAAACACAAAATAAATAGAACAGTTTTTCCATTGTATAAAACGAATAATTGCTACCAGTGTGAATGTTATGTTCATTTCTACGTTCCGGGCAACCTAGGCTTGACTGTAGGGTGTTACTCCACCAGATCGAATAGGTAGGGCCAGAGAAGTCAACGCCCGAAGCATAAAATACAAAATAAATAGAACAGTTTTTCCATTGTATAAAACGAATAATTGCTACCAGTGTGAATGTTATGTTCATTTCTACGTTCTGGGCAGCCTAGGCTTGACTGTAGCGTGTTGTTCCACCAGATCGAATAGGTAGGGCCATAGAAGTCAACGCCCGAAGCATAAAATAAACTAAATATACAAGAGCTTTTCTGTCGTATTACAGGAATAATTGCAACCAGTGTGAAAGTGATGGTCATTTCTACGTTCCGGGCAACCTAGGCTTCACTCTAGGGCGTTGTTCCACCAGATCGAGAAGTTAGGGCCTAAGAAGTCAACGCCAGAAGCATAAAATACAATATAAATATAACAGTTTTTCCATCGTATAAAACGAATAATAGCAGCCAGTGTGAAAGTTCTGGTCATTTCTACGTTCCGGTCAACCTAGGCTTCACTCCAGGGCGTTGCTCCACCAGATCGAATAGTTAGGGCCTTAGAAGTCAACGCCCGAATCATAAAATACGATACAAAATACAACAGCTTTTCCATCGTATAAAACGAATAATTGGGACCAGTGTGAAAATTATGGTCATTTCTACATTCCGAGCAATCTAGGTTTCACTCTAGGGCGTTGCTCCACCAGATCGAATAGCTAGGGACTTGGAATTCAACTCCAGAAGAATAAAATACAATATAAGTACAACAGTTTTTCCATTGTATAAAATGAATAATTGCAAACATTGTGAAATTAATGGTCATTTCTGCGTTCCGGGCAACCTAGGCGTCACTGTAGGGCGTTGCTCCACCATAGCTAAAAGCTACGGCCTTAGAAGTCAACGCCAGAAGCATAAAATACAATATAAGTACAACAGTTTTTCCATCGTATAAAATGAATAATTGGAAACATTTGAAAGTAATGGTCATTTCTACGTTCCAGGCATCCTAGGCGTCACTCTAGGGCGTTACTCCACCACATCTAATAGCTACGGCCTTAGAAGCCAACGCTAGAAGCATAAAATACAATAAAAATGCAACAGTTTTTCCATCGTATAGCATGAATAATTGCAACGGGTGTGAATGTTATGGTCATTTCTACGTTCCGGGCAACCTAGGCTTGACTGTAGGGTGTTGCTGCACCAGATCGAATAGGTAGGGCCAAAGAAGTCAACGCCCGAAGCATAAAATACAAAATAAATAGAACAGCTTTTCCATTGTATAAAACGGATAATTGCTACCAGTGTGAAAGTTATGTTCATCTCTACGTTCCGGGCAACCTAGGCTTCACTCTAGGGCGTTGCTCCACCAGATCGAATAGTTAGGGCCTTAGAAGTCAACGCCCGAAGCATAAAATACAAAATAAATAGAACAGTTTTTCCATTGTATAAAACGAGTAATTGCTACCAGTGTGAAAGTTATGTTCATTTCTACGTTTCTGACAACCTAGGCTTCACTGTAGTGTGTTGCTCCACCAAATCGAATAGGTAGGGCCATGGAAGTCAACGCCCGAAGCATAAAATACAATAAATATACAAGAGTTTTTCCATCGCATAACAGGAATAATTGCAACAAGTATGAAAGTTGTGGTTATTTCTACTTTCCGGGCAACCTAGGCTTCACCCTAGGGCGTTGCTCCAACAGATTGAATAGTTAGCTCCATGGAAGTCAACGCCCGAAGCATAAAATACAATAAAGATGCAACAGTTTTTCCATCGTATAAAACGAATAATAGCAATCAGTGTGAAAGTTATGGTCATTTCTACATTCCGAGCAACCTAGGCTTCACTCTAGGCCGTTGCTCCACCAGATCGAATAGTTAGGTCCTTAGAAGTCAACGCCAGAATCATAAAATACGATATAAATGCAACAGCTTTTCCATCGTATAAAAGGAATAATTGCAAACAGTGTGAATGTAATGCGTATCTCTACGTTCCGGGCAACCTAGGCTTCACTCTAGGGCGTTGCTCCACCACATCGGAAAGCTACGGCCTTAGAAGTCAACGCCAGAAGCATAAAATACAGTATAAATACAACAATTTTTCCATTGTATAGCATGACTAATTGCAACCAGTGCGAAAGTAACGATCATTTCGACGTTTCGGGCATCCTAGACTTAACTCTGAGTCGTTGCTCCACCAGGTCGAAGAGTTAGGGTCTAAGAAGTCAACACCGGAAGCATAAAATACAATATGAATATAACAGTTTTTCCATCGTATAAAACGAATAATAGCAACCAGTGTGAAAGTTCTGGTCATTTCTACGTTCCGGGCAACCTAGGCTTCACTCTAGGGCGTTGCTCCACCAGATCGAATAGTTAGGGCCTTAGAAGTCAACGCCCGAAGCATAAAATACAAAATAAATAGAACAGTTTTTCCATTGTATAAAACGAGTAATTGCTACCAGTGTGAAAGTTATGTTCATTTCTACGTTTCTGACAAACTAGGCTTCACTGTAGTGTGTTGCTCCACCAAATCGAATAGGTAGGGCCATGGAAGTCAACGCCCGAAGCATAAAATACAATAAATATACAAGAGTTTTTCCATCGTATAACAGGAATAATTGCAACAAGTATGAAAGTTGTGGTTATTTCTATTTTCCGGGCAACCTAGGCTTCACCCTAGGGCGTTGCTCCAACAGATTGAATAGTTAGGGCCATGGAAGTCAACGCCCGAAGCATAAAATACAATAAATATACAAGGGTTTTTCCATCGTATAACAGGAATAATTGCAACCAGTGTGAAAGTGATGGTCATTTCTACGTTCTGGGCAACCTAGGCTTCACTCTAGGGCTTCGTTCCGCCAGATCGAATAGTTAGGGCCTAAGAAGTCAACGCCCGAAGCATAAAAGACAATATAAATATAACAGTTTTTCCATCGTATAAATCGAATAATTGCAACAAGTATGAAAGTTGTGGTTATTTCTACTTTCCGGGCAACCTGGGCATCACCCTAGGGCGTTGCTCCATCAGATTGAATAGTTAGGGCCTTAGAAGTCAACGCCCGAAGCATAACATACAAAATAAATAGAACAGTTTTTCCATCGTATAAAACGAATAATTGCTACCGGTGTGAATGTTATGGTCATTTCTACGTTCCGGGAAACACAGGCTTCACCCTAGGGCGTTGTTCCACCAGATGGAATAGTTAGGGCATAAGAAGTCAACGCCAGAAGCATAAAATACGGTATAAATGCAACAGCTTTTCCGTCGTATAAAACAAATAATTGCAACCAGTATGAAAGGTATGGTCATTTCTACTTTGCGGGCAACCTAGGCTTCACCCTAGGGCGTTGATCCAACAGATTGAATAGTTAGGGCCTTAGAAGTCAACGCCCGAAGCATAAAATACAAAATAAATAGAACAGTTTTTCCATCGTATAAAACTAATAATTGCAACCAGTGTGAAAGTAATGGGTATTTCTACGTTCCGGGCAACCTAGGCTTCACTCTGAGGCGTTGCTCCACCAGGTCGAAGAGTTAGGGTCTAAGAAGTCAACACCGGAAGCATAAAATACAATTTAAATACAACAGCTTTTCCATCGTAGAAAACGAATAATTGCAACCTGTGTGAAGGTTATGGTCATATCTACGTTCCGGGCAACCTAGGCTTCACTGTAGGGTGTTGCTCCACCAGATCGAATAGGTAGGGCCATAGAAGTCTACGCCCGAAGCATAAAATGCAATATAAATACAACAGTTTTTCCATCGTATAAAAGGATTAATTGCAACCAGTTTGAAAGTGATGATCATTTCTACGTTCCGGGCAACCTAGGCTTCACTCTAGGGCGTTGCTCCACCAGATCGAACACTTAGGGCCTAAGAAGTCAACGCCAGAAGCATAAAGTACAATATAAATATAACAGTTTTTCCATCGTATAAAACGAATAATAGCAACCAGTCTGAAAGTTCTGGTCATTTCTACGTTCCGGGCAACCTAGGCTTCACTCTAGGGCGTTGCTCCACCAGATCGAATAGTTAGGGCCTTAGAAGTCAACGCCCGAAGCATAAAATACAAAATAAATAGGTCAGTTTTTTCATTGTATAAAACGAATAATTGCTACTAGTGTGAAAGTTATGTTCATTTCTACGTTTCTGACAGCCTAGGCTTCACTGTAGGGTGTTGCTCCACCAAATCGAATAAGTAGGGCCATGGAAGTCAACGCCCGAAGCATAAAATACAATAAATATACAAGAGTTTTTCCATCGTATAACAGGAATAATTGCTACCGGTGTGAATGTTATGGTCATTTCTACGTTCCGGGCAACCCAGGCTTCTCCCTAGGGCGTTGTTCCTCCAGATGGAATAGGTAGGGCATAAGAAGTCAACGCCAGAAGCATAAAATACGGTTTAAATACAACAGCTTTTCCATCGTATAAAACAAATATTTGCAACCAGTGTGAAAGTAATGGGCATTTCTACGTTCCGGGCAACCTAGGCATCACTCTAGGGCGTTGCTCCACCACATCGAATAGCTGCGGCCTTAGAAGTCAACGCCAGAAGCATAAAATACAGTATAAATACAACAGTTTTTCCATTGTATAGCATGACTAATTGCAACCAGTGCGAAAGTAACGATCATTTCGACGTTTCGGGCATCCTAGACTTAACTCTGAGGCGTTGCTCCACCAGATCGAAGAGTTAGGGTCTAAGAAGTCAACAACGGAAGCATAAAATACAATATAAATACAACAGCTTTTCCATCGTAGAAAACGAATAATTGCAACCTGTGTGAAGCTTATGGTCATATCTACGTTCCGGGCAACCTAGGCTTCACTGTACGTTGTTGCTCCACCAGATCGAATAGGTAGGGCCATAGAAGTCTACGCCCGAAGCATAAAATGCAATATAAATACAACAGTTTTTCAATCGTATAAAAGGATTAATTGCAATCAGTTTGAAAGTGATGATCATTTCTACGTTCCGGGCAAACTAGGCTTCACTCTAGGGCGTTGCTCCACCAGATCGAACACTTAGGGCCTAAGAAGGCACCGCCAGAAGCATAAAATGCAATATAAATATAACAGCTTTTCCATCGTATAAAACGAATAATAGCAACCAGTGTGAAAGTTATGGGCATTTCTAAGTACCGGGCAACCTAGGCTTCACCCTAGGGCGTTGCTCCAACAGATTGAATAGTTAGGGCCTTACAAGTCAACGCCCGAAGCATAAAATGCAATATAAATACAACAGTTTTTCCATCGTATAAAACGAATAATTGCTACCGGTGTGAAAGTTATGGTCATTTCTACGTTCCGGGCAACCTAGGCATCACCCTTGGTTGTTGTTCCACCAGATGGAATAGTTAGGGCATAGGAAGTCAACACCAGAAGCATAAAATACGGTATAAATGCAACAGCTTTTCCATCGTATAAAACGAATAATTGCAACCAGTGTGAAAGTTATGGTCATTTCTACTTTCCGGGCAACCTAGGCTTCACTCTAGGGCGTTGCTCCACCAGATCGAATATTTAGGGCCTTAGAAGTCAACGCCAGAAGCATAAAATACAATAAAGATGCAACAGTTTTTCCATCGTTTATCAGGAATTATTGCAACCAGTGTGAAAGTAATGGCATATCATTGTTCCGGGCAACCTAGGATTCACTTTAGGGCGTTGCTCCACCAGATGGAATAGATAGGGCCTTAGAAGTCAACGCCCGAAGCATAAAATACAATAAAGATGCAACAGTTTTTCCATCGTATAGAACGAACAATTGAAACCAGTGTAAAAGTAATGGTCATTTCTACGTTCCCGGCAACCTAGGCTTCACCCTAGGGCGCTGCTCCACCAGATCGAACAGTTAGTGCCCTAGAAGTCAGCGCCAGAAGCATAAAATACAATATAAATACAACAGTTTTTCCATCGTAAAAAACGAATAATTGCAACCAGTATGAAAGTTACAGTCATTTCTACATTCTGGGCAACCTAGGCTTCACCATAGGGCGTTGTTACAACAGATTGAATAGTTAGGGCCTTAGAAGTCAACGCCCGAAGCATGAAATACAAAATAAATAGAACAGTTGTTCCATCGTATAAAACGAATAATTCCTGCCAGTGTGAAAGTTATGGTAATTTCTACGTTCCGGGCAACCTAGGTTTCACTCTAGGGCCTTGCTCCACCAGATCGCATAGTTAGGGACTTAGAATTCAACGCCATAAGAATAAAATACAATATAAGTACAACAGTTTTTCCATCGTATAAAATGAATAATTGGAAACATTGTGAAAGTAATGGTCATTTCTACGTTCCAGGCAACGTGGGCGTCACTCTAGGGCGTTACTCCGCCACATCTAGTAGCTACGGCCTTAGCAGTCAACGCTAGAAGCATAAAATACAATATAAATACAACACCTTTTCCATCGTATATAATGAATAATAGCAAACAGTGTGAAAGTAATGGTCATTTCGACGTTTCTGACAACCTAGGCTTCACTGTAGGGTGTTGCTCCACCAAATCGAATAGGTAGGGCCATGGAAGTCAACGCCAGAAGCATAAAATACAATATGAATATAACAGTCTTTCCATCGTATAAAACGAATTATAGCAACCAGTGTGAAAGTTCTGGTCATTTCTACGTTCCGGGCAACCTAGGCTTCACTCTAGGGCGTTGCTCCACCACATCGGAAAGCTACGGCCTTAGAAGTCAACGCCAGAAGCATAAAATACAGTATAAATACAACAATTTTTCCATTGTATAGCATGACTAATTGCAACCAGTGCGAAAGTAACGATCATTTCGACGTTTCGGGCATCCTAGACTTAACTCTGAGTCGTTGCTCCACCAGGTCGAAGAGTTAGGGTCTAAGAAGTCAACACCGGAAGCATAAAATACAATATGAATATAACAGTTTTTCCATCGTATAAAACGAATAATAGCAACCAGTGTGAAAGTTCTGGTCATTTCTACGTTCCGGGCAACCTAGGCTTCACTCTAGGGCGTTGCTCCACCAGATCGAATAGTTAGGGCCTTAGAAGTCAACGCCCGAAGCATAAAATACAAAATAAATAGAACAGTTTTTCCATTGTATAAAACGAGTAATTGCTACCAGTGTGAAAGTTATGTTCATTTCTACGTTTCTGACAAACTAGGCTTCACTGTAGTGTGTTGCTCCACCAAATCGAATAGGTAGGGCCATGGAAGTCAACGCCCGAAGCATAAAATACAATAAAAATACAAGAGTTTTTCCATCGTATAACAGGAATAATTGCAACAAGTATGAAAGTTGTGGTTATTTCTATTTTCCGGGCAACCTAGGGTTCACCCTAGGGCGTTGCTCCAACAGATTGAATAGTTAGGGCCATGGAAGTCAACGCCCGAAGCATAAAATACAATAAATATACAAGGGTTTTTCCATCGTATAACAGGAATAATTGCAACCAGTGTGAAAGTGATGGTCATTTCTACGTTCTGGGCAACCTAGGCTTCACTCTAGGGCTTCGTTCCGCCAGATCGAATAGTTAGGGCCTAAGAAGTCAACGCCCGAAGCATAAAATACAATATAAATATAACAGTTTTTCCATCGTATAAATCGAATAATTGCAACAAGTATGAAAGTTGTGGTTATTTCTACTTTCCGGGCAACCTAGGCATCACCCTAGGGCGTTGCTCCAACAGATTGAATAGTTAGGGCCTTAGAAGTCAACGCCCGAAGCATAACATACAAAATAAATAGAACAGTTTTTCCATCGTATAAAACGAATAATTGCTACCGGTGTGAATGTTATGGTCATTTCTACGTTCCGGGAAACACAGGCTTCACCCTAGCGCGTTGTTCCACCAGATGGAATAGTTAGGGCATAAGATGTCAACGCCAGAAGCATAAAATACGGTATAAATGCAACAGCTTTTCCGTCGTATAAAACAAATAATTGCAACCAGTATGAAAGGTATGGTCATTTCTACTTTCCGGGCAACCTAGGCTTCACCCTAGGGCGTTGATCCAACAGTTTGAATAGTTAGGGCCTTAGAAGTCAACGCCCGAAGCATAAAATACAAAATAAATAGAACAGTTTTTCCATCGTATAAAACTAATAATTGCAACCAGTGTGAAAGTAATGGGTATTTCTACGTTCCGGGCAACCTAGGCTTCACTCTGAGGCGTTGCTCCACCAGGTCGAAGAGTTAGGGTCTAAGAAGTCAACACCGGAAGCATAAAATACAATTTAAATACAACAATCTTTCCATTGTATAGCATGACTAATTGCAACCAGTGCGAAAGTAACGGTCATTTCGACGTTTCGGGCATTCTAGACTTAACTCTGAGGCGTTGCTCCACCAGGTCGAAGAGTTAGGGTCTAAGAAGTCAACACCGGAAGCATAAAATACAATTTAAATACAACAGCTTTTCCATCGTAGAAAACGAATAATTGCAACCGGTGTGAAGGTTATGGTCATATCTACGTTCCGGGCAACCTAGGCTTCACTGTAGGGTGTTGCTCCACCAGATCGAATAGGTAGGGCCATAGAAGACTGCGCCAGAAGCATAAAATGCAATATAAATACAACAGTTTTTCCATCGTATAAAAGGATTAATTGCAACCAGTTTGAAAGTGATGATCATTTCTACGTTCCGGGCAACCTAGGCTTCACCCTAGGGCGTTGCTCCAACAGATTGAATAGTTAGGGCCATAGAAGTCAACGCCAGAAGCATAAAATACAATATGAATATAACAGTTTTTCCATCGTATAAAACGAATAATAGCAACCAGTGTGAAAGTTCTGGTCATTTCTACGTTCCGGGCAACCTAGGCTTCACTCTAGGGCGTTGCTCCACCAGTTCGAATAGTTAGGGCCTTACAAGTCAACGCCCGAAGCATAAAATACAAAATAAATAGAACAGTTTTTCCATTGTATAAAACGAGTAATTGCTACCAGTGTGAAAGTTATGTTCATTTCTACGTTTCTGACAACCTAGGCTTCACTGTAGTGTGTTGCTCCACCAAATCAAATAGGTAGGGCCATGGAAGTCAACGCCCGAAGCATAAAATACAATAAATATACAAGAGTTTTTCCATCGTATAACAGGAATAATTGCAACCAGTGTGAAAGTGATGGTCATTTCTACGTTCTGGGCAACCTAGGCTTCACTCTAGGGCTTCGTTCCGCCAGATCGAATAGTTAGGGCTTAAGAAGTCAACGCCCGAAGCATAAAATACAATATAAATATAACAGTTTTTCCATCGTATAAAACGAATAATTGCAACAAGTATGTAAGTTGTGGTTATTTCTACTTTCCGGGCAACCTTGGCTTCACCCTAGGGCGTTGCTCCAACAGATTCAATAGTTAGGGCCTTAGAAGTCAACGCCCGAAGCATAACATACAAAATAAATGGATCAGTTTTTCCATCGTATAAAACGAATAATTGCTACCGGTGTGAAAGTTATGGTCATTTCTACGTTCCGGGAAACACAGGCTTCACCCTAGGGCGTTGTTCCACCAGATGGAATAGTTAGGGCATAAGAAGTCAACGCCAGAAGCATAAAATACGGTATAAATGCAACAGCTTTTCTGTCGTATAAAACAAATAATTGCAACCAGTATGAAAGGTATGGTCATTTCTACTTTCCGGGCAACCAAGGCTTCACCCTAGGGCGTTGATCCAATAGATTGAATAGTTAGGGCCTTAGAAGTCAACGCCAGAAGCATAAAATACAAAATAAATGGAACAGTTTTTCCATCGTATAAAACGAATAATAGCAACCAGTGTGAAAGTTCTGGTCATTTCTACGTTCCTGGCAACCTAGGCTTCACTCTAGGGCGTTGCTCCACCAGATCGAATAGTTAGGGCCTTAGAAGTCAACGCCCGAAGCATAAAATACAAAATAAATAGAACAGTTTTTCCATTGTATAAAACGAATAATTGCTACCAGTGTGAAAGTTATGTTCATTTCTACGTTTCTGACAACCTAGGCTTCACTGTAGGGTGTTGCTCCACCAAATCGAATAGGTAGGGCCATGGAAGTCAACGCCCGAAGCATAAAATACAATAAATATACAAGAGTTTTTCCATCGTATAACAGGAATAATTGCAACCAGTGTGAAAGTGATGGTCATTTCTACGTTCTGCGCAACCTAGGCTTCACTCTGGGGCGTCGTTCCACCAGATGGAATAGTTAGGGCCTAAGAAGACAACGCCATAAGCATAAAATACAATATAAATATAACAGTTTTTCCATCGTATAAAACGAATAATTGCAACAAGTATGAAAGTTGTGGTTATTTCTACTTTCCGGTCAACCTAGGCTTCACCCTAGGGCGTTGCTCCAACAGATTGAATAGTTAGGGCCTTAGAAGTCAACGCCCGAAGAATAAAATACAAAATAAATAGAACAGTTTTTCCATCGTATAAAACGAATAATTCCCACCAGTGTGATAGTTATGGTCATTTCTACTTTCCGGGCAACCTGGGCTTCACCCTAGGGCGTTGCTCCAACAGATTGAATAGTTAGGGCCTTAGAAGTCAACACCGGAAGCATAAAATACAATATAAATACATCAGCTTTTCCATCGTAGAAAACGAATAATTGCAACCTGTGTGAAGCTTATGGTCATATCTACGTTCCGGGCAACCTAGGCTTCACTGTACGTTGTTGCTCCACCAGATCGAATAGGTAGGGCCATAGAAGTCTACGCCCGAAGCATAAAATGCAATATAAATACAACAGTTTTTCCATCGTATAAAAGGATTAATTGCAATCAGATTGAAAGTGATGATCATTTCTACGTTCCGGGCAAACTAGGCTTCACTCTAGGGCGTTGCTCCACCAGATCGAACACTTAGGGCCTAAGAATGCACCGCCAGAAACATAAAATGCAATATAAATATAACAGATTTTCCATCGTATAAAACGAATAATAGCAACCAGTGTGAAAGTTTTGGTCATTTCTAAGTACCGGGCAACCTAGGCTTCACCCTAGGGCGTTGCTCCAACAGATTGAATAGTTAGGGCCTTACAAGTCCACGCCCGAAGCATAAAATGCAATATAAATACAACAGTTTTTCCATCGTATAAAACGAATAATTGCTACCGGTGTGAAAGTTATGGTCATTTCTACGTTCCGGGCAACCTAGGCATCACCCTTGGTTGTTGTTCCACCAGATCGAATAGTTACGGCATAGGAAGTCAACGCCAGAAGCATAAAATACGGTACAAATGCAACAGCTTTTCCATCGTATAAAACGAATAATTGCAACCAGTGTGAAAGTTATGGTCATTTCTACTTTCCGGGCAACCTAGACTTCACTCTAGGGCGTTGCTCCACCAGATCGAATAGTTAGGTCCTTAGAAGTCAACGCCAGAAGCACAAAATACAATAAAGATGCAACAGTTTTTCCATCGTTTATCAGGAATTATTGCAACCAGTGTGAAAGTAATGGCATATCATTGTTCCGGGCAACCTAGGTTTCACTTTAGGGCGTTGCTCCACCAGATGGAACAGTTAGGGCCTTAGAAGTCAACGCCCGAAGCATAAAATACAATAAAGATGCAACAGTTTTTCCATCGTATAGAACGAATAATTGAAACCAGTGTAAAAGTAATGGTCATTTCTACGTTCCCGGCAACCTAGGCTTCACCCTAGGGCGCTGCTCCACCAGATCGAATAGTTAGTGCCCCAGAAGTCAGCGCCAGAAGCATAAAATACAATATAAATACAACAGTTTTTCCATCGTAAAAAACGAATAATTGCAACCAGTATGAAAGTTACAGTCATTTCTACTTTCTGGGCAACCTAGGCTTCACCATAGGGCGTTGTTACAACAGATTGAATAGTTAGGGCCTTAGAAGTCAACGCCCGAAGCATGAAATACAAAATAAATAGAACAGTTGTTCCATCGTATAAAACGAAAAATTCCTGCCAGTGTGAAAGTTATGGTAATTTCTACGTTCCGGGCAACCTAGGTTTCACTCTAGGGCCTTGCTCCACCAGATCGCATAGCTAGGGACTTAGAATTCAACGCCATAAGAATAAAATACAATATAAGTACAACAGTTTTTCCATCGTATAAAATGAATAATTGGAAACATTGTGAAAGTAATGGTCATTTCTACGTTCCAGGCAACGTGGGCGTCACTCTAGGGCGTTACTCCGCCACATCTAGTAGCTACGGCCTTAGCAGTCAACGCTAGAAGCATAAAATACAATATAAATACAACACCTTTTCCATCGTATATAATGAATAATAGCAAACAGTGTGAAAGTAATGGTCATTTCGACGTTTCTGACAACCTAGGCTTCACTGTAGGGTGTTGCTCCACCAAATCGAATAGGTAGGGCCATGGAAGTCAACGCCAGAAGCATAAAATACAATATGAATATAACAGTTTTTCCATCGTATAAAACGAATAATAGCAACCAGTGTGAAAGTTCTGGTCATTTCTACGTTCCGGGCAACCTAGGCTTCACTCTAGGGCGTTGCTCCACCAGATCGAATAGTTAGGGCCTTAGAAGTCAACGCCCGAAGCATAAAATACAAAATAAATAGAACAGTTTTTCCATTGTATAAAACGAATAATTGCTACCAGTGTGAAAGTTATGTTCATTTCTACGTTTCTGACAACCTAGGCTTCACTGTAGGGTGTTGCTCCACCAAATCGAACAGGTAGGGCCATGGAAGTCAACGCCCGAAGCATAAAATACAATAAATATACAAGAGTTTTCCATCGTATAACAGGAATAATTGCAACCAGTGTGAAAGTTATGGTCACTTCTAAGTTCCTGGCAACCTAGGCTTCACCCTAGGGCGTTGCTCCAACAGATTGAATAGTTAGGGCCTTACAAGTCAACGCCCGAAGCATAAAATGCAATATAAATACAACAGTTTTACCATCGTATAAAACGAATAATTGCTACCGGTGTGAAAGTTCTGGTCATTTCTACGTTCCGGGCAACCTAGGCTTCACTCTAGGGCGTTGCTCCACCAGTTCGAATAGTTAGGGCCTTAGAAGTCAACGCCCGAAGCATAAAATACAAAATAAATAGAACAGTTTTTCCATTGTATAAAACGAGTAATTGCTACCAGTGTGAAAGTTATGTTCATTTCTACGTTTCTGACAACCTAGGCTTCACTGTAGTGTGTTGCTCCACCAAATCGAATAGGTAGGGCCATGGAAGTCAACGCCCGAAGCATAAAATGCAATAAATATACAAGAGCTTTTCCATCGTATAATAGGAATAATTGCAACCAGTGTGAAAGTGATGGTCATTTCTACGTTCTGGGCAACCTAGGCTTCACTCTAGGGCTTCGTTCCGCCAGATCGAATAGTTAGGGCTTAAGAAGTCAACGCCCGAAGCATAAAATACAATATAAATATAACAGTTTTTCCATCGTATAAAACGAATAATTGCAACAAGTATGAAAGTTGTGGTCATTTCTACATTCCGAGCAACCTAGGCTTCACTCTAGGGCGTTGACCCAACAGATTGAATAGATAGGGCCTTAGAAGTCAACGCCCGAAGCATAAAATGCAATAAAAATACAACAGTTTTTCCATCATATAACAGGAATAATTGCAACCAGTTTGAAAGTTATGGTCATTTCTACGTTCCGGGAAACACAGGCTTCACCCTAGGGCGTTGTTCCACCAGATGGAATAGTTAGGGCATAAAAAGTCAACGCCAGAAGCATAAAATACGGTATAAATGCAACAGCTTTTCCGTCGTATAAAACAAATAATTGCAACCAGTATGAAAGGTATGGTCATTTCTACTTTCCGGGCAACCTAGGCTTCACCCTAGGGCGTTGATCCAACAGATTGAATAGTTAGGGCCTTAGAAGTCAACGCCCGAAGCATAAAATACAAAATAAATAGAACAGTTTTTCCATCGTATAAAACTAATAATTGCAACCAGTGTGAAAGTAATGGGTATTTCTACGTTCCGGGCAACCTAGGCTTCACTGTAGAGTGTTGCTCCACCAGATCGAATAGGTAGGGCCATAGAAGTCTACGCCCGAAGCATAAAATGCAATATAAATACAACAGTTTTTCCATCGTATAAAAGGATTAATTGCAACCAGTTTGAAAGTGATGATCATTTCTACGTTCCGGGCAACCTAGGCTTCACTCTAGTGCGTTGCTCCACCAGATCGAACACTTAGGGCCTAAGAAGGCACCTTCAGAAGCATAAAATACAAAATAAATAGAACAGCTTTTCCATTGTATAAAACGAATAATTGCCACCAGTGTGAAAGTTATGTTCATTTCTACGTTCCGGGCAACCTGGGCTTCACTCTAGGGCGTTGCTCCACCAGATCGAATAGTTAGGGCCTTAGAAGTCAACGCCGGAAGCATAAAATACAAAATAAATAGAACAGTTTTTCCATTGTATTAAACGAATAATTGCTACCAGTGTGAAAGTGATGGTCATTTCTACGTTCCGGGCGACCTAGGCTTCACTCTAGGGCGTTGTACCACCAGATCGAATAGTTAGGGCCTAAGAAGGCAACGCCAGAAGCCTAAAATACAATATAAAAATAACAGTTTTTCCATCGTATAAAACGAATAATTGCAACAAGTATGAAAGTTGTGGTTATTTCTACTTTCCGGGCAACCTAGGCTTCACCCTAGGGCGTTGCTCCAACAGATTGAATAGTTAGGGCCTTAGAAGTCAACGCCCGCAGCATAAAATACAAAATAAGTAGAACAGTTTTTCCATCGTATAAAACGAATAATTGCTACGGGTGTGAATGTAATGGTCATTTCTACGTTCCGGGCAACCCAGGCTTCTACCTAGGGCGTTGTTCCACCAGATGGAATAGGTAGGGCATAAGAAGTCAACGCCAGAAGCATAAAATACGGTTTAAATACAACAGCTTTTCCATCGTATAAAACAAATAGTTGCAACCAGTATGAAAGGTATGGTCATTTCTACTTTCCGGGCAACCTAGGTTTCACTCTAGGGCGTTGCTCCACCAGATCGCATAGCTAGGGACTTAGAATTCAACGCCATAAGAATATAATACAATATAAGTACAACAGTTTTTCCATCGTATAAAATGAATAATTGGAAACATTGTGAAAGTAATGGTCATTTCTACGTTCCAGGCAACGTAGGCGTCACTCTAGGGCGTTACTCCACCACATCTAATAGCTACGACCTTAGCAGTCAACGCTAGAAGCATAAAATACAATCTAAATACAACACCTTTTCCATCGTATAAAATGAATAATAGCAAACAGTGTGAAAGTAATGGTCATTCCTACGTTCCGGACAACCTAGGCTTCACTCTAGGGCGTTGCTCCACCACATCGAATAGCTACGGCCTTTGAAGTCAACGCTAGAAGCATAAATTAAAATAAAAATGCAACAGTTTTTCCAACGTATAGCATGAATAATTGCAACCTGTGTGAATGTTATGGTCATTTCTACGTTCCGGGCAACCTAGGCTTCACTCTAGGGCGTTGTTCCACCAGATCGAAAAGTTAGGGCCTAATAAGTCAACGCCAGAAGCATAAAATACAATAAAAATACATCAGTCTTTCCATCCTATAACAGGAACAATTGCAATCCGTGTGAAAGTGATGGTCATTTGTACGTTCCAGGCAACCTAGGCTTCACTCTAGAGCGTTGTTCCACCAGATCGAATTGTTAGGGCCTAAGAAGTCAACGCCAGAAGCATAGGATACAATATAAATATAACAGTTTTTCCATCGTATAGATCGATTAATAGCAATCAGTGTGAAAGTTATGGTCATTTCTACGTTCCGGGCAACCTAAGCTTCACTCTAGGGCGTTGCTCCACCAGGTCCAACAGTTAGGGCCTTAGAAGACAACGCCAGAAGCATAAAATACAGTATAAATACAACAATTTTTCCATTGTATAGCATGACTAATTGCAACCAGTGCGAAAGTAACGACCATTTCGACGTTTCGGGCATCCTAGACTTAACTCTGAGGCGTTGCTCCACCAGATCGAAGAGTTAGGGTCTAAGAAGTCAACACCGGAATCATAAAATACAATTTAAATACAACAGCTTTTCCATCGTAGAAAACGAATAATTGCAACCTGTGTGAAGGTTATGGTCATATCTACGTTCCGGGCAACCTAGGCTTCACTGTAGGGTGTTGCTCCACCAGATCGAATAGGTAGGGCCATAGAAGTCTACGCCCGAAGCATAAAATGCAATATAAATGAAACAGTTTTTCCATCGTATAAAACGAATAATAGCAACCAGTGTGAAAGATATGGTCATTTCTACGTTCCCGCCAACCTAGGCTTCACCCCAGGGCGTTGTTCCACCAGATCGACTAGTTAGGGCCTAAGAAGTGAACGCCCGAAGCATAAAATACAAAATAAATAGAACAGTTTTTCCATCGTATAAAACGAATAATTGCTACCAGTGTAAAAGTTATGGTCATTTCTACGTTCCGGGCAACCTAGGATTCACCCTAGGGCGTTGTTCCACCAGATCGAATAGTTAGGGCCTAAGAAGTGAACGCCAGAAGCATAAAATACAATATAAATACAACAGTTTTTCCATCATATAATACGAGTAATTGCAACCAGTATGAAAGTGATGGTCATTTCTACTTTCCGGGCAACCTAGGCTACACCGTAGGGCGTTGCACGAACAGATTGAATAGTTAGGGCCTCAGAAGTCAACGCCTGAAACATAAAATACAATAAAAATACAACAGTCTTTCCATCCTATAACAGGAATAATTGCAACCCGTGTGAAAGTGATGGTCATTTGTACGTTCCAGGCAACCTAGGCTTTACTCTAGGGCGTTGTTCCACCAGATCGAATTGTTAGGGCCTAGGAAGTCAACGCCAGAAGCATAAGATACAACATAAATATAACAGTTTTTCCATCGTATAGAACGAATAATAGCAACCAGTGTGAAAGTGATGGTCATTTGTACGTTCCAGGCAACCTAGGCTTCACTCTAGGTCGTTGTTCCACCAGATCGAATTGTTAGGGCCTAAGAAGTCAACGCCAGAAGCATAAAATACAATATAAATACAACAGTTTTTCCATCATATAAAACGAGTAATTGCAACCAGTATGAAAGTGATGGTCATTTCTACTTTCCGGGCAACCTAGGCCTCACTCTAGGGTGTCGTTCCACCAGATTGAATAGTTAGGGCCTAAGAAATCAACGCCAGAAGCATAAAATACAATTTAAATATAACAGTTTTTCCACCGTATAAAACGAATAATTTCAACCAGTGTGAATGTTATGGTCATTTTTACATTCCGAGCAACCTAGGCTTCACTCTAGGTCGTTGATACACCAGATAGAATAGTTAGGGCCTTAGAAGTCAACGCCAGAAGCATAAAATTGAATAAAGATGCAACAGTTTTTCCATCGTATAACAGGAGTCACTGCGAACAGTGTGAAAGTACTGGTCATTTCTACGTTCCGGGTAACCTAGGCTTCACCCTAGGGCGTTGCTAGAACAGATCGAATAGTTTGGGCCTTAGAAGTCAACGGCCGAAGCATAAAATACAAAATAAATAGAACTGTTTTTGCATCGTATAAAACGAATAATTGCTACCGGTGTGAAAGTTATTTCCATTTCTACGTTCCGGTCAACCTAGGCTTCACCCTAGGGCGTTGTTCCACCAGATGGGATAGTTGTGGCATAAGAAGTCAACGCCAGAAGCATAAAATACAATATAAGTACAACAGTTTTTCCATCGTATAAAATGAATAATTGCAAACATTGCGAAAGTAATGGTCATTTCTACGTTCCAGGCAACCTAGGCGTCACTCTAGTGCGTTGCTCCACCACATCTAATAGCTACGGCCTTAGACGTCAACGACAGAAGCATAAAATACAATAAGTGTGCAAAAGCTTTTCCATTCGTATGAAACGAATAATTTCAACCAGTGTTAATGTTATGGTCATTTCTACATTCCGAGCAACCTAGGCTTCACTCTAGGGCGTTGACCCAACAGATTGAATAGATAGGGCCTTAGAAGTCAACGCCCGAAGCATAAAATGCAATAAAAATACAACAGTTTTTCCATCATATAACAGGAATAATTGCAACCAGTTTGAAAGTGATGGTCATTTCTACGTTCCGGGCAACCTAGGCTTCACACTAGGGCATTGCTCCACCAGATCGAATAGTTTGTGCCTTTGAAGTCAACGCCAGAAGCATAAAATACAAAATTAATAGAACAGTCTTTCCATCATATAAAACGAGTAATTGCAACCAGTATGAAAGTGATGGTCATTTCTACTTTCCGGGCAACCTAGGCTTCACTCTAGGTCGTTGTTCCACCAGATCGAATTGTTAGGGCCTAAGAAGTCAACGCCAGAAGCATAAAATACAATATAAATACAACAGTTTTTCCATCATATAAAACGAGTAATTGCAACCAGTATGAAAGTGATGGTCATTTCTACTTTCCGGGCAACCTAGGCCTCACTCTAGGGTGTCGTTCCACCAGATTGAATAGTTAGGGCCTAAGAAATCAACGCCAGAAGCATAAAATACAATTTAAATATAACAGTTTTTCCACCGTAAAGAACGAATAATTTCAACCAGTGTGAATGTTATGGTCATTTTTACATTCCGAGCAACCTAGGCTTCACTCTAGGTCGTTGATACACCAGATAGAATAGTTAGGGCCTTAGAAGTCAACGCCAGAAGCATAAAATTGAATAAAGATGCAACAGTTTTTCCATCGTATAACAGGAGTCACTTCGAACAGTGTGAAAGTACTGGTCATTTCTACGTTCCGGGTAACCTAGGCTTCACCCTAGGGCGTTGCTAGAACAGATCGAATAGTTTGGGCCTTAGAAGTCAACGGCCGAAGCATAAAATACAAAATAAATAGAACTGTTTTTGCATCGTATAAAACGAATAATTGCTACCGGTGTGAAAGTTATATCCATTTCTACGTTCCGGTCAACCTAGGCTTCACCCTAGGGCGTTGTTCCACCAGATGGGATAGTTGTGGCATAAGAAGTCAACGCCAGAAGCATAAAATACAATATAAATACAACAGTTTTTCCATCGTATAAAATGAATAATTGCAAACATTGCGAAAGTAATGGTCATTTCTACGTTCCGGGCAACCTAGGCTTCACTCTAGGGCGTTGCACCACCAGATCGAATAGTTAGGGCCTTAGAAGTCAACGCCAGAAGCATAAAATACAATATAAATACAACAGTTTTTCCATCGTATAAAACGAATGATTGCTACCAGTATGGAAGTGATGGTCATTTCTACGTTCCGGGCAACCTAGGCTTCACTCTAGGGCGTTGCACCACCAGATCGAATAGTTAGGGCCTTAGAAGTCAACGCCAGAAGCATAAAATACAATATAAATACAACAGTTTTTCCATCGTATAAAACGAATGATTGCTACCAGTATGAAAGCTATGGTCATTTGTACGTTCCAGGCAACCTACGCTTCACTCTAGGGCGTTGTTCCACCAGATCGAATTGTTAGGGCCTAAGAAGTCAACGCCAGAAGCATAAGATACAATGTAAATATAACAGTTTTTCCATCGTATAGAACGAATAATAGCAACCAGTGTGAAAGTTATGGTCATTTCTACGTTCCGGGCAACCTAGGCTTCACCCTAGGGCGTTGTTCCACCAGATCGAATAGTTAGGGCCTAAGAAGTGAACGCCAGAAGCATAAAATAGAGTATAAATACAACAGTTTTTCCATCGTATAAAAGGATTAATTGCATCCAGTTTGAAAGTGATGGTCATTTCTACGTTCCGGGCAACATAGGCTTCACTCTATGGCGTTGCACCACCAGATCGAATAGCTAGGGCCTTAGAAGTCAACGCCAGAAGCATAAAATGCCATAAAGATGCAACAGCTTTTCCATCGTATAAAACGAATAATTTCAACCAGTGTGAATGTTATGGTCATTTCTACATTCCGAGCAACCTAGGCTTCACTCTAGGGCGTTGACACAACAGATTGAATAGTTAGGGCCTTAGAAGTCAACGCCCGAAGCATAAAATGCAGTAAAAATACAACAGTGTTTCTATCGTATAAAAGGATTAATTGCAACCAGTTTGAATGTGATGGTCATTTCTACGTTCCGGTCAACCTAGGCTTCACTCTACGGCGTTGATCCACCAGATCGAATAGTTAGGGCCTTAGAAGTCAACGCCAGAAGCATAAAATACAATAAAGATGCAACAGCTTTTCCATCGTATAAAACGAATAATTTCAACCAGTGTGAATGTTATGGTCATTTCTACATTCCGAGCAACCTAGGCTTCACTCTAGGGCGTTGAACCAACATATTGCATAGTTTGTGCCTTAGAAGTCAACGCCAGAAGCATAAAATACAATATAAATGCAACAGTTTTTCCATCGTATAAAACGAATGATTGCTACCAGTATGGAAGTGATGGTCATTTCTACGTGCCGGGCAACCTAGGCCTCACTCTAGGGTGTTGCTCCACCAGACTGAATAGTTAGGGCCTAAGAAATCAACGCCAGAAGCATAAAATACAATTTAAATATAACAGTTTTTCCATCGTATAAAACGAATAATTTCAACCAGTGTGAATGTTATGGTCATTTTTACATTCCGAGCAACCTAGGCTTCACTCTAGGGCGTTGATACACCAGATAGAGTAGTTAGGGCCTTAGAAGTCAACGCCAGAAGCATAAAATTCAATAAAGATGCAACAGTTTTTCCATCGTATAACAGGAGTCACTGCAAACAGTGAGAAAGTACTGGTCATTTCTACGTTCCGGGTAGCCTAGGCTTCACCCTAGGGCGTTGCTAGAACAGATCGAATAGTTAGGGCCTTAGAAGTCAACGGCCGAAGCATAAAATACAAAATAAATAGAACTGTTTTTCCATCGTATAAAACGACTAATTGCTACCGGTGTGAAAGTTTTTGCATTTCTACGTTCCGGTCAACCTAGGCTTCACCCTAGGGCGTTGTTCCACCAGATGGGATAGTTGTGGCATAAGAAGTCAACGCCAGAAGCATAAAATACAATATAAGGACAACAGTTTTTCCATCGTATAAAATGAATAATTGCAAACATTGCGAAAGTAATGGTCATTTCTACGTTCCAGGCAACCTAGGCGTCACTCTAGTACGTTGCTCCACCACATATAATAGCTAAGGCCTTAGACGTCAACGACAGAAGCATAAAATACAATAAAGATGCAACAGCTTTTCCATCGTATAAAACGAATTATTGCAACCAGTGTGAAAGTTATTGTCATTTCTACTTTCCGGGCAACCTAGGCTTCACCCTAGGGCGTTGCTCCAACAGATTGAATAGTTAGGACCTTAGAAGTCAATGCCCGAAGCATAAAATACAATAAAGATGCAACAGCTTTTCCATCGTATAAAACGAATAATTTCAACCAGTGTGAATGTTATGGTCATTTCTACATTCAGAGCAACCTAGTCTTCACTCTAGGGCGCTGACCCAACAGATTGAATAGTTTGTGCCTTAGAAGTCAACGCCAGAAGCATAAAATACAATATAAATACAACAGTTTTTCCATCGTATAAAACGAATGATTGCTACCAGTATGGAAGTGATGGTCATTTCTACGTTCCGGGCAACCTAGGCCTCACTCTAGGGTGTTGTTCCACCAGATTGAATAGTTAGGGCCTAAGAAATCAACGCCAGAAGCATAAAATACAATTTAAATATAACAGTTTTTCCATCGTATGAAACGAATATTTTCAACCAGTGTGAATGTTATGGTCATTTTTATATTCCGAGCAACCTAGGCTTCACTCTAGGGCGTTGATACACCAGATAGAATAGTTAGGGCCTTAGAAGTTAACGCCAGAAGCATAAAATTCAATAAAGGTGCAACAGTTTTTCCATCGTATAACAGGAGTCACTGCGAACAGTGTGAAAGTGCTGGTCATTTCTATGTTCCGGTCAACCTAGGCTTCACACTAGGGCATTGCTCCACCAGATCCAATAGTTTGTGCCTTAGAAGTCAACGCCAGAAGCATAAAATACAATATAAATACAATAGCTTTTCCATCGTATAAAATGAATAATTGCAAACATTGCGAAAGTAATGGTCATTTCTACGTTCCAGGCAACCTAGGCGTCACTCTAGTGCGTTGCTCCACCACATCTAATAGCTACGGCCTTAGACGTCAACGACAGAAGCATAAAATACAATAAAGATGCAACAGCTTTTCCATCGTATAAAACGAATAATTGCAACCAGCGTGAAAGTCATCGTCATTTCTACTTTCCGGGCAACCTAGGCTTCACCCTAGGGCGTTGCTCCAACAGATTGAATAGTTAGAACCTTAGAAGTCAATGCCCGAAGCATAAAATGCAATAAAAATACAACAGTTTTTCCATCATAAACAGGAATAATTGCAACCAGTTTGAAAGTGATGCTCATTTCTACGTTCCGGGCAACCTAGGCTTCACACTAGGGCATTGCTCCACCAGATCGCATAGTTTGTGCCTTAGAAGTCAACGCCAGAAGCATAAAATACAATATAAATACAATAGTTTTTCCATCGTATAAAACGAATGACTGCCACCAGTGTGGAAGTGATGGTCATTTCTACGTTCCGGGCAACCTAGGCATCACTCTAGGGCGTTGCTCCACCAGATCGAATAGTTAGAGCCTTAGAAGTCAACGCCAGAAGCATAAAATACAATGAAGATGCTACAGCTTTTCCATCGTATAAAACGAATAATTTCAACCAGTGTGAATGTTATGGTCATTTCTACATTCCGAGCAACCTAGGCTTCACCCTAGGGCGTTGCTCCAACAGATTGAATAGTTAGGACCTTAGAAGTCAGTGCCCGAAGCATAAAATGCAATAAAAATGCAACAGTTTTTCCATCGTATAAAACGAATAATAGCAACCAGTGACAAAGTTATGGTCATTTCTACGTTCCGGGCAACCTAGGCTTCACCCCAGGGCGTTGTTCCACCAGATCGAATAGTTAGGGCCTAAGAAGTGAACGCCAGCAGCATAAAATA
The DNA here is from genome assembly GCF_051401765.1 of Calliopsis andreniformis. Classification (NCBI taxonomy): domain Eukaryota; kingdom Metazoa; phylum Arthropoda; class Insecta; order Hymenoptera; family Andrenidae; genus Calliopsis; species Calliopsis andreniformis. Next base: position 6,533,107 of record NW_027480423.1, on the reverse strand, counting down.
CAATATGAATACAACAGTTCTTCCATCATATAAAACGAATAATTGCAACCAGTATGAAAGTTATTGTCATTTCTACGTTCCGGGCAACCTAGGCTTCACTCTAGGGCGTTGACCCAACAGATTGAATAGTTTGTGCCGCAGAAGTCAACGCCAGAAGCATAAAATACAATATAAATACAACAGTTTTTCCATCGTATAAAACGAATGATTGCTACCAGTATGGAAGTGATGGTCATTTCTACGTTCCGGGCAACCTAGGCCTCACTCTAGGGTGTTGTTCCACCAGATTGAACAGTTAGGGCCTAAGAAATCAACGCCAGAAGCATAAAATACAATTTAAATATAACAGTTTTTCCATCGTATAAAACGAATATTTTCAACCAGTGTGAATGTTATGGTCATTTTTACATTCCGAGCAACCTAGGCTTCACTCTAGGGCGTTGATACACCAGATAGAATAGTTAGGGCCTTAGAAGTCAACGCCAGAAGCATAAAATTCAATAAAGGTGCAACAGTTTTTCCATCGTATAACAGGAGTCACTGCGAACAGTGCGAAAGTACTGGTCATTGCTACGTTCCGGGTAACCTAGGCTTCACCCTAGGGCGTTGCTAGAACAGATCGAATAGTTAGGGCCTTAGAAGTCAACGGCCGAAGCATAAAATACAAAATAAATAGAACTGTTTTTCTATCGTATAAAACGAATAATTGTTACCGGTGTGAAAGTTATTTCCATTTCTACGTTGCGGGCCGCCTAGGCTTCACCCTAGGGCGTTGTTCCACCAGATGGAATAGTTAGGGCATAAGACGTCAACGCCAGAAGCATAAAATACAATTTAAGTACAACAGTTTTTCCATCGTATAAAATGAATAATTGCAAACATTGCGAAAGTAATGGTCATTCCACGTTCCGGGCAACCTAGGCGTCACTCTAGTGCGTTGCTCCACCACATCTAATAGCTACGGCCTTAGACGTCAACGACAGAAGCATAAAATACAATAAAGATGCAACAACTTTTCCATCGTATAAAACGAATAATTGCAACCAGTGTGAAAGTTATTGTCATTTCTACTTCCCGCGCAACCTAGGCTTCACCCTAGGGCGTTGCTCCAACAGATTGAATAGTTAGGACCTTAGAAGTCAGTGCCCGAAGCATAAAATGCAATAAAAATGCAACAGTTTTTCCATCGTATAAAACGAATAATAGCAACCAGTGTGAAAGTGATGGTCATTTCTACGTTCCGGGCAACTTAGGCTTCACTCTAGGGCGTTGCACCACCAGATCGAATAGTTAGGGCCTTAGAAGTCAACGCCAGAAGCATAAAATACCATAAAGATGCAACAGCTTTTCCATCGTATAAAACGAATAATTTCAACCAGTGTGAATGTTATGGTCATTTCTACATTCCGAGCAACCTAGGCTTCACTCTAGAGCGTTGACCCAACAGATTGAATAGTTAGGGCCTTAGAAGTCAACGCCCGAAGCATAAAATGCAGTAAAAATACAACAGTGTTTCTATCGTATAAAAGGATTAATTGCAACCCGTTTGAAAGTGATGGTCATTTCTACGTTCCGGTCAACCTAGGCTTCACTCTACGGCGTTGCTCCACCAGATCGAATAGTTAGGGCCTTAGAAGTCAACGCCAGAAGCATAAAATACAATAAAGATGCAACAGCTTTTCCATAATATAAAACGAGTAATTGCAACCAGTATGAAAGCTGTGGTCATTTCTACTTTCCGGGCAACCTAGGCTACACCCTAGGGCGTTGGTCCAACAGATTGAATAGTTAGGGCCTTAGAAGTCAATGCCCGAAGCATAAAATGCAATAAAAATACAACAGTCTTTCCATCATATAACCGGAATAATTGCAACCAGTTTGAAAGTGATGGTCATTTCTACGTTCTCGTCAACCTCGGCTTCACTCTGGGGCGTTGCTCCACCAGATCGCATAGCTAGGGACTTAGAATTCAACGCCATAAGAATAAAATGCAATATAAGTACAACAGTTTTTCCATCGTATAAAACGAATAATTGCAACCAGTATGAAAGTTATGGTCATTTCTACTTTCCGGGCAACCTAGGATCCACCCTAGGGCGTTGTTCCACCAGATCGAATAGTTAGGGCCTAAGAAGTGAACGCCAGAAGTATAAAATACAATATAAATACAACAGTTTTTCCATCATAGAAAACGAGTAATTGCAACCAGTAAGAAGGTTGTGGTCATCTCTACTTTCCGGGCAACCTAGGCTACACCCTAGGGCGTTGCTCCAACAGATTGAATAGTTAGGGCCTTGGAAGTCAATGCCCGAAGCATAAAATGCAATAAAAATACAACAGTTTTTCCATCATATAACCGGAATAATTGCAACCAGTTTGAAAGTGATTGTCATTTCTACGTTCCGGGCAACCTCGGTTTCACTCTAGGGCGTTGCTCCACCAGATCGAATAGTTAGTGCCTTAGAAGTCAACGCCAGAAGCATAAAAAACAATATAAATACAACAGTTTTTCCATCGTATAAAAGGATTAATTGCAACCAGTTTGAAAGTGATGGTCATTTCTACATTCCGAGCAACCTAGGCTTCACTCTAGGGCGTTGACCCAACAGATTGAATAGTTAGGGCCTAAGAAGTGAACGCCAGCAGCATAAAATACAATATAAATACAACAGTTTTTCCATCATATAGAACGAATAATTGCCACCAGTATGAAAGTTATGGTCATTTCTACGTTCCGGGCAACCTAGTCTTCACTCTATGGCGTTCTTCCACCACATCGAATAGCTACGGCCTCAGAAGCCAACGCCTGAAGCATAAAATACAATAAAAATACAACAGTCTTTCCATCCTGTAACAGGAATAATTGCAACCCGTGTGAAAGTGATGGTCATTTGTACGTTCCAGGCAACCTAGGCTTCACTGTAGGGCGTTGTTCCACCAGATCGAATTGTTAGGGCCTAAGAAGTCAACGCCAGATGCATAAGATACAATATAAATATAACAATTTTTCCATCGTATAGAACGAATAATAGCAACCAGTGTGAAAGATATGGTGATTTCTACGTTCCGGGCAACCTAGGCTTCACTCTAGGGCGTTGCTCCACCAGATCAAACATTTAGGGCCTTAGAAGTCAACGCCCGAAGCATAAAATACAAAATAAATACAACAGTTTTTCCATTGTATAAAACGAATAATTGCTACCAGTGTAAAAGTTATGGTCATTTCTACGTTCCGGGCAACCTAGGCTTCACCCTAGGGCGTTGTGCCACCAGATCGAATAGTTAGGGCCTAAGAAGTGAACGCCAGAAGCATAAAATACAATATAAATACAACAGTTTTTCCATCATATAAAACGAGTAATTGCAACCAGTATGAAAGTTGTGGTCATTTCTACTTTCCGGGCAACCTAGGCTTCACTCTAGGGCGTTGCTCCACCAGATCGAATAGTTAGGGCCTTAGAAGTCGACGCCAGAAGCATAAAATACAATAAAGATGCAACAGCTTTTCCATCGTATAAAACGAATAATTTCAACCAGTGTGAATGTTATGGTCATTTCTACATTCCGAGCAACCTAGGCTTCACTCTAGGGCGTTGACCCAACAGATTGAATAGTTAGGGCCTTAGAAGTCAACGCCCGAAGCATAAAATGCAGTAAAAATACAACAGTTTTTCCATCGTATAAAAGGATTAATTGCAACCAGTTTGAAAGTGATGGTCATTCCTACGTTCCGGGCAACCTAGGCTTCACTCTAGGGCGTTGCTCCACCAGATCGAATAGTTAGGGCCTTACAAGTCAACGCCAGAAGCATAAAATACAATAAAGATGCTACAGCTTTTCCATCGTATAAAACGAATAATTTCAACCAGAGTGAATGTTATGGTCATTTCTACATTCCGAGCAACCTAGGCTTCATTCTAGGGCGTTGACCCAACAGATTGAATAGTTTGTGCCTTAGAAGTCAACGCCAGAAGCATAAAATACAATATAAATACAACAGTTTTTCCATCGTATAAAACGAATGATTGCTACCAGTATGGAAGTGATGGTCATTTCTACGTTCCGGGCAACCTAGGCCTCACTCTAGGGTGTTGTTCCACCAGATTGAATAGTTAGGGCCTAAGAAATCAACGCCAGAAACATAAAATACAATTTAAATATAACAGTTTTTCCATCGTATAAAACGAATAATTTCAACTAGTGTGAATGTTATGGTCATTTTTACATTCCCAGCAACCTAGGCTTCACTCTAGGGCGTTGATACACCAGATAGAATAGTTAGGGCCTTAGAAGTCAACGCCAGAAGCATAAAATACAATAAAGATGCAACAGCTTTTCCACCGTATAAAACGAATAATTGCAACCAGTGTGAAAGTTATTGTCATTTCTACTTTCCGGGCAACCTAGGCTTCACCCTCGGGCGTTGCTCCAACAGATTGTATAGTTAGGACCTTAGAAGTCAATGCCCGAAGCATAAAATGCAATAAAAATACAACAGTATTTCCATCACATAACAGGAATAATTGCAACCAGTTTGAAAGAGATGGTCATTTTTACGTTCCGGGCAACCTAGGCTTCACTCTAGGGCGTTGCACCACCAGATCGAATAGTTAGTGCCTTAGAAGTCAACGCCAGAGGCATAAAATACAATATAAATATAACAGTTTTTCCATCGTATAAAATGAATTATTGCAAGCATTGCGAAAGTAATGGTCATTTCTACGTTCCAGGCAACCTAGGCGTCACTCTAGTGCGTTGCTCCACCACATCTAATAGCTACGGCCTTAGACGTCAACGACAGAAGCATAAAATACAATAAAGATGCATCAGCTTTTCCATCGTATAAAACGAATAATTGCAACCTGTGTGAAAGTTATTGTCATTTCTACGTTCCGGGCAACCTAGGCTTCACTCTAGGGCGTTGCACCACCAGATCGAATAGTTAGTGCCTTAGAAGTCAACGCCAGAAGCATAAAATTCAATAAAGGTGCAACAGTTTTTCCATCGTATAACAGGAGTCACTGCGAACAGTGCGAAAGTACTGGTCATTGCTACGTTCCGGGTAACCTAGGCTTCACCCTAGGGCGTTGCTAGAACAGATCGAATAGTTAGGGCCTTAGAAGTCAACGGCCGAAGCATAAAATACAAAATAAATAGAACTGTTTTTCTATCGTATAAAACGAATAATTGCTACCGGTGTGAAAGTTATTTCCATTTCTACGTTGCGGGCCGCCTAGGCTTCACCCTAGGGCGTTGTTCCACCAGATGGAATAGTTAGGGCATAAGACGACAACGCCAGAAGCATAAAATCCAATTTAAGTACAACAGTTTTTCCATCGTATAAAATGAATAATTGCAAACATTGCGAAAGTAATGGTCATTCCACGTTCCGGGCAACCTAGGCGTCACTCTAGTGCGTTGCTCCAAAACATCTAATAGCTACGGCCTTAGACGTCAACGACAGAAGCAAAAAATACAATAAAGATGCAACAACTTTTCCGTCGTATAAAACGAATAATTGCAACCAGTGTGAAAGTTATTGTCATTTCTACTTCCCGCGCAACCTAGGCTTCACCCTAGGGCGTTGCTCCAACAGATTGAATAGTTAGGACCTTAGAAGTCAGTGCCCGAAGCATAAAATGCAATAAAAATGCAACAGTTTTTCCATCGTATAAAACGAATAATAGCAACCAGTGACAAAGTTATGGTCATTTCTACGTTCCGGGCAACCTAGGCTTCACCCCAGGGCGTTGTTCCACCAGATCGAATAGTTAGGGCCTAAGAAGTGAACGCCAGCAGCATAAAATACAATATGAATACAACAGTTCTTCCATCATATAAAACGAATAATTGCAACCAGTATGAAAGTTATTGTCATTTCTACGTTCCGGGCAACCTAGGCTTCACTCTAGGGCGTTGACCCAACAGATTGAATAGTTTGTGCCGCAGAAGTCAACGCCAGAAGCATAAAATACAATATAAATACAACAGTTTTTCCATCGTATAAAACGAATGATTGCTACCAGTATGGAAGTGATGGTCATTTCTACGTTCCGGGCAACCTAGGCCTCACTCTAGGGTGTTGTTCCACCAGATTGAACAGTTAGGGCCTAAGAAATCAACGCCAGAAGCATAAAATACAATTTAAATATAACAGTTTTTCCATCGTATAAAACGAATATTTTCAACCAGTGTGAATGTTATGGTCATTTTTACATTCCGAGCAACCTAGGCTTCACTCTAGGGCGTTGATACACCAGATAGAATAGTTAGGGCCTTAGAAGTCAACGCCAGAAGCATAAAATTCAATAAAGGTGCAACAGTTTTTCCATCGTATAACAGGAGTCACTGCGAACAGTGCGAAAGTACTGGTCATTGCTACGTTCCGGGTAACCTAGGCTTCACCCTAGGGCGTTGCTAGAACAGATCGAATAGTTAGGGCCTTAGAAGTCAACGGCCGAAGCATAAAATACAAAATAAATAGAACTGTTTTTCTATCGTATAAAACGAATAATTGCTACCGGTGTGAAAGTTATTTCCATTTCTACGTTGCGGGCCGCCTAGGCTTCACCCTAGGGCGTTGTTCCACCAGATGGAATAGTTAGGGCATAAGACGTCAACGCCAGAAGCATAAAATACAATTTAAGTACAACAGTTTTTCCATCGTATAAAATGAATAATTGCAAACATTGCGAAAGTAATGGTCATTCCACGTTCCGGGCAACCTAGGCGTCACACTAGTGCGTTGCTCCACCACATCTAATAGCTACGGCCTTAGACGTCAACGACAGAAGCAAAAAATACAATAAAGATGCAACAACTTTTCCGTCGTATAAAACGAATAATTGCAACCAGTGTGAAAGTTATTGTCATTTCTACTTCCCGCGCAACCTAGGCTTCACCCTAGGGCGTTGCTCCAACAGATTGAATAGTTAGGACCTTAGAAGTCAGTGCCCGAAGCATAAAATGCAATAAAAATGCAACAGTTTTTCCATCGTATAAAACGAATAATAGCAACCAGTGACAAAGTTATGGTCATTTCTACGTTCCGGGCAACCTAGGCTTCACCCCAGGGCGTTGTTCCACCAGATCGAATAGTTAGGGCCTAAGAAGTGAACGCCAGCAGCATAAAATACAATATGAATACAACAGTTCTTCCATCATATAAAACGAATAATTGCAACCAGTATGAAAGTTATTGTCATTTCTACGTTCCGGGCAACCTAGGCTTCACTCTAGGGCGTTGACCCAACAGATTGAATAGTTTGTGCCGCAGAAGTCAACGCCAGAAGCATAAAATACAATATAAATACAACAGTTTTTCCATCGTATAAAACGAATGATTGCTACCAGTATGGAAGTGATGGTCATTTCTACGTTCCGGGCAACCTAGGCCTCACTCTAGGGTGTTGTTCCACCAGATTGAACAGTTAGGGCCTAAGAAATCAACGCCAGAAGCATAAAATACAATTTAAATATAACAGTTTTTCCATCGTATAAAACGAATATTTTCAACCAGTGTGAATGTTATGGTCATTTTTACATTCCGAGCAACCTAGGCTTCACTCTAGGGCGTTGATACACCAGATAGAATAGTTAGGGCCTTAGAAGTCAACGCCAGAAGCATAAAATTCAATAAAGATGCAACAACTTTTCCATCGTATAAAACGAATAATTGCAACCAGTGTGAAAGTTATTGTCATTTCTACTTCCCGCGCAACCTAGGCTTCACCCTAGGGCGTTGCTCCAACAGATTGAATAGTTAGGACCTTAGAAGTCAGTGCCCGAAGCATAAAATGCAATAAAAATGCAACAGTTTTTCCATCGTATAAAACGAATAATAGCAACCAGTGTGAAAGTGATGGTCATTTCTACGTTCCGGGCAACTTAGGCTTCACTCTAGGGCGTTGCACCACCAGATCGAATAGTTAGGGCCTTAGAAGTCAACGCCAGAAGCATAAAATACCATAAAGATGCAACAGCTTTTCCATCGTATAAAACGAATAATTTCAACCAGTGTGAATGTTATGGTCATTTCTACATTCCGAGCAACCTAGGCTTCACTCTAGAGCGTTGACCCAACAGATTGAATAGTTAGGGCCTTAGAAGTCAACGCCCGAAGCATAAAATGCAGTAAAAATACAACAGTGTTTCTATCGTATAAAAGGATTAATTGCAACCCGTTTGAAAGTGATGGTCATTTCTACGTTCCGGTCAACCTAGGCTTCACTCTACGGCGTTGCTCCACCAGATCGCATAGTTAGGGCCTTAGAAGTCAACGCCAGAAGCATAAAATACAATAAAGATGCAACAGCTTTTCCATAATATAAAACGAGTAATTGCAACCAGTATGAAAGCTGTGGTCATTTCTACTTTCCGGGCAACCTAGGCTAGACCCTAGGGCGTTGGTCCAACAGATTGAATAGCTAGGGCCTTAGAAGTCAATGCCCGAAGCATAAAATGCAATAAAAATACAACAGTCTTTCCATCATATAACCGGAATAATTGCAACCAGTTTGAAAGTGATGGTCATTTCTACGTTCTGGTCAACCTCGGCTTCACTCTGGGGCGTTGCTCCACCAGATCGCATAGCTAGGGACTTAGAATTCAACGCCATAAGAATAAAATGCAATATAAGTACAACAGTTTTTCCATCGTATAAAACGAATAATTGCAACCAGTATGAAAGTTATGGTCATTTCTACTTTCCGGGCAACCTAGGATCCACCCTAGGGCGTTGTTCCACCAGATCGAATAGTTAGGGCCTAAGAAGTGAACGCCAGAAGTATAAAATACAATATAAATACAACAGTTTTTCCATCATAGAAAACGAGTAATTGCAACCAGTAAGAAGGTTGTGGTCATCTCTACTTTCCGGGCAACCTAGGCTACACCCTAGGGCGTTGCTCCAACAGATTGAATAGTTAGGGCCTTAGAAGTCAATGCCCGAAGCATAAAATGCAATAAAAATACAACAGTTTTTCCATCATATAACCGGAATAATTGCAACCAGTTTGAAAGTGATTGTCATTTCTACGTTCCGGGCAACCTCGGTTTCACTCTAGGGCGTTGCTCCACCAGATCGAATAGTTAGTGCCTTAGAAGTCAACGCCAGAAGCATAAAAAACAATATAAATACAACGGTTTTTCCATCGTATAAAACGAATGATTGCTACCAGTATGGAAGTGATGGTCATTTCTACGTTCCGGGCAACCTAGGCCTCACTCTAGGGTGTTGTTCCACCAGATTGAACAGTTAGGGCCTAAGAAATCAACGCCAGAAGCATAAAATACAATTTAAATATAACAGTTTTTCCATCGTATAAAACGAATATTTTCAACCAGTGTGAATGTTATGGTCATTTTTACATTCCGAGCAACCTAGGCTTCACTCTAGGGCGTTGATACACCAGATAGAATAGTTAGGGCCTTAGAAGTCAACGCCAGAAGCATAAAATTCAATAAAGGTGCAACAGTTTTTCCATCGTATAACAGGAGTCACTGCGAACAGTGCGAAAGTACTGGTCATTTCTACGTTCCGGGTAACCTAGGCTTCACCCTAGGGCGTTGCTAGAACAGATCGAATAGTTAGGGCCTTAGAAGTCAACGGCCGAAGCATAAAATACAAAATAAATAGAACTGTTTTTCTATCGTATAAAACGAATAATTGCTACCGGTGTGAAAGTTATTTCCATTTCTACGTTGCGGGCAGCCTAGGCTTCACCCTAGGGCGTTGTTCCACCAGATGGAATAGTTAGGGCATAAGACGTCAACGCCAGAAGCATAAAATACAATTTAAGTACAACAGTCTTTCCATCGTATAAAATGAATAATTGCAAACATTGCGAAAGTAATGGTCATTCCACGTTCCGGGCAACCTAGGCGTCACTCTAGTGCGTTGCTCCACCACATCTAATAGCTACGGCCTTAGACGTCAACGACAGAAGCATAAAATACAATAAAGATGCAACAACTTTTCCATCGTATAAAACGAATAATTGCAACCAGTGTGAAAGTTATTGTCATTGCTACTTCCCGCGCAACCTAGGCTTCACCCTAGGGCGTTGCTCCAACAGATTGAATAGTTAGGACCTTAGAAGTCAGTGCCCGAAGCATAAAATGCAATAAAAATGCAACAGTTTTTCCATCGTATAAAACGAATAATAGCAACCAGTGTGAAAGTGATGGTCATTTCTACGTTCCGGGCAACTTAGGCTTCACTCTAGGGCGTTGCACCACCAGATCGAATAGTTAGGGCCTTAGAAGTCAACGCCAGAAGCATAAAATACCATAAAGATGCAACAGCTTTTCCATCGTATAAAACGAATAATTTCAACTAGTGTGAATGTTATGGTCATTTCTACATTCCGGTCAACCTAGACTTCACTCTACGGCGTTGCTCCACCAGATCGAATAGTTAGGGCCTTAGAAGTCAACGCCAGAAGCATAAAATACAATAAAGATGCAACAGCTTTTCCATAATATAAAACGAGTAATTGCAACCAGTATGAAAGCTGTGGTCATTTCTACTTTCCGGGCAACCTAGGCTACACCCTAGGGCGTTGGTCCAACAGATTGAATAGTTAGGGCCTTAGAAGTCAATGCCCGAAGCATAAAATGCAATAAAAATACAACAGTCTTTCCATCATATAACCGGAATAATTGCAACCAGTTTGAAAGTGATGGTCATTTCTACGTTCTGGTCAACCTCGGCTTCACTCTGGGGCGTTGCTCCACCAGATCGCATAGCTAGGGACTTAGAATTCAACGCCATAAGAATAAAATGCAAAAATAAGTACAACAGTTTTTCCATCGTATAAAACGAATAATTGCAACCAGTATGAAAGTTATGGTCATTTCTACTTTCCGGGCAACCTAGGATCCACCCTAGGGCGTTGTTCCACCAGATCGAATAGTTAGGGCCTAAGAAGTGAACGCCAGAAGTATAAAATACAATATAAATACAACAGTTTTTCCATCATAGAAAACGAGTAATTGCAACCAGTAAGAAGGTTGTGGTCATCTCTACTTTCCGGGCAACCTAGGCTACACCCTAGGGCGTTGCTCCAACAGATTGAATAGTTAGGGCCTTAGAAGTCAATGCCCGAAGCATAAAATGCAATAAAAATACAACAGTTTTTCCATCATATAACCGGAATAATTGCAACCAGTTTGAAAGTGATTGTCATTTCTACGTTCCGGGCAACCTCGGTTTCACTCTAGGGCGTTGCTCCACCAGATCGAATAGTTAGTGCCTTAGAAGTCAACGCCAGAAGCATAAAAAACAATATAAATACAACAGTTTTTCCATCGTATAAAAGGATTAATTGCAACCAGTTTGAAAGTGATGGTCATTTCTACATTCCGAGCAACCTAGGCTTCACTCTAGGGCGTTGACCCAACAGATTGAATAGTTAGGGCCTAAGAAGTGAACGCCAGCAGCATAAAATACAATATAAATACAACAGTTTTTCCATCATATAGAACGAATAATTGCCACCAGTATGAAAGTTATGGTCATTTCTACGTTCCGGGCAACCTAGTCTTCACTCTATGGCGTTCTTCCACCACATCGAATAGCTACGGCCTCAGAAGCCAACGCCTGAAGCATAAAATACAATAAAAATACAACAGTCTTTCCATCCTGTAACAGGAATAATTGCAACCCGTGTGAAAGTGATGGTCATTTGTACGTTCCAGGCAACCTAGGCTTCACTGTAGGGCGTTGTTCCACCAGATCGAATTGTTAGGGCCTAAGAAGTCAACGCCAGATGCATAAGATACAATATAAATATAACAATTTTTCCATCGTATAGAACGAATAATAGCAACCAGTGTGAAAGATATGGTGATTTCTACGTTCCGGGCAACCTAGGCTTCACTCTAGGGCGTTGCTCCACCAGATCAAACATTTAGGGCCTTAGAAGTCAACGCCCGAAGCATAAAATACAAAATAAATACAACAGTTTTTCCATTGTATAAAACGAATAATTGCTACCAGTGTAAAAGTTATGGTCATTTCTACGTTCCGGGCAACCTAGGCTTCACCCTAGGGCGTTGTGCCACCAGATCGAATAGTTAGGGCCTAAGAAGTGAACGCCAGAAGCATAAAATACAATATAAATACAACAGTTTTTCCATCATATAAAACGAGTAATTGCAACCAGTATGAAAGTTGTGGTCATTTCTACTTTCCGGGCAACCTAGGCTTCACTCTAGGGCGTCGCTCCACCAGATCGAATAGTTAGGGCCTTAGAAGTCGACGCCAGATGCATAAAATACAATAAAGATGCAACAGCTTTTCCATCGTATAAAACGAATAATTTCAACCAGTGTGAATGTTATGATCATTTCTACATTCCGAGCAACCTAGGCTTCATTCTAGGGCGTTGACCCAACAGATTGAATAGTTTGTGCCTTAGAAGTCAACGCCAGAAGCATAAAATACAATATAAATACAACAGTTTTTCCATCGTATAAAACGAATGATTGCTACCAGTATGGAAGTGATGGTCATTTCTACGTTCCGGGCAACCTAGGCCTCACTCTAGGGTGTTGTTCCACCAGATTGAATAGTTAGGGCCTAAGAAATCAACGCCAGAAACATAAAATACAATTTAAATATAACAGTTTTTCCATCGTATAAAACGAATAATTTCAACTAGTGTGAATGTTATGGTCATTTTTACATTCCCAGCAACCTAGGCTTCACTCTAGGGCGTTGATACACCAGATAGAATAGTTAGGGCCTTAGAAGTCAACGCCAGAAGCATAAAATACAATAAAGATGCAACAGCTTTTCCACCGTATAAAACGAATAATTGCAACCAGTGTGAAAGTTATTGTCATTTCTACTTTCCGGGCAACCTAGGCTTCACCCTCGGGCGTTGCTCCAACAGATTGAATAGTTAGGACCTTAGAAGTCAATGCCCGAAGCATAAAATGCAATAAGAATACAACAGTTTTTCCATCACATAACAGGAATAATTGCAACCAGTTTGAAAGAGATGGTCATTTTTACGTTCCGGGCAACCTAGGCTTCACTCTAGGGCGTTGCACCACCAGATCGAATAGTTAGTGCCTTAGAAGTCAACGCCAGAGGCATAAAATACAATATAAATATAACAGTTTTTCCATCGTATAAAATGAATAATTGCAAGCATTGCGAAAGTAATGGTCATTTCTGCGTTCCAGGCAACCTAGGCGTCACTCTAGTGCGTTGCTCCACCACATCTAATAGCTACGGCCTTAGACGTCAACGACAGAAGCATAAAATACAATAAAGATGCATCAGCTTTTCCATCGTATAAAACGAATAATTGCAACCTGTGTGAAAGTTATTGTCATTTCTTCGTTCCGGGCAACCTAGGCTTCACTCTAGGGCGTTGCACCACCAGATCGAATAGTTAGTGCCTTAGAAGTCAACGCCCGAAGCATAAAATGTAAAATAAATAGAACAGTTTTTCCATTGTATAAAACGAATAATTGCTACCAGTGTAAAAGTTATGGTCATTTCTACGTTCCGGGCAACCTAGGCTTCACCCTAGGTCGTTGTTCCACCAGATGGAATAGTTAGGGCATAAGACGACAACGCCAGAAGCATAAAATACAATTTAAGTACAACAGTTTTTCCATCGTATAAAATGAATAATTGCAAACATTGCGAAAGTAATGGTCATTCCACGTTCCGGGCAACCTAGGCGTCACTCTAGTGCGTTGCTCCACCACATCTAATAGCTACGGCCTTAGACGTCAACGACAGAAGCATAAAATACAATAAAGATGCAACAACTTTTCCATCGTATAAAACGAATAATTGCAACCAGTGTGAAAGTTATTGTCATTTCTACTTCCCGCGCAACCTAGGCTTCACCCTAGGCCGTTGCTCCAACAGATTGAATAGTTAGGACCTTAGAAGTCAGTGCCCGAAGCATAAAATGCAATAAAAATGCAACAGTTTTTCCATCGTATAAAACGAATAATAGCAACCAGTGTGAAAGTGATGGTCATTTCTACGTTCCGGGCAACCTGGGCTTCACCCCAGGGCGTTGTTCCACCAGATCGAATAGTTAGGGCCTAAGAAGTGAACGCCAGCAGCATAAAATACAATATAAATACAACAGTTCTTCCATTATATAAAACGAGTAATTGCAACAAGTATGAAAGTTATGGTCATTTCTTCGTTCCGGGCAACCTAGGCTTCACTCTATGGCGTTCTTCCACCACATCGAATAGCTGCGGCATGAGAAGTCAACGCCTGAAGCATAAAATACAATAAAAATACAACAGTCTTTCCATCCTATAACAGGAATAATTGCAACCCGTGTGAAAGTGATGGTCATTTGTACGTTCCAGGCAACCTAGGCTTCACTCTAGTTCGTTGTTCCACCAGATCGAATTGTTAGGGCCTAAGAAGTCAACGCCAGAAGCATAAAATACAATATAAATCCAACAGTTTTTCTATCATATAAAACGAGTAATTGCAACCAGTATGAAAGTTGTGGTCATTTCTACTTTCCGGGCAACCTAGGCTTCACTCTAGGGCGTTGCTCCACCAGATCGAATAGTTAGGGCCTTAGAAGTCGACGCCAGAAGCATAAAATACAATAAAGATGCAACAGCTTTTCCATCGTATAAAACGAATAATTTCAACCAGTGTGAATGTTATGGTCATTTCTACATTCCGAGCAACCTAGGCTTCACTCTAGGGCGTTGACCCAACAGATTGAATAGTTAGGGCCTTAGAAGTCAACGCCCGAAGCATAAAATGCAGTAAAAATACAACAGTTTTTCCATCGTATAAAAGGATTAATTGCAACCAGTTTGAAAGTGATGGTCATTCCTACGTTCTGGGCAACCGAGGCTTCACTCTAGGGCGTTGCTCCACCAGATCGAATAGTTAGGGCCTTAGAAGTCAATGCCAGAAGCATAAAATACAATAAAGATGCTACAGCTTTTCCATCGTATAAAACGAATAATTTCAACCAGAGTGAATGTTATGGTCATTTCTACATTCCGAGCAACCTAGGCTTCATTCTAGGGCGTTGACCCAACAGATTGAATAGTTTGTGCCTTAGAAGTCAACGCCAGAAGCATAAAATACAATATAAATACAACAGTTTTTCCATCGTATAAAACGAATGATTGCTACCAGTATGGAAGTGATGGTCATTTCTACGTTCCGGGCAACCTAGGCCTCACTCTAGGGTGTTGTTCCACCAGATTGAATAGTTAGGGCCTAAGAAATCAACGCCAGAAACATAAAATACAATTTATATATAACAGTTTTTCCATCGTATAAAACGAATAATTTCAACTAGTGTGAATGTTATGGTCATTTTTACATTCCCAGCAACCTAGGCTTCACTCTAGGGCGTTGATACACCAGATAGAATAGTTAGGGCCTTAGAAGTCAACGCCAGAAGCATAAAATACAATAAAGATGCAACAGCTTTTCCATCGTATAAAACGAATAATTGCAACCAGTGTGAAAGTTATTGTCATTTCTACTTTCCGGGCAACCTAGGCTTCACCCTAGGGCGTTGCTCCAACAGATTGAATAGTTAGGACCTTAGAAGTCAATGCCCGAAGCATAAAATGCAATAAAAATACAACAGTTTTTCCATCATATAACAGGAATAATTGCAACCAGTTTGAAAGTGATGGTCATTTCTACTTTCCGGGCAACCTAGGCTACACACTAGGGCGTTGTTCCACCAGATCGAATTGTTAGGGCCTACGAAGTCAACGCCAGAAGCATAAGATACAATATAAATATAACAGTTTTTCCATCGCATAAAATGTATAATTGCAAACATTGCGAAAGTAATGGTCACTCCACGTTCCGGGCAACCTAGGCGTCACTCTAGTGCGTTGCTCCACCACATCTACTAGCTACGGCCTTAGACGTCAACGAGAGAATCGTAAAATACAATAAAGATGCAACAGCTTTTCCATCGTATAAAACGAATAATTGCAACCAGTGTGAAATTTATTGTCATTTCTACTTTCTGCGCAACCTAGGCTTCACCCTAGCGCGTTGCTCCAACAGATTCAATAGTTAGGACCTTAGAAGTCAATGCCCGAAGCATAAAATGCAATAAAAATACAACAGTTTTTCCATCACATAACAGGAATAATTGCAACCAGTTTGAAAGAGATGGTCATTTCTACGTTCCGGGCAACCTAGGCTTCAGTCTAGGGCGTTGCACCACCAGATCGAATAGCTAGTGCCTTAGAAGTCAACGCCAGAAGCATAAAATACAATATAAATACAACAGTTTTTCCATCGTATAAAACGAATAATTGCTACCAGTATGGAAGTGATGGTCATTTCTACGTTCCGGGCTACCTAGGCCTCACCCTAGGTCGTTGTTCCACCAGATCGAATTGTTAGAGCCTAAGAAGTCAACGCCAGAAGCATAAGATACAGTATAAATATAACAGTTTTTCCATCGTATAGAACGAATAATAGCAACCAGTGTGAAAGTTATGGTCATTTCTACGTTCCGGGCAACCTAGGCTTCACTCTAGGACGTAGCTCCACCAGATCGAATAGTTAGTGCCTTAGAAGTCAATGCCAGAAGCATAAAATACAATATAAATACAACAGTTTTTACATTGTATAAAACGAATAATTGCTACCAGTGTAAAAGCTATGGTCAGTTCTACGTTCCGGACAACCTAGGCCTCACTCTAGGTCTTGTTCCACCAGATCGAATTGTTAGGGCGTAAGAAGTCAACGCCAGAAGCATAAAATTCAATAAAGATGCAACAGTTTTTCCATCGTATAAAAGGAGTCACTGCAAACAGTGTGAAAGTACTGGTCGTTTCTACGTTCCGGGTAACCTCGGTTTCACTCTAGGGCGTTGCTCCGCCAGATCGCAGAGCTAGGGACTTAGAATTCAACGCCATAAGAATAAAATACAATATGAGTACAACAGTTTTTCCGTCGTATAAAATGAATAATTGGAAAGATTGTGAAAGTAAAGGTCATTTCTACGTTCCAGGCAACCTAGGCGTCACTCTAGGGCGTTACTCCACCACATCGAATAGCTACGGCCTTAGAAGTCAACGCCAGAAGCATATAATACAATAAAAATACAACAGTTTTTCCATCGTGTAAAACGAATAATAGCAAACAGTGTGAAAGTTCTGGTCATTTCTACGTTCCGGGCAACCTAGGCTTCACTCTAGGGCGTTGCTCCACCAGATCGAATAGTCAGGGCCTTAGAAGTCAACGCCCGAAGCATAAAATACAAAATAAATAGAACAGTTTTTCCATTGTATATAACGAATAATTGCTACCAGTGTGAAAGTTATGGTCATTTCTACGTTCCGGCAACCTAGGCTTCACCCTAGGGCGTTGTGCCACCAGATCGAAAAGTTAGGGCCTTAGAAGTCAATGCCCGAAGCATAAAATGCAATAAAAATAAAACAGCTTTTCCATCGTATAAAACGAATAATTGCAAACAGTGTGAAAGTTAACGTCATTTCTACTTTCCGGGCAACCTAGGCTTGACCCTAGGGCGTTGCTCCAACAGATTGAATAGTTAGGGCCTTAGAAGTCAACGCCCGAAGCATGAAATACGAAATAAATAGAACAGCTTTTCCATCGTATAAAACGAATAATTGGGACCAGTGTGAAAGTTAAGGTCATTTCTACGTTCCGGGCAACCTAGGCTCCACCCTAGTGCGTTGCTCCACCAGATCGAATAGTTAGTGCCTTAGAAGTCAACGCCAGAAGCATAAAATACAATATAAATACAACATTTTTTCGATCGTATAAAACGAATAATTGCAACCAGTATGATAGTTATGGTCATTTCTACGTTCCGGGCAACCTAGGCCACACTCTAGGGCGTTGCACCACCAGGTCGAATAGTTAGGGCATTAGAAGTCACCGCCCGAAGCATAAACTACAAAATAAATAGAACAGTTTTTTCCATTATATAAAACGAATAATTGCTACCAGTTTGAAAGTTATGGTCATTTCAACGTTCCGGGCAACCTTGGCTTCACCCTAGGGCGTTGTTCCACCAGATCGAATAGTTAGGTCATAAGAAGTCAACGCCAGAAGCATTAAATACGGTATAAATACAACAGCTTTTCCATCGTATAAAACGTATAATTGCAACCTGTATGAAAGTTATGGTCATTTCTACTTTCCGGGCAACCTAGGCTACACCCTAGGGCGTTGCTCCAACAGATTGAATAGTTAGGGCCTTAGAAGTCAATGCCCGAAGCATAAAATGCAATAAAAATAAAAGAGCTTTTCCATCGTATAAAACGAATAATTGCAACCAGTGTGAAAGTTAACGTCATTTCTACTTTCCGGGCAACCTAGGCTTGACGCTAGGGCGTTGCTCCAACAGATTGAATAGTTAGGGCCTTAGAAGTCAACGCCCGAAGCATGAAATACAAAATACATAGAACAGTTGTTCCATCGTATCAAACGAGTAATTTCAACCAGTGTGAATG
The DNA here is from genome assembly GCF_051401765.1 of Calliopsis andreniformis. Lineage (NCBI taxonomy): Eukaryota > Metazoa > Arthropoda > Insecta > Hymenoptera > Andrenidae > Calliopsis > Calliopsis andreniformis. Next base: position 6,514,627 of record NW_027480423.1, on the reverse strand, counting down.
TTATTGTCATTTCTACATTCCGAGCAACCTAGGCTTCACTCTAGGGCGTTGATACACCAAATAGAATAGTTAGGGCCTTAGAAGTCAACGCCAGAAGAATAAAATTCAATAAAGATGCAACAGTTTTTCCATCGTATAAAAGGAGTCACTGCAAACAGTGTGAAAGTACTGGTCGTTTCTACGTTCGGGGTAACCTCGGTTTCACTCTAGGGCGTTGCTCCACCAGATCGCATAGCTAGGGACTTAGAATTCAACGCCATAAGAATAAAATACAATATGAGTACAACAGTTTTTCCGTCGTATAAAATGAATAATTGGAAACATTGTGAAAGTAAAGGTCATTTCTACGTTCCAGGCAACCTAGGCGTCACTCTAGGGCGTTACTCCACCACATCGAATAGCTACGGCCTTAGAAGTCAACGCCAGAAGCATATAATACAATAAAAATACAACAGTTTTTCCATCGTATAAAACGAATAATAGCAAACAGTGTGAAAGTTCTGGTCATTTCTACGTTCCGGGCAACCTAGGCTTCACTCTAGGGCGTTGCTCCACCGGATCCAATAGTCAGGGCCTTAGAAGTCAACGCCCGAAGCATAAAATACAAAATAAATAGAACAGTTTTTCCATTGTATAAAACGAATAATTGCTACCAGTTTCAAAGTTATGGTCATTTCAACGTTCCGGGCAACCTTGGCTTCACCCTAGGGCGTTGTCCCACCAGATCGAATAGTTAGGTCATAAGAAGTCAACGCCAGAAGCATTAAATACGGTATAAATACAACAGCTTTTCCATCGTATAAAACGTATATTTGCAACCTGTATGAAAGTTATGGTCATTTCTATTTTCCGGGCAACCTAGGCTACACCCTAGGGCGTTGCTCCAACAGATTGAATAGTTAGGGCCTTAGAAGTCAATGCCCGAAGCATAAAATGCAATAAAAATAAAAGAGCTTTTCCATCGTATAAAACGAATAATTGCAACCAGTGTGAAAGTTAACGTCATTTCTACTTTCCGGGCAACCTAGGCTTGACGCTAGGGCGTTGCTCCAACAGATTGAATAGTTAGGGCCTTAGAAGTCAACGCCCGAAGCATGAAATACAAAATAAATAGAACAGTTGTTCCATCGTATCAAACGAGTAATTTCAACCAGTGTGAATGTTATGGTCATTTCTACATTCCGAGCAACCTAGGCTTCACTCTAGGGCGTTGATACACCAAATAGAATAGTTAGGGCCTTAGAAGTCAACGCCAGAAGAATAAAATTCAATAAAGATGCAACAGTTTTTCCATCGTATAAAAGGAGTCACTGCAAACAGTGTGAAAGTACTGGTCGTTTCTACGTTCCGGGTAACCTCGGTTTCACTCTAGGGCGTTGCTCCACCAGATCGCATAGCTAGGGACTTAGAATTCAACGCCATAAGAATAAAATACAATATGAGTACAACAGTTTTTCCGTCGTATAAAATGAATAATTGGAAACATTGTGAAAGTAAAGGTCATTTCTACGCTCCAGGCAACCTAGGCGTCACTCTAGGGCGTTACTCCACCACATCGAATAGCTACGGCCTTAGAAGTCAACGCCAGAAGCATATAATACAATAAAAATACAACAGTTTTTCCATCGTATAAAACGAATAATAGCAAACAGTGTGAAAGTTCTGGTCATTTCTACGTTCCGGGCAACCTAGGCTTCACTCTAGGGCGTTGCTCCACCAGATCGAATAGTCAGGGCCTTAGAAGTCAACGCCCGAAGCATAAAATACAAAATAAATAGAACAGTTTTTCCATTGTATATAACGAATAATTGCTTCCAGTGTGAAAGTTATGGTCATTTCTACGTTCCGGCAACCTAGGCATCACCCTAGGGCGTTGTGCCACCAGATCGAATAGTTAGGGCCTAAGAAGTTAACGCCAGAAGCATAAAATACAATATAAATATAACAGTTTTTCCATCGTATAAAACGAATAATTGCAGCAAGGATGAAAGTTGTGGTTATTTCTACGTTCCGGGCAACCTAGGTTTCACTCTAGGGCGTTGCTCCACCAGATCGAATAGTTAGGTCCTTAGAAGTCAACGCCAGAAGCATAAAATACGATATAAATACAACAGCTTTTCCATCGTATAAAACGAATAATTGGGACCAGTGTGAAAGTTATGGTCATTTCTACATTCCGAGCAACCTAGGTTTCACCCTAGGGCGTTGTTCCAACAGATTGAATAGTTAGGGCCTTAGAAGTCAATGCCCGAAGCATAAAATGCAATAAAAATAAAACAGCTTTTCCATCGTATAAAACGAATAATTGCAAACAGTGTGAAAGTTAACGTCATTTCTACTTTCCGGGCAACCTAGGCTTGACCCTAGGGCGTTGCTCCAACAGATTGAATAGTTAGGGCCTTAGAAGTCAACGCCCGAAGCATGAAATACGAAATAAATAGAACAGTTTTTCCGTCGTATAAAATGAATAATTGGAAACATTGTGAAAGTAAAGGTCATTTCTACGTTCCAGGCAACCTAGGCGTCACTCTAGGGCGTTACTCCACCACATCGAATAGCTACGGCCTTAGAAGTCAACGCCAGAAGCATATAATACAATAAAAATACAACAGTTTTTCCATCGTATAAAACGAATAATAGCAAACAGTGTGAAAGTTCTGGTCATTTCTACGTTCCGGGCAACCTAGGCTTCACTCTAGGGCGTTGCTCCACCAGATCGAATAGTCAGGGCCTTAGAAGTCAACGCCCGAAGCATAAAATACAAAATAAATAGAACAGTTTTTCCATTGTATATAACGAATAATTGCTACCAGTGTGAAAGTTATGGTCATTTCTACGTTCCGGCAACCTAGGCTTCACCCTAGGGCGTTGTGCCACCAGATCGAATAGTTAGGGCCTAAGAAGTTAACGCCAGAAGCATAAAATACAATATAAATATAACAGTTTTTCCATCGTATAAAACGAATAATTGCAGCAAGGATGAAAGTTGTGGTTATTTCTACGTTCCGGGCAACCTAGGTTTCACTCTAGGGCGTTGCTCCACCAGATCGAATAGTTAGGTCCTTAGAAGTCAACGCCAGAAGCATAAAATACGATATAAATACAACAGCTTTTCCATCGTATAAAACGAATAATTGGGACCAGTGTGAAAGTTATGGTCATTTCTACATTCCGAGCAACCTAGGTTTCAACCTAGGGCGTTGTTCCAACAGATTGAATAGTTAGGGCCTTAGAAGTCAATGCCCGAAGCATAAAATGCAATAAAAATAAAACAGCTTTTCCATCGTATAAAACGAATCATTGCAAACAGTGTGAAAGTTAACGTCATTTCTACTTTCCGGGCAACCTAGGCTTGACCCTAGGGCGTTGCTCCAACAGATTGAATAGTTAGGGCCTTAGAAGTCACCGCCCGAAGCATGAAATACGAAATAAATAGAACAGCTTTTCCATCGTATAAAACGAATAATTGGGACCAGTGTGAAAGTTAAGGTCATTTCTACGTTCCGGGCAACCTAGGCTTCACCCTAGTGCGTTGCTCCACCAGATCGAATAGTTAGTGCCTTAGAAGTCAACGCCAGAAGCATAAAATACGATATAAATACAACAGCTTTTCCATCGTATAAAACGAATAATGGTAAGCAGTGTGAAAGTTATGGTCATTTCTACGTTCCGGGCAACCTAGGCTTCACTCTAGGGCGTTGCTCTACCAGATCGAATAGTTAGAGCCTTAGAAGTCAACTCCCGAAGCTTAAAATGCAAAATAAATAGAACAGTTTTTCCATTGTATAAAACGAATAACTGCAACCAGTGTGAAAGTACTGGTCATTTCTACGTTCCGGGTAACCTAGGTTTCACTCCAGGGCGTTGCTCCACCAGATCAAATAGATAGGGCCTATGAAGTCAACTGCAGAAGCATAAAATACAATAATGGTGCAACAGTTTTTCCATCGTATAACAGGAATAATTGCAACCAGTGTGAAGGTAATCGTATGTTCTACGTTCCGGGCAACCTAGGCTTCACTCTAGGGCGTAGCTCCACCAGATCGAATAGTTGGGGCCTTAGAAGTCAACGCCAGAAGCATAAAATACGATATAAATACAACAGCTTTTCCATCGTATAAAACGAATAATGGTAACCAGTGTGAAAGTTATGGTCATTTCTACGTTCGGGGCAACCTAGGCTTCACTCCAGGGCGTTGCTCCACCATATCAAATAGATAGGGCCTATGAAGTCAACGCCAGAAGCATAAAATAGAATAATGGTGCAACAGTTTTTCCATCGTATAACAGGAATAATTGCAACCAGTGTGAAGGTAATCGTATGTTCTACGTTCCGGGCAACCTAGGCTTCACTCTAGGGCGTTGCTCCACCAGATCGAATAGTTGGGGCCTTAGAAGTCAACGCCCGAAGCATAAAATGCAAAATAAATAGAACAGTTTCTCCATTGTATAAAACGAATAATTGCTACCAGAGTGAAAGTTATGGACATTTCTACGTTCCGGGCAACCTAGACTTCATTCTAGGGCGTTGTTCCACCAGATAGAACAGACAGGGCATAAGAAGTCAACGGCAGAAGAATAAAATACTATGTAAGTACAACAGTTTTTCCATTGTATAAAGTGAATAATTGCAAACATTGTGAAAGTAATGGTCATTTCTACGTTCCGGGCAACCTAGACGTCACTCTAGGGCGTTGCTCCACCACATCGAATAGCTACGGCCTTAGAAGTCAACGCCAGAAGGAAAAAATGCAATAAAAATACAACAGTTTTTTCATCGTATAACAGCAATAATTGCAACAAGCGTGAAGGTAATGATCATTTCTACGTTCCGGGCATCGCAGGCTTCACTCTAGGGCGTTGTTCCACCAGATCGAATAGTTAGGGCGTAAGAAGTCAACGCCAGAAGCATAAAATGCAATATAAATATAACAGTTTTTTCATCGTATAAAACGAATAATAGCAACCAGTGTGAAGTTATGGTCATTTCTACGTTCCTGCAACCTAGGCTTCACTGTAGGGTGTTGCTCCGCCAGATCGAATAGGTAGGGCGTTAGAAGTCAACGCCCGAAGCTTAAAATGCAAAATAAATAGAACAGTTTTTCAATTGTATAAAACGAATAACTGCAACCAGTGTGAAAGTACTGGTCATTTCTACGTTCCGGGTAACCTAGGTTTCACTCTAGGGCGTTGCTCCACCAGATCAAATAGATAGGGCCTATGAAGTCAACGCCAGAAGCATAAAATACAATAATGGTGCAACAGTTTTTCCATCGTATAACAGGAATAATTGCAACCAGTGTGAAGGTAATCGTATGTTCTACGTTCCGGGCAACCTAGGCTTCACTCTAGGGCGTTGCTCCACCAGATCGAATAGTTGGGGCCTTAGAAGTCAACGCCCGAAGCATAAAATGCAAAATAAATAGAACAGTTTTTCCATTGTATAAAACGAGTAATTGCTACCAGAGTGAAAGTTAAGGACATTTCTACGTTCCGGGCAACCTAGGCTTCACCCTAGTGCGTTGTTCCACCAGATGCAACAGTTAGGGCCTAAGAAGTCAACGCCAGAAGCATATAATACAATGTAAATACAACAGCTTTTCCATCGTATAAAACGAATAATGGTAACCAGTGTGAAAGTTATGGTCATTTCTACGTTCCGGGCAACCTAGGCTTCACTCTAGGGCCTTGCTCCACCAGCTTCGAATGGTTAGGTCCTAAGAAATCAGCGCCAGAAGCATAAAATACAATAAAGACAAAACAGTTTTTCCATCGTATAACAGGAATAATTGCAACCAGTGTGAAGGTAATGGTACGTTCGACGTTCCGGGCAACCTAGACGTCACTCTAGTGCGTTGCTCCACCAGACCAAATAGTTAGGGCCTAAGAAGTGAACGCCAGAAGCATAAAATACAATATAAATGCAACAGCGTTTCCATCGTATATAATGTATATTTGCAAACAGTGTGAAAGTAATGGTCATTTCTACGTTCCGGGCAACCTAGACTTCATTCTAGGGCGCTGTTCCACCAGACCGAACAGACAGGGCATAAGAAGTCTTCGGCAGAAGAATAAAATAGTATATAAGTACAACAGATTTTCCATTGTATAAAGTGAACAATTGCAAACATTGTGAAGGTAATAGTCATTTCTACGTTCCGGTCAACGTAGACGTCACTCTAGGGCGTTGCTCCACCACATCGAATAGCTACGACCTTAGAAGTCAACGCCAGAAGGAAAAAATGCAATAAAAATACAACAGTTTTTTCATCGTATAACAGGAATAATTGCAAAAAGCGTGAAGGTAATGGTCATTTCTACGTTCCGGCAACCTAGGCTTCACTGTAGGGTGTTGCTCCGCCAGATCGAATAGGTAGGGCCTTAGAAGTCAACGCCAGAAGCATAAAATACAAAATAAATAGAACAGTTTTTCCATGTATAAAACGAATAATTACTACTAGTGTGAAAGTTATGGTCATTTCCACGTTCCGGGCAACCTAGACTTCACCCTAGGGCGTTGTTCCACCAGATGGAATAGTTAGGGCCTAAGAAGTCAGCGCCAGAAGCATAAAATACGATATAAATACAACAGCTTTTCCACCGTATAAAACGAATAATGGTAACCAGTGTGAATGTTATGGTCATTTGTAGGTTCCGGGCAACCTAGGCTTCACTCTAGGACGTTGCTCCACCAGATCGAATGGTTGGGGCCTAAGAAGTCAACGCCAGAAGCATAAAATACAATAAAGATGCAACAGTTTTTCCATCGTACAACAGGAGTAACTGCAAACAGTGTGAAAGTACTGGTCATTTCTACGTTCCGGGTAACCTAGGTTTCACTCTAGGGCGTTGCTCCACCAGATCCAATAGCTAGGGCCTTAGAAGTCAACGCCCGAAGCATAAAATACAAAAACATAGAACAGTTTTTCCATGTGTAAAACGAATAATTGCTACCAGTGTGAAAGTTATGGTCATTTCTACGTTCTGAGCAGCCTAGGCTTCACTCTAGGGCCTTGCTCCACCAGATCGAATAGTTAGGGCCTTAGATGTCAACGCGAGATGCATAAAATACAATAAAGGTGCAACAGTTTTTCCATCGTATAAAATGAATATTTGCCAAAATTGTGAAAGTAATGGTCATTTCTACGTTCCGGGCAACCTATGCGACACACTAAGGCGTTGCTCCTCAACATCTAATAGCTACGGCCTTAAAAGTCAACGCCAGAAGCATAAAATACGATATAAATACAACAACTTTTCCATCGTATAAAACGAATAATGGTAACCACTGTGAAAGTTATGGTCATTTCTACGTTCCGGTCAACCTAGGCTTCACTCTAGGACGTTTCACCACCAGATCGAATAGTTGGGGCCTATGGAGTCAACGCCAGAAGCATAAAATACAATAAAGGTGCAACAGTTTTTCCATCGTATAACAGGAAGAATTGCAACCAGTGTGAAGGTAATGGTATGTTCTACGTTCCGGGCAACCTAGGCTTCACTCTAGGGCGTTGCTCCACCAGATCGAATAGTTGGGGCCTTAGAAGTCAACGCCCGAAGCATAAAATGCAAAATAAATAGAACAGTTTCTCCATTGTATAAAACGAATAATTGCTACCAGAGTGAAAGTTATGGACATTTCTACGTTCCGGGCAACCTAGACTTCATTCTAGGGCGTTGTTCCACCAGATAGAACAGACAGGGCATAAGAAGTCAACGGCAGAAGAATAAAATACTATGTAAGTACAACAGTTTTTCCATTGTATAAAGTGAATAATTGCAAACATTGTGAAAGTAATGGTCATTTCTACGTTCCGGGCAACCTAGACGTCACTCTAGGGCGTTGCTCCACCACATCGAATAGCTACGGCCTCAGAAGTCAACGCCAGAAGGAAAAAATGCAATAAAAATACAACAGTTTTTTCATCGTATAACAGCAATAATTGCAACAAGCGTGAAGGTAATGATCATTTCTACGTTCCGGGCATCGCAGGCTTCACTCTAGGGCGTTGTTCCACCAGATCGAATAGTTAGGGCGTAAGAAGTCAACGCCAGAAGCATAAAATGCAATATAAATATAACAGTTTTTTCATCGTATAAAACGAATAATAGCAACCAGTGTGAAGTTATGGTCATTTCTACGTTCCTGCAACCTAGGCTTCACTGTAGGGTGTTGCTCCGCCAGATCGAATAGGTAGGGCGTTAGAAGTCAACGCCCGAAGCTTAAAATGCAAAATAAATAGAACAGTTTTTCAATTGTATAAAACGAATAACTGCAACCAGTGTGAAAGTACTGGTCATTTCTACGTTCCGGGTAACCTAGGTTTCACTCTAGGGCGTTGCTCCACCAGATCAAATAGATAGGGCCTATGAAGTCAACGCCAGAAGCATAAAATACAATAATGGTGCAACAGTTTTTCCATCGTATAACAGGAATAATTGCAACCAGTGTGAAGGTAATCGTATGTTCTACGTTCCGGGCAACCTAGGCTTCACTCTAGGGCGTTGCTCCACCAGATCGAATAGTTGGGGCCTAAGAAGTCAAAGCCAGAAGCATAAAATACGATATAAATACAACAGCTTTTCCATCGTATAAAACGAATAATTGCAACCAGTCTGAAAGTTATGGTCATTTCTACGTTCCAGGCAACGTAGGCTTCACCCTAGGGCGTTGTCCCACCAGATGGAATAGTTAGGGCCTAAGAAGTCAACGCCAGAAGCATAATATACAATATAAATATAACAGTTTTTCCATCGTATAAAACGAATAATACAAACCAGTGTGAAGGTTATGGTCATTTCTACCTTCCGGTCAACCTCGTCTTGACCCTAGGGCGGTGCACCAACAGATTGAATAGTTAGGGCCTCAGAAGTCAACGCCCGAAGTATAAAATACAATATAAATAGAACAGCTTTTCCATCGTATAAAACGAATAGTTGCTACCGGTGTGAGAGTTATGGTCATTTCTACGTTCCAGGCAACCTAGGTTTCACACCAGGGCGTTGCTCCACGAGTTCGAATAGTTAGGTCATAAGAAGTCAAAGCCAGAAGCATAAAATACGATATAAATACAACAGCTTTTCCATCGTATAAAACGAATAATTGCAACCAGTGTGAAAGTTATGGTCATTTCTACGTCCCGGGCTACTTAGGCTTCACTCTAGGGCGTCGCTCCCTCAGATCGAATAGTTAGAGCCTTAGAAGTCGACGCCAGAAGCATAAAATACAATAAAGATGCAACTGTTTTTCCATCGTATAACTGGAATAATTGCACCAAGCGTGAAGGTGATGGTCATTTCTACGTTCCGGGCAACCTACGCTTCACCCTACGGCGTTGTTCCACCAGATCGAATAGTTAGGGCCTAATAAGTGAACGCCAGAAGCATAAAATACAATATAAATACAACAGTCTTTTCATCGTATAAAACGAATAATTGCAATCAGTATGAAAGTTATGGTCATTTCTACTTTCAGGGCAACCTAGGCTTCACCCTAGGGCGTAGCTCCCACAGATTGAATAGTTAGGGCCGTAGAAGTCAATGCCCGAAGCATAAAATGCAATAAAAATACAACAGTTTTTCCATCATATAACAGGAATAATTGCAACCAGTTTGAAAGTGATGGTCATTTCTACGTTCCGGGCAACCTAGTCTTCACCCTAGGGCGGTGCACCAACAGATTGAATAGTTAGGGCCTCAGAAGTCAACGCCCGAAGCATAAAATACGATATAAATACAACAGCTTTTCCATCGTATAAAACAAACAATTGCTACCAGTGTGAAAGTTATGGTCATTTCTACGTTTCGCGCAACCTGGGCTTTACTCTAGGGCGTTGCTCCACCAGATGGAATAGTTAGGGCCTAAGAAGTCAACGCCAGAAGCATAAAATACAATATAACTACAACAGTTTTTTCATCGTATAAAACGAATAATCGCAACCAGTATGAAAGTTATGGTCATTTCTACTTTTCGGGCAACCTAGGCTTCACCCTAGGGCGTAGCTCCCACAGATTGAATAGTTAGGGCCTTAGAAGTGAATGCCCGAAGCATAAAATGCAATAAAAATACAACAGCTTTTCCATCATATAACAGGAATAATTGCAACCAGTTTGAAAGTGATGGTCATTTCTACGTTCCGGGCAACCTAGGCTTCACTCTAGGGCGTTGCTCCACCAGATCGAACAGCTAGGGCCTTAGGAGTCAACGCCCGAAGCATAAAATACAAAATAAATAGTACAGTCTTTCAACCGTATAAAACGAATAATTTCTACCAGTGTGGAAGTTATGGGCATTTCTACTTTCCGGGCAACCTAGGCTTCACCCTAGGGCGTTGTTCCACCAGATGGAATAGTTAGGGCCTAAGAAGTCAACGCCAGAAGCATAAAACACGATATAAATACAACAGTTTTTCCATCGTATAAAACGAATAATCGCAACGAGTATGAAAGTTATGGTCATTTCTACTTTCCGAGCAACCTAGGCTTCACCCTAGGGAGTTGCACCACCAGATCGAATAGTTAGGGCCTTAGAAGTCAACGCCCGAAGCATAAAATACAAAATATATAGAACAGTTTTTCCACCGTATAAAACGAATAGTTGCTACCGGTGTGAAAGTTATGGTCATTTCTACGTTCCGGGCAACCTAGGTTTCACTCCAGGGCGTTGCTCCACCAGTTCGCATAGTTAGGTCATAAGAAGTCAACGCCAGAAGCATAAAACACGATATAAATACAACAGCTTTTCCATCGTATAAAACGAATAATTGCAACCAGTGTGAAAGTAATGTTCATTTCTACGTTCCCGGCACCCTAGGCGTCACTCTTGGGCGTTGCTCCACCGCATCTAATAGCTACGGCCTTAGAAGTCAACGCCAGAGGCATAAAATACAATATAAATACAACAGCTTTTCCATCGTACAAAATGAATAATACCAAACAGTGTGAAAGTAATTGTCATTTCTACGTTCCGGGCAACCTAGGCTTCACTCTAGGTCGTTGCTCCACCAGATGAAATAGCTAGTAACTTAGAATTAAACGCCAGAAGCATAGAATACAATAAAAATACAACAGGTTTTCCATCGTATAACAAGAATAATTGCAACCAGTGTGAATGTAATGGTCATTTCTACGTTCCGGGCAACCTAGGCTTCACTCTACGGCGTTGTTCCACCAAATCGAATAGTTAGGGCCTAAGAAGTCAACACCAGAAGAATAAAATACAAAATAAATACAACAGCCTTTACACCGTATAAAACGAATAATTGCAACCTGTGTGAAGGTTATGGTCATATCTACGTTCCGGGCAACCTATGCTTCACTGTCGGGCGTTGCTCCACCAGATCGAAATGTTAGGGCCTAAGAAGTCTACGCCCGAAGCATAAAATACGATATAAATACAACAGCATTTCCATCGTATTAAATGAATAATTGCAAACAGTGTGAAAGTAGTGGTCATTTCTACGTTCCGTGCAACCTAGGCTTCACTCTAGGGCGGTGCTCCACCAGATCGAATAGTTAGGGCCTTAGAAGTCAACGCCCGAAGCATAAAATGCAAAATAAATAGAACAGTTTTTCCATTGTATAAAACGAATAACTGCAACCAGTGTGAAAGTACTGACCATTTCTACGTTCCGGGTAACCTAGGTTTCACTCTGGCGCGCTGCACCACCGGATCGAATAGCTAGGGACTTAGAATTCAACACCAGAAGGATAAAATACAATATAAGTACAACAGTTCTTCCATCGCATAAAATGACTAATTGCAGACATTGTGAAAGTAATGGTCATTTCTACGTTCCGGTCTACCTAGGCGTCACTCTAGGGCGTTCCTCCACCACATCTAACAGCTACGGCCTTAGAAGTCAACGCCAGAGGCATAAAATCCAATATAAATACAACAGCTTTACCATCGTAGAAAATGAATAATTGCAAACAGTGTGAAAGTAATGGCCATTTCTACGTTCCGGGCAACCTACGCTTCACTCTGGGTCGTTGCTCCACCAGATCGAATAGCTAGCGACTTAGAATTAAACGCCAGAAGCATAGAAAGCAATAAAAATACAACAGTTTTTCCATCGTATAACAGGAATAATTCCAAAAAGCGTGAAGGTAATGATCATTTCTACGTTCCGGGCATCGCAGGCTTCACTCTAGGGCGTTGTTCCACCAGATCGAATAGTTAGGGCGTAAGAAGTCAACGCCAGAAGCATAAAATACAATATAAATATAACAGTTTTTTCATCGTATAAAACGAATAATAGCAACCAGTGTGAAGTTATGGTCATTTCTACGTTCCGGCAACCTAGGCTTCACTGTAGGGTGTTGCTCCGCCAGATCGAATAGGTAGGGCCTTAGAAGTCAACGCCAGAAGCATAAAATACAAAATAAATAGAACAGTTTTTCCATGTATAAAACGAATAATTACTACCAGTGTGAAAGTTATGGTCATTTCCACGTTCCGGGCAACCTAGACTTCACCCTAGGGCGTTGTTCCACCAGATGGAATAGTTAGGGCCTAAGAAGTCAGCGCCAGAAGCATAAAATACGATATAAATACAACAGCTTTTCCACCGTATAAAACGAATAATGGTAACCAGTGTGAATGTTATGGTCATTTGTAGGTTCCGGGCAACCTAGGCTTCACTCTAGGACGTTGCTCCACCAGATCGAATGGTTGGGGCCTAAGAAGTCAACGCCAGAAGCATAAAATACAATAAAGATGCAACAGTTTTTCCATCGTACAACAGGAGTAACTGCAAACAGTGTGAAAGTACTGGTCATTTCTACGTTCCGGGTAACCTAGGTTTCACTCTAGGGCGTTGCTCCACCAGATCGAATAGCTAGGGCCTTAGAAGTCAACGCCCGAAGCATAAAATACAAAAACATAGAATAGTTTTTCCATGTGTAAAACGAATAATTGCTACCAGTGTGAAAGTTATGGTCATTTCTACGTTCTGAGCAGCCTAGGCTTCACTCTAGGGCCTTGCTCCACCAGATCGAATAGTTAGGGCCTTAGATGTCAACGCGAGATGCATAAAATACAATAAAGGTGCAACAGTTTTTCCATCGTATAAAATGAATATTTGCCAAAATTGTGAAAGTAATGGTCATTTCTACGTTCCGGGCAACCTATGCGACACACTAAGGCGTTGCTCCTCAACATCTAATAGCTACGGCCTTAAAAGTCAACGCCAGAAGCATAAAATACGATATAAATACAACAACTTTTCCATCGTATAAAACGAATAATGGTAACCAGTGTGAAAGTTATGGTCATTTCTACGTTCCGGTCAACCTAGGCTTCACTCTAGGACGTTTCACCACCAGATCGAATAGTTGGGGCCTATGGAGTCAACGCCAGAAGCATAAAATACAATAAAGGTGCAACAGTTTTTCCATCGTATAACAGGAAGAATTGCAACCAGTGTGAAGGTAATGGTATGTTCTACGTTCCGGGCAACCTAGGCTTCACTCTAGGACGTTGCACCACCAGATCGAATAGTTGGGGCCTATGGAGTCAACGCCAGAAGCATAAAATACAATAAAGGTGCAACAGTTTTTCCATCGTATAACAGGAATAATAGAAACCAGTGTGAAAGTTATGGTCATTTCCACGTTCCGGGCAACCTAGGCTTCACTCTAGGGCGTTGCTCCACCAGATTGAATAGTTAGGGCTTTAGAAGTCAACGTCCGAAGCATAAAATGCAAAATAAATAGAACAGTTTTTCCATTGTATAAAACGAATAACTGTAACCAGTGTGAAAGTACTGGTCATTTCTACGTTCCGGGTAACCTAGGTTTCACCCTAGGTCGTTGCTCGACCAGATGGAATAGCTAGGGACTTAGAATTCAACGCCAGAAGGATAAAATACAATATAAGTACAACAGTTTTTCCATCGTATAAAATGAATAATTGCAGACATTGTGAAAGTAATGGCCATTTCTACGTTCCGGGCAACCTAGGCGTCACCCTAGTGCGTTGCTCCACCACATCTAATAGCTACTGCCTTAGAAGTCAACGCCAGAAGCATAAAATACAATATAAATACAACGGCTTTCCCATCGTACAAAACGAATAATTGCAAACAGTGTGAAAGTAATGGCCATTTCTACGTTCCGGGGATCCTAGGCGTCACTCTAGGGCGTTGCTCCACCATATCTAATAGATAAGGCCTTAGAAGTCAACGCCAGAAGCATAAAATACAATAAAAATGCCACAGTTTTTCCATCGTATAGCATGACTAATTGCAACCAGTGCGAAAGTAATGATCATTTCGACTTTTCGGGCATCCTAGGCTTAACTCTGAGGCGTTGCTCCACCAGATCGAAGAGTTAGGGCCTTAGAAGTTAACGCCATAAGCATAAACTACAAAATAAATGCAACAGTCTTTCCATCGTATAAAACGTATAATTGCAACCTGTGTGAAGGTTATGGTCATATCTACGTTCCGGGCAACCTAGGCTTCACTGTAGGGTGTTGTTCCACCAGATCGAATAGGTAAGGCCATAGAAGTCAACGCCCGAAGCATAAAATACAATAAATATACAAGAGTTTTTCCATCGTATAACAGGAATAATTGCAACCAGTGTGAAAGTGATGGACATTTCTACGTTCCGGGCAACCTAGGCTTCACTCTAGGGCGTTGTTCCACCAGATCGAAATGTTAGGGCCTAAGAAGTCAACGCAAGAAGCATAATATACAATATAAATATAACAGTTTTTCCATCGTATAAAACGAATAATAGCAATCAGTGTGAAAGTTATGGTCATTTCTACGTTCCGGGCTACCTAGGCTGCACTCTAGGGCGTTCCTCCAATAGATCGCATAGTTAGGGTCTTAGAAGTCAACGCCCGAAGCATAAAATACAATAAAGATGCAACAGTTTTTCCATCGTATAACAGGAATAATTGCAACCAGTGTGAATGTAATGGTCATTTCTACGTTCCGGGCATCCTAGGTTTCACTCTAGGGCGTTGCTCCACCACCTCGAATATTTAGGTCCTAAGAAGTCAACGCCAGAAGCATAAAATGCAATAAAAGTACAACAGTTTTTCGATCGTATAACAGGAATAATTCCAACCAGTTTGAAAGTGATGGTCATTTCTACGTTCCGGGCAACCTAGGCTTCACTCTAGGGCGTTGTTACACCAGATCGAATAGTCAGGGCCTTAGAAGTCAATGCCTGAAGCATAAAATGCAATAAAAATACAACAGCTTTTCCATCGTATAAAACGAATAATTGCAACCAGTCTGAAAGTTATGGTCATTTCTACGTTCCAGGCAACGTAGGCTTCACCCTAGGGCGTTGTCCCACCAGATGGAATAGTTAGGGCCTAAGAAGTCAACGCCAGAAGCATAATATACAATATAAATATAACAGTTTTTCCATCGTATAAAACGAATAATACAAACCAGTGTGAAGGTTATGGTCATTTCTACCTTCCGGTCAACCTCGTCTTGACCCTAGGGCGGTGCACCAACAGATTGAATAGTTAGGGCCTCAGAAGTTCACGCCCGAAGTATAAAATACAATATAAATAGAACAGCTTTTCCATCGTATAAAACGAATAGTTGCTACCGGTGTGAGAGTTATGGTCATTTCTACGTTCCAGGCAACCTAGGTTTCACACCAGGGCGTTGCTCCACGAGTTCGAATAGTTAGGTCATAAGAAGTCAAAGCCAGAAGCATAAAATACGATATAAATACAACAGCTTTTCCATCGTATAAAACGAATAATTGCAACCAGTGTGAAAGTTATGGTCATTTCTACGTCCCGGGCTACTTAGGCTTCACTCTAGGGCGTCGCTCCCTCAGATCGAATAGTTAGAGTCTTAGAAGTCGACGCCAGAAGCATAAAATACAATAAAGATGCAACTGTTTTTCCATCGTATAACTGGAATAATTGCACCAAGCGTGAAGGTGATGGTCATTTCTACGTTCCGGGCAACCTAGGCTTCACCCTACGGCGTTGTTCCACCAGATCGAATAGTTAGGGCCTAATAAGTGAACGCCAGAAGCATAAAATACAATATAAATACAACAGTCTTTTCATCGTATAAAACGAATAATTGCAATCAGTATGAAAGTTATGGTCATTTCTACTTTCAGGGCAACCTAGGCTTCACCCTAGGGCGTAGCTCCCACAGATTGAATAGTTAGGGCCGTAGAAGTCAATGCCCGAAGCATAAAATGCAATAAAAGTACAACAGTTTTTCCATCATATAACAGGAATAATTGCAACCAGTTTGAAAGTGATGGTCATTTCTACGTTCCGGGCAACCTAGTCTTCACCCTAGGGCGGTGCACCAACAGATTGAATAGTTAGGGCCTCAGAAGTCAACGCCCGAAGCATAAAATACGATATAAATACAACAGCTTTTCCATCGTATAAAACAAACAATTGCTACCAGTGTGAAAGTTATGGTCATTTCTACGTTTCGCGCAACCTGGGCTTTACTCTAGGGCGTTGCTCCACCAGATGGAATAGTTAGGGCCTAAGAAGTCAACGCCAGAAGCATAAAATACAATATAACTACAACAGTTTTTTCATCGTATAAAACGAATAATCGCAACCAGTATGAAAGTTATGGTCATTTCTACTTTCCGGGCAACCTAGGCTTCACCCTAGGGCGTAGCTCCCACAGATTGAATAGTTAGGGCCTTAGAAGTGAATGCCCGAAGCATAAAATGCAATAAAAATACAACAGCTTTTCCATCATATAACAGGAATAATTGCAACCAGTTTGAAAGTGATGGTCATTTCTACGTTCCGGGCAACCTAGGCTTCACTCTAGGGCGTTGCTCCACCAGATCGAACAGCTAGGGCCTTAGGAGTCAACGCCCGAAGCATAAAATACAAAATAAATAGTACAGTCTTTCAACCGTATAAAACGAATAATTTCTACCAGTGTGGAAGTTATGGGCATTTCTACTTTCCGGGCAACCTAGGCTTCACCCTAGGGCGTTGTTCCACCAGATGGAATAGTTAGGGCCTAAGAAGTCAACGCCAGAAGCATAAAACACGATATAAATACAACAGTTTTTCCATCGTATAAAACGAATAATCGCAACGAGTATGAAAGTTATGGTCATTTCTACTTTCCGAGCAACCTAGGCTTCACCCTAGGGAGTTGCACCACCAGATCGAATAGTTAGGGCCTTAGAAGTCAACGCCCGAAGCATAAAATACAAAATATATAGAACAGTTTTTCCACCGTATAAAACGAATAGTTGCTACCGGTGTGAAAGTTATGGTCATTTCTACGTTCCGGGCAACCTAGGTTTCACTCCAGGGCGTTGCTCCACCAGTTCGCATAGTTAGGTCATAAGAAGTCAACGCCAGAAGCATAAAACACGATATAAATACAACAGCTTTTCCATCGTATAAAACGAATAATTGCAACCAGTGTGAAAGTAATGTTCATTTCTACGTTCCCGGCACCCTAGGCGTCACTCTTGGGCGTTGCTCCACCGCATCTAATAGCTACGGCCTTAGAAGTCAACGCCAGAGGCATAAAATACAATATAAATACAACAGCTTTTCCATCGTACAAAATGAATAATACCAAACAGTGTGAAAGTAATTGTCATTTCTACGTTCCGGGCAACCTAGGCTTCACTCTAGGTCGTTGCTCCACCAGATGAAATAGCTAGTAACTTAGAATTAAACGCCAGAAGCATAGAATACAATAAAAATACAACAGTTTTTCCATCGTATAACAAGAATAATTGCAACCAGTGTGAATGTAATGGTCATTTCTACGTTCCGGGCAACCTAGGCTTCACTCTACGGCGTTGTTCCACCAAATCGAATAGTTAGGGCCTAAGAAGTCAACACCAGAAGAATAAAATACAAAATAAATACAACAGCCTTTACACCGTATAAAACGAATAATTGCAACCTGTGTGAAGGTTATGGTCATATCTACGTTCCGGGCAACCTATGCTTCACTGTCGGGCGTTGCTCCACCAGATCGAAATGTTAGGGCCTAAGAAGTCTACGCCCGAAGCATAAAATACGATATAAATACAACAGCATTTCCATCGTATTAAATGAATAATTGCAAACAGTGTGAAAGTAGTGGTCATTTCTACGTTCCGTGCAACCTAGGCTTCACTCTAGGGCGGTGCTCCACCAGATCGAATAGTTAGGGCCTTAGAAGTCAACGCCCGAAGCATAAAATGCAAAATAAATAGAACAGTTTTTCCATTGTATAAAACGAATAACTGCAACCAGTGTGAAAGTACTGACCATTTCTACGTTCCGGGTAACCTAGGTTTCACTCTGGCGCGCTGCACCACCGGATCGAATAGCTAGGGACTTAGAATTCAACACCAGAAGGATAAAATACAATATAAGTACAACAGTTCTTCCATCGCATAAAATGACTAATTGCAGACATTGTGAAAGTAATGGTCATTTCTACGTTCCGGTCTACCTAGGCGTCACTCTAGGGCGTTCCTCCACCACATCTAACAGCTACGGCCTTAGAAGTCAACGCCAGAGGCATAAAATCCAATATAAATACAACAGCTTTACCATCGTAGAAAATGAATAATTGCAAACAGTGTGAAAGTAATGGCCATTTCTACGTTCCGGGCAACCTAGGCTTCACTCTGGGTCGTTGCTCCACCAGATCGAATAGCTAGCGACTTAGAATTAAACGCCAGAAGCATAGAAAGCAATAAAAATACAACAGCTTTTCCATCGTATAACCGGAATAATTGCAACCAGTGTGAATGTAATGGTCATTTCTACGTTCCGAGCAACCTAGGCTTCACTCTAGGGCGTTTCTCCACCAGACCGAATAGTTAGGTTCTTAGAAGTCAACGCCAGAAGCATAAAATACGATATAAATACAACAGCCTTTCCATCGTATAAAACGAATAATTGCAACCAGTGTGAAAGTTATGGTCATTTCTACACTTCGAGCAACATAGGCTTCACTCTAGGGCGTTCCTCCACCTGATCGAATAGTTAGGTCCTTAGAAGTAAACGCCAGAAGCATAAAATACGATATAAATACAACAGCTTTTCCATCATATGAAACGAATGATAGCAACCAGTGTGAAAGTTATGGCCATTTCTACGTTCCGGGCAACCTAGGCTTCACTCTAGGGCGATTCTCCACCAGACCGAATAGTTAGGTCCTTAGAAGTCAACGCCAGAAGCATAAAATACGATATAAATACAACAGCTTTTCCATCGTATAAAAGGAATAATTGCAATCAGTGTGAAAGTAATGATCATTTCGGCGTTTCGGGCATCCTAGACTTAACTCTGAGGCGTCGCTCCACCTGATCGAATAGTTGGGGCCTAAGAAGTCAACGCCAGAAGCATAAAATACAATATAAATACAACAGCTTTGCCATCGTATAAAATGAATAATTGCAAACAGTGTGAAACATATGGATATTTCTACGTTCCGGGCAACCTAGGGTTCACTGTATGGCGTTCTTCCACCACATCGAATAGCTACGGCCTCAGAAGTCAACGCCTGACGTATAAAATACGATATAAATACAACAGCTTTTCCATCGTATAAAACGAATAATTGCAACCAGTGTGAAAGTTATGGTCATTTCTACATTTCGAGCAATCTTGGCTTTACCCTAGGGCGTTGTTCCACCAGATGGAATAGTTAGGGCCTAAGAAGTCAACGCCAGAAGCATAAAATGCGATATAAATACAACAGCTTTTCCATCGTATAAAACAAATAATTGCAACCAGTGTGAAAGTTATGGTCATTTCTACGTTCCGTGCAACCTAGGCTTCACTCTAGGGCGTTGCTCCACCAGATCAAACAGTTAGGGCCTTAGAAGTCAGCGCCCGAACCATAAAATGCAAAAAAAATACAACAGTGTATCCATCATATAACAGGAATAATTGCAACCAGTTTGAAAGTGATGGCCAATTCTACTTTCCGGGCAACCTAGGCTTCACCCTACGGCGTTGCTCCAACAGATTGAATAGTTAGGGCCTTAGAAGTCATCGCCCGAACCATAAATTGCAAAAAAAATACAACAGTGTTTCCATCATATATCAGGAATAATTGCAACCAGTTTGAAAGTGATGGCCAATTCTACGTTCCAGGCAACCTAGGCTTCACTGTAGGGCGTTGTTCCACCAGATCGAACAGTTAGGGCCTAAGAAGTCAACGACAGAAGCATAAAATGCAATATAAATATAACAGTTTTTCCATCGTATAAAACGAATAATAGCAACCAGTGTGAAAGTTATGGTCATTTCTACGTTACGGGCAACCTAGGCTTCGCTCTAGGGCGTTGCTCCACCAAATCAAACAGTTAGGGCCTTAGAAACCAACGCCCGAGGCGTTAAATACAAAATAAATCGAACGGTTTTTCCATTGTATAAAACGAATAATTGCTGCCAGTGTAAAAGCTATGGTCATTTATACGTTCCGGACAACCTAGGCTTCACCCTAGGGCGTTGTTCCACCAGATGGAATAGTTAGGGGCTAAGAAGTCAACGCCAGAAGCATAAAATGCGATATAAATACAACAGCTTTTCCATCGTATAAAACAAATAATTGCAACCAGTGTGAAAGTTATGGTCATTTCTACGTTCCGTGCAACCTAGGCTTCACTCTAGGGCGTTGCTCCACCAGATCAAACAGTTAGGGCCTTAGAAGTCAGCGCCCGAACCATAAAATGCAAAAAAAATACAACAGTGTATCCATCATATAACAGGAATAATTGCAACCAGTTTGAAAGTGATGGCCAATTCTACGTTCCGGGCAACCTAGGCTTCGCTCTAGGGCGTTGCTCCACCAGATCGCATAGATAGTGCCTTAGAAGTCAACGCCAGAAGCATAAAATACAATCTAAGTACAACAGCTTTTCCACCATGTAAAACGAATAATTGCAACCAGTATGAAAGTTATGGTCATTTCCACTTTCCGGGCAACCTAGGCTTCACCCTACGGCGCTGCTCCAACAGATTGAATAGTTAGGGCCTTAGAAGTCATCGCCCGAACCATAAATTGCTAAAAAAATACAACAGTGTTTCCATCATATATCAGGAATAATTGCAACCAGTTTGAAAGTGATGGCCAATTCTACGTTCCAGGCAACCTAGGCTTCACTGTAGGGCGTTGTTCCACCAGATCGAACAGTTAGGGCCTAAGAAGTCAACGCCAGAATTATAAAATGCAATATAAATATAACAGTTTTTCCATCGTATAAAACGAATAATAGCAACCAGTGTGAAGGTTATGGTCATTTCTACGTTCCGGGCAACCTAGGTTTCACTCTAGGGCGTTGCTCCACCAAATCAAACAGTTAGGGCCTTAGGAACCAACGCCCGAGGCGTTAAATACAAAATAAATAGAACAGTTTTTCCATAGTATAAAACGAATAATTGCAACCAGTATGAAACTGATGGTCATTTCTACTTTCCGAGCAACCCAGGCTTCACCCTAGGGCGTTGCACTAACAGATTGAATAGTTGGGGCCTTAGAAGTCAACTCCCGAAGCATAAAATGCAATAAAAATACAACAGTGTTTCCATTGTGTAAAACGAATAATTGCAACCAGTATGAAACTTATGGTCATTTCTACGTCCCGCGCAACCTAGGCTTCACTCAAGGGCGTTGCTCCACCAGATCGAATAGTTAGTGCCTTAGAAGTCAACGCCAGAAGCATAAAATACAATATAAATACAACAGCTTTTCCAACGTATAAAACGAATAATTGCAAGCAGTATGAAACTTATGGTCATTTCTACTTTCCGAGCAACCTAGGCTTCACCCTAGGGCGTTGCTCCAACAGATTGAATAGTTAGGGCCTTAGAAGTCTAAGCCCAAACCATAAAATGCAAAAAAAATACAACAGTGTTTCAATCATATAACAGGAATAATTGCGACCAGTTTGAAAGTGATGGCCAATTCTACGTTCCGGGCAACCTAGGCTTCGCTCTAGGGCGTTGCTCCACCAGATCGAATAGTTAGCGCCTTAGAAGTCAACGCCAGAAGCATAAAATACAATATAAATACAACAGTTTCTCCATCGTATGAAACAAATAATTGCAACCAGTATGAAACTTATGGTCATTTCTACTTTCCGAGCAACCTAGGCTTCACCCTAGGGCGTTGCTCCAACGGATTGAATACTTAGGGCCTTAGAAGTCAACGCCCGAATCATAAAATGCAAAAAAAATACAACAGTGTTTCCCTCATATAACAGGAATAATTGCAACCAGTTTGAAAGTGATGGTCAATTCTACGTTCCGGGCAACCTAGGCTTCACTCAAGGGCGTTGCTCCACCAGATCGAATAGTTAGTGCCTTAGAAGTCAACGCCAGAAGCATAAAATACAATATAAATACAACAGCTTTTCCAACGTATAAAACGAATAATTGCAAGCAGTATGAAACTTATGGTCATTTCTACTTTCCGAGCAACATAGGCTTCACCCTAGGGCGTTGCTCCAACAGATTGAATAGTTAGGGCCTTAGAAGTCTAAGCCCAAACCATAAAATGCAAAAAAAATACAACAGTGTTTCAATCATATAACAGGAATAATTGCGACCAGTTTGAAAGTGATGGCCAATTCTACGTTCCGGGCAACCTAGGCTTCGCTCTAGGGCGTTGCTCCACCAGATCGAATAGTTAGCGCCTTAGAAGTCAACGCCAGAAGCATAAAATACAATATAAATACAACAGCTTTTCCATCGTATGAAACAAATAATTGCAACCAGTATGAAACTTATGGTCATTTCTACTTTCCGAGCAACCTAGGCTTCACCCTAGGGCGTTGCTCCAACGGATTGAATACTTAGGGCCTTAGAAGTCAACGCCCGAACCATAAAATGCAAAAAAAATACAACAGTGTTTCCCTCATATAACAGGAATAATTGCAACCAGTTTGAAAGTGATGGTCAATTCTACGTTCCGGGCAACCTAGGCTTCTCTCTAGTGCGTTGCTCCACCAGGTCGAATAGATAGTGCCTTAGAAGTCAACGCTAGAAGCATAAAATACAATATAAATACAACAGTTTTTCCATCGTATAAAACGAATAATTGCAACCAGTATGAAACTTATGGTCATTTCTACTTTCCGAGCAACCTAGGCTTCACTCTAGGGCATTGCTCCAACAGATTGAATAGTTAGGGCCTTAGAAGTCAACGCCCGAACCATAAAATGCAAAAAAAAATACAACAGTGTTTCCATCATATATCAGGAATAATTGCAACCAGTTTGAAAGTGATGGCCAATTCTACGTTCCGGGCAACCTAGGCTTCACTCTAGGTCGTTGCTCCACCAGACCGAATAGCTACGGCCTAAGAAGTCAACGCCAGAAGCATAAAACACGATATAAATACAAAGCTTTTCCATCGTATAAAACGAATAATTGCTACCAGTATGACACTTATGGTCATTTCTACTTTCCGAGCAACCTTGGCTTTACCCTAGGGCGGTGCTCCAACAAATTGGATAGTGAGGGCCTTAGAAGTCAACGCCCGAACCATAAAATGCAAAAAAAATACTACAGTGTTTCCATCATATAACAGGAATAATTGCAACCAGTTTGAAAGTGATGGCCAATTCTACGTTCCGGGCAACCTAGGTTTCACACCAGGGCGTTGCTCCACCAGACGGAATAGTTACGGCCTAAGAAGTCAACGCCAGAAGCATAAAATACGATATAAATACAACAGCTTTTCCATCGTATAAAACGTATAATTGCAACCAGTGTGAAAGTAATCATCATTTCTACGTTCCGAGCACCCTAGGCGTCACTCTAGGGCGTTGCTCCACCACATCTAATAGCTACGGCCTCAGAAGTCAACGCCAGAGGCATAAAATACAATATAAATACAACAGCGTTTCCATCGTATAAAACGAATAATTGCAACAAGTGTGAAAGTTATGGTCATTTTCATATTCCGAGCAACCTAGGCTCCACTCTAGGGCGTTGCTCCACCAGATCGAATAGTTAGGTCCTTAGAAGTAAACGCCAGAAGCATAAAATACGATATAAGCACAACAGCTTTTCCATGGTATAAAAGGATTAATTGCAACCAGTTTGAACGTGATGGTCATTTCTCCTTTCCGGGCAACCTAGGCTTCACTCTAGGGCGTTGCTCCACTAGATCGAACAGCTAGGGCCTTAGAAGTAAACGCCAGAAGCATAAAATACGATATAAATACAACAGCTTTTCTATCGTATAAAAGGAATAATTGCAAACAGTGTGAAAGTAATGGTCATTTCTACGTTCCGGGCAAGCTAGGCTTCACCCTAGGCCCTTGTTCCACCAGATCGAATAGTTAGGGCCTAAGAAGTGAACGCCAGAAGCATAAAATGCAATAAAAATACAACAGTTTTTCCATCGTATAACAGGATTAATTGCAACCAGTTTGAAAGTCATGGTCATTCCTCCTTTCCGGGCAACCTAGGCTTCACTCTAGGGTGTTGCTCCAACAGATCGAATAGCTAGGGCCTTAGAAGTCAACGCCAGAAGCATAAAATAAAATATAAATACAACAGTTTTTCCATCGTATAAAACGAATAATTGCAGCCAGTATGAAACTGATGGTCATTTCTACTTTCCGAGCAACCTAGGCTTCACCCTAGGGCGTTGCTCCAACAGATTGAATAGTTAGGGCTTTAGAAGTCAACGCCCGAGGCATAAAATGCAATAAAAATACAACAGTGTTTCCATCGTGTATAACGAATAATTGCAACCAGTTTGAAAGTGATGGCCAATTCTACGTTCCGGACAACCTAGGTTTCAATCCAGGGTATTGCTCCACCAGATCGAATAGATAGTGCCTTAGAAGACAAGGCTAGAAGCATAAAATACAATATAAGTACAACAGTTTTTCCATCGTATAAAACGAATAATTGCAACCAGTATGAAACTTATGGTCATTTCTACTTTCCGAGCGACCTAGGCTTCACCCCAGGGGCCTTGCTCCAACAGATTGAATAGTTAGGGCCTTAGAAGTCAACGCCCGAACCATAAAATGCAAAAAAAATACAACAGTGTTTCCATCATATATCAGGAATAATTGCAACCTGTTTGAAAGTGATGGCCAATTCTACGTTCCGGGCAACCTAGGTTTCAATCCAGGGTGTTGCTCCACCAGACCGAATAGCTACGGCCTAAGAAGTCAACGCCAGAAGCATAAAACACGATATAAATACAACAGCTTTTCCATCGTATAAAACGAATAATTGCAACCAGTATGAAACTTATGGTCATTTCTACTTTCCGAGCAACCTAGGCTTGACCCTAGGGCGGTGCTCCAACAGATTGAATAGTTAGGGCCTTAGAAGTCAACGCCCGAACCATAAAATGCAAAAAAAATACAACAGTGTTTCCATCATATAACAGGAATAATTGCAACCAGTTTGAAAGTGATGGCCAATTCTACGTTCCGGGCAACCTAGGTTTCACTCCAGGGCGTTGGTCCACCAGACGGAATAGTTACGGCCTAAGAAGTCAACGCCAGAAGCATAAAATACGATATAAATACAACAGCTTTTCCATCGTATAAAACGTATAATTGCAACCAGTGTGAAAGTAATCATCATTTCTACGTTCCGAGCACCCTAGGCGTCACTCTAGGGCGTTGCTCCACCACATCTAATAGCTACGGCCTTAGAAGTCAACGCCAGTGGCATAAAATACAATATAAATACAACAGCGTTTCCATCGTATAAAACGAATAATTGCAACAAGTGTGAAAGTTATGGTCATTTCCATATTCCGAGCAACCTAGGCTCCACTCTAGGGCGTTGCTCCACCAGATCGAATAGTTAGGTCCTTAGAAGTAAACGCCAGAAACATAAAATACGATATAAACACAACAGCTTTTCCATGGTATAAAAGGATTAATTGCAACCAGTTTGAACGTGATAGTCATTTCTCCTTTCCGGGCAACCTAGGCTTCACTCTAGGCCGTTGCTCCACTAGATCGAACAGCTAGGGCTTTAGAAGTCAACGCCAGAAGCATAAAATACAATATAAATACAACAGTTTTTCCATCGTACAAAACGAATAATTGCAACCAGTATGAAACTTATGGTCATTTCTACCTGCCGAGCAACCTAGGCTTCACCCTAGGGCGTTGCTCTAACAGATTGAATAGTTAGGGCCTTAGGAGTCAACGCCCGAAGCATGAAATGCAATAAAAATACAACAGTGTTTCCATAATATAACAGGAATAATTGCAACCAGTTTGATAGTGATGGTCATTCCTCCTTTCCGGGCAACCTAGGCTTCACTCTAGGGTGTTGCTCCAACAGATCGAATAGCTAGGGCCTTAGAAGTCAACGCCAGAAGCATAAAATAAAATATAAATACAACAGTTTTTCCATCGTATAAAACGAATAATTGCAGCCAGTATGAAACTGATGGTCATTTCTACTTTCCGAGCAACCTAGGCTTCACCCTAGGGCGTTGCTCCAACAGATTGAATAGTTAGGGCTTTAGAAGTCAACGCCCGAGGCATAAAATGCAATAAAAATACAACAGTGTTTCCATCGTGTATAACGAATAATTGCAACCAGTTTGAAAGTGATGGCCAATTCTACGTTCCAGGCAACCTAGGTTTCAATCAAGGGTATTGCTCCACCAGATCGAATAGATAGTGCCTTAGAAGTCAAGGCTAGAAGCATAAAATACAATATAAGTACAACAGTTTTTCCATCGTATAAAACGAATAATTGCAACCAGTATGAAACTTATGGTCATTTCTATTTTCCGAGCAACCTAGGCTTCACCCCAGGGGCCTTGCTCCAACAGATTGAATAGTTAGGGCCTTAGAAGTCAACGCCCGAACCATAAAATGCAAAAAAAATACAACAGTGTTTCCATCATATATCAGGAATAATTGCAACCAGTTTGAAAGTGATGGCCAATTCTACGTTCCGGGCAACCTAGGTTTCAATCCAGGGTGTCGCTCCACCAGACCGAATAGCTACGGCCTAAGAAGTCAACGCCAGAAGCATAAAACACGATATAAATACAACAGCTTTTCCATCGTATAAAACGAATAATTGCAACCAGTATGAAACTTTTGGTCATTTCTACTTTCCGAGCAACCTAGGCTTGACCCTAGGGCGGTGCTCCAACAGATTGAATAGTTAGGGCCTTAGAAGTCAACGCCCGAACCATCAAATGCAAAAAAAATACAACAGTGTTTCCATCATATAACAGGAATAATTGCAACCAGTTTGAAAGTGATGGCCAATTCTACGTTCCGGACAACCTAGGTTTCACACCAGGGCGTTGCTCCACCAGACGGAATAGTTACGGCCGTAGAAGTCAACGCCAGAGGCATAAAATACAATATAAATACAACAGCGGTTCCATCGTATAAAACGAATAATTGCAACCAGTGTGAAAGTTATGGTTATTTCCACATTCCGAGCATCCTAGGCTTCACTCCAGGGCGTTGCTCCACCAGATCGAATAGTTAGGTCCTTAGAAGTAAACGCCAGAAGCATAAAATACGATATAAATACAACAGCTTTTCCATCGTATAAAAGGATTAATTGCAACCAGTTTGAACGTGATAGTCATTTCTCCTTTCCGGGCAACCTAGGCTTCACTCTAGGGCGTTGCTCCACTAGATCGAACAGCTAGGGCCTTAGAAGTCAACGCCAGAAGCATAAAATACAATATAAATACAACAGTTTTTCCATCGTATAAAACGAATAATTGCAACCAGTATGAAACTTATGGTCATTTCTACTTTCCGAGCAACCTAGGCTTCACCCTAGGGCGTTGCACTAACAGATTGAATAGTTGGGGCCTTAGAAGTCAACGGCCGAAGCAAAAAATGCAATAAGAATACAACAGTGTTTTCATCGTGTAAAACGAATAATTGCAACCAGTATGAAACTTATGGTCATTTCTACGTCCCGCGCAACCTAGGCTTCACTCTAGGGCGTTGCTCCACCAGATCGAATAGTTAGTGCCTTAGAAGTCAACGCCAGAAGCATAAAATACAATATAAATACAACAGCTTTTCCAACGTATAAAACGAATAATTGCAAGCAGTATGAAACTTATGGCCATTTCTACTTTCCGAGCAACCTAGGCTTCACCCTAGGGCGTTGCTCCAACAGATTGAATAGTTAGGGCCTTAGAAGTCTAAGCCCAATCCATAAAATGCAAAAAAAATACTACAGTGTTTCAATCATATAACAGGAATAATTGCGACCAGTTTGAAAGTGATGGCCAATTCTACATTCCGGGCAACCTAGGCTTCACTCTAGGGCGTTGCTCCACCAGATCGAATAGTTAGCGCCTTAGAAGTCAACGCCAGAAGCATAAAATACAATATAAATACAACAGTTTTTCCATCGTATGAAACAAATAATTGCAACCAGTATGAAACTTATGGTCATTTCTACTTTCCGAGCAACCTAGGCTTCACCCTAGGGCGTTGCTCCAACGGATTGAATACTTAGGGCCTTAGAAGTCAACGCCCGAACCGTAAAATGCAAAAAAAATACAACAGTGTTTCCCTCATATAACAGGAATAATTGCAACCAGTTTGAAAGTGATGGTCAATTCTACGTTCCGGGCAACCTAGGCTTCTCTCTAGTGCGTTGCTCCACCAGATCGAATAGATAGTGCCTTAGAAGTCAACGCTAGAAGCATAAAATACAATATAAATACAACAGTTTTTCCATCGTATAAAACGAATAATTGCAACCAGTATGAAACTTATGGTCATTTCTACTTTCCGAGCAACCTAGGCTTCACCCTAGGGCATTGCTCCAACAGATTGAATAGTTAGGGCCTTAGAAGTCAACGCCCGAACCATAAAATGCAAAAAAAATACAACAGTGTTTCCATCATATATCAGGAATAATTGCAACCAGTTTGAAAGTGATGGCCAATTCTACGTTCCGGGCAACCTAGGCTTCACTCTAGGGCGTTGCTCCACCAGACCGAATAGCTACGGCCTAAGAAGTCAACGCCAGAAGCATAAAACACGATATAAATACAACAGTTTTTCCATCGTATAAAACGAAAAATTGCAACCAGTATGAAACTTATGGTCATTTCTACTTTCCGAGTAACCTAGGCTTCACCCTAGGGCGTTGCTCCAACAGATAGAATAGTTACGGCCTTAGAAGTCTACGCCCGAATCATAAAATGCAAAAAAAATACAACAGTGTGTCCATAATATAACAGGAATAATTGCTACCAGTGTGAAAGTTATGGTCATTTCTACGTTCCGCGCAACCTAGGCTTCACTCTAGGGCGTTGCTCCACCAGATCGAATAGTTAGTGCCTTAGAAGTCAACGCCAGAAGCATAAAATACAATATAAATACAACAGTTTTCCATCGTATAAAACGAGTAATTGCAACCAGTATGAAACTTATGGTCATTTCTACTTTCCGAGCAACCTAGGCTTCACCCTAGGGCGGTGCTCCAACAGGTTGAATAGTTAGGGCCTTAGAAGTCTACTCCCGAACCATAAAATGCAAAAAAAATACAACAGTGTTTCCATCATATAACAGGAATAATTGCAACCAGTTTGAAAGTGATGGCCAATTCTACGTTCCGGGCAACCTAGGTTTCACTCCAGGGCGTTGGTCCACCAGACCGAATAGTTACGGACTAAGAAGTCAACGCCAGAAGCATAAAATACGATATAAATACAACAGCTTTTCCATCGTATAAAAGGATAAATTGCAACCAGTTTGAACGTGATGGTCATTTCTCCTTCCCGGCAACCTAGGCTTCACTCTAGGGCGTTGCTCCACCAGATGCAACAGTTAGGGCCTAAGAAGTCAACGCCAGAAGCATATAATACAATGTAAATACAACAGCTTTTCCATCGTATAAAACGAATAATGGTAACCAGTGTGAAAGTTATGGTCATTTCTACGTTCCGGGCAACCTAGGCTTCACTCTAGGGCCTTGCTCCACCAGCTTCGAATGGTTAGGTCCTAAGAAATCAGCGCCAGAAGCATAAAATACAATAAAGACAAAACAGTTTTTCCATCGTATAACAGGAATAATTGCAACCAGTGTGAAGGTAATGGTACGTTCGACGTTCCGGGCAACCTAGACGTCACTCTAGTGCGTTGCTCCACCAGACCAAATAGTTAGGGCCTAAGAAGTGAACGCCAGAAGCATAAAATACAATATAAATGCAACAGCGTTTCCATCGTATATAATGTATATTTGCAAACAGTGTGAAAGTAATGGTCATTTCTACGTTCCGGGCAACCTAGACTTCATTCTAGGGCGCTGTTCCACCAGACCGAACAGACAGGGCATAAGAAGTCTTCGGCAGAAGAATAAAATAGTATATAAGTACAACAGATTTTCCATTGTATAAAGTGAACAATTGCAAACATTGTGAAGGTAATAGTCATTTCTACGTTCCGGTCAACGTAGACGTCACTCTAGGGCGTTGCTCCACCACATCGAATAGCTACGACCTTAGAAGTCAACGCCAGAAGGAAAAAATGCAATAAAAATACAACAGTTTTTTCATCGTATAACAGGAATAATTGCAAAAAGCGTGAAGGTAATGGTCATTTCTACGTTCCGGCAACCTAGGCTTCACTGTAGGGTGTTGCTCCGCCAGATCGAATAGGTAGGGCCTTAGAAGTCAACGCCAGAAGCATAAAATACAAAATAAATAGAACAGTTTTTCCATGTATAAAACGAATAATTACTACTAGTGTGAAAGTTATGGTCATTTCCACGTTCCGGGCAACCTAGACTTCACCCTAGGGCGTTGTTCCACCAGATGGAATAGTTAGGGCCTAAGAAGTCAGCGCCAGAAGCATAAAATACGATATAAATACAACAGCTTTTCCACCGTATAAAACGAATAATGGTAACCAGTGTGAATGTTATGGTCATTTGTAGGTTCCGGGCAACCTAGGCTTCACTCTAGGACGTTGCTCCACCAGATCGAATGGTTGGGGCCTAAGAAGTCAACGCCAGAAGCATAAAATACAATAAAGATGCAACAGTTTTTCCATCGTACAACAGGAGTAACTGCAAACAGTGTGAAAGTACTGGTCATTTCTACGTTCCGGGTAACCTAGGTTTCACTCTAGGGCGTTGCTCCACCAGATCCAATAGCTAGGGCCTTAGAAGTCAACGCCCGAAGCATAAAATACAAAAACATAGAACAGTTTTTCCATGTGTAAAACGAATAATTGCTACCAGTGTGAAAGTTATGGTCATTTCTACGTTCTGAGCAGCCTAGGCTTCACTCTAGGGCCTTGCTCCACCAGATCGAATAGTTAGAGCCTTAGAAGTCGACGCCAGAAGCATAAAATACAATAAAGATGCAACTGTTTTTCCATCGTATAACTGGAATAATTGCACCAAGCGTGAAGGTGATGGTCATTTCTACGTTCCGGGCAACCTACGCTTCACCCTACGGCGTTGTTCCACCAGATCGAATAGTTAGGGCCTAATAAGTGAACGCCAGAAGCATAAAATACAATATAAATACAACAGTCTTTTCATCGTATAAAACGAATAATTGCAATCAGTATGAAAGTTATGGTCATTTCTACTTTCAGGGCAACCTAGGCTTCACCCTAGGGCGTAGCTCCCACAGATTGAATAGTTAGGGCCGTAGAAGTCAATGCCCGAAGCATAAAATGCAATAAAAATACAACAGTTTTTCCATCATATAACAGGAATAATTGCAACCAGTTTGAAAGTGATGGTCATTTCTACGTTCCGGGCAACCTAGTCTTCACCCTAGGGCGGTGCACCAACAGATTGAATAGTTAGGGCCTCAGAAGTCAACGCCCGAAGCATAAAATACGATATAAATACAACAGCTTTTCCATCGTATAAAACAAACAATTGCTACCAGTGTGAAAGTTATGGTCATTTCTACGTTTCGCGCAACCTGGGCTTTACTCTAGGGCGTTGCTCCACCAGATGGAATAGTTAGGGCCTAAGAAGTCAACGCCAGAAGCATAAAATACAATATAACTACAACAGTTTTTTCATCGTATAAAACGAATAATCGCAACCAGTATGAAAGTTATGGTCATTTCTACTTTCCGGGCAACCTAGGCTTCACCCTAGGGCGTAGCTCCCACAGATTGAATAGTTAGGGCCTTAGAAGTGAATGCCCGAAGCATAAAATGCAATAAAAATACAACAGCTTTTCCATCATATAACAGGAATAATTGCAACCAGTTTGAAAGTGATGGTCATTTCTACGTTCCGGGCAACCTAGGCTTCACTCTAGGGCGTTGCTCCACCAGATCGAACAGCTAGGGCCTTAGGAGTCAACGCCCGAAGCATAAAATACAAAATAAATAGTACAGTCTTTCAACCGTATAAAACGAATAATTTCTACCAGTGTGGAAGTTATGGGCATTTCTACTTTCCGGGCAACCTAGGCTTCACCCTAGGGCGTTGTTCCACCAGATGGAATAGTTAGGGCCTAAGAAGTTAACGCCAGAAGCATAAAACACGATATAAATACAACAGTTTTTCCATCGTATAAAACGAATAATCGCAACGAGTATGAAAGTTATGGTCATTTCTACTTTCCGAGCAACCTAGGCTTCACCCTAGGGAGTTGCACCACCAGATCGAATAGTTAGGGCCTTAGAAGTCAACGCCCGAAGCATAAAATACAAAATATATAGAACAGTTTTTCCACCGTATAAAACGAATAGTTGCTACCGGTGTGAAAGTTATGGTCATTTCTACGTTCCGGGCAACCTAGGTTTCACTCCAGGGCGTTGCTCCACCAGTTCGCATAGTTAGGTCATAAGAAGTCAACGCCAGAAGCATAAAACACGATATAAATACAACAGCTTTTCCATCGTATAAAACGAATAATTGCAACCAGTGTGAAAGTAATGTTCATTTCTACGTTCCCGGCACCCTAGGCGTCACTCTTGGGCGTTGCTCCACCGCATCTAATAGCTACGGCCTTAGAAGTCAACGCCAGAGGCATAAAATACAATATAAATACAACAGCTTTTCCATCGTACAAAATGAATAATACCAAACAGTGTGAAAGTAATTGTCATTTCTACGTTCCGGGCAACCTAGGCTTCACTCTAGGTCGTTGCTCCACCAGATGAAATAGCTAGTAACTTAGAATTAAACGCCAGAAGCATAGAATACAATAAAAATACAACAGGTTTTCCATCGTATAACAAGAATAATTGCAACCAGTGTGAATGTAATGGTCATTTCTACGTTCCGGGCAACCTAGGCTTCACTCTACGGCGTTGTTCCACCAAATCGAATAGTTAGGGCCTAAGAAGTCAACACCAGAAGAATAAAATACAAAATAAATACAACAGCCTTTACACCGTATAAAACGAATAATTGCAACCTGTGTGAAGGTTATGGTCATATCTACGTTCCGGGCAACCTATGCTTCACTGTCGGGCGTTGCTCCACCAGATCGAAATGTTAGGGCCTAAGAAGTCTACGCCCGAAGCATAAAATACGATATAAATACAACAGCATTTCCATCGTATTAAATGAATAATTGCAAACAGTGTGAAAGTAGTGGTCATTTCTACGTTCCGTGCAACCTAGGCTTCACTCTAGGGCGGTGCTCCACCAGATCGAATAGTTAGGGCCTTAGAAGTCAACGCCCGAAGCATAAAATGCAAAATAAATAGAACAGTTTTTCCATTGTATAAAACGAATAACTGCAACCAGTGTGAAAGTACTGACCATTTCTACGTTCCGGGTAACCTAGGTTTCACTCTGGCGCGCTGCACCACCGGATCGAATAGCTAGGGACTTAGAATTCAACACCAGAAGGATAAAATACAATATAAGTACAACAGTTCTTCCATCGCATAAAATGACTAATTGCAGACATTGTGAAAGTAATGGTCATTTCTACGTTCCGGTCTACCTAGGCGTCACTCTAGGGCGTTCCTCCACCACATCTAACAGCTACGGCCTTAGAAGTCAACGCCAGAGGCATAAAATCCAATATAAATACAACAGCTTTACCATCGTAGAAAATGAATAATTGCAAACAGTGTGAAAGTAATGGCCATTTCTACGTTCCGGGCAACCTACGCTTCACTCTGGGTCGTTGCTCCACCAGATCGAATAGCTAGCGACTTAGAATTAAACGCCAGAAGCATAGAAAGCAATAAAAATACAACAGTTTTTCCATCGTATAACAGGAATAATTCCAAAAAGCGTGAAGGTAATGATCATTTCTACGTTCCGGGCATCGCAGGCTTCACTCTAGGGCGTTGTTCCACCAGATCGAATAGTTAGGGCGTAAGAAGTCAACGCCAGAAGCATAAAATACAATATAAATATAACAGTTTTTTCATCGTATAAAACGAATAATAGCAACCAGTGTGAAGTTATGGTCATTTCTACGTTCCGGCAACCTAGGCTTCACTGTAGGGTGTTGCTCCGCCAGATCGAATAGGTAGGGCCTTAGAAGTCAACGCCAGAAGCATAAAATACAAAATAAATAGAACAGTTTTTCCATGTATAAAACGAATAATTACTACCAGTGTGAAAGTTATGGTCATTTCCACGTTCCGGGCAACCTAGACTTCACCCTAGGGCGTTGTTCCACCAGATGGAATAGTTAGGGCCTAAGAAGTCAGCGCCAGAAGCATAAAATACGATATAAATACAACAGCTTTTCCACCGTATAAAACGAATAATGGTAACCAGTGTGAATGTTATGGTCATTTGTAGGTTCCGGGCAACCTAGGCTTCACTCTAGGACGTTGCTCCACCAGATCGAATGGTTGGGGCCTAAGAAGTCAACGCCAGAAGCATAAAATACAATAAAGATGCAACAGTTTTTCCATCGTACAACAGGAGTAACTGCAAACAGTGTGAAAGTACTGGTCATTTCTACGTTCCGGGTAACCTAGGTTTCACTCTAGGGCGTTGCTCCACCAGATCGAATAGCTAGGGCCTTAGAAGTCAACGCCCGAAGCATAAAATACAAAAACATAGAATAGTTTTTCCATGTGTAAAACGAATAATTGCTACCAGTGTGAAAGTTATGGTCATTTCTACGTTCTGAGCAGCCTAGGCTTCACTCTAGGGCCTTGCTCCACCAGATCGAATAGTTAGGGCCTTAGATGTCAACGCGAGATGCATAAAATACAATAAAGGTGCAACAGTTTTTCCATCGTATAAAATGAATATTTGCCAAAATTGTGAAAGTAATGGTCATTTCTACGTTCCGGGCAACCTATGCGACACACTAAGGCGTTGCTCCTCAACATCTAATAGCTACGGCCTTAAAAGTCAACGCCAGAAGCATAAAATACGATATAAATACAACAACTTTTCCATCGTATAAAACGAATAATGGTAACCAGTGTGAAAGTTATGGTCATTTCTACGTTCCGGTCAACCTAGGCTTCACTCTAGGACGTTTCACCACCAGATCGAATAGTTGGGGCCTATGGAGTCAACGCCAGAAGCATAAAATACAATAAAGGTGCAACAGTTTTTCCATCGTATAACAGGAAGAATTGCAACCAGTGTGAAGGTAATGGTATGTTCTACGTTCCGGGCAACCTAGGCTTCACTCTAGGACGTTGCACCACCAGATCGAATAGTTGGGGCCTATGGAGTCAACGCCAGAAGCATAAAATACAATAAAGGTGCAACAGTTTTTCCATCGTATAACAGGAATAATAGAAACCAGTGTGAAAGTTATGGTCATTTCCACGTTCCGGGCAACCTAGGCTTCACTCTAGGGCGTTGCTCCACCAGATTGAATAGTTAGGGCTTTAGAAGTCAACGTCCGAAGCATAAAATGCAAAATAAATAGAACAGTTTTTCCATTGTATAAAACGAATAACTGTAACCAGTGTGAAAGTACTGGTCATTTCTACGTTCCGGGTAACCTAGGTTTCACCCTAGGTCGTTGCTCGACCAGATGGAATAGCTAGGGACTTAGAATTCAACGCCAGAAGGATAAAATACAATATAAGTACAACAGTTTTTCCATCGTATAAAATGAATAATTGCAGACATTGTGAAAGTAATGGCCATTTCTACGTTCCGGGCAACCTAGGCGTCACCCTAGTGCGTTGCTCCACCACATCTAATAGCTACTGCCTTAGAAGTCAACGCCAGAAGCATAAAATACAATATAAATACAACGGCTTTCCCATCGTACAAAACGAATAATTGCAAACAGTGTGAAAGTAATGGCCATTTCTACGTTCCGGGGATCCTAGGCGTCACTCTAGGGCGTTGCTCCACCATATCTAATAGATAAGGCCTTAGAAGTCAACGCCAGAAGCATAAAATACAATAAAAATGCCACAGTTTTTCCATCGTATAGCATGACTAATTGCAACCAGTGCGAAAGTAATGATCACTTCGACTTTTCGGGCATCCTAGGCTTAACTCTGAGGCGTTGCTCCACCAGATCGAAGAGTTAGGGCCTTAGAAGTTAACGCCATAAGCATAAACTACAAAATAAATGCAACAGTCTTTCCATCGTATAAAACGTATAATTGCAACCTGTGTGAAGGTTATGGTCATATCTACGTTCCGGGCAACCTAGGCTTCACTGTAGGGTGTTGTTCCACCAGATCGAATAGGTAAGGCCATAGAAGTCAACGCCCGAAGCATAAAATACAATAAATATACAAGAGTTTTTCCATCGTATAAGAGGAATAATTGCAACCAGTGTGAAAGTGATGGACATTTCTACGTTCCGGGCAACCTAGGCTTCACTCTAGGGCGTTGTTCCACCAGATCGAAATGTTAGGGCCTAAGAAGTCAACGCAAGAAGCATAATATACAATATAAATATAACAGTTTTTCCATCGTATAAAACGAATAATAGCAATCAGTGTGAAAGTTATGGTCATTTCTACGTTCCGGGCTACCTAGGCTGCACTCTAGGGCGTTCCTCCAATAGATCGCATAGTTAGGGTCTTAGAAGTCAACGCCCGAAGCATAAAATACAATAAAGATGCAACAGTTTTTCCATCGTATAACAGGAATAATTGCAACCAGTGTGAATGTAATGGTCATTTCTACGTTCCGGGCATCCTAGGTTTCACTCTAGGGCGTTGCTCCACCACCTCGAATATTTAGGTCCTAAGAAGTCAACGCCAGAAGCATAAAATGCAATAAAAGTACAACAGTTTTTCGATCGTATAACAGGAATAATTCCAACCAGTTTGAAAGTGATGGTCATTTCTACGTTCCGGGCAACCTAGGCTTCACTCTAGGGCGTTGTTACACCAGATCGAATAGTCAGGGCCTTAGAAGTCAATGCCTGAAGCATAAAATGCAATAAAAATACAACAGCTTTTCCATCGTATAAAACGAATAATTGCAACCAGTCTGAAAGTTATGGTCATTTCTACGTTCCAGGCAACGTAGGCTTCACCCTAGGGCGTTGTCCCACCAGATGGAATAGTTAGGGCCTAAGAAGTCAACGCCAGAAGCATAATATACAATATAAATATAACAGTTTTTCCATCGTATAAAACGAATAATACAAACCAGTGTGAAGGTTATGGTCATTTCTACCTTCCGGTCAACCTCGTCTTGACCCTAGGGCGGTGCACCAACAGATTGAATAGTTAGGGCCTCAGAAGTTCACGCCCGAAGTATAAAATACAATATAAATAGAACAGCTTTTCCATCGTATAAAACGAATAGTTGCTACCGGTGTGAGAGTTATGGTCATTTCTACGTTCCAGGCAACCTAGGTTTCACACCAGGGCGTTGCTCCACGAGTTCGAATAGTTAGGTCATAAGAAGTCAAAGCCAGAAGCATAAAATACGATATAAATACAACAGCTTTTCCATCGTATAAAACGAATAATTGCAACCAGTGTGAAAGTTATGGTCATTTCTACGTCCCGGGCTACTTAGGCTTCACTCTAGGGCGTCGCTCCCTCAGATCGAATAGTTAGAGTCTTAGAAGTCGACGCCAGAAGCATAAAATACAATAAAGATGCAACTGTTTTTCCATCGTATAACTGGAATAATTGCACCAAGCGTGAAGGTGATGGTCATTTCTACGTTCCGGGCAACCTAGGCTTCACCCTACGGCGTTGTTCCACCAGATCGAATAGTTAGGGCCTAATAAGTGAACGCCAGAAGCATAAAATACAATATAAATACAACAGTCTTTTCATCGTATAAAACGAATAATTGCAATCAGTATGAAAGTTATGGTCATTTCTACTTTCAGGGCAACCTAGGCTTCACCCTAGGGCGTAGCTCCCACAGATTGAATAGTTAGGGCCGTAGAAGTCAATGCCCGAAGCATAAAATGCAATAAAAGTACAACAGTTTTTCCATCATATAACAGGAATAATTGCAACCAGTTTGAAAGTGATGGTCATTTCTACGTTCCGGGCAACCTAGTCTTCACCCTAGGGCGGTGCACCAACAGATTGAATAGTTAGGGCCTCAGAAGTCAACGCCCGAAGCATAAAATACGATATAAATACAACAGCTTTTCCATCGTATAAAACAAACAATTGCTACCAGTGTGAAAGTTATGGTCATTTCTACGTTTCGCGCAACCTGGGCTTTACTCTAGGGCGTTGCTCCACCAGATGGAATAGTTAGGGCCTAAGAAGTCAACGCCAGAAGCATAAAATACAATATAACTACAACAGTTTTTTCATCGTATAAAACGAATAATCGCAACCAGTATGAAAGTTATGGTCATTTCTACTTTCCGGGCAACCTAGGCTTCACCCTAGGGCGTAGCTCCCACAGATTGAATAGTTAGGTCCTTAGAAGTGAATGCCCGAAGCATAAAATGCAATAAAAATACAACAGCTTTTCCATCATATAACAGGAATAATTGCAACCAGTTTGAAAGTGATGGTCATTTCTACGTTCCGGGCAACCTAGGCTTCACTCTAGGGCGTTGCTCCACCAGATCGAACAGCTAGGGCCTTAGGAGTCAACGCCCGAAGCATAAAATACAAAATAAATAGTACAGTCTTTCAACCGTATAAAACGAATAATTTCTACCAGTGTGGAAGTTATGGGCATTTCTACTTTCCGGGCAACCTAGGCTTCACCCTAGGGCGTTGTTCCACCAGATGGAATAGTTAGGGCCTAAGAAGTCAACGCCAGAAGCATAAAACACGATATAAATACAACAGTTTTTCCATCGTATAAAACGAATAATCGCAACGAGTATGAAAGTTATGGTCATTTCTACTTTCCGAGCAACCTAGGCTTCACCCTAGGGAGTTGCACCACCAGATCGAATAGTTAGGGCCTTAGAAGTCAACGCCCGAAGCATAAAATACAAAATATATAGAACAGTTTTTCCACCGTATAAAACGAATAGTTGCTACCGGTGTGAAAGTTATGGTCATTTCTACGTTCCGGGCAACCTAGGTTTCACTCCAGGGCGTTGCTCCACCAGTTCGCATAGTTAGGTCATAAGAAGTCAACGCCAGAAGCATAAAACACGATATAAATACAACAGCTTTTCCATCGTATAAAACGAATAATTGCAACCAGTGTGAAAGTAATGTTCATTTCTACGTTCCCGGCACCCTAGGCGTCACTCTTGGGCGTTGCTCCACCGCATCTAATAGCTACGGCCTTAGAAGTCAACGCCAGAGGCATAAAATACAATATAAATACAACAGCTTTTCCATCGTACAAAATGAATAATACCAAACAGTGTGAAAGTAATTGTCATTTCTACGTTCCGGGCAACCTAGGCTTCACTCTAGGTCGTTGCTCCACCAGATGAAATAGCTAGTAACTTAGAATTAAACGCCAGAAGCATAGAATACAATAAAAATACAACAGTTTTTCCATCGTATAACAAGAATAATTGCAACCAGTGTGAATGTAATGGTCATTTCTACGTTCCGGGCAACCTAGGCTTCACTCTACGGCGTTGTTCCACCAAATCGAATAGTTAGGGCCTAAGAAGTCAACACCAGAAGAATAAAATACAAAATAAATACAACAGCCTTTACACCGTATAAAACGAATAATTGCAACCTGTGTGAAGGTTATGGTCATATCTACGTTCCGGGCAACCTATGCTTCACTGTCGGGCGTTGCTCCACCAGATCGAAATGTTAGGGCCTAAGAAGTCTACGCCCGAAGCATAAAATACGATATAAATACAACAGCATTTCCATCGTATTAAATGAATAATTGCAAACAGTGTGAAAGTAGTGGTCATTTCTACGTTCCGTGCAACCTAGGCTTCACTCTAGGGCGGTGCTCCACCAGATCGAATAGTTAGGGCCTTAGAAGTCAACGCCCGAAGCATAAAATGCAAAATAAATAGAACAGTTTTTCCATTGTATAAAACGAATAACTGCAACCAGTGTGAAAGTACTGACCATTTCTACGTTCCGGGTAACCTAGGTTTCACTCTGGCGCGCTGCACCACCGGATCGAATAGCTAGGGACTTAGAATTCAACACCAGAAGGATAAAATACAATATAAGTACAACAGTTCTTCCATCGCATAAAATGACTAATTGCAGACATTGTGAAAGTAATGGTCATTTCTACGTTCCGGTCTACCTAGGCGTCACTCTAGGGCGTTCCTCCACCACATCTAACAGCTACGGCCTTAGAAGTCAACGCCAGAGGCATAAAATCCAATATAAATACAACAGCTTTACCATCGTAGAAAATGAATAATTGCAAACAGTGTGAAAGTAATGGCCATTTCTACGTTCCGGGCAACCTAGGCTTCACTCTGGGTCGTTGCTCCACCAGATCGAATAGCTAGCGACTTAGAATTAAACGCCAGAAGCATAGAAAGCAATAAAAATACAACAGCTTTTCCATCGTATAACCGGAATAATTGCAACCAGTGTGAATGTAATGGTCATTTCTACGTTCCGAGCAACCTAGGCTTCACTCTAGGGCGTTCCTCCACCAGACCGAATAGTTAGGTTCTTAGAAGTCAACGCCAGAAGCATAAAATACGATATAAATACAACAGCCTTTCCATCGTATAAAACGAATAATTGCAACC
Organism: Calliopsis andreniformis; assembly: GCF_051401765.1. Classification (NCBI taxonomy): domain Eukaryota; kingdom Metazoa; phylum Arthropoda; class Insecta; order Hymenoptera; family Andrenidae; genus Calliopsis; species Calliopsis andreniformis. Next base: position 6,473,657 of record NW_027480423.1, on the reverse strand, counting down.
AGTGTGAAAGTTATGGTCATTTCTACACTTCGAGCAACATAGGCTTCACTCTAGGGCGTTCCTCCACCTGATCGAATAGTTAGGTCCTTAGAAGTAAACGCCAGAAGCATAAAATACGATATAAATACAACAGCTTTTCCATCATATGAAACGAATGATAGCAACCAGTGTGAAAGTTATGGCCATTTCTACGTTCCGGGCAACCTAGGCTTCACTCTAGGGCGATTCTCCACCAGACCGAATAGTTAGGTCCTTAGAAGTCAACGCCAGAAGCATAAAATACGATATAAATACAACAGCTTTTCCATCGTATAAAAGGAATAATTGCAATCAGTGTGAAAGTAATGATCATTTCGGCGTTTCGGGCATCCTAGACTTAACTCTGAGGCGTCGCTCCACCTGATCGAATAGTTGGGGCCTAAGAAGTCAACGCCAGAAGCATAAAATACAATATAAATACAACAGCTTTGCCATCGTATAAAATGAATAATTGCAAACAGTGTGAAACATATGGATATTTCTACGTTCCGGGCAACCTAGGGTTCACTGTATGGCGTTCTTCCACCACATCGAATAGCTACGGCCTCAGAAGTCAACGCCTGACGTATAAAATACGATATAAATACAACAGCTTTTCCATCGTATAAAACGAATAATTGCAACCAGTGTGAAAGTTATGGTCATTTCTACATTTCGAGCAATCTTGGCTTTACCCTAGGGCGTTGTTCCACCAGATGGAATAGTTAGGGCCTAAGAAGTCAACGCCAGAAGCATAAAATGCGATATAAATACAACAGCTTTTCCATCGTATAAAACAAATAATTGCAACCAGTGTGAAAGTTATGGTCATTTCTACGTTCCGTGCAACCTAGGCTTCACTCTAGGGCGTTGCTCCACCAGATCAAACAGTTAGGGCCTTAGAAGTCAGCGCCCGAACCATAAAATGCAAAAAAAATACAACAGTGTATCCATCATATAACAGGAATAATTGCAACCAGTTTGAAAGTGATGGCCAATTCTACTTTCCGGGCAACCTAGGCTTCACCCTACGGCGTTGCTCCAACAGATTGAATAGTTAGGGCCTTAGAAGTCATCGCCCGAACCATAAATTGCAAAAAAAATACAACAGTGTTTCCATCATATATCAGGAATAATTGCAACCAGTTTGAAAGTGATGGCCAATTCTACGTTCCAGGCAACCTAGGCTTCACTGTAGGGCGTTGTTCCACCAGATCGAACAGTTAGGGCCTAAGAAGTCAACGACAGAAGCATAAAATGCAATATAAATATAACAGTTTTTCCATCGTATAAAACGAATAATAGCAACCAGTGTGAAAGTTATGGTCATTTCTACGTTACGGGCAACCTAGGCTTCGCTCTAGGGCGTTGCTCCACCAAATCAAACAGTTAGGGCCTTAGAAACCAACGCCCGAGGCGTTAAATACAAAATAAATCGAACGGTTTTTCCATTGTATAAAACGAATAATTGCTGCCAGTGTAAAAGCTATGGTCATTTATACGTTCCGGACAACCTAGGCTTCACCCTAGGGCGTTGTTCCACCAGATGGAATAGTTAGGGGCTAAGAAGTCAACGCCAGAAGCATAAAATGCGATATAAATACAACAGCTTTTCCATCGTATAAAACAAATAATTGCAACCAGTGTGAAAGTTATGGTCATTTCTACGTTCCGTGCAACCTAGGCTTCACTCTAGGGCGTTGCTCCACCAGATCAAACAGTTAGGGCCTTAGAAGTCAGCGCCCGAACCATAAAATGCAAAAAAAATACAACAGTGTATCCATCATATAACAGGAATAATTGCAACCAGTTTGAAAGTGATGGCCAATTCTACGTTCCGGGCAACCTAGGCTTCGCTCTAGGGCGTTGCTCCACCAGATCGCATAGATAGTGCCTTAGAAGTCAACGCCAGAAGCATAAAATACAATCTAAGTACAACAGCTTTTCCACCATGTAAAACGAATAATTGCAACCAGTATGAAAGTTATGGTCATTTCCACTTTCCGGGCAACCTAGGCTTCACCCTACGGCGCTGCTCCCACAGATTGAATAGTTAGGGCCTTAGAAGTCATCGCCCGAACCATAAATTGCTAAAAAAATACAACAGTGTTTCCATCATATATCAGGAATAATTGCAACCAGTTTGAAAGTGATGGCCAATTCTACGTTCCAGGCAACCTAGGCTTCACTGTAGGGCGTTGTTCCACCAGATCGAACAGTTAGGGCCTAAGAAGTCAACGCCAGAATTATAAAATGCAATATAAATATAACAGTTTTTCCATCGTATAAAACGAATAATAGCAACCAGTGTGAAGGTTATGGTCATTTCTACGTTCCGGGCAACCTAGGTTTCACTCTAGGGCGTTGCTCCACCAAATCAAACAGTTAGGGCCTTAGGAACCAACGCCCGAGGCGTTAAATACAAAATAAATAGAACAGTTTTTCCATAGTATAAAACGAATAATTGCAACCAGTATGAAACTGATGGTCATTTCTACTTTCCGAGCAACCCAGGCTTCACCCTAGGGCGTTGCACTAACAGATTGAATAGTTGGGGCCTTAGAAGTCAACTCCCGAAGCATAAAATGCAATAAAAATACAACAGTGTTTCCATTGTGTAAAACGAATAATTGCAACCAGTATGAAACTTATGGTCATTTCTACGTCCCGCGCAACCTAGGCTTCACTCAAGGGCGTTGCTCCACCAGATCGAATAGTTAGTGCCTTAGAAGTCAACGCCAGAAGCATAAAATACAATATAAATACAACAGCTTTTCCAACGTATAAAACGAATAATTGCAAGCAGTATGAAACTTATGGTCATTTCTACTTTCCGAGCAACCTAGGCTTCACCCTAGGGCGTTGCTCCAACAGATTGAATAGTTAGGGCCTTAGAAGTCTAAGCCCAAACCATAAAATGCAAAAAAAATACAACAGTGTTTCAATCATATAACAGGAATAATTGCGACCAGTTTGAAAGTGATGGCCAATTCTACGTTCCGGGCAACCTAGGCTTCGCTCTAGGGCGTTGCTCCACCAGATCGAATAGTTAGCGCCTTAGAAGTCAACGCCAGAAGCATAAAATACAATATAAATACAACAGTTTCTCCATCGTATGAAACAAATAATTGCAACCAGTATGAAACTTATGGTCATTTCTACTTTCCGAGCAACCTAGGCTTCACCCTAGGGCGTTGCTCCAACGGATTGAATACTTAGGGCCTTAGAAGTCAACGCCCGAATTATAAAATGCAAAAAAAATACAACAGTGTTTCCCTCATATAACAGGAATAATTGCAACCAGTTTGAAAGTGATGGTCAATTCTACGTTCCGGGCAACCTAGGCTTCACTCAAGGGCGTTGCTCCACCAGATCGAATAGTTAGTGCCTTAGAAGTCAACGCCAGAAGCATAAAATACAATATAAATACAACAGCTTTTCCAACGTATAAAACGAATAATTGCAAGCAGTATGAAACTTATGGTCATTTCTACTTTCCGAGCAACATAGGCTTCACCCTAGGGCGTTGCTCCAACAGATTGAATAGTTAGGGCCTTAGAAGTCTAAGCCCAAACCATAAAATGCAAAAAAAATACAACAGTGTTTCAATCATATAACAGGAATAATTGCGACCAGTTTGAAAGTGATGGCCAATTCTACGTTCCGGGCAACCTAGGCTTCGCTCTAGGGCGTTGCTCCACCAGATCGAATAGTTAGCGCCTTAGAAGTCAACGCCAGAAGCATAAAATACAATATAAATACAACAGCTTTTCCATCGTATGAAACAAATAATTGCAACCAGTATGAAACTTATGGTCATTTCTACTTTCCGAGCAACCTAGGCTTCACCCTAGGGCGTTGCTCCAACGGATTGAATACTTAGGGCCTTAGAAGTCAACGCCCGAACCATAAAATGCAAAAAAAATACAACAGTGTTTCCCTCATATAACAGGAATAATTGCAACCAGTTTGAAAGTGATGGTCAATTCTACGTTCCGGGCAACCTAGGCTTCTCTCTAGTGCGTTGCTCCACCAGGTCGAATAGATAGTGCCTTAGAAGTCAACGCTAGAAGCATAAAATACAATATAAATACAACAGTTTTTCCATCGTATAAAACGAATAATTGCAACCAGTATGAAACTTATGGTCATTTCTACTTTCCGAGCAACCTAGGCTTCACTCTAGGGCATTGCTCCAACAGATTGAATAGTTAGGGCCTTAGAAGTCAACGCCCGAACCATAAAATGCAAAAAAAAATACAACAGTGTTTCCATCATATATCAGGAATAATTGCAACCAGTTTGAAAGTGATGGCCAATTCTACGTTCCGGGCAACCTAGGCTTCACTCTAGGTCGTTGCTCCACCAGACCGAATAGCTACGGCCTAAGAAGTCAACGCCAGAAGCATAAAACACGATATAAATACAAAGCTTTTCCATCGTATAAAACGAATAATTGCTACCAGTATGACACTTATGGTCATTTCTACTTTCCGAGCAACCTTGGCTTTACCCTAGGGCGGTGCTCCAACAAATTGGATAGTGAGGGCCTTAGAAGTCAACGCCCGAACCATAAAATGCAAAAAAAATACTACAGTGTTTCCATCATATAACAGGAATAATTGCAACCAGTTTGAAAGTGATGGCCAATTCTACGTTCCGGGCAACCTAGGTTTCACACCAGGGCGTTGCTCCACCAGACGGAATAGTTACGGCCTAAGAAGTCAACGCCAGAAGCATAAAATACGATATAAATACAACAGCTTTTCCATCGTATAAAACGTATAATTGCAACCAGTGTGAAAGTAATCATCATTTCTACGTTCCGAGCACCCTAGGCGTCACTCTAGGGCGTTGCTCCACCACATCTAATAGCTACGGCCTCAGAAGTCAACGCCAGAGGCATAAAATACAATATAAATACAACAGCGTTTCCATCGTATAAAACGAATAATTGCAACAAGTGTGAAAGTTATGGTCATTTTCATATTCCGAGCAACCTAGGCTTCACTCTAGGGCGTTGCTCCACTAGATCGAACAGCTAGGGCCTTAGAAGTAAACGCCAGAAGCATAAAATACGATATAAATACAACAGCTTTTCTATCGTATAAAAGGAATAATTGCAAACAGTGTGAAAGTAATGGTCATTTCTACGTTCCGGGCAAGCTAGGCTTCACCCTAGGCCCTTGTTCCACCAGATCGAATAGTTAGGGCCTAAGAAGTGAACGCCAGAAGCATAAAATGCAATAAAAATACAACAGTTTTTCCATCGTATAACAGGATTAATTGCAACCAGTTTGAAAGTCATGGTCATTCCTCCTTTCCGGGCAACCTAGGCTTCACTCTAGGGTGTTGCTCCAACAGATCGAATAGCTAGGGCCTTAGAAGTCAACGCCAGAAGCATAAAATAAAATATAAATACAACAGTTTTTCCATCGTATAAAACGAATAATTGCAGCCAGTATGAAACTGATGGTCATTTCTACTTTCCGAGCAACCTAGGCTTCACCCTAGGGCGTTGCTCCAACAGATTGAATAGTTAGGGCTTTAGAAGTCAACGCCCGAGGCATAAAATGCAATAAAAATACAACAGTGTTTCCATCGTGTATAACGAATAATTGCAACCAGTTTGAAAGTGATGGCCAATTCTACGTTCCGGACAACCTAGGTTTCAATCCAGGGTATTGCTCCACCAGATCGAATAGATAGTGCCTTAGAAGACAAGGCTAGAAGCATAAAATACAATATAAGTACAACAGTTTTTCCATCGTATAAAACGAATAATTGCAACCAGTATGAAACTTATGGTCATTTCTACTTTCCGAGCGACCTAGGCTTCACCCCAGGGGCCTTGCTCCAACAGATTGAATAGTTAGGGCCTTAGAAGTCAACGCCCGAACCATAAAATGCAAAAAAAATACAACAGTGTTTCCATCATATATCAGGAATAATTGCAACCTGTTTGAAAGTGATGGCCAATTCTACGTTCCGGGCAACCTAGGTTTCAATCCAGGGTGTTGCTCCACCAGACCGAATAGCTACGGCCTAAGAAGTCAACGCCAGAAGCATAAAACACGATATAAATACAACAGCTTTTCCATCGTATAAAACGAATAATTGCAACCAGTATGAAACTTATGGTCATTTCTACTTTCCGAGCAACCTAGGCTTGACCCTAGGGCGGTGCTCCAACAGATTGAATAGTTAGGGCCTTAGAAGTCAACGCCCGAACCATAAAATGCAAAAAAAATACAACAGTGTTTCCATCATATAACAGGAATAATTGCAACCAGTTTGAAAGTGATGGCCAATTCTACGTTCCGGGCAACCTAGGTTTCACTCCAGGGCGTTGGTCCACCAGACGGAATAGTTACGGCCTAAGAAGTCAACGCCAGAAGCATAAAATACGATATAAATACAACAGCTTTTCCATCGTATAAAACGTATAATTGCAACCAGTGTGAAAGTAATCATCATTTCTACGTTCCGAGCACCCTAGGCGTCACTCTAGGGCGTTGCTCCACCACATCTAATAGCTACGGCCTTAGAAGTCAACGCCAGTGGCATAAAATACAATATAAATACAACAGCGTTTCCATCGTATAAAACGAATAATTGCAACAAGTGTGAAAGTTATGGTCATTTCCATATTCCGAGCAACCTAGGCTCCACTCTAGGGCGTTGCTCCACCAGATCGAATAGTTAGGTCCTTAGAAGTAAACGCCAGAAACATAAAATACGATATAAACACAACAGCTTTTCCATGGTATAAAAGGATTAATTGCAACCAGTTTGAACGTGATAGTCATTTCTCCTTTCCGGGCAACCTAGGCTTCACTCTAGGCCGTTGCTCCACTAGATCGAACAGCTAGGGCTTTAGAAGTCAACGCCAGAAGCATAAAATACAATATAAATACAACAGTTTTTCCATCGTACAAAACGAATAATTGCAACCAGTATGAAACTTATGGTCATTTCTACCTGCCGAGCAACCTAGGCTTCACCCTAGGGCGTTGCTCTAACAGATTGAATAGTTAGGGCCTTAGGAGTCAACGCCCGAAGCATGAAATGCAATAAAAATACAACAGTGTTTCCATAATATAACAGGAATAATTGCAACCAGTTTGATAGTGATGGTCATTCCTCCTTTCCGGGCAACCTAGGCTTCACTCTAGGGTGTTGCTCCAACAGATCGAATAGCTAGGGCCTTAGAAGTCAACGCCAGAAGCATAAAATAAAATATAAATACAACAGTTTTTCCATCGTATAAAACGAATAATTGCAGCCAGTATGAAACTGATGGTCATTTCTACTTTCCGAGCAACCTAGGCTTCACCCTAGGGCGTTGCTCCAACAGATTGAATAGTTAGGGCTTTAGAAGTCAACGCCCGAGGCATAAAATGCAATAAAAATACAACAGTGTTTCCATCGTGTATAACGAATAATTGCAACCAGTTTGAAAGTGATGGCCAATTCTACGTTCCAGGCAACCTAGGTTTCAATCAAGGGTATTGCTCCACCAGATCGAATAGATAGTGCCTTAGAAGTCAAGGCTAGAAGCATAAAATACAATATAAGTACAACAGTTTTTCCATCGTATAAAACGAATAATTGCAACCAGTATGAAACTTATGGTCATTTCTATTTTCCGAGCAACCTAGGCTTCACCCCAGGGGCCTTGCTCCAACAGATTGAATAGTTAGGGCCTTAGAAGTCAACGCCCGAACCATAAAATGCAAAAAAAATACAACAGTGTTTCCATCATATATCAGGAATAATTGCAACCAGTTTGAAAGTGATGGCCAATTCTACGTTCCGGGCAACCTAGGTTTCAATCCAGGGTGTCGCTCCACCAGACCGAATAGCTACGGCCTAAGAAGTCAACGCCAGAAGCATAAAACACGATATAAATACAACAGCTTTTCCATCGTATAAAACGAATAATTGCAACCAGTATGAAACTTTTGGTCATTTCTACTTTCCGAGCAACCTAGGCTTGACCCTAGGGCGGTGCTCCAACAGATTGAATAGTTAGGGCCTTAGAAGTCAACGCCCGAACCATCAAATGCAAAAAAAATACAACAGTGTTTCCATCATATAACAGGAATAATTGCAACCAGTTTGAAAGTGATGGCCAATTCTACGTTCCGGACAACCTAGGTTTCACACCAGGGCGTTGCTCCACCAGACGGAATAGTTACGGCCGTAGAAGTCAACGCCAGAGGCATAAAATACAATATAAATACAACAGCGGTTCCATCGTATAAAACGAAAATTGCAACCAGTGTGAAAGTTATGGTTATTTCCACATTCCGAGCATCCTAGGCTTCACTCCAGGGCGTTGCTCCACCAGATCGAATAGTTAGGTCCTTAGAAGTAAACGCCAGAAGCATAAAATACGATATAAATACAACAGCTTTTCCATCGTATAAAAGGATTAATTGCAACCAGTTTGAACGTGATAGTCATTTCTCCTTTCCGGGCAACCTAGGCTTCACTCTAGGGCGTTGCTCCACTAGATCGAACAGCTAGGGCCTTAGAAGTCAACGCCAGAAGCATAAAATACAATATAAATACAACAGTTTTTCCATCGTATAAAACGAATAATTGCAACCAGTATGAAACTTATGGTCATTTCTACTTTCCGAGCAACCTAGGCTTCACCCTAGGGCGTTGCACTAACAGATTGAATAGTTGGGGCCTTAGAAGTCAACGGCCGAAGCAAAAAATGCAATAAGAATACAACAGTGTTTTCATCGTGTAAAACGAATAATTGCAACCAGTATGAAACTTATGGTCATTTCTACGTCCCGCGCAACCTAGGCTTCACTCTAGGGCGTTGCTCCACCAGATCGAATAGTTAGTGCCTTAGAAGTCAACGCCAGAAGCATAAAATACAATATAAATACAACAGCTTTTCCAACGTATAAAACGAATAATTGCAAGCAGTATGAAACTTATGGCCATTTCTACTTTCCGAGCAACCTAGGCTTCACCCTAGGGCGTTGCTCCAACAGATTGAATAGTTAGGGCCTTAGAAGTCTAAGCCCAATCCATAAAATGCAAAAAAAATACTACAGTGTTTCAATCATATAACAGGAATAATTGCGACCAGTTTGAAAGTGATGGCCAATTCTACATTCCGGGCAACCTAGGCTTCACTCTAGGGCGTTGCTCCACCAGATCGAATAGTTAGCGCCTTAGAAGTCAACGCCAGAAGCATAAAATACAATATAAATACAACAGTTTTTCCATCGTATGAAACAAATAATTGCAACCAGTATGAAACTTATGGTCATTTCTACTTTCCGAGCAACCTAGGCTTCACCCTAGGGCGTTGCTCCAACGGATTGAATACTTAGGGCCTTAGAAGTCAACGCCCGAACCGTAAAATGCAAAAAAAATACAACAGTGTTTCCCTCATATAACAGGAATAATTGCAACCAGTTTGAAAGTGATGGTCAATTCTACGTTCCGGGCAACCTAGGCTTCTCTCTAGTGCGTTGCTCCACCAGATCGAATAGATAGTGCCTTAGAAGTCAACGCTAGAAGCATAAAATACAATATAAATACAACAGTTTTTCCATCGTATAAAACGAATAATTGCAACCAGTATGAAACTTATGGTCATTTCTACTTTCCGAGCAACCTAGGCTTCACCCTAGGGCATTGCTCCAACAGATTGAATAGTTAGGGCCTTAGAAGTCAACGCCCGAACCATAAAATGCAAAAAAAATACAACAGTGTTTCCATCATATATCAGGAATAATTGCAACCAGTTTGAAAGTGATGGCCAATTCTACGTTCCGGGCAACCTAGGCTTCACTCTAGGGCGTTGCTCCACCAGACCGAATAGCTACGGCCTAAGAAGTCAACGCCAGAAGCATAAAACACGATATAAATACAACAGTTTTTCCATCGTATAAAACGAAAAATTGCAACCAGTATGAAACTTATGGTCATTTCTACTTTCCGAGTAACCTAGGCTTCACCCTAGGGCGTTGCTCCAACAGATAGAATAGTTACGGCCTTAGAAGTCTACGCCCGAATCATAAAATGCAAAAAAAATACAACAGTGTGTCCATAATATAACAGGAATAATTGCTACCAGTGTGAAAGTTATGGTCATTTCTACGTTCCGCGCAACCTAGGCTTCACTCTAGGGCGTTGCTCCACCAGATCGAATAGTTAGTGCCTTAGAAGTCAACGCCAGAAGCATAAAATACAATATAAATACAACAGTTTTCCATCGTATAAAACGAGTAATTGCAACCAGTATGAAACTTATGGTCATTTCTACTTTCCGAGCAACCTAGGCTTCACCCTAGGGCGGTGCTCCAACAGATTGAATAGTTAGGGCCTTAGAAGTCTACTCCCGAACCATAAAATGCAAAAAAAATACAACAGAGTTTCCATCATATAACAGGAATAATTGCAACCAGTTTGAAAGTGATGGCCAATTCTACGTTCCGGGCAACCTAGGTTTCACTCCAGGGCGTTGGTCCACCAGACCGAATAGTTACGGACTAAGAAGTCAACGCCAGAAGCATAAAATACGATATAAATACAACAGCTTTTCCATCGTATAAAACGAATAATTGCAACCAGTGTGAAAGTAATGGTCATTTCTACGTTCCGGGCAACCTAGGCTTCTCTCTAGGGCGTTGCTATACCAGATCGAATAGATAGTGCCTTAGAAGTCAACGCCAGAAGCATAAAATACAATATAAATGCAACAGTATTTCCATCGTATAAAACGAATAATTGCAACCAGTGTGAAAGTTATGGTCATTTTCACATTCCGAGCAACCTGGGCTTCACTCTAGGGCGTTGCTCCACCAGATCGAATAGTTAGGTCCTTAGAAGTAAACGCCAGAAGCATAAAATACGATATAAATACAACAGCTTTTCCATCGTATAAAAGGATAAATTGCAACCAGTTTGAACGTGATGGTCATTTCTCCTTCCCGGCAACCTAGGCTTCACTCTAGGGCGTTGCTCCACTAGGCCGAACAGCTAGGTCCTTAGAAGTCAACGCCAGAAGCATAAAATACAATATATATACAACAGTTCTTCCATCGTATAAAACGAATAATTGCAACCAGTATGAAACTTATGGTCATTTCTACTTTCCGAGCAACCTAGGCTTTACCCTAGGGCGTTGCTCCAACAAATTGAATAGTTAGGGCCTTAGAAGTCAACGCCCGAACCATAAAATGCAAAAAAAATACAACAGTGTTTCCATCATATATCAGGAATAATTGCAACCAGTTTGAAAGTGATGGCCAATTCTACGTTCCGGGCAACCTAGGTTTCACTCCAGGGCGTTGCTCCACCAGACCGAATAGCTACGGCCTAAGAAGTCAACGCCAGAAGCATAAAACACGATATAAATACAACAGCTTTTCCATCGTATAAAACGAATAATTGCAACCAGTATGAAACTTATGGTCATTTCTACTTTCCGAGCAACCTTGGCTTTACCCTAGGGCGTTGCTCCAACAAATTGAATAGTGAGGGCCTTAGAAGTCAACGCCCGAACCATAAAATGCAAAAAAAATACTACAGTGTTTCCATCATATAACAGGAATAATTGCAACCAGTTTGAAAGTGATGGCCAATTCTACGTTCCGGGCAACCTAGGTTTCACACCAGGGCGTTGCTCCACCAGACGGAATAGTTACGGCCTAAGAAGTCAACGCCAGGAGCATAAAATACGATATAAATACAACAGCTTTTCCATCGTATAAAACGTATAATTGCAACCAGTGTGAAAGTAATCATCATTTCTACGTTCCGAGCACCCTAGGCGTCACTCTAGGGCGTTGCTCCACCACATCTAACAGCTACGGCCTTAGAAGTCAACGCCAGAGGCATAAAATACAATATAAATACAACAGCGTTTCCATCGTATAAAACGAATAATTGCAACAAGTGTGAAAGTTATGGTCATTTCCATATTCCGAGCAACCTAGGCTCCACTCTAGGGCGTTGCTCCACCAGATCGAATAGTTAGTTCCTTAGAAGTAAACGCCAGAAGCATAAAATACGATATAAATACAACAGCTTTTCTATCGTATAAAAGGAATAATTGCAAACAGTGTGAAAGTAATGGTCATTTCTACGTTCCGGGCAAGCTAGGCTTCACCCTAGGCCCTTGTTCCACCAGATCGAATAGTTAGGGCCTAAGAAGTGAACGCCAGAAGCATAAAATGCAATAAAAATACAACAGTTTTTCCATCGTATAACAGGATTAATTGCAACCAGTTTGAAAGTGATGGTCATTCCTCCTTTCCGGGCAACCTAGGCTTCACTCTAGGGTGTTGCTCCAACAGATCGAATAGCTAGGGCCTTAGAAGTCAACGCCAGAAGCATAAAATAAAATATAAATACAACAGTTTTTCCTTCGTATAAAACGAATAATTGCAGCCAGTATGAAACTGATGGTCATTCCTACTTTCCGAGCAACCTAGGCTTCACCCTAGGGCGTTGCTCCAACAGATTGAATAGTTAGGGCCTTAGAAGTCTAAGCCCAAACCATAAAATGCAAAAAAAATACTACAGTGTTTCAATCATATAACAGGAATAATTGCGGCCAGTTTGAAAGTGATGGCCAATTCTACGTTCCGGGCAACCTAGGCTTCACTCTAGGGCGTTGCTCCACCAGATCGAATAGTTAGCGCCTTAGAAGTCAACGCCAGAAGCATAAAATACAATATAAATACAACAGTTTCTCCATCGTATGAAACAAATAATTGCAACCAGTATGAAACTTATGGTCATTTCTACTTTCCGAGCAACCTAGGCTTCACCCTAGGGCGTTGCTCCAACGGATTGAATACTTAGGGCCTTAGAAGTCAACGCCCGAACCGTAAAATGCAAAAAAAATACAACAGTGTTTCCCTCATATAACAGGAATAATTGCAACCAGTTTGAAAGTGATGGTCAATTCTACGTTCCGGGCAACCTAGGCTTCTCTCTAGTGCGTTGCTCCACCAGATCGAATAGATAGTGCCTTAGAAGTCAACGCTAGAAGCATAAAATACAATATAAATACAACAGTTTTTCCATCGTATAAAACGAATAATTGCAACCAGTATGAAACTTATGGTCATTTCTACTTTCCGAGCAACCTAGGCTTCACCCTAGGGCATTGCTCCAACAGATTGAATAGTTAGGGCCTTAGAAGTCAACGCCCGAACCATAAAATGCAAAAAAAATACAACAGTGTTTCCATCATATATCAGGAATAATTGCAACCAGTTTGAAAGTGATGGCCAATTCTACGTTCCGGGCAACCTAGGCTTCACTCTAGGGCGTTGCTCCACCAGACCGAATAGCTACGGCCTAAGAAGTCAACGCCAGAAGCATAAAACACGATATAAATACAACAGTTTTTCCATCGTATAAAACGAAAAATTGCAACCAGTATGAAACTTATGGTCATTTCTACTTTCCGAGTAACCTAGGCTTCACCCTAGGGCGTTGCTCCAACAGATTGAATAGTTACGGCCTTAGAAGTCTACGCCCGAATCATAAAATGCAAAAAAAATACAACAGTGTGTCCATAATATAACAGGAATAATTGCTACCAGTGTGAAAGTTATGGTCATTTCTACGTTCCGCGCAACCTAGGCTTCACTCTAGGGCGTTGCTCCACCAGATCGAATAGTTAGTGCCTTAGAAGTCAACGCCAGAAGCATAAAATACAATATAAATACAACAGTTTTCCATCGTATAAAACGAATAATTGCAACCAGTATGAAACTTATGGTCATTTCTACTTTCCGAGCAACCTAGGCTTTACCCTAGGGCGTTGCTCCAACAAATTGAATAGTTAGGGCCTTAGAAGTCAACGCCCGAACCATAAAATGCAAAAAAAATACAACAGTGTTTACATCATATATCAGGAATAATTGCAACCAGTTTGAAAGTGATGGCCAATTCTACGTTCCGGGCAACCTAGGTTTCACTCCAGGGCGTTGCTCCACCAGACCGAATAGCTACGGCCTAAGAAGTCAACGCCAGAAGCATAAAACACGATATAAATACAACAGCTTTTCCATCGTATAAAACGAATAATTGCAACCAGTATGAAACTTATGGTCATTTCTACTTTCCGAGCAACCTTGGCCTTACCCTAGGGCGTTGCTCCAACAAATTGAATAGTGAGGGCCTTAGAAGTCAACGCCCGAACCATAAAATGCAAAAAAAATACTACAGTGTTTCCATCATATAACAGGAATAATTGCAACCAGTTTGAAAGTGATGGCCAATTCTACGTTCCGGGCAACCTAGGTTTCACACCAGGGCGTTGCTCCACCAGACGGAATAGTTACGGCCTAAGAAGTCAACGCCAGGAGCATAAAATACGATATAAAAACAACAGCTTTTCCATCGTATAAAACGTATAATTGCAACCAGTGTGAAAGTAATCATCATTTCTACGTTCCGAGCACCCTAGGCGTCACTCTAGGGCGTTGCTCCACCACATCTAATAGCTACGGCCTTAGAAGTCAACGCCAGAGGCATAAAATACAATATAAATACAACAGCGTTTCCATCGTATAAAACGAATAATTGCAACAAGTGTGAAAGTTATGGTCATTTCCATATTCCGAGCAACCTAGGCTCCACTCTAGGGCGTTGCTGCACCAGATCGAATAGATAGTGCCTTAGAAGTCAACGCCAGAAGCATAAAATACAATATAAATGCAACAGTTTTTCCATCGCATAAAGCGAATAATTGCAACCAGTGTGAAAGTTATGGTCATTTCCACATTCCGAGCAACCTGGGCTTCACTCTAGGGCGTTGCTCCACCAGATCGAATAGTTAGGTCCTTAGAAGTAAACGCCAGAAGCATAAAATACGATATAAATACAACAGCTTTTCCATCGTATAAAAGGATTAATTGCAACCAGTTTGAACGTGATGGTCATTTCTCCTTTCCGGGCAACCTAGGCTTCACTCTAGACCGTTGCTCCACTAGATCGAACAGCTAGGGCCTTAGAAGTCAACGCCCGAAGCATAAAATACAATATAAATACAACAGTTTTTCCATCGTATAAAACGAATAATTGCAACCAGTATGAAACTTATGGTCATTTCTACCTTCCGAGCAACCTAGGCTTCACCCTAGGGCGTTGCTCTAAAAGATTGAATAGTTAGGGCCTTAGGAGTCAACGCCCGAAGCATGAAATGCAATAAAAATACAACAGTGTTTCCATAATATAACAGGAATAATTGCAACCAGTTTGATAGTGATGGCCAATTCTACGTTCCGGGCAACCTAGGCTTCACTCTAGGGCGTTGCTCCAACAGATCGAATAGTTAGTGCCTTAGAAGTCAACGCCAGAAGCATAAAATACAATATAAATACAAAAGCTTTTCCATCGTGTAAAACGAATAATTGCAACCAGTATGAAACTTATGGTCATTTCTACTTTCCGAGCAACCTAGGCTTCACCCTAGGGCGTTGCTCCAACGGATTGAATACTTAGGGCCTTAGAAGTCAACGCCCGAACAATAAAATTCAAAAAAAATACAACAGTGTTTCCCTCATATAACAGGAATAATTGCAACCAGTTTGAAAGTGATGGTCAATTCTACGTTCCGGGCAACCTAGGCTTCTCTCTAGTGCGTTGCTCCACCAGATCGAATAGATAGTGCCTTAGAAGTCAACGCTAGAAGCATAAAATACAATATAAATACAACAGTTTTTCCATCGTATAAAACGAATAATTGCAACCAGTATGAAACTTATGGTCATTTCTACTTTCCGAGCAACCTAAGCTTCACCCTAGAGCATTGCTCCAACAGATTGAATAGTTAGGGCCTTAGAAGTAAACGCCCGAACCATAAAATGCAAAAAAAATACAACAGTGTTTCCATCATATATCAGGAATAATTGCAACCAGTTTGAAAGTGATGGCCAATTCTACGTTCCGGGCAACCTAGGCTTCACTGTAGGGCGTTGCTCCACCAGATCGAATAGTTAGTGCCTTAGAAGTCAACGCCAGAAGCATAAAATACAATATAAATACAACAGTTTTTCCATCGTATGAAACAAATAATTGCAACCAGTATGAAGCATATGCTCATTTCTACTTTCCGAGCAACCTAGACTTCACCCTAGGGCGTTGCTCCAACGGATTGAATAGTTAGGGCCTTAGAAGTCAACGCCCGAACCATAAAATGCAAAAAAAATACAACAGTGTTTCCATCATATAACAGGAATAATTGCAACCAGTTTGAAAGTGATGGCCAATTCTACGTTCCGGGCAACCTAGGTTTCACACCAGGGCGTTGCTCCACCAGACGGAATAGTTACGGCCGTAGAAGTCAACGCCAGAGGCATAAAATACAATATAAATACAACAGCGTTTCCATCGTATAAAACGAATAATTGCAACCAGTGTGAAAGTTATGGTCATTTCCACATTCCGAGCATCCTAGGCTTCACTCCAGGGCGTTGCTCCACCAGATCGAATAGTTAGGGCCTAAGAAGTCAACGCCAGAAGCATAAAATACAATATAAATATAACAGCTTTTCCATCGTATAAAAGGATTAATTGCAACCAGTTTGAACGTGATAGTCATTTCTCCTTTCCGGGCAACCTAGGCTTCACTCTAGGGCGTTGCTCCACTAGATCGAACAGCTAGGGCCTTAGAAGTCAACGCCAGAAGCATAAAATACAATATAAATACAACAGTTTTTCCATTGTATAAAACGAATAATTGCAACCAGTATGAAACTTATGGTCATTTATACTTTCCGAGCAACCTAGGCTTCACCCTAGGGCGTTGTTTCAACAGATTGAATAGTTAGGGCATTAGAAGTCAACGCCAGAAGCATAAAATACAATATAAATACAACAGTTTTTCCATCGTATAAAACGAATAATTGCAACCAGTATGAAACTGATGGTCATTTCTACTTTCCGAGCAACCTAGGCTTCACCCTAGGGCGTTGCAGTAACAGATTGAATAGTTGGGGCCTTAGAAGTCAACGCCCGAAGCAAAAAATGCAATAAAAATACAACAGTGTTTTCATCGTGTAAAACGAATAATTGCAACCAGTATGAAACTTATGGTCATTTCTACGTCCCGCGCAACCTAGGCTTCACTCTAGGGCGTTGCTCCACCAGATCGAATAGTTAGTGCCTTAGAAGTCAACGCCAGAAGCATAAAATACAATATAAATACAAAAGTTTTCCATCGTATAAAACGAGTAATTGCAACCAGTATGAAACTTATGGTCATTTCTACTTTCCGAGCAACCTAGGCTTCACCCTAGGGCTGTGCTCCAACAGATTGAATAGTTAGGGCCTTAGAAGTCTACGCCCGAACCATAAAATGCAAAAAAAATACAAGAGTGTTTCCATCATATAACAGGAATAATTTCGACCAGTTTGAAAGTGATGGCCAATTCTACGTTCCGGGCAACCTAGGCTTCACTGTAGGGCGTTGCTCCACCAGATCGAATAGTTAGTGCCTTAGTAGTCAACGCCAGAAGCATAAAATACAATATAAATACAACAGTTTTCCCATCGTATGAAACAAATAATTGCAACCAGTATGAAGCATATGCTCATTTCAACTTTCCGAGCAACCAAGGCTTCACCCTAGGGCGTTGCTCCAACGCATTGAATAGTTAGGGCCTTAGAAGTCAACGCCCGAACCATAAAATGCAAAAAAAATACAACAGTGTTTCCATCATATAACAGGAATAATTGCAACCAGTTTGAAAGTGATGGCCAATTCAACGTTCCGGGCAACCTAGGTTTCACTCCAGGGCGTTGGTCCACCAGACCGAATAGTTACGGCCTAAGAAGTCAACGCCAGAAGCATAAAATACGATATAAATACAACAGCTTTTCCATCGTATAAAACGAATAATTGCAACCAGTGTGAAAGTAATGGTCATTTCTACGTTCCGGGCAACCTAGGCTTCTCTCTAGGGCGTTGCTATACCAGATCGAATAGATAGTGCCTTAGAAGTCAACGCCAGAAGCATAAAATACAATATAAATGCAACAGTTTTTCCATCGCATAAAACGAATAATTGCAACCAGTGTGAAAGTTATGGTCATTTCCACATTCCGAGCAACCTGGGCTTCACTCTAGGGCGTTGCTCCACCAGATCGAATAGTTAGGTCCTTAGAAGTAAACGCCAGAAGCATAAAATACGATATAAATACAACAGCTTTTCCATCGTATAAAAGGATTAATTGCAACCAGTTTGAACGTGATGGTCATTTCTCCTTTCCGGGCAACCTAGGCTTCACTCTAGGCCGTTGCTCCACTAGATCGAACAGCTAGGGCCTTAGAAGTCAACGCCCGAAGCATAAAATACAATATAAATACAACAGTTTTTCCATCGTATAAAACGAATAATTGCAACCAGTATGAAACTTATGGTCATTTCTACCTTCCGAGCAACCTAGGCTTCACCCTAGGGCGTTGCTCTAACAGATTGAATAGTTAGGGCCTTAGGAGTCAACGCCCGAAGCATGAAATGCAATAAAAATACAACAGTGTTTCCATAATATAACAGGAATAATTGCAACCAGTTTGATAGTGATGGCCAATTCTACGTTCCGGGCAACCTAGGCTTCACTCTAGGGCGTTGCTCCAACAGATGGAATAGTTAGTGCCTTAGAAGTCAACGCCAGAAGCATAAAATACAATATAAATACAAAAGCTTTTCCATCGTGTAAAACGAATAATTGCAACCAGTATGAAACTTATGGTCATTTCTACTTTCCGAGCAACCTAGGCTTCACCCTAGGGCGTTGCTCCAACGGATTGAATACTTAGGGCCTTAGAAGTCAACGCCCGAACAATAAAATTCAAAAAAAATACAACAGTGTTTCCCTCATATAACAGGAATAATTGCAACCAGTTTGAAAGTGATGGTCAATTCTACGTTCCGGGCAACCTAGGCTTCTCTCTAGTGCGTTGCTCCACCAGATCGAATAGATAGTGCCTTAGAAGTCAACGCTAGAAGCATAAAATACAATATAAATACAACAGTTTTTCCATCGTATAAAACGAATAATTGCAACCAGTATGAAACTTATGGTCATTTCTACTTTCCGAGCAACCTAAGCTTCACCCTAGGGCATTGCTCCAACAGATTGAATAGTTAGGGACTTAGAAGTAAACGCCCGAACCATAAAATGCAAAAAAAATACAACAGTGTTTCCATCATATATCAGGAATAATTGCAACCAGTTTGAAAGTGATGGCCAATTCTACGTTCCGGGCAACCTAGGCTTCACTGTAGGGCGTTGCTCCACCAGATCGAATAGTTAGTGCCTTAGAAGTCAACGCCAGAAGCATAAAATACAATATAAATACAACAGTTTTTCCATCGTATGAAACAAATAATTGCAACCAGTATGAAGCATATGCTCATTTCTACTTTCCGAGCAACCTAGGCTTCACCCTAGGGCGTTGCTCCAACGGATTGAATAGTTAGGGCCTTAGAAGTCAACGCCCGAACCATAAAATGCAAAAAAAATACAACAGTCTTTCCATCATATAACAGGAATAATTGCAACCAGTTTGAAAGTGATGGCCAATTCTACGTTCCGGGCAACCTAGGTTTCACTCCAGGGCGTTGGTCCACCAGACCGAATAGTTACGGCCTAAGAAGTCAACGCCAGAAGCATAAAATACGATATAAATACAACAGCTTTTCCATCGTATAAAACGAATAATTGCAACCAGTGTGAAAGTAATGGTCATTTCTACGTTCCGTGCAACCTAGGCTTCTCTCTAGGGCGTTGCTATACCAGATCGAATAGATAGTGCCTTAGAAGTCAACGCCAGAAGCATAAAATACAATATAAATGCAACAGTTTTTCCATCGCATAAAACGAATAATTGCAACCAGTGTGAAAGTTATGGTCATTTCCACATTCCGAGCAACCTGGGCTTCACTCTAGGGCGATGCTCCACCAGATCGAATAGTTAGGTCCTTAGAAGTAAACGCCAGAAGCATAAAATACGATATAAATACAACAGCTTTTCCATCGTATAAAAGGATTAATTGCAACCAGTTTGAACGTGATGGTCATTTCTCCTTTCCGGGCAACCTAGGCTTCACTCTAGGCCGTTGCTCCACTAGATCGAACAGCTAGGGCCTTAGAAGTCAACGCCAGAAGCATAAAATACAATATAAATAGAACAGTTTTTCCATCGTATAAAACGAATAATTGCAACCAGTATGAAACTTATGGTCATTTCTACCTTCCGAGCAACCTAGGCTTCACCCTAGGGCGTTGCTCTAACAGATTGAATAGTTAGGGCCTTAGGAGTCAACGCCCGAAGCATGAAATGCAATAAAAATACAACAGTGTTTCCATAATATAACAGGAATAATTGCAACCAGTTTGATAGTGATGGCCAATTCTACGTTCCGGGCAACCTAGGCTTCACTCTAGGGCGTTGCTCCAACAGATCGAATAGTTAGTGCCTTAGAAGTCAACGCCAGAAGCATAAAATACAATATAAATACAAAAGCTTTTCCATCGTGTAAAACGAATAATTGCAACCAGTATGAAACTTATTGTCATTTCAACTTCCCGAGCAACCTAGGCTTCACCCTAGGGCGTTGGTCCAACAGATTGAATAGTTAGTGCCTTAGAAGTCTACGCCCGAACCATAAAATGCAAAAAAAGTACGACAGTGTTTCCATCATATAACAGGAATAATTGCGACCAGTTTGAAAGTGATGGCCAATTCTACGTTCCGGGCAACCTAGGCTTCACTCTAGGGTGTTGCTCCACCAGATCGAATAGTTGGTGCCTTAGAAGTCAACGCCAGAAGCATAAAATACAATATAAATAGAACAGTTTTTCCATCGTATAAAACGAATAATAGCAACCAGTGTGAAAGTTATGATCATTTCTACTTTCCGAGCAACCGAGGCTTCACCCTAGGGCGTTGCTCCAACAGATTGAATAGTTAGGGCCTTAGAAGTCTACGCCCGAATCATAAAATGCAAAAAAAATACAACAGTGTGTCCATAATATAACAGGAATAATTGCTACCAGTGTGAAAGTTATGGTCATTTCTACGTTCCGCGCAACCTGGGCTTCACTCTAGGGCGTTGCTCCACCAGATCGAATAGTTAGTGCCTTAGAAGTCAACGCCAGAAGCATAAAATACAATATAAATACAACAGTTTTCCATCGTATAAAACGAGTAATTGCAACCAGTATGAAACTTATGGTCTTTTCTACTTTCCGAGCAACCTAGGCTTCACCCTAGGGCGGTGCTCCAACAGATTGAATAGTTAGGGCCTTAGAAGTCTACGCCCGAACCATAAAATGCAAAAAAAATACAACAGTGCTTCCATCATATAACAGGAATAATTTCGACCAGTTTGAAAGTGATGGCCAATTCTACGTTCCGGGCAACCTAGGCTTCACTCTAGGGCGTTGCTCCACCAGATCGAATAGTTAGTGCCTTAGAAGTCAACGCCAGAAGCATAAAATACAATATAAATACAACAGCGTTTCCATCGTATAAAACGAATAATTGCAACCAGTGTGAAAGTTATGGTCAGTTCTACATTCCGAGCAACCTAGGAATCACTCTAGGGCGTTGCTCCACCAGATCGAATAGTTAGGTACTTAGAAGTAAAAGCCAGAAGCATAAAATACGATATAAATACAACAGCTTTTCTATCGTATAAAAGGAATAATTGCAAACAGTGTGAAAGTAATGGTCATTTCTACGTTCCGGGCAAGCTAGGCTTCACCCTAGGCCCTTGTTCCACCAGATCGAATAGTTAGGGCCTAAGAAGTGAACGCCAGAAGCATAAAATGCAATAAAAATACAACAGTTTTTCCATCGTATAACTGGATTAATTGCAACCAGTTTGAAAGTGATGGTCATTCCTCCTTTCCGGGCAACCTAGGCTTCACTCTAGGGTGTTGCTCCAACAGATCGAATAGCTAGGGCCTTAGAAATCAACGCCAGAAGCATAAAATAAAATATAAATACAACAGTTTTTCCATCGTATAAAACGAATAATTGCAGCCAGTATGAAACTGATGGTCATTTCTACTTTCCGAGCAACCTAGGCTTCACCCTAGGGCGTTGCTCCAACAGATTGAATAGTTAGGGCTTTAGAAGTCAACGCCCTAGGCATAAAATGCAATAAAAATACAACAGTGTTTCCATCGTGTATAACGAATAATTGCAACCAGTTTGAAAGTGATGGCCAATTCTACGTTCCGGGCAACCTAGGTTTCAATCCAGGGTATTGCTCCACCAGATCGAATAGATAGTGCCTTAGAAGTCAAGGCTAGAAGCATAAAATACAATATAAGTACAACAGTTTTTCCATCGTATAAAACGAATAATTGCAACCAGTATGAAATTTATGGTCATTTCTACTTTCCGAGCAACCTAGGCTTCACCCCAGGGGCCTTGCTCCAACAGATTGAATAGTTAGGGCCTTAGAAGTCAACGCCCGAAACATAAAATGCAAAAAAAATACAACAGTGTTTCCATCATATATCAGGAATAATTGCAACCAGTTTGAAAGTGATGGCCAATTCTACGTTCCGGGCAACCTAGGTTTCAATCCAGGGTGTTGCTCCACCAGACCGAATAGCTACGGCCTAAGAAGTCAACGCCAGAAGCATAAAACACGATATAAATACAACAGCTTTTCCATCGTAAAAAACGAATAATTGCAACCAGTATGAAACTTATGGTCATTTCTACTTTCCGAGCAACCTAGGCTTGACCCTAGGGCGGTGCTCCAACAGATTGAATAGTTAGGGCCTTAGAAGTCAACGCCCGAACCATAAAATGCAAAAAAAATACAACAGTGTTTCCATCATATAACAGGAATAATTGCAACCAGTTTGAAAGTGATGGCCAATTCTACGTTCCGGGCTACCTAGGTTTCACACCAGGGCGTTGCTCCACCAGACGGAATAGTTACGGCCGTAGAAGTCAACGCCAGAGGCATAAAATACAAATATAAATACAACAGCGTTTCCATCGTATAAAACGAATAATTGCAACCAGTGTGAAAGTTATGGTCATTTCCACATTCCGAGCATCCTAGGCTTCACTCCAGGGCGTTGCTCCACCAGATCGAATAGTTAGGTCCTTAGAAGTAAACGCCAGAAGCATAAAATACGATATAAATACAACAGCTTTTCCGTCGTATAAAAGGATTAATTGCAACCAGTTTGAACGTGATAGTCATTTCTCCTTTCCGGGCAACCTAGGCTTCACTCTAGGGCGTTGCTCCACTAGATCGAACAGCTAGGGCCTTAGAAGTCAACGCCAGAAGCATAAAATACAATATAAATACAACAGTTTTTCCATCGTATAAAACGAATAATTGCAACCAGTATGAAACTTATGGTCATTCATACTTTCCGAGCAACCTAGGCTTCACCCTAGGGCGTTGTTTCAACAGATTGAATAGTTAGGGCATTAGAAGTCAACGCCAGAAGCATAAAATACAATATAAATACAACAGTTTTTCCATCGTATAAAACGAATAATTGCAACCAGTATGAAACTGATGGTCATTTCTACTTTCCGAGCAACCTAGGCTTCACCCTAGGGCGTTGCACTAACAGATTGAATAGTTGGGGCCTTAGAAGTCAACGCCCGAAGCAAAAAATGCAATAAAAATACAACAGTGTTTTCATCGTGTAAAACGAATAATTGCAACCAGTATGAAACTTATGGTCATTTCTACGTCCCGCGCAACCTAGGCTTCACTCTAGGGCGTTGCTCCACCAGATCGAATAGTTAGTGCCTTAGAAGTCAACGCCAGAAGCATAAAATACAATATAAATACAACAGCTTTTCCAACGTATAAAACGAATAATTGCAAGCAGTATGAAACTTATGGTCATTTCTACTTTCCGAGCAACCTAGGCATCACCCTAGGGCGTTGCTCCAACAGATTGAATAGTTAGGGCCTTAGAAGTCTAAGCCCAAACCATAAAATGCAAAAAAAATACAACAGTGTTTCAATCATATAACAGGAATAATTGCGACCAGTTTGAAAGTGATGTCCAATTCTACGTTCCGGGCAACCTAGGCTTCACTCTAGGGCGTTGCTCCACCAGATCGAATAGATAGTGCCTTAGAAGTCAACGCTAGAAGCATAAAATACAATATAAATACAACAGTTTTTCCATCGTATAAAACGAATAATTGCAACCAGTATGAAACTTATGGTCATTTCTACTTTCCGAGCAACCTAGGCTTCACCCTAGGGCATTGCTCCAACAGATTGAATAGTTAAGGCCTTAGAAGTCAACGCCCGAACCATAAAATGCAAAAAAAATACAACAGTGTTTCCATCATATATCAGGAATAATTGCAACCAGTTTGAAAGTGATGGCCAATTCTACGTTCCGGGCAACCTAGGCTTCACTCTAGGGAGTTGCTCCACCAGACCGAATAGCTACGGCCTAAGAAGTCAACGCCAGAAGCATAAAACACGATATAAATACAACAGTTTTTCCATCGTATAAAACGAAAAATTGCAGCCAGTATGAAACTTATGGTCATTTCTACGTTCCGGGCAACCTAGGCTTCTCTCTAGGGCGTTGCTCCACCAGATCGAATAGTTAGGTCCTTAGAAGTAAACGCCAGAAGCATAAAATACGATATAAATACAACAGCTTTTCCATCGTGTAAAAGGATTAATTGCAACCAGTTTGAACGTGATGGTCATTTCTCCTTCCCGGCAACCTAGGCTTCACTCTAGGGCGTTGCTCCACTAGATCGAACAGCTAGGTCCTTAGAAGTCAACGCCAGAAGCATAAAATACAATATAAATACAACAGTTCTTCCATCGTATAAAACGAATAATTGCAACCAGTATGAAACTTATGGTCATTTATACTTTCCGAGCAACCTAGGCTTTACCCTAGGGCGTTGCTCCAACAAATTGAATAGTTAGGGCCTTAGAAGTCAACGCCCGAACCATAAAATGCAAAAAAAATACAACAGTGTTTCCATCATATATCTGGAATAATTGCAACCAGTTTGAAAGTGATGGCCAATTCTACGTTCCGGGCAACCTAGGTTTCACTCCAGGGCGTTGCTCCACCAGACCGAATAGCTACGGCCTAAGAAGTCAACGCCAGAAGCATAAAACACGATATAAATACAACAGCTTTTCCATCGTATAAAACGAATAATTGCAACCAGTATGAAACTTATGGTCATTTCTACTTTCCGAGCAACCTTGGCTTTACCCTAGGGCGTTGCTCCAACAAATTGAATAGTGAGGGCCTTAGAAGTCAACGCCCGAACCATAAAATGCAAAAAAAATACAACAGTGTTTCCATCATATAACAGGAATAATTGCAACCAGTTTGAAAGTGATGGCCAATTCTACGTTCCGGGCTACCTAGGTTTCACACCAGGGCGTTGCTCCACCATACCGAATAGTTACGGCCGTAGAAGTCAACGCCAGAGGCATAAAATACAATATAAATACAACAGCGTTTCCATCGTATAAAACGAATAATTGCAACCAGTGTGAAAGTTATGGTCATTTCCACATTCCGAGCATTCTAGGCTTCACTCCAGGGCGTTGCTCCACCAGATCGAATAGTTAGGTCCTTAGAAGTAAACGCCAGAAGCATAAAATACGATATAAATACAACAGCTTTTCCATCGTATAAAAGGATTAATTGCAACCAGTTTGAACGTGATAGTCATTTCTCCTTTCCGGGCAACCTAGGCTTCACTCTAGGGCGTTGCTCCACTAGATCGAACAGCTAGGGCCTTAGAAGTCAACGCCAGAAGCATAAAATGCAATATAAATACAACAGTTTTTCTATCGTATAAAACGAATAATTGCAACCAGTATGAAACTTATGGTCATTCATACTTTCCGAGCAACCTAGGCTTCACCCTAGGGCGTTGTTTCAACAGATTGAATAGTTAGGGCATTAGAAGTCAACGCCAGAAGCATAAAATACAATATAAATACAACAGTTTTTCCATCGTATAAAACGAATAATTGCAACCAGTATGAAACTGATGGTCATTTCTACTTTCCGAGCAACCTAGGCTTCACCCTAGGGCGTTGCACTAACAGATTGAATAGTTGGGGCCTTAGAAGTCATCGCCCGAAGCAAAAAATGCAATAAAAATACAACAGTGTTTTCATCGTGTAAAACGAATAATTGCAACCAGTATGAAACTTATGGTCATTTCTACGTCCCGCGCAACCTAGGCTTCACTCTAGGGCGTTGCTCCACCAGATCGAATAGTTAGTGCCTTAGAAGTCAACGCCAGAAGCATAAAATACAATATAAATACAACAGCTTTTCCAACGTATAAAACGAATAATTGCAAGCAGTATGAAACTTATGGTCATTTCTACTTTCCGAGCAACCTAGGCATCACCCTAGGGCGTTGCTCCAACAGATTGAATAGTTAGGGCCTTAGAAGTCTAAGCCCAAACCATAAAATGCAAAAAAAATACAACAGCGTTTCAATCATATAACAGGAATAATTGCGACCAGTTTGAAAGTGATGGCCAATTCTACGTTCCGGGCAACCTAGGCTTCACTCTAGGGCGTTGCTCCACCAGATCGAATAGTTAGCGCCTTAGAAGTCAACGCCAGAAGCATAAAATACAATATAAATACAACAGTTTTTCCATCGTATGAAACAAATAATTGCAACCAGTATGAAACTTATGGTCATTTCTACTTTCCGAGCAACCTAGGCTTCACACTAGGGCGTTGCTCCAACGGGTTGAATACTTAGGGCCTTAGAAGTCAACGCCCGAACCATAAAATGCAAAAAAAATACAACAGTGTTTCCCTCATATAACAGGAATAATTGCAACCAGTTTGAAAGTGATGGTCAATTCTACGTTCCGGGCAACCTAGGCTTCTCTCTAGTGCGTTGTTCCACCAGATCGAATAGATAGTGCCTTAGAAGTCAACGCTAGAAGCATAAAATACAATATAAATACAACAGTTTTTCCATCGTATAAAACGAATAATAGCAACCAGTATGAAACTTATGGTCATTTCTACTTTCCGAGCAACCTAGGCTTCACCCTAGGGCATTGCTCCAACAGATTGAATAGTTAAGGCCTTAGAAGTCAACGCCCGAACCATAAAATGCAAAAAAAATACAACAGTGTTTCCATCATATATCAGGAATAATTGCAACCAGTTTGAAAGTGATGGCCAATTCTACGTTCCGGGCAACCTAGGCTTCACTCTAGGGAGTTGCTCCACCAGACCGAATAGCTACGGCCTAAGAAGTCAACGCCAGAAGCATAAAACACGATATAAATACAACAGTTTTTCCATCGTATAAAACGAAAAATTGCAGCCAGTATGAAACTTATGGTCATTTCTACTTTCCGAGTAACCTAGGCTTCACCCTAGGGCGTTGCTCCAACAGATTGAATAGTTAGGGCCTTAGAAGTCTACGCCCGAACCATAAAATGCAAAAAAAATACAAGAGTGTTTCCATCGTATAACAGGAATAATTTCGACCAGTTTGAAAGTGATGGCCAATTCTACGTTCCGGGCAACCTAGGCTTCACTGTAGGGCGTTGCTCCACCAGATCGAATAGTTAGTGCCTTAGAAGTCAACGCCAGAGGCATAAAATACAATATAAATACAACAGTTTTTCCATCGTATGAAACAAATAATTGCAACCAGTATGAAGCATATGCTCATTTCTACTTTCCGAGCAACCTAGGCTTCACCCTAGGGCGTTGCTCCAACGGATTGAATAGTTAGTGCCTTAGAAGTCAACGCCCGAACCAAAAAATGCAAAAAAAATACAACAGTGTTTCCATCATATAACAGGAATAATTGCAACCAGTTTGAAAGTGATGGCCAATTCTACGTTCCCGGCAACCTAGGTTTCACTCCAGGGCGTTTATCCACCAGACCGAATAGTTACGGCCTAAGAAGTCAACGCCAGAAGCATAAAATACGATATAAATACAACAGCTTTTCCACCGTATGAAACGAATAATTGCAACCAGTGTGAAAGTAATGGTCATTTCTACGTTCCGGGCAACCTAGGCTTCTCTCTAGGGCGTTGCTATACCAGATCGAATAGATAGTGCCTTAGAAGTCAACGCCAGAAGCATAAAATACAATATAAATGCAACAGTTTTTCCATCGTATAAAACGAATAATTGCAACCAGTGTGAAAGTTATGGTCATTTCCACATTCCGAGCAACCTGGGCTTCACTCTAGGGCGTTGCTCCACCAGATCGAATAGTTAGGTCCTTAGAAGTAAACGCCAGAAGCATAAAATACGATATAAATACAACAGCTTTTCCATCGTGTAAAAGGATTAATTGCAACCAGTTTGAACGTGATGGTCATTTCTCCTTCCCGGCAACCTAGGCTTCACTCTAGGGCGTTGCTCCACTAGATCGAACAGCTAGGTCCTTAGAAGTCAACGCCAGAAGCATAAAATACAATATAAATACAACAGTTCTTCCATCGTATAAAACGAATAATTGCAACCAGTATGAAACTTATGGTCATTTCTACTTTCCGAGCAACCTAGGCTTTACCCTAGGGCGTTGCTCCAACAAATTGAATAGTTAGGGCCTTAGAAGTCAACGCCCGAACCATAAAATGCAAAAAAAATACAACAGTGTTTCCATCATATATCTGGAATAATTGCAACCAGTTTGAAAGTGATGGCCAATTCTACGTTCCGGGCAACCTAGCTTTCACTCCAGGGCGTTGCTCCACCAGACCGAATAGCTACGGCCTAAGAAGTCAACGCCAGAAGCATAAAACACGATATAAATACAACAGCTTTTCCATCGTATAAAACGAATAATTGCAACCAGTATGAAACTTATGGTCATTTCTACTTTCCGAGCAACCTTGGCTTTACCCTTGGGCGTTGCTCCAACAAACTGAATAGTGAGGGCCTTAGAAGTCAACGCCCGAACCATAAAATGCAAAAAAAATACTACAGTGTTTCCATCATATAACAGGTGTAATTGCAACCAGTTTGAAAGTGATGGCCAATTCTACGTTCCGGGCAACCTAGGTTTCACACCAGGGCGTTGCTCCACCAGACGGAATAGTTACGGCCTAAGAAGTCAACGCCAGAAGCATAAAATACGATATAAATACAACAGCTTTTCCATCGTATAAAACGTATAATTGCAACCAGTGTGAAAGTAACCACCATTTCTACGTTCCGAGCACCCTAGGCGTCACTCTAGGGCGTTGCTCCACCACATCTAATAGCTACGGCCTTAGAAGTCAACGCCAGAGGCATAAAATACAATATAAATACAACAGCGTTTCCATCGTATAAAACGAATAATTGCAACAAGTGTGAATGTTATGGTCATTTCCATATTCCGAGCAACCTAGGCTCCACTCTAGGGCGTTGCTCCACCAGATCGAATAGTTAGGTCCTTAGAAGTAAACGCCAGAAGCATAAAATACGATATAAACACAACAGCTTTTCCATGGTATAAAAGGATTAATTGCAACCAGTTTGAACGTGATTGTCATTTCTCCTTTCCGGGCAACCTAGGCTTCACTCTAGGCCGTTGCTCCACTAGATCGAACAGCTAGGGCCTTAGAAGTCAACGCCCGAAGCATAAAATACAATATAAATACAACAGTTTTTCCATCGTATAAAACGAATAATTGCAACCAGTATGAAACTTATGGTCATTTCTACCTTCCGAGCAACCTAGGCTTCACCCTAGGGCGTTGCTCTAACAGATTGAATAGTTAGGGCCTTAGGAGTCAACGCCCGAAGCATGAAATGCAATAAAAATACAACAGTGTTTCCATAATATAACAGGAATAATTGCAACCAGTTTGATAGTGATGGCCAATTCTACGTTCCGGGCAACCTAGGCTTCACTCTAGGGCGTTGCTCCAACAGATGGAATAGTTAGTGCCTTAGAAGTCAACGCCAGAAGCATAAAATACAATATAAATACAAAAGCTTTTCCATCGTGTAAAACGAATAATTGCAACCAGTATGAAACTTATGGTCATTTCTACTTTCCGAGCAACCTAGGCTTCACCCTAGGGCGTTGCTCCAACGGATTGAATACTTAGGGCCTTAGAAGTCAACGCCCGAACAATAAAATTCAAAAAAAATACAACAGTGTTTCCCTCATATAACAGGAATAATTGCAACCAGTTTGAAAGTGATGGTCAATTCTACGTTCCGGGCAACCTAGGCTTCTCTCTAGTGCGTTGCTCCACCAGATCGAATAGATAGTGCCTTAGAAGTCAACGCTAGAAGCATAAAATACAATATAAATACAACAGTTTTTCCATCGTATAAAACGAATAATTGCAACCAGTATGAAACTTATGGTCATTTCTACTTTCCGAGCAACCTAAGCTTCACCCTAGGGCATTGCTCCAACAGATTGAATAGTTAGGGACTTAGAAGTAAACGCCCGAACCATAAAATGCAAAAAAAATACAACAGTGTTTCCATCATATATCAGGAATAATTGCAACCAGTTTGAAAGTGATGGCCAATTCTACGTTCCGGGCAACCTAGGCTTCACTGTAGGGCGTTGCTCCACCAGATCGAATAGTTAGTGCCTTAGAAGTCAACGCCAGAAGCATAAAATACAATATAAATACAACAGTTTTTCCATCGTATGAAACAAATAATTGCAACCAGTATGAAGCATATGCTCATTTCTACTTTCCGAGCAACCTAGGCTTCACCCTAGGGCGTTGCTCCAACGGATTGAATAGTTAGGGCCTTAGAAGTCAACGCCCGAACCATAAAATGCAAAAAAAATACAACAGTCTTTCCATCATATAACAGGAATAATTGCAACCAGTTTGAAAGTGATGGCCAATTCTACGTTCCGGGCAACCTAGGTTTCACTCCAGGGCGTTGGTCCACCAGACCGAATAGTTACGGCCTAAGAAGTCAACGCCAGAAGCATAAAATACGATATAAATACAACAGCTTTTCCATCGTATAAAACGAATAATTGCAACCAGTGTGAAAGTAATGGTCATTTCTACGTTCCGTGCAACCTAGGCTTCTCTCTAGGGCGTTGCTATACCAGATCGAATAGATAGTGCCTTAGAAGTCAACGCCAGAAGCATAAAATACAATATAAATGCAACAGTTTTTCCATCGCATAAAACGAATAATTGCAACCAGTGTGAAAGTTATGGTCATTTCCACATTCCGAGCAACCTGGGCTTCACTCTAGGGCGATGCTCCACCAGATCGAATAGTTAGGTCCTTAGAAGTAAACGCCAGAAGCATAAAATACGATATAAATACAACAGCTTTTCCATCGTATAAAAGGATTAATTGCAACCAGTTTGAACGTGATGGTCATTTCTCCTTTCCGGGCAACCTAGGCTTCACTCTAGGCCGTTGCTCCACTAGATCGAACAGCTAGGGCCTTAGAAGTCAACGCCAGAAGCATAAAATACAATATAAATAGAACAGTTTTTCCATCGTATAAAACGAATAATTGCAACCAGTATGAAACTTATGGTCATTTCTACCTTCCGAGCAACCTAGGCTTCACCCTAGGGCGTTGCTCTAACAGATTGAATAGTTAGGGCCTTAGGAGTCAACGCCCGAAGCATGAAATGCAATAAAAATACAACAGTGTTTCCATAATATAACAGGAATAATTGCAACCAGTTTGATAGTGATGGCCAATTCTACGTTCCGGGCAACCTAGGCTTCACTCTAGGGCGTTGCTCCAACAGATCGAATAGTTAGTGCCTTAGAAGTCAACGCCAGAAGCATAAAATACAATATAAATACAAAAGCTTTTCCATCGTGTAAAACGAATAATTGCAACCAGTATGAAACTTATTGTCATTTCAACTTCCCGAGCAACCTAGGCTTCACCCTAGGGCGTTGGTCCAACAGATTGAATAGTTAGTGCCTTAGAAGTCTACGCCCGAACCATAAAATGCAAAAAAAGTACGACAGTGTTTCCATCATATAACAGGAATAATTGCGACCAGTTTGAAAGTGATGGCCAATTCTACGTTCCGGGCAACCTAGGCTTCACTCTAGGGTGTTGCTCCACCAGATCGAATAGTTGGTGCCTTAGAAGTCAACGCCAGAAGCATAAAATACAATATAAATAGAACAGTTTTTCCATCGTATAAAACGAATAATAGCAACCAGTGTGAAAGTTATGATCATTTCTACTTTCCGAGCAACCGAGGCTTCACCCTAGGGCGTTGCTCCAACAGATTGAATAGTTAGGGCCTTAGAAGTCTACGCCCGAATCATAAAATGCAAAAAAAATACAACAGTGTGTCCATAATATAACAGGAATAATTGCTACCAGTGTGAAAGTTATGGTCATTTCTACGTTCCGCGCAACCTGGGCTTCACTCTAGGGCGTTGCTCCACCAGATCGAATAGTTAGTGCCTTAGAAGTCAACGCCAGAAGCATAAAATACAATATAAATACAACAGTTTTCCATCGTATAAAACGAGTAATTGCAACCAGTATGAAACTTATGGTCTTTTCTACTTTCCGAGCAACCTAGGCTTCACCCTAGGGCGGTGCTCCAACAGATTGAATAGTTAGGGCCTTAGAAGTCTACGCCCGAACCATAAAATGCAAAAAAAATACAACAGTGCTTCCATCATATAACAGGAATAATTTCGACCAGTTTGAAAGTGATGGCCAATTCTACGTTCCGGGCAACCTAGGCTTCACTCTAGGGCGTTGCTCCACCAGATCGAATAGTTAGTGCCTTAGAAGTCAACGCCAGAAGCATAAAATACAATATAAATACAACAGCGTTTCCATCGTATAAAACGAATAATTGCAACCAGTGTGAAAGTTATGGTCAGTTCTACATTCCGAGCAACCTAGGAATCACTCTAGGGCGTTGCTCCACCAGATCGAATAGTTAGGTCCTTAGAAGTAAAAGCCAGAAGCATAAAATACGATATAAATACAACAGCTTTTCTATCGTATAAAAGGAATAATTGCAAACAGTGTGAAAGTAATGGTCATTTCTACGTTCCGGGCAAGCTAGGCTTCACCCTAGGCCCTTGTTCCACCAGATCGAATAGTTAGGGCCTAAGAAGTGAACGCCAGAAGCATAAAATGCAATAAAAATACAACAGTTTTTCCATCGTATAACTGGATTAATTGCAACCAGTTTGAAAGTGATGGTCATTCCTCCTTTCCGGGCAACCTAGGCTTCACTCTAGGGTGTTGCTCCAACAGATCGAATAGCTAGGGCCTTAGAAATCAACGCCAGAAGCATAAAATAAAATATAAATACAACAGTTTTTCCATCGTATAAAACGAATAATTGCAGCCAGTATGAAACTGATGGTCATTTCTACTTTCCGAGCAACCTAGGCTTCACCCTAGGGCGTTGCTCCAACAGATTGAATAGTTAGGGCTTTAGAAGTCAACGCCCTAGGCATAAAATGCAATAAAAATACAACAGTGTTTCCATCGTGTATAACGAATAATTGCAACCAGTTTGAAAGTGATGGCCAATTCTACGTTCCGGGCAACCTAGGTTTCAATCCAGGGTATTGCTCCACCAGATCGAATAGATAGTGCCTTAGAAGTCAAGGCTAGAAGCATAAAATACAATATAAGTACAACAGTTTTTCCATCGTATAAAACGAATAATTGCAACCAGTATGAAATTTATGGTCATTTCTACTTTCCGAGCAACCTAGGCTTCACCCCAGGGGCCTTGCTCCAACAGATTGAATAGTTAGGGCCTTAGAAGTCAACGCCC
This sequence comes from Calliopsis andreniformis, assembly GCF_051401765.1. NCBI lineage: Eukaryota > Metazoa > Arthropoda > Insecta > Hymenoptera > Andrenidae > Calliopsis > Calliopsis andreniformis. The sequence continues at coordinate 6,439,860 of NW_027480423.1, read as the reverse complement.
GAAACATAAAATGCAAAAAAAATACAACAGTGTTTCCATCATATATCAGGAATAATTGCAACCAGTTTGAAAGTGATGGCCAATTCTACGTTCCGGGCAACCTAGGTTTCAATCCAGGGTGTTGCTCCACCAGACCGAATAGCTACGGCCTAAGAAGTCAACGCCAGAAGCATAAAACACGATATAAATACAACAGCTTTTCCATCGTAAAAAACGAATAATTGCAACCAGTATGAAACTTATGGTCATTTCTACTTTCCGAGCAACCTAGGCTTGACCCTAGGGCGGTGCTCCAACAGATTGAATAGTTAGGGCCTTAGAAGTCAATGCCCGAACCATAAAATGCAAAAAAAATACAACAGTGTTTCCATCATATAACAGGAATAATTGCAACCAGTTTGAAAGTGATGGCCAATTCTACGTTCCGGGCTACCTAGGTTTCACACCAGGGCGTTGCTCCACCAGACGGAATAGTTACGGCCGTAGAAGTCAACGCCAGAGGCATAAAATACAAATATAAATACAACAGCGTTTCCATCGTATAAAACGAATAATTGCAACCAGTGTGAAAGTTATGGTCATTTCCACATTCCGAGCATCCTAGGCTTCACTCCAGGGCGTTGCTCCACCAGATCGAATAGTTAGGTCCTTAGAAGTAAACGCCAGAAGCATAAAATACGATATAAATACAACAGCTTTTCCGTCGTATAAAAGGATTAATTGCAACCAGTTTGAACGTGATAGTCATTTCTCCTTTCCGGGCAACCTAGGCTTCACTCTAGGGCGTTGCTCCACTAGATCGAACAGCTAGGGCCTTAGAAGTCAACGCCAGAAGCATAAAATACAATATAAATACAACAGTTTTTCCATCGTATAAAACGAATAATTGCAACCAGTATGAAACTTATGGTCATTCATACTTTCCGAGCAACCTAGGCTTCACCCTAGGGCGTTGTTTCAACAGATTGAATAGTTAGGGCATTAGAAGTCAACGCCAGAAGCATAAAATACAATATAAATACAACAGTTTTTCCATCGTATAAAACGAATAATTGCAACCAGTATGAAACTGATGGTCATTTCTACTTTCCGAGCAACCTAGGCTTCACCCTAGGGCGTTGCACTAACAGATTGAATAGTTGGGGCCTTAGAAGTCAACGCCCGAAGCAAAAAATGCAATAAAAATACAACAGTGTTTTCATCGTGTAAAACGAATAATTGCAACCAGTATGAAACTTATGGTCATTTCTACGTCCCGCGCAACCTAGGCTTCACTCTAGGGCGTTGCTCCACCAGATCGAATAGTTAGTGCCTTAGAAGTCAACGCCAGAAGCATAAAATACAATATAAATACAACAGCTTTTCCAACGTATAAAACGAATAATTGCAAGCAGTATGAAACTTATGGTCATTTCTACTTTCCGAGCAACCTAGGCATCACCCTAGGGCGTTGCTCCAACAGATTGAATAGTTAGGGCCTTAGAAGTCTAAGCCCAAACCATAAAATGCAAAAAAAATACAACAGTGTTTCAATCATATAACAGGAATAATTGCGACCAGTTTGAAAGTGATGTCCAATTCTACGTTCCGGGCAACCTAGGCTTCACTCTAGGGCGTTGCTCCACCAGATCGAATAGATAGTGCCTTAGAAGTCAACGCTAGAAGCATAAAATACAATATAAATACAACAGTTTTTCCATCGTATAAAACGAATAATTGCAACCAGTATGAAACTTATGGTCATTTCTACTTTCCGAGCAACCTAGGCTTCACCCTAGGGCATTGCTCCAACAGATTGAATAGTTAAGGCCTTAGAAGTCAACGCCCGAACCATAAAATGCAAAAAAAATACAACAGTGTTTCCATCATATATCAGGAATAATTGCAACCAGTTTGAAAGTGATGGCCAATTCTACGTTCCGGGCAACCTAGGCTTCACTCTAGGGAGTTGCTCCACCAGACCGAATAGCTACGGCCTAAGAAGTCAACGCCAGAAGCATAAAACACGATATAAATACAACAGTTTTTCCATCGTATAAAACGAAAAATTGCAGCCAGTATGAAACTTATGGTCATTTCTACGTTCCGGGCAACCTAGGCTTCTCTCTAGGGCGTTGCTCCACCAGATCGAATAGTTAGGTCCTTAGAAGTAAACGCCAGAAGCATAAAATACGATATAAATACAACAGCTTTTCCATCGTGTAAAAGGATTAATTGCAACCAGTTTGAACGTGATGGTCATTTCTCCTTCCCGGCAACCTAGGCTTCACTCTAGGGCGTTGCTCCACTAGATCGAACAGCTAGGTCCTTAGAAGTCAACGCCAGAAGCATAAAATACAATATAAATACAACAGTTCTTCCATCGTATAAAACGAATAATTGCAACCAGTATGAAACTTATGGTCATTTATACTTTCCGAGCAACCTAGGCTTTACCCTAGGGCGTTGCTCCAACAAATTGAATAGTTAGGGCCTTAGAAGTCAACGCCCGAACCATAAAATGCAAAAAAAATACAACAGTGTTTCCATCATATATCTGGAATAATTGCAACCAGTTTGAAAGTGATGGCCAATTCTACGTTCCGGGCAACCTAGGTTTCACTCCAGGGCGTTGCTCCACCAGACCGAATAGCTACGGCCTAAGAAGTCAACGCCAGAAGCATAAAACACGATATAAATACAACAGCTTTTCCATCGTATAAAACGAATAATTGCAACCAGTATGAAACTTATGGTCATTTCTACTTTCCGAGCAACCTTGGCTTCACTCCAGGGCGTTGCTCCACCAGATCGAATAGTTAGGTCCTTAGAAGTAAACGCCAGAAGCATAAAATACGATATAAATACAACAGCTTTTCCATCGTATAAAAGGATTAATTGCAACCAGTTTGAACGTGATAGTCATTTCTCCTTTCCGGGCAACCTAGGCTTCACTCTAGGGCGTTGCTCCACTAGATCGAACAGCTAGGGCCTTAGAAGTCAACGCCAGAAGCATAAAATGCAATATAAATACAACAGTTTTTCTATCGTATAAAACGAATAATTGCAACCAGTATGAAACTTATGGTCATTCATACTTTCCGAGCAACCTAGGCTTCACCCTAGGGCGTTGTTTCAACAGATTGAATAGTTAGGGCATTAGAAGTCAACGCCAGAAGCATAAAATACAATATAAATACAACAGTTTTTCCATCGTATAAAACGAATAATTGCAACCAGTATGAAACTGATGGTCATTTCTACTTTCCGAGCAACCTAGGCTTCACCCTAGGGCGTTGCACTAACAGATTGAATAGTTGGGGCCTTAGAAGTCATCGCCCGAAGCAAAAAATGCAATAAAAATACAACAGTGTTTTCATCGTGTAAAACGAATAATTGCAACCAGTATGAAACTTATGGTCATTTCTACGTCCCGCGCAACCTAGGCTTCACTCTAGGGCGTTGCTCCACCAGATCGAATAGTTAGTGCCTTAGAAGTCAACGCCAGAAGCATAAAATACAATATAAATACAACAGCTTTTCCAACGTATAAAACGAATAATTGCAAGCAGTATGAAACTTATGGTCATTTCTACTTTCCGAGCAACCTAGGCATCACCCTAGGGCGTTGCTCCAACAGATTGAATAGTTAGGGCCTTAGAAGTCTAAGCCCAAACCATAAAATGCAAAAAAAATACAACAGCGTTTCAATCATATAACAGGAATAATTGCGACCAGTTTGAAAGTGATGGCCAATTCTACGTTCCGGGCAACCTAGGCTTCACTCTAGGGCGTTGCTCCACCAGATCGAATAGTTAGCGCCTTAGAAGTCAACGCCAGAAGCATAAAATACAATATAAATACAACAGTTTTTCCATCGTATGAAACAAATAATTGCAACCAGTATGAAACTTATGGTCATTTCTACTTTCCGAGCAACCTAGGCTTCACACTAGGGCGTTGCTCCAACGGGTTGAATACTTAGGGCCTTAGAAGTCAACGCCCGAACCATAAAATGCAAAAAAAATACAACAGTGTTTCCCTCATATAACAGGAATAATTGCAACCAGTTTGAAAGTGATGGTCAATTCTACGTTCCGGGCAACCTAGGCTTCTCTCTAGTGCGTTGTTCCACCAGATCGAATAGATAGTGCCTTAGAAGTCAACGCTAGAAGCATAAAATACAATATAAATACAACAGTTTTTCCATCGTATAAAACGAATAATAGCAACCAGTATGAAACTTATGGTCATTTCTACTTTCCGAGCAACCTAGGCTTCACCCTAGGGCATTGCTCCAACAGATTGAATAGTTAAGGCCTTAGAAGTCAACGCCCGAACCATAAAATGCAAAAAAAATACAACAGTGTTTCCATCATATATCAGGAATAATTGCAACCAGTTTGAAAGTGATGGCCAATTCTACGTTCCGGGCAACCTAGGCTTCACTCTAGGGAGTTGCTCCACCAGACCGAATAGCTACGGCCTAAGAAGTCAACGCCAGAAGCATAAAACACGATATAAATACAACAGTTTTTCCATCGTATAAAACGAAAAATTGCAGCCAGTATGAAACTTATGGTCATTTCTACTTTCCGAGTAACCTAGGCTTCACCCTAGGGCGTTGCTCCAACAGATTGAATAGTTAGGGCCTTAGAAGTCTACGCCCGAACCATAAAATGCAAAAAAAATACAAGAGTGTTTCCATCGTATAACAGGAATAATTTCGACCAGTTTGAAAGTGATGGCCAATTCTACGTTCCGGGCAACCTAGGCTTCACTGTAGGGCGTTGCTCCACCAGATCGAATAGTTAGTGCCTTAGAAGTCAACGCCAGAGGCATAAAATACAATATAAATACAACAGTTTTTCCATCGTATGAAACAAATAATTGCAACCAGTATGAAGCATATGCTCATTTCTACTTTCCGAGCAACCTAGGCTTCACCCTAGGGCGTTGCTCCAACGGATTGAATAGTTAGTGCCTTAGAAGTCAACGCCCGAACCAAAAAATGCAAAAAAAATACAACAGTGTTTCCATCATATAACAGGAATAATTGCAACCAGTTTGAAAGTGATGGCCAATTCTACGTTCCCGGCAACCTAGGTTTCACTCCAGGGCGTTTATCCACCAGACCGAATAGTTACGGCCTAAGAAGTCAACGCCAGAAGCATAAAATACGATATAAATACAACAGCTTTTCCACCGTATGAAACGAATAATTGCAACCAGTGTGAAAGTAATGGTCATTTCTACGTTCCGGGCAACCTAGGCTTCTCTCTAGGGCGTTGCTATACCAGATCGAATAGATAGTGCCTTAGAAGTCAACGCCAGAAGCATAAAATACAATATAAATGCAACAGTTTTTCCATCGTATAAAACGAATAATTGCAACCAGTGTGAAAGTTATGGTCATTTCCACATTCCGAGCAACCTGGGCTTCACTCTAGGGCGTTGCTCCACCAGATCGAATAGTTAGGTCCTTAGAAGTAAACGCCAGAAGCATAAAATACGATATAAATACAACAGCTTTTCCATCGTGTAAAAGGATTAATTGCAACCAGTTTGAACGTGATGGTCATTTCTCCTTCCCGGCAACCTAGGCTTCACTCTAGGGCGTTGCTCCACTAGATCGAACAGCTAGGTCCTTAGAAGTCAACGCCAGAAGCATAAAATACAATATAAATACAACAGTTCTTCCATCGTATAAAACGAATAATTGCAACCAGTATGAAACTTATGGTCATTTCTACTTTCCGAGCAACCTAGGCTTTACCCTAGGGCGTTGCTCCAACAAATTGAATAGTTAGGGCCTTAGAAGTCAACGCCCGAACCATAAAATGCAAAAAAAATACAACAGTGTTTCCATCATATATCTGGAATAATTGCAACCAGTTTGAAAGTGATGGCCAATTCTACGTTCCGGGCAACCTAGCTTTCACTCCAGGGCGTTGCTCCACCAGACCGAATAGCTACGGCCTAAGAAGTCAACGCCAGAAGCATAAAACACGATATAAATACAACAGCTTTTCCATCGTATAAAACGAATAATTGCAACCAGTATGAAACTTATGGTCATTTCTACTTTCCGAGCAACCTTGGCTTTACCCTTGGGCGTTGCTCCAACAAACTGAATAGTGAGGGCCTTAGAAGTCAACGCCCGAACCATAAAATGCAAAAAAAATACTACAGTGTTTCCATCATATAACAGGTGTAATTGCAACCAGTTTGAAAGTGATGGCCAATTCTACGTTCCGGGCAACCTAGGTTTCACACCAGGGCGTTGCTCCACCAGACGGAATAGTTACGGCCTAAGAAGTCAACGCCAGAAGCATAAAATACGATATAAATACAACAGCTTTTCCATCGTATAAAACGTATAATTGCAACCAGTGTGAAAGTAACCACCATTTCTACGTTCCGAGCACCCTAGGCGTCACTCTAGGGCGTTGCTCCACCACATCTAATAGCTACGGCCTTAGAAGTCAACGCCAGAGGCATAAAATACAATATAAATACAACAGCGTTTCCATCGTATAAAACGAATAATTGCAACAAGTGTGAATGTTATGGTCATTTCCATATTCCGAGCAACCTAGGCTCCACTCTAGGGCGTTGCTCCACCAGATCGAATAGTTAGGTCCTTAGAAGTAAACGCCAGAAGCATAAAATACGATATAAACACAACAGCTTTTCCATGGTATAAAAGGATTAATTGCAACCAGTTTGAACGTGATTGTCATTTCTCCTTTCCGGGCAACCTAGGCTTCACTCTAGGCCGTTGCTCCACTAGATCGAACAGCTAGGGCCTTAGAAATCAACGCCAGAAGCATAAAATACAATATAAATACAACAGTTTTTCCATCGTATAAAACGAATAATTGCAACCAGTATGAAACTTATGGTCATTTCTACATTCCGAGCAACCTAGGCTTCACTCTAGGGCGTTGATCCACCAGATAGAATAGTTAGAGCCTTAGAAGTCAGCGCCAGAAGCATAAAATTCAATAAATATGCAACAGTTTTTCCATCGTATATCAGGAATAACTGCAAACAGTGTGAAAGTACTGGTCATTTCTACGTTCCGGGTAACCTAGGCTTCACTCTAGGGCGTTGTTCCACCAGATCGAACAGTTAGGGCCTAAGAAGGCAACGCCAGAAGCATAAAATACAATATAAATATAACACTTTTTCCATCGTATAAAACGAATAATAGCAACCAGTGTGAAAGTTATGGTCATTTCTACGTTCCGGGCAACCTAGGCTTCACCCCAGGTCGTTGTTCCACCAGAACGAATAGTTAGGCCCTAAGATGTGAACGCCAGCTGCATAAAATACAATATAAATACAACAGTTCTTCCATCATATAAAACGAATAATTGCTACCAGTATGAAAGTTATGGTCATTTCTACGTTCCGGGCAACCTAGGCTTCAGTCTATGGCGTTTTTCCACCACATCGAATAGCTACGGCCTCAGAAGTCAACGCCTGAAGCATAAAATACAATAAAAATACAACAGTCTTTCCATCATATAACAGGAATAATTTCGACCAGTTTGAAAGTGATGGCCAATTCTACGTTCCGGGCAACCTAGGCTTCACTGTAGGGCGTTGCTCCACCAGATCGAATAGTTAGTGCCTTAGAAGTCAACGCCAGAAGCATAAAATACAATATAAATACAACAGTTTTTCCATCGTATGAAACAAATAATTGCAACCAGTATGAAGCATATGCTCATTTCTACTTTCCGAGCAACCTAGGCTTCACCCTAGGGCGTTGCTCCAACGGATTGAATAGTTAGGGCCTTAGAAGTCAACGCCCGAACCAAAAAATGCAAAAAAAATACAACAGTGTTTCCATCATATAACAGGAATAATTGCAACCAGTTTGAAAGTGATGGCCAATTCTACGTTCCGGGCAACCTAGGTTTCACTCCAGGGCGTTTATCCTCCAGACCGAATAGTTACGGCCTAAGAAGTCAACGCCAGAAGCATAAAATACGATATAAATGCAACAGCTTTTCCACCGTATAAAACGAATAATTGCAACCAGTGTGAAAGTTATGGTCATTTCCACATTCCGAGCAACCTGGGCTTCACTCTAGGGCGTTGCTCCACCAGATCGAATAGTTAGGTCCTTAGAAGTAAACGCCAGAAGCATAAAATACGATATAAATACAACAGCTTTTCCATCGTCTAAAAGGATTAATTGCAACCAGTTTGAACGTGATGGTCATTTCTCCTTCCCGGCAACCTAGGCTTCACTCTAGGGCGTTGCTCCACTAGATCGAACAGCTAGGTCCTTAGAAGTCAAGGCCAGAAGCATAAAATACAATATAAATACAACAGTTCTTCCATCGTATAAAACGAATAATTGCAACCAGTATGAAACTTATGGTCATTTCTACTTTCCGAGCAACCTAGGCTTTACCCTAGGGCGTTGCTCCGACAAATTGAATAGTGAGGGCCTTAGAAGTCAACGCCCGAACCATAAAATGCAAAAAAAATACTACAGTGTTTCCATCATATAACAGGTATAATTGCAACCAGTTTGAAAGTGATGGCCAATTCTACGTTCCGGGCAACCTAGGTTTCACACCAGGGCGTTGCTCCACCAGACGGAATAGTTACGGCCTAAGAAGTCAACGCCAGAAGCATAAAATACGATATAAATACAACAGCTTTTCCATCGTATAAAACGTATAATTGCAACCAGTGTGAAAGTAATCACCATTTCTACGTTCCGAGCACCCTAGGCGTCACTCTAGGGCGTTGCTCCACCACATCTAATAGCTACGGCCTTAGAAGCAACGCCAGAGGCATAAAATACAATATAAATACAACAGCGTTTCCATCGTATAAAACGAATAATTGCAACAAGTGTGAAAGTTATGGTCATTTCCATATTCCGAGCAACCTAGGCTCCACTCTAGGGCGTTGCTCCACCAGATCGAATAGTTAGGTCCTTAGAAGTAAACGCCAGAAGCATAAAATACGATATAAACACAACAGCTTTTCCATGGTATAAAAGGATTAATTGCAACCAGTTTGAACGTGATGGTCATTTCTCCTTTCCCGGCAACCTAGGCTTCACTCTAGGCCGTTGCTCCACTAGATCGAACAGCTAGGGCCTTAGAAATCAACGCCAGAAGCATAAAATACAATATAAATACAACAGTTTTTCCATCGTATAAAACGAATAATTGCAACCAGTATGAAACTTATGGTCATTTCTACTTTCCGAGCAACCTAGGCATCACCCCAGGGGCCTTGCTCCACCAGATCGAATAGTTAGTGCCTTAGAAGTCAACGCCAGAAGCATAAAATACAATATAAATACAACAGTTTTTCCATCGTGTAAAACGAATAATTGCAACCAGTATGAAACTTATGGTCATTTCTACTTTCCGAGCAACCTAGGCTTCACCCCAGGGGCCTTGCTCCAACAGATTGAATAGTTAGGGCCTTAGAAGTCAACGCCCGAACCATAAAATGCAAAAAAAATACAACAGTGTTTCCATCATAAGACAGGAATAATTGCAACCAGTTTGAAAGTGATGGCCAATTCTACGTTCCGGGCAACCTAGGTTTCACACCAGGGCGTTGCTCCACCAGACGGAATAGTTACGGCCGTAGAAGTCAACGCCTGAGGCATAAAATACAATATAAATACAACAGCGTTTCCATCGTATAAAACGAATAATTGCTACCAGTATGGAAGTGATGGTCATTTCTACGTTCCGGGAAACCTAGGCCTCACTCTAGGGCGTTGTTCCACCAGATTGAATAGTTAGGGCCTAAGAAATCAACGCCAGAAGCATAAAATTCAATATAAATATAACAGTTTTTCCATCGTGTAAAACGAATAATTTCAACCAGTGTGAATGTTATGGTCATTTCTACATTCCGAGCAACCCAGGCTTCACTCTAGGGCGTTGATCCACCAGATAGAATAGTTAGGGCCTTAGAAGTCAACGCCAGAGGCATAAAATACAATATAAATACAACAGCGTTTCCATCGTATAAAACGAATAATTGCAACAAGTGTGAAAGTTATGGTCATTTCCATATTCCGAGCAACCTAGGCTCCACTCTAGGGCGTTGCTCCACCAGATCGAATAGTTAGGTCCTTAGAAGTAAACGCCAGAAGCATAAAATACGATATAAACACAACAGCTTTTCCATGGTATAAAAGGATTAATTGCAACCAGTTTGATCGTGATGGTTATTTCTCCTTTCCGGGCAACCTAGGCTTCACTCTAGGGCGTTGCTCCACTAGATCGAACAGCTAGGGCCTTAGAAGTCAACGCCAGAAGCATAAAATACAATATAAATACAACAGTTTTTCCATCGTATAAAACGAATAATTGCAACCAGTATGAAACTTATGGTCATTTCTACCTTCCGAGCAACCTAGGCTTCACCCTAGGGCGTTGCTCTAACAGATTGAATAGTTAGGGCCTTAGAAGTCAACGCACGAAGCATGAAATGCAATAAAAATACAACAGTGTTTCCATAATATAACAGGAATAATTGCAACCAGTTTGATAGTGATGGCCAATTCTACGTTCCGGGCAACCTAGGCTTCACCCTAGGGCGTTATTCCACCAGATCGAATAGTTAGGGCCTAAGAAGTGAACGCCAGAAGCATAAAATACAATATAAATACAACAGTTTTTCCATCATACAAAACGAATAATTGCAACCAGTATGAAAGCTAGGGTCATTTCTACTTTACGGGCAACCTAAGCTACACCCTAGGGAGTTGCTCTTACAGATTAAATACTTAGGGCCTTAGAGGTTAATGCCCGAATCATAAAATGCAATAAAAATACAACAGTTTTTCCATCGTATAAAAGGATTAATTGCAACCAGTTTGAAGGTGATGGTCATTTCTACGTTCCGGGCATCCTAGGCTTCACTCTAGGGCGTTGCTCCACCAGATCGAATAGTTAGGGCCTTAGAAATCAACGCCAGAAGCATAAAATACAATTTAAGTACAACAGTTTTTCCATCGTATAAAATGAATAATTGCAACCAGTATGAAACTTATGGTCATTTCTACTTTCCGAGCAACCTAGGCTTCACCCTAGGGCGTTGCTCCACCAGATCGAATAGTGACGGCCTAAGAAGTCAATGCCAGAAGAATAAAATACGATATAAATACAACAGCTTTTCCATCTTATAAATCGAATAATTGCAACCAGTATGAAAGTTAACGTCATTCCTACTTTCCGGGCAACCTAGGCTTCACCCTAGGGCGTTGCTCTAACAGATTGAATAGTTAGGACCTTATAAGTCAATACCCGAAGCATAAAATGCAATAAAAATACAACAGTTTTTCCATCATATAACAGGAATAATTGCAACCAGTTTGAAAGTGATGGTCATTTCTACGTTCCCGGCAACCTAGGCTTCACTCCAGGGCGTTGCTCCACCAGATCGAATAGTTACGGCCTAACAAGTCAACGCCAGAAGCATAAAATACGATATAAATACAACAGCTATTCCATCATATAAAACGAATAATTGCAACCAGTATGAAAGTTATGGTCATTTCTACGTTCCCGGCAACCCAGGCTTCACTCTATGTCGTTCTTCCACCACATCGAATAGCTACGGCCTCAGAAGTCAACGCCTGAAGCATAAAATACAATAAAAATACAACAGTCTTTCCATCCTATAACAGGAATAATTGCAACAAGTTTGAAAGTGATGGTCGTTTCTACGTTCCAGGCAACCTAGGCTTCACCCCAGGTCGTTGTTCCACCAGATCGAATAGTTAGGGCCTAAGAAGTGAACGCCAGCAGCATAAAATACAATATAAATACAACAGTTCTTCCATCATATAAAACGAATAATTGCAACCAGTATGAAAGTTATGGTGATTTCTACGTTCCCGGCAACCCAGGCTTCACTCTATGGCGTTCTTCCACCACATCGAATAGCTACGGGCTCAGAAGTCAACGCCTGAAGCATAAAATACAACAAAAATACAACAGTCTTTCCATCCTATAACAGGAATAATTGCAACCAGTTTGAAAGTGATGGTCATTTCTACGTTCCGGGCAACCTAGGCTTCACTCTAGGGCGTTGCTCCACCAGATCGAATAGTTAGTGCCTAAGAAGTCAACGCCAGATGCATAAAATACAATATAAACACAACAGTTTTTCCATCGCATAAAACGAATAATTGCTACCAGTATGGAAGTGATGGTCATTTCTACGTTCCGGGCAACCTAGGCCTCACTCTAGGGCGTTGTTCCACCAGATTGAATAGTTAGGGCCTAAGAAATCAACGCCAGAAGCATAAAATTCAATATAAATATAACAGTTTTTCCATCGTATAAAACGAATAATTTCAACCAGTGTGAATGTTATGGTCATTTCTACATTCCGAGCAACCTAGGCTTCACTCTAGGGCGTTGATCCACCAGATAGAATAGTTAGGGCCTTAGAAGTCAGCGCCAGAAGCATAAAATTCAATAAATATGCAACAGTTTTTCCATCGTATAGCAGGAATAACTGCAAACAGTGTGAAAGTACTGGTCATTTCTACGTTCCGGGTAACCTAGGCTTCACTCTAGGGCGTTGTTCCACCAGATCGAACAGTTAGGGCCTAAGAAGGCAACGCCAGAAGCATAAAATACAATATAAATATAACACTTTTTCCATCGTATAAAACGAATAATAGCAACCAGTGTGAAAGTTATGGTCATTTCTACGTTCCGGGCAACCTAGGCTTCACCCCAGGTCGTTGTTCCACCAGAACGAATAGTTAGGCCCTAAGAAGTGAACGCCAGCTGCATAAAATACAATACAAATACAACAGTTCTTCCATCATATAAAACGAATAATTGCTACCAGTATGAAGGTTATGGTCATTTCTACGTTCCGGGCAACCTTGGCTTCACTCTATGGCGTTTTTCCACCACATCGAATAGCTACGGCCTTAGAAGCAACGCCAGAGGCATAAAATACAATATAAATACAACAGCGTTTCCATCGTATAAAACGAATAATTGCAACAAGTGTGAAAGTTATGGTCATTTCCATATTCCGAGCAACCTAGGCTCCACTCTAGGGCGTTGCTCCACCAGATCGAATAGTTAGGTCCTTAGAAGTAAACGCCAGAAGCATAAAATACGATATAAACACAACAGCTTTTCCATGGTATAAAAGGATTAATTGCAACCAGTTTGAACGTGATGGTCATTTCTCCTTTCCCGGCAACCTAGGCTTCACTCTAGGCCGTTGCTCCACTAGATCGAACAGCTAGGGCCTTAGAAATCAACGCCAGAAGCATAAAATACAATATAAATACAACAGTTTTTCCATCGTATAAAACGAATAATTGCAACCAGTATGAAACTTATGGTCATTTCTACTTTCCGAGCAACCTAGGCATCACCCCAGGGGCCTTGCTCCACCAGATCGAATAGTTAGTGCCTTAGAAGTCAACGCCAGAAGCATAAAATACAATATAAATACAACAGTTTTTCCATCGTGTAAAACGAATAATTGCAACCAGTATGAAACTTATGGTCATTTCTACTTTCCGAGCAACCTAGGCTTCACCCCAGGGGCCTTGCTCCAACAGATTGAATAGTTAGGGCCTTAGAAGTCAACGCCCGAACCATAAAATGCAAAAAAAATACAACAGTGTTTCCATCATAAGACAGGAATAATTGCAACCAGTTTGAAAGTGATGGCCAATTCTACGTTCCGGGCAACCTAGGTTTCACACCAGGGCGTTGCTCCACCAGACGGAATAGTTACGGCCGTAGAAGTCAACGCCTGAGGCATAAAATACAATATAAATACAACAGCGTTTCCATCGTATAAAACGAATAATTGCTACCAGTATGGAAGTGATGGTCATTTCTACGTTCCGGGCAACCTAGGCCTCACTCTAGGGCGTTGTTCCACCAGATTGAATAGTTAGGGCCTAAGAAATCAACGCCAGAAGCATAAAATTCAATATAAATATAACAGTTTTTCCATCGTGTAAAACGAATAATTTCAACCAGTGTGAATGTTATGGTCATTTCTACATTCCGAGCAACCCAGGCTTCACTCTAGGGCGTTGATCCACCAGATAGAATAGTTAGGGCCTTAGAAGTCAACGCCAGAGGCATAAAATACAATATAAATACAACAGCGTTTCCATCGTATAAAACGAATAATTGCAACAAGTGTGAAAGTTATGGTCATTTCCATATTCCGAGCAACCTAGGCTCCACTCTAGGGCGTTGCTCCACCAGATCGAATAGTTAGGTCCTTAGAAGTAAACGCCAGAAGCATAAAATACGATATAAACACAACAGCTTTTCCATGGTATAAAAGGATTAATTGCAACCAGTTTGATCGTGATGGTTATTTCTCCTTTCCGGGCAACCTAGGCTTCACTCTAGGGCGTTGCTCCACTAGATCGAACAGCTAGGGCCTTAGAAGTCAACGCCAGAAGCATAAAATACAATATAAATACAACAGTTTTTCCATCGTATAAAACGAATAATTGCAACCAGTATGAAACTTATGGTCATTTCTACCTTCCGAGCAACCTAGGCTTCACCCTAGGGCGTTGCTCTAACAGATTGAATAGTTAGGGCCTTAGAAGTCAACGCACGAAGCATGAAATGCAATAAAAATACAACAGTGTTTCCATAATATAACAGGAATAATTGCAACCAGTTTGATAGTGATGGCCAATTCTACGTTCCGGGCAACCTAGGCTTCACCCTAGGGCGTTATTCCACCAGATCGAATAGTTAGGGCCTAAGAAGTGAACGCCAGAAGCATAAAATACAATATAAATACAACAGTTTTTCCATCATACAAAACGAATAATTGCAACCAGTATGAAACTTATGGTCATTTCTACTTTCCGAGCAACCTAGGCTTCACCCTAGGGCGTTGCTCCACCAGATCGAATAGTGACGGCCTAAGAAGTCAATGCCAGAAGAATAAAATACGATATAAATACAACAGCTTTTCCATCTTATAAATCGAATAATTGCAACCAGTATGAAAGTTAACGTCATTCCTACTTTCCGGGCAACCTAGGCTTCACCCTAGGGCGTTGCTCTAACAGATTGAATAGTTAGGACCTTATAAGTCAATACCCGAAGCATAAAATGCAATAAAAATACAACAGTTTTTCCATCATATAACAGGAATAATTGCAACCAGTTTGAAAGTGATGGTCATTTCTACGTTCCCGGCAACCTAGGCTTCACTCCAGGGCGTTGCTCCACCAGATCGAATAGTTACGGCCTAACAAGTCAACGCCAGAAGCATAAAATACGATATAAATACAACAGCTATTCCATCATATAAAACGAATAATTGCAACCAGTATGAAAGTTATGGTCATTTCTACGTTCCCGGCAACCCAGGCTTCACTCTATGTCGTTCTTCCACCACATCGAATAGCTACGGCCTCAGAAGTCAACGCCTGAAGCATAAAATACAATAAAAATACAACAGTCTTTCCATCCTATAACAGGAATAATTGCAACAAGTTTGAAAGTGATGGTCGTTTCTACGTTCCAGGCAACCTAGGCTTCACCCCAGGTCGTTGTTCCACCAGATCGAATAGTTAGGGCCTAAGAAGTGAACGCCAGCAGCATAAAATACAATATAAATACAACAGTTCTTCCATCATATAAAACGAATAATTGCAACCAGTATGAAAGTTATGGTGATTTCTACGTTCCCGGCAACCCAGGCTTCACTCTATGGCGTTCTTCCACCACATCGAATAGCTACGGGCTCAGAAGTCAACGCCTGAAGCATAAAATACAACAAAAATACAACAGTCTTTCCATCCTATAACAGGAATAATTGCAACCAGTTTGAAAGTGATGGTCATTTCTACGTTCCGGGCAACCTAGGCTTCACTCTAGGGCGTTGCTCCACCAGATCGAATAGTTAGTGCCTAAGAAGTCAACGCCAGATGCATAAAATACAATATAAACACAACAGTTTTTCCATCGCATAAAACGAATAATTGCTACCAGTATGGAAGTGATGGTCATTTCTACGTTCCGGGCAACCTAGGCCTCACTCTAGGGCGTTGTTCCACCAGATTGAATAGTTAGGGCCTAAGAAATCAACGCCAGAAGCATAAAATTCAATATAAATATAACAGTTTTTCCATCGTATAAAACGAATAATTTCAACCAGTGTGAATGTTATGGTCATTTCTACATTCCGAGCAACCTAGGCTTCACTCTAGGGCGTTGATCCACCAGATAGAATAGTTAGGGCCTTAGAAGTCAGCGCCAGAAGCATAAAATTCAATAAATATGCAACAGTTTTTCCATCGTATAGCAGGAATAACTGCAAACAGTGTGAAAGTACTGGTCATTTCTACGTTCCGGGTAACCTAGGCTTCACTCTAGGGCGTTGTTCCACCAGATCGAACAGTTAGGGCCTAAGAAGGCAACGCCAGAAGCATAAAATACAATATAAATATAACACTTTTTCCATCGTATAAAACGAATAATAGCAACCAGTGTGAAAGTTATGGTCATTTCTACGTTCCGGGCAACCTAGGCTTCACCCCAGGTCGTTGTTCCACCAGAACGAATAGTTAGGCCCTAAGAAGTGAACGCCAGCTGCATAAAATACAATACAAATACAACAGTTCTTCCATCATATAAAACGAATAATTGCTACCAGTATGAAGGTTATGGTCATTTCTACGTTCCGGGCAACCTTGGCTTCACTCTATGGCGTTTTTCCACCACATCGAATAGCTACGGCCTCAGAAGTCAACGCCTGAAGCATAAAATACAATAAAAATACAACAGTCTTTCCATCCTATAACAGGAATAATTGCAACCCGTGTGAAAGTGATGGTCATTTCTACGTTCCGGGCACCTAGGCTTCACTCTAGGGCGTTGCTCCACCAGATCTAATAGTTAGTGCCTTCGAAGTCAACGCCAGATGCATAAAATACAATATAAACACAACAGTTTTTCCATCGTATAAAAGGAATAATTGCTACCAGTATGGAAGTGATGATCATTTCTACGTTCCGGGCAACCTAGGCCTCACTCTAGGGCGTTCTTCCACCAGATTGAATAGTTAGGGCCTAGGAAATCAACGCCAGAAGCATTAAATTCAATATAAATATAACAGTTTTTCCATCGTATAAAACGAATAATTTCAACCAGTGTGTATGTTATGGTCATTTCTACATTCCGAGCAACCTAGGCTTCGCTCTAGGGCGTTGTTGCACCAGATCGAACAGTTAGGGCCTAAGAAGGCAACGCCAGAAGCATAAAATACAATATAAATACAACAGTTTTTCCATCTTATAAAACGAATAATTGCAACCAGTATGAAAGTTAACGTCATTCCTACTTTCCGGGCAACCTAGGCTTCACCCTAGGGCGTGGCTCTAACAGATTGAATAGTTAGGACCTTATAAGTCAATGCCCGAGGCATAAAATGCAATAAAAATACAACAGTTTTTCCATCATATAACAGGAATAATTGCAACCCGTGTGAAAGTGATGGTCATTTGTACGTTCCAGGCAACCTAGGCTTCACCCCAGGGCGTTGTTCCACCAGATCAAATAGTTAGGGGCTAAGAAGTGAACGCCAGCAGCATAAAATACAATATAAATACAATAGTTCTTCCATCATATAAAACGAATAATTGCAACCGGTATGAAAGTTATGGTCATTTCTACGTTCCGGGCAACCTAGGCTTCACCTTATGGCGTTCTTCCACAACATCGAATAGCTGCGGCCTCAGAAGTCAACGCCTGAAGCATTAAATGCAATAAAAATACAACAGTCTTTCCATCCTATAACTGGAATAATTGCAACCCTTGTGAAAGTGATGGTCATTTGTACGTACCAGGCAACCTAGGCTTCACTCTAGGGCTTTGGTCCACCAGATCGAATTGTTAGGGCCTAAGAAGACAACGCCAGAAGCATAAGATACAATATAAATAAAACAGTTTTTCCATCGTATAATACGTATAATTGCAACCAGTATGAAGGTTATGGTCATTTCTACTTTCCGGGCAACCTAGGCTTCACCCTAGGGCGTTGTTCCAGCAGATTGAAGAGTTAGGGCCTTAGAAGTCAACGCCCGAAGCATGAAATACAAAATAAATAGAACAGTTGTTCCATCGTATAGAACGAATAATAGCAACCAGTGTGAAAGTTATGATCATTTCTACGTTCCGGCAACCTAGGCTTCACCCCAGGGCGTTGTTCCACCAGATCAAATAGTTAGGGGCTAAGAAGTGAACGCCAGCAGCATAAAATACAATATAAATACAATAGTTCTTCCATCATATAAAACGAATAATTGCAACCGGTATGAAAGTTATGGTCATTTCTACGTTCCGGGCAACCTAGGCTTCACCTTATGGCGTTCTTCCACCACATCGAATAGCTGCGGCCTCAGAAGTCAACGCCTGAAGCATTAAATGCAATAAAAATACAACAGTCTTTCCATCCTATAACTGGAATAATTGCAACCCTTGTGAAAGTGATGGTCATTTGTACGTTCCAGGCAACCTAGGCATCACTCTAGGGCGTTGTTCCACCAGATCGAATTGTTAGGGCCTAAGAAGTCAACGCCAGAAGCATAAGACACAATATAAATATAACAGTTTTTCCATCGTATAGAACGAATAATAGCAACCAGTGTGAAAGTTATGGTCATTTCTACGTTCCGGGCAACCTAGGCTTCACTCTATGGCGTTCTTCCACCACATCGAATAGCTACTGCCTCAGAAGTCAACGCCTGAAGCATAAAATACAATAAAAATACAACAGTCTTTCCATCCTATAACAGGAATAATTGCAACCAGTTTGAAAGTGATGGTCATTTCTACGTTCCGGGCAACCTAGGCTTCACTCTAGGGCGTTGCTCCACCAGATCGAATAGTTAGTGCCTTAGAAGTCAACGCCAGATGCATAAAATACAATATAAACACAACAGTTTTTCCATCGTATAAAACGAATAATTGCTACCAGTATGGAAGTGATGGTCATTTCTACGTTCCGGGCAACCTAGGCCTCACTCTAGGGCGTTGTTCCACCAGATTGAAAAGTTAGGGCCTAAGAAATCAACGCCAGAAGCATAAAATTCAATATAAATGTAACAGTTTTTCCATCGTATAAAACGAATAATTTCAACCAGTGTGAATGTTATGGTCATTTCTACATTCCGAGCAACCTAGGCTTCACTCTAGGGCGCTGATCCACCAGATAGAATAGTTAGGGCCTTAGAAGTCAGCGCCAGAAGCATAAAATTCAATAAAGATGCAACAGTTTTTCCATCGTATAGCAGGAATAACTGCAAACAGTGTGAAAGTACTGGTCATTTCTACGTTCCGGGTAACCTAGGCTTCACTCTAGGGCGTTGTTCCACCAGATCGAACAGTTAGGGCCTAAGAAGGCAACGCCAGAAGCATAAAATACAATATAAATATAACAGTTTTTCCATCGTATAAAACGAATAATAGCAACCAGTGTGAAAGTTATGGTCATTTCTACGTTCCGGGCAACCTAGGCTTCACCCCAGGTCGTTGTTCCACCAGATCGAATTGTTAAGCCCTAAGAAGTGAACGCCAGCTGCATAAAATACAATATAAATACAACAGTTCTTCCATCATGTAAAACGAATAATTGCTACCAGTATGAAAGTTATGGTCATTTCTACGTTCCGGGCAGCCTAGGCTTCACTCTATGGCGTTTTTCCACCACATCGAATAGCTACGGCCTCAGAAGTCAACGCCTGAAGCATAAAATGCAATAAAAATACAACAGTCTTTCCATCCTATAACAGGAATAATTGCAACCCGTGTGAAAGTGATGGTCATTTGTACGTTCCAGGCAACCTAGGCTTCGCTCTAGGGCTTTGGTCCACCAGATCGAATTGTTAGGGCCTAAGAAGTCAACGCCAGAAGCATAAGACACAATATAAATATAACAGTTTTTCCATCGTATAGAACGTATAATAGCATCCAGTGTGAATGTTATGGTCATTTCTACGTTCCGGGCAACCTAGGCTTCACGCCTAGGGCGTTGCTCCACCAGATCAAACAGTTAGGGCCTTAGAAGTCAACGCCCGAAGCATAAAATACAAAATAAATGGAACAGTTTTTCCATTGTATAAAACGAATAATTGCTACCAGTGTAAAAGTTATGGTCATTTCTACGTTCCGGGCAACCTAGGCTTCACCCTAGGGCGTTGTTCCACCAGATCGAATAGTTAGGGCCTAAGAAGTGAACGCCAGAAGCATAAAATACAATATAAATACAACAGTTCTTCCATCATATAAAACGAATAATTGCAACCAGTATGAAAGTTATGGTCATTTCTACGTTCCGGGCAACCCAGGCTTCACTCTATGGCGTACTTCCACCACATCGAACAGCTACTGCCTCAGAAGTCAACGCCTGAAGCATAAAATACAATAAAAATACAACAGTCTTTCCATCCTATAAAAGGAATAATTGCAACCAGTTTGAAAGTGATGGTCATTTCTACGTTCCGGGCAACCTAGGCTTCACTCTAGCGCGTTGCTCCACCAGATCGAATAGATAGTGCCTTAGAAGTCAACGCCAGATGCATAAAATACAATATAAACACAACAGTTTTTCCATCGTATAAAACGAATAATTGCTACCAGTATGGAAGTGATGGTCATTTCTACGTTCCGGGCAACCTAGGCCTCACTCTAGGGCGTTGTTCCACAAGATTGAATAGTTAGGGCCTAAGAAATCAACGCCAGAAGCATAAAATTCAATATAAATGTAACAGTTTTTCCATCGTATAAAACGAATAATTTCAACCAGTGTGAATGTTATGGTCATTTCTACATTCCGAGCAACCTAGGCTTCACCCCAGGTAGTTGTTCCACCAGATCGAATAGTTTGGCCCTAAGAAGTGAACGCCAGCTGCATAAAATACAATATAAATACAACAGTTTTTCCATCATGTAAAACGAGTAATTGCTACCAGTATGAAAGTTATGGTCATTTCTACGTTCCGGGCAGCCTAGGCTTCACTCTGTGGCGTTTCTCCACCACATCGAATAGCTACGGCCTCAGAAGTCAACGCCTGAAGCATAAAATACAATAAAAATACAACAGTCGTTCCATCCTATAACAGGAATAATTGCAACCCGTGTGAAAGTGATGGTCATTTGTACGTTCCAGGCAACCTAGGCTTCGCTCTAGGGCTTTGGTCCACCAGATCGAATTGTTAGGGCCTAAGAAGTCAACGCCAGAAGCATAAGATACAATATAAATATAACAGTTTTTCCATCGTATAATACGAATAATTGCAACCAGTATGAAGGTTATGGTCATTTCTACTTTCCGGGCAACCTAGGCTTCACCCTAGGGCGTTGTTCCAACAGATTGAATAGTTAGGGCCTTAGAAGTCAACGCCCGAAGCATGAAATGCAAAGTAAATAGAACAGTTGTTCCATCGTATAGAACGAATAATAGCATCCAGTGTGAAAGTTATGGTCATTTCTACGTTCCGGGCAACCTCGGCTTCACTCTAGGGCGTTGCTCCTCCAGATCAAACAGTTAATTCCTTAGATGTCAACGCCCGAAGCATAAAATACAAAATAAATAGAACAGTTTTTCCATCGTATAAAACGAATAATAGCAACCAGTGTGAAAGTTATGATCATTTCTACGTTCCGGCAACCTAGGCTTCACCCCAGCGCGTTGTTCCACCAGATCGAATAGTTAGGGGCTAAGAAGTGAACGCCAGCAGCATAAAATACAATATAAATACAATAGTTCTTCCATCATATAAAACGAATAATTGCAACCAGTATGTAAGTTATGGTCATTTCTACGTTCCGGGCAACCTAGGCTTCACTCTATGGCGTTCTTCCACCACATCGAATAGCTGCGGCCTCAGAAGTCAACGCCTGAAGCATTAAATACAATAAAAATACAACAGTCTTTCCATCCTATAACTGGAATAATAGCAACCCTTGTGAAAGTGATGGTCATTTGTACGTTCCAGGCAACCTAGGCATCACTCTAGGGCGTTGTTCCACCAGATCGAATTGTTAGGGCCTAAGAAGTCAACGCCAGAAGCATAAGATACAATATAAATATAACAGTTTTTCCATCGTATAGAACGAATAATAGCAACCAGTGTGAAAGTTATGGTCATTTCTACGTTCCGGGCAACCTAGGCTTCACGCCTAGGGCGTTGTTCCACCAGATGGAATAGTTAGGGCATAAGAAGTGAACGCCAGAAGCATAAAATACAATATAAATACAACAGTTTTTCCATCATATGAAACGAATAATTGCAACCAGTATGAAAGTTATGGTCATTTCTACTTTACGGGCAACCTAGGCTACACCCTAGGGCGTTGCCCCAACAGATTGAATAGTTAGGGCCTTAGAAGTCAACGCCCGAAGCATGAAATACAAAATAAATAGAACAGTTTTTCCATCGTATAAAACGAATAATTGCTACCGGTGTGAAAGTTATGGACATTTCTACGTTCCGGGCAACCTAGTCTTCACCCTAGGTCGTTGTTCCACCAGATCGAATAGTTAGGGCGTAAGAAGTCAACGCCAGACGCATAAAATACGGTATAAATACAACAGCTTTTCCATTGTATAAAACGAATAATTGCAACCAGTATGAAAGTTATGGTCATTTCTACTTTACGGGCAACCTAGGCTACACCCTAGGGCGTTGCTACAACAGATTGAATAGTTAGGGCCTTATAAGTCAATGCCCGAAGCATAAAATGCAATAAAAATACAACAGCTTTTCCATCATATAACAGCAATAATTGCAACCAGTTTGAAAGTGATGGTCATTTCTACGTTCCGGGCAACCTAGGCTTCACTCTAGGGCGTTGTTGCACCAGATGTAATAGTTACGGCATAAGAAGTCAACGCCAGAAGCATAAAATACGGTATAAATACAACAGTTTTACCATCGTATAAAACGAATAATTGCAACCAGTATGAAAGTTTTGGTCATTTCTACTTTCCGGGCAACCTAGGCTTCACCCTAAGGCGTTGCTCCAACAGATTGAATAGTTAGGGCCTTAGAAGTCAACGCCCGATGCATAAAATACAAAATAAATAGAACAGCTTTTCCATCGTATAAAACGAATAATTGCAACCAGTATGAAAGGTATGGTCATTTCTACTTTCCGGGAATCCTAGGCTTCGCCCTAGGGCGTTGCTCCAACAGATTGAATAGTTATGGCCTTAGAAGTCAACGCCCGAAGCATAAAATACAAAATAAATGGAACAGTTTTTCCACCGTATAAAACTAATAATTGCAACCAGTGTGAAAGTAATGGGCATTTCTACGCTGCGGGCAACCTAGGCTTCACTCTAGGGCGTTGCTCCACCACATCGAATAGCTACGGCCTTAGAAGTCAGCGCCAGAAGCATAAAATACAGTATAAATACAACAGTTTTTCCATTGTATAGCATGACTAATTGCAACCAGTGCGAAAGTAACGATCATTTCGACGTTTCGGGCATCCTAGACTTACCTCTGAGGCGTTGCTCCACCAGATCGAAGAGTTAGGGTCTAAGAAGTCAACACCGGAAGCATAAAATACAATATAAATGCAACAGCTTTTCCATCGTAGAAAACGGATAATTGCAACCTGTGTGAAGGTTATGGTCATATCTACGTTCCGGGCAACCTTGGCTTCACTGTAGGGTGTTGCTCCACCAGATCGAATAGGTGGGGCCATAGAAGTCTACGCCCGAAGCATAAAATACAATAAATACACGAGAGTTTTTCCATCCTATATCAGGAATAATTGCAACCAGTGTGAAAGTGATGGTCATTTCTACGTTCCGGGCAACGTAGGCTTCACTGCAGGGCGTTGTTCCACCAGTTCGAACACTTAGGGCCTAAGAAGGCACCGCCAGAAGCATAAAATGCAATATAAATATAACAGTTTTTCCATCGTATAAAACGAATAATAGCAATCAGTGTGAAAGTTAGAGTAATTTCTACGTTCCGGGCAACCTAGGTTTCACTCTAGGGCGTTGCTCCGCCAGATCGCATAGCTAGGCCCTTAGAAGTCAACGCCAGAAGCATGAAATACAATATAAATACAACAGTTTTTCCATCGTATAAAACGAATAATTGCTACCTTCGTGAAAGTTATGGTCATTTCTACGTTCCGGGCAACCTAGGCGTCACTCTAGTACGTTGCTCCACCACATCTAACAGCTACGGTCTTAGACGTCAAAGACAGAAGCATAAAATACAATAAAGATGCAACAGCTTTTCCTACGTATAAAACGAATAATTGCAACCAGTGTGAAAGTTATTGTCATTTCTACTTTCCGGGCAACCTAGGCTTCACCCTAGGGCGTTGCTCCAACAGAATGAATAGTTAGGGCCTTAGAAGTCAATGCCCGAAGCATAAAATGCAACAAAAATACAACAGCTTTTCCATCATATAACAGGAATAATTGCAACCAGTTTGAAAGTGATGGTCATTTCTACGTTTCGGGCAACCTAGGCTTCACCCTAGGGCGTTGCTCCACCAGATCGAATAGTTAGTGCCTTAGAAGTCAACGTCAGAAGCACAAAATTCAATATAAATACAACAGTTTTTCCATCGTATAAAACGAATAATTGCTACCGGTGTGAAGGTTATGGTCATTTCTACGTTCCGGGCAGCCTAGGCTTCACCCTAGGGCGTTGTTCCACCAGATGGAATAGTTAGGGCACAAGAAGTCAACGCCAGAAGCATAAAATACGGTATAAATACAACAGCTTTTAAATCGTATAAAACGAATAATTGCAACCTGTGCGAAAGTAACGATCATTTCGAGGGTTCGGGCATCCTAGACTTACCTCTGAGGCGTTGCTCCACCAGATCGAAGAGTTAGCGTCTAAGAAGTCAACACCGGAAGCATAAAATACTATATAAATAGAACAGTTTTTCCACCGTATAAAGCTAATAATTGCAACCAGTGTGAAAGTAATGGGCATTTCCACGTTCCGGGCAACCTAGGCTTCACTCTAGGGCGTTGCTCCACCACATCGAATAGCTACGGCCTTAGGAGTCAACGCCAGAAGCATAAAATACAGTATAAATACAACAGTTTTTCCATTGTATAGCAGGACTAATTGCAACCAGTACGAAAGTAACGATCATTTCGACGTTTCGGGCATCCTAGACTTACCTCTGAGGCGCTGCTCCACCAGGTCGAAGAGTTAGGGTCTAAGAAGTCATCACAGGAAGCATAAAATACAATATTAATACAACAGTTTTTCCATCGTATAAAACGAATAATTGCTACCGGTGTGAAAGTTATGGTCATTTCTACGTTCCGGGGAACCTAGGCTTCACCCTAGGGCGCTGCTCCACCAGATCGAATAGTTAGTGCCCTAGAAGTCAGCGCCAGAAGCATAAAATACAATATAAATACAACAGTTTTTCCATCGTATAAATCGAATAATAGCAACCAGTGTGAAAGTTCTGGTCATTTCTACGTTCCGGGCAACCTAGGCTTCACTCTAGGGCGTTGCTCCACCAGATCGAATAGTTAGGGCCTTAGAAGTCAACGCCCGAATCATAAAATACGATACAAAATACAACAGCTTTTCCATCGTATAAAACGAATAATTGGGACCAGTGTGAAAGTTATGGTCATTTCTACATTCCGAGCAACCTAGGTTTCGCTCTAGGGCGTTGCTCCACCAGATCGAATAGCTAGGGACTTAGAATTCAACGCCAGAAGCATAAAATACAATAAAAATACAACAGTTTTTCCATCGTATAAGAGGAATAATTGCAACCAGTGTGAAAGTAATGGGCATTTGTACGTTCTGGGCAACATACGATTCACTCTATGGCATTGCTCCACCAGATCGAATAGGTAGGGCCGTAGCAGTCAACGCCCGAAGCATAAAATACACTAAATATACAAGAGCTTTTCCGTCGTATAACAGGAATAATTGCAACCAGTGCGATAGTGATGGTCATTTCTACGATCCGGGCAACCTAGGCTTCACTCGATGGCGTTGTTCCACCAGATCGAGGAGTTAGGGCCTAAGAAGTCAACGCCAGAAGCATAAAATACCATATAAATATAACAGTTTTTCCATCGTATAAAACGAATAATAGCAACCGGTGTGAAAGTTCTGGTCATTTCTACGCCTCCGGGCAACCTAGGCTTCACTCTAGGGCGTTGCTACACCAGATCGAATGGCTATGGACTTAGAATTCAACGCCAGAAGCATAAAATACAATAAAAATACAACAGTTTTTCCATCGTATATGAGGATTAATTGCAACCAGTTTGAAAGTGCTTGTCATTTCTACGTTCCGGGCAACCTAGGCGTCACTCTAGGGCGTTGCTCCACCAGATCGAATAGTTAGGGCCTTAGGAATCAACGCCAGAAGCATAAAATACAATATAAGTACAACAGTCTTTCCATCGTATAAAATGAATAATTGCAAACATTGCGAAAGTAATGGTCATTCCACGTTCCGGGCAACCTAGGCGTCACTCTAGTGCGTTGCTCCACCACATCTAGTAGCTACGGCCTTAGACGTCAACGACAGAAGCATAAAATACAATAAAGATGCAACAGCTTTTCCATCGTATTAAACGAGTAATTGCACCCAGTGTGAAAGTTATTGTCATTTCTACTTTCCGCGCAACCAAGGCTTCAACCTAGGGCGTTGCTCCAACCGATTGAATAGTTAGGACCTTAGAAGTCAATGCCCGAAGCATAAAACGCAATAAAAATACAACAGTTTTTCCATCGTATAAAATGAATAATTGCAACCAGTATGGAACTTATGGTCATTTCTACTTTCCGAGCAACCTAGGCTTCACCCTAGGGCGTTGCTCCACCAGATCGAATAGCTACGGCCTAAGAAGTCAACGCCAGAAGCATAAAATACGATATAAATACCACAGCTTTTCCATCGTATAAAACGAATAATTGCAACCAGTGTGAAAGTTATGGTCATTTCTACGTTCCGGGCAACCTAGGCTTCACCCCAAATCGTTGTTCGACCAGATCGAATAGTTAGGGCCTAAGAAGTGAACGCCAGCAGCATAAAATACAATATAAATACAACAGTTAATCCATCATATAAAACGAATAATTGCAACCAGTATGAAAGTTATGGTAATTTCTACGTTCCGGGCAACCTTGGCTTCACTGTATGGCTTTGCTCCACCAGATCGCATAGCTAGGGACTTAGAATTCAACGCCATAAGAATAAAATACAATATAATTACAACAGTTTTTCCATCGTATAAAATGGATAATTGGAAACATTGTGAAAGTAATGGTCATTTCTACGTTCCAGGCAACCTAGGCTTCACTCTAGGGCGTTGCTCCACCACATCTAATAGCTACCGCCTTAGAAGTCAACGCTAGAAGCATAAAATACAATAAAAATGTAACAGTTTTTCCATCGTATAGCATGAATAATTGCAACGGGTGTGAATGTTATGGTCATTTCTACGTTCCTGGCAACCTAGGCTTCACTCTAGGGCGTTGGTCCACCAGATCGAATAGTTAGCGATTTAGAAGTCAACGCCCGAAGCATAAAATACAAAATAGATAGAACAGTTTTTCCATTGTATTAAACGAATAATTGCTACCAGTGTGAATGTGATGGTCATTTCTACGTTCCGGGCGATCTAGGCTTCACTCTAGGGCGTTGTTCCACCTGATCAAAAAGTTAGGGCCGAAGAAGTCAACGCCAGAAGCATAAAATACAATATAAATATAACCGTTTTTCCATCGTATAAAACGAATAATAGCAACCAGTGTGAAAGTTCTGGTCATTTCTACGTTCCGGGCATCCTAGGCTTCACTCTAGGACGTTGCTCCACCAAATCGCATAGCTAGGGACTTAGAATTCAACGCCATAAGAATAAAATACAATATAAGTACAACAGTTTTTCCATCGTATAAAATGAATAATTGGTAACATTGTGAAAGTAATGGACATTTCTACGTTCCAGGCAACCTAGGTGTCACTCTAGGGCGTTACTCCACCACATCTAATAGCTACGGACTTAGAAGTCAACGCCAGAAGCATAAAATACAATAAAAATGCAACAGTTTTTCCATCGTATAGCATGAATAATTGCAACCGGTGTGAATGATATTTTCATTTCTACGTTCCGGGCAACCTAGGCTTGACTGTAGGGTGTTGCTCCACCAGATCGAATAGGTAGGGCCATAGAAGCCAAATCCCGAAGCATAAAATACAAAATAAATAGAACAGTTTTTCCATTGTATAAAACGAATAATTGCTGCCAGTGTGAAAGTTATGTTCATTTCTACGTTCCGGGCAACCTGGGCTTGACTGTAGGGTGTTTCTCCACCACATGGAATAGCTACGGCCTTAGAAGTCAACGCCAGAAGCATAAAATACAATATAGATACAACAGTTTTTCCATTGTATAAAAAGAGTAATTGCAACCAGTGGGAAAGTTATGGTCATTTCTACGTTCCGGGCAACCTAGGCTTCACTCTACGGCGTTGCTCCACCAGATCGAATAGCTGTAGACTTAGAATTCAACGCCAGAAGCATAAAATACAATAAAAATACAACAGTTTTACCATCGTATAAGAGGAATAATTGCAACCAGTGTGATAGTAATGGTCATTTCTACGTTCTGGGCAACCTACGTTTCACTGTATGGCAGTGCTCCACCAGATAGAATAGTTAGGGCCTAAGAAGTCAACGCCAGAGACATAAAATACGATATGAATACAACAGCTGTTGCATCGTATAACAGGAATAACTGCAACCAGTTTGAATGATATGGTCATTTCTACGTTCCGGTCAACCTAGGCTTCAATCTATGGCGTTGCTCCACCACATCGAATAGCTACGGCATTAGAAGTCAACGCCAGAAGCATAAAATACAATATAGATACAACAGTTTTTCCATTGTATAAAAAGAGTAATTGCAACCAGTGTGAAGGTTATGGTCATTTCTACGTTCCACGCAACATAGGCTTCACTCTTGGACGTTGCCCCACCAGATCGAATACCTAGGACCTTAGAAGTCGAAGCCAGAAGCAGAAAATACAACAAGAATGCAACAGTTTTTCCGTCGTATAGCATGAATAATTGCAACCAGTGTGAAAGTAATGACCATTTCGGCGTTTGGGGCATCCTAGACTTAACTGTGAGGCATTACTCCACCACATCGAGTAGTTAGGACCTAAGAAGTCAACGCCAGAAGCATAAATAGCAATATTAATACAACAGTTTTTCCATCGTATAAAACGAATAATTGCTACCGGTCTGAAAGTTATGGTCATCTCTACGTTCCGGCCAACCTAGGCTTCACCCTAGGGCGCTGCTCCACCAGATCGAATTGTTAGTACCCTAGAAGTCAGCGCCAGAAGCATAAAATACAATATAAATACAACAGTTTTTCCATCGTATAAAACGAATAATTGCAACCAGTATGAAAGTTATGGTCATTTCTACTTTCCGGGCAACCTAGGCTTCACCCTAGGGCGTTGTTCCAACAGATTGAATAGTTAGGGCCTTAGAAGTCAGCGTCCGAAGCATGAAATACGACATAAATAGAACAGTTTTTCCATCGTATATAATGTATATTTGCAAACAGTGTGAAAGTAATGGACATTTCTACGTACCGGACAACCTAGGTTTCACTCTAGGGCGTTACACCACCATATCGAATAGCTAGTTACTTAGAAGTCAACGCCAGAAGCATAAAATACAATAAAGGTGCAACAGTTTTTCCATCGTATAACAGGAATGACTGCAAACAGTGTGAAAGTACTGGTCATTTCTACGTTCCGGGTAACCTGGGTTTCACTCTAGGGCGATGCTCCACCAGATCAAATAGTTAGGGACTTAGAATTCAACGCAATAAGTACAAAATACAATATAAATATAACAGATTTTCCACCGTATAAAAGGAATATTAGCAACCAGTGTGAAAGTTATGGTCATTTCAACTTTCCGGGCAATCTATGCTTCACTCTAGGGCGTTGCTCCTCCAGATCAATCAGTTACGGCCTTAGAAGTCAACGCCAGAAGCATAAAATACAATAAAGATGCAACAGTTTTTCCATCGTATAACAGGAATAACTGCAAACAGTGTGAAAGTACTGGTCATTTCTACGTTCTGGGTATCCTAGGTTTCACTCTAGGGCGTTGCTCCACCAGATCAAATAGCTAGGGACTCAGAATTCAACGCCATAAGTATAAAATACAATATAAATATAACAGTTTTTCCATCATATAAAACGAATATTAGCAAACAGTGTGAAAGTACTGGCCATTTCTACGTTCCGGGCAACCTAGGCTTCACTTTAGGGCGTTGCTCCACCAGATCAAATACTTAGGGCCTAAGAAGTCAACGCCAGAAGCATAAAATGCAACATAAATACAACAGATTTTCCATCGTATATAATGTATATTTGCAAACAGTGTGAAAGTAATGGACATTTCTACGTACCGGGCAACCTAGGCCCCATTCTAGGGCGTTGCTCCACCAAATCGAATAGCTAGCGCGTCAGAAGTTAACGCCAGAAGCATAAAATACAATAAAGATGCAACAGTTTTTCCATCTTATATCAGGAATAGCTGCAAACAGTGTGAAAGTACTGGTCATTTCTACGTTCCGTGTAACCTAGGTTTCACACTAGGGCGTTGCTCCACCAGATCAAATAGCTAGGGACTTAGAATTCAACGCCATAAGTATAAAATACTATATAAATATAACAGTTTTTCCATCGTATAAAACGAATATTAGCAACCAGTGTGAAAGTTATGGTCATTTCAACGTTCCGGGCAACCTAGGCTTCACCCTAGGGCGTTGGCCCAACGGGTTGAATAGTTAGGGCCTTAGAAGTCAACGCCCGAAGCATAAAACGCAAAGTAAATAGAACAGTTTTTCCATTGTATAAAAAGATTGATAGCAACCAGTGTGGAAGTTATGGTCACTTCTACGTTCCGGGCAACCTAGGCTTCACCATAGGTCGTTGCTGCAACAGATTGAATAGTTAGGGCCTTAGAAGTCAACGCCCGAAGCATAAAATACAAAATAAATAGAACAGTTTTTCCATCGTATAAAACTAATAATTGCAACCAGTGTGAAAGTAATGGGCATTTCTACGTTCCGGGCAACCTAGGCTTCACTCTAGGGCGTTGCTCCACCAGATCGAATAGTTAGGGACTTAGAAGTCAACGCCAGAAGCATAAAATACAATAAAGATGCAACAGTTTTTCCATCGTATAGCATGACTAATTGCAACCAGTGCGATAGTAATGATCACTTCGACGTTTCGGGCATCCCAGACTTAACTCTGAGGCGTTGCTCCACCAGATCGAAGAGTTAGGGCCTTAGATGTCAACGCCAGAAGCATAAACTACAAAATAAATAGAACAGCCTTTACATCGTATAAAACGAATAACTGCAACCTGTGTGAAGGTTAAGGTCATATCTACGTTCCGGGCAAACTAGGCTTCACTGTAGGGCGTTGCTCCACCTGATCAAATAGGTAGGGCCATGGAAGTCAACGCCCGAAGCATAAAATACAAAATAAGTAGAACAGTTTTTCCAACCTATAAAACGAATAATAGCGACCAGTACGAAAGTTATGGTCATTTCTACTTTCCGGGCAACCTAGGCTTCTCGCTAGGGCGTTGGCCCAACGGGTTGAATAGCTAGGGCCTTAGAAGTCAACGCCCGAAGCATAAAATGCAATAAAAATACAACAGCTTTTCCATCGTATAAAACGTATAATTGCAACCAGTGTGAAAGTTATGATCATTTCTACATTCCGAGCAACCTATGCTTCACTCTAGTGCGTTGCTCCACCAGATCGAATAGTTATGGACTTAGAAGTAAACGCCAGAAGCATAAAATACAATAAAGATGCAACAGTTTTTCCATCGTATAACAGGAATAATTGCAACCAGTGTGAAAGTAATGGTCAGTTCTACGTTCCGGGCAAACTAGGTTTCACTCTAGGGCGTTGCTCCACCAGATCGAATAGTTAGGGCCTAAGAAGTCAACGCCAGAAGCATAAAATACGATATAAATACCACAGCTTTTCCGTCGTATAAAACGAATAATTGCAACCAGTGTGAAAGTTATGGTCATTTCTACGTTCCGGGCAACCTAGTCCTCACTCTGGGGCGTTGTTCCACCAGATCGAATAGATAGAGCCTTAGATGTCAACGCCACAAGCATAAAATACAATAAAGATGCAACAGTTTATCCATCGTATAACATGAATAATTGCAACCAGTGTGAAGGCAATAGTATGTCCTACGTTCCGAGCCAGCTTGGCTTCACCCTAGGGTGTTGCTAAACCAGATCGAATAGTTAGGGCCTTAGAAGTCAATGCCCGAAGCATAAACTACAAAATAAATAGAACAGTTTTTCCATTGTATAAAACGAATAATAGAAACCAGTGTGAAAATTATGGTCATTTCTACGTTCCGGGCAACCTAGGCATCACTCTAGGGCGTTGCTCCACCACAGCTAATAGCTACGGCCTTAGAAGTCAACGCCAGAAGCATAAAATATAATATCAATACAACAGCTTTTCCATCGTATAAAATGAATAATTGCAAACAGTGTGAAAGTACTGGTCATTTCTACGTTCCGGGAAACCTAGGCTTCACTCTAGGGCGTTGTTACACCATATCGAACAGTTAGGGCCTAAGAAGTCAATGCGCGAAGCATAAAATGCAATAAAAATACAACAGTTTTTCCATCA
This sequence comes from Calliopsis andreniformis, assembly GCF_051401765.1. Classification (NCBI taxonomy): domain Eukaryota; kingdom Metazoa; phylum Arthropoda; class Insecta; order Hymenoptera; family Andrenidae; genus Calliopsis; species Calliopsis andreniformis. The sequence goes on along the minus strand of NW_027480423.1, from coordinate 6,407,117 downwards.
TATAACCGGAATAATTGCAACCAGTTTGAAAGTGATGGTCATTTTTACGTTCCGGGCAACCTCGGCTTCACTCTAGGGCGTTGCTTCACCAGATCGAATAGTGAGGGCCTTAGAAGTAAACGCCCGAAGCATAAAATACGATACAAAATACAACAGCTTTTCCATGGTATAAAACGAAAAATTGGGACCAGTGTGAAAGTTAAAGTCATTTCTACATTCCGAACAGCCTAGGTTTCACTCTAGGGCGTTGGTCCACCAGATCGAATAGCTAGGGACTTGGAATTCAACGCCAGAAGAATAAAACACAATATAAGTACAATCGTTTTTCCATTGTATAAAATGAATAATTGCAAATATTGTGAAATTAATGGTCATTTCTACGTTCCGGGCAACCAAGGCGTCACTGTAGGGCGTTGCTCCACCACAGCTAATAGCTACGGCCTTAGAAGTCAACGCCAGAAGCATAAAATACAATATCAATACAACAGCTTTTCCATCGTATAAAATGAATAATTGCAAACAGTGTGAAAGTACTGGTCATTTCTACGTTCCCGGTAACCTAGGCTTCACTCTAGGGCGTTGTTCCACCAGGTCGAACAGTTAGGGCCTAAGATGGCAACGCCAGAAGCATAAAATACAATATAAATGTAACAGTTTTTCCATCGTATAAAACGAATAATAGCAACCAGTGTGAAAGTTATGGTCATTTCTACTTTCCGGGCAACCTAGGCTTCACCCCAGGGCGTTGTTCCACCAGATCGAATAGTTAGGGTCTAAGAAGTGAACGCCAGTAGCATAAAATACAATATAAATACAACAGTTCTTCCATCATATAAAACGAGTAATTGCAACCAGTATGAAAGTTATGGTCATTTCTACGTTCCGGGCAACCTAGGCTTCACACTAGGGCGTTGCTCCTCCAGATCAATCAGTTAGGGCCTTAGAAGTCAACGCCCGAAGCATAAAATGCAAAATAAATAGAACAGTTTTTCCATTGTATAAAACGAATAATTGCTACCAGTGTAAAAGTTATGGTCATTTCTACGTTCCGGGCAACCTAGGCTTCACCCTAGGGCGTTGTTCCACCAGATCGAATAGTTAGGTCCTAAGAAGTGAACGCCAGAAGCATAAAATACAATATAAATACAACAGTTTATCCATGATATAAAACGAATGATAGCAACCAGTGTGAAAATTATGGTCATTTCTACGTTCCGGGCAACCTAGGCTTCACTCTAGGGCGTTGCTCCACCAGATCAAACAGTTGGGGCCTTAGATGTCAACGCCAGAAGCATAAAATGCAACATAAATACAACAGATTTTCCATCGTATATAATGTATATTTGCAAACAGTGTGAAAGTAATGGACATTTCTACGTACCGGGCAACCTAGGCCCCACTCTAGGGCGTTGCTCCACGAAATCGAATAGCTAGGGCCTTAGAAGTCAACGCCGGAAGCATAAAATACAATACAGATGCAAAAGTTTTTCCATCGTATAACAGGAATAACTGCAAACAGTATGATAGTACTGGTCATTTCTTCGTTCCGGGTAACCTAGGTTTCACTCTAGGGCGTTGCTCCACCACATCGAATAGCTACGGCCTTAGAAGTCAACGCCAGAAGCATAAAATACAGTATAAATACAGCAGTTTTTCCATTGTAAAGCATGACTAATTGCAACCAGTGCGAAAGCAACAATCATTTCGACGTTTCGGGCATCCTAGACTTAACTCTGAGGCGTTGCTCCACCAGATCGAAGAGTTAGGGTCTAAGAAGTCAACACGGGAAGCATAAAATACAATATAAATACAACAGCATTTCCATCGTAGAAAACGAATAATTGCAACCAGTATGAAAGTTATAGTCATCTCTACTTTCCGGGCAACCTAGGAAGCATCCTAGGGCGTTTCTGCAACCGACTGAATAGTTAGGGCCTTAGAAGTCAACGCCCGAAGCATAAAATACAAAATAAATAGAACATCTTTTCTATCGTATAAAACGTATAATTGCAACCAGTGTGAAAGTTATGGACATTTCTACATTCCGAGCAACCTAGGCTTCACTCTAGTGCGTTGCTCCACCAGATCGAATAGTTAGGAACTTAGAAGTCAACGCCAGAAGCATAAAATACAATAAAGATGCAACAGTTTTTCCATCGTATAGCACGAGTAATTGCAACCAGAGTAAAAGTGATGATCATTTCGGCGTTTCGGGCATCCTAGTCTTAACTGTGAGGCATTACGCCACCAGATCGAGTAGTTAGGGCCTAAGAAGTCAACGCCAGAAGCATAAAATGCAATATTAATACAACAGTTTTTCCATCGTATTAAACGAATAATTGCTACCGGTGTGAAAGTTATGTTCATTTCTACGTTCCGGGCAACCTAGGCTTCACCCTAGGGCGTTGGCCCAACGGGTTGAATAGTTAGGGCCTTAGAAGTCAACGCCCGAAGCATAAAATGCAATAAAAATACAACAGCTTTTCCATCGTATAAAACGTATAATTGCAACCAGTGTGAAAGTTATGGACATTTCTACATTCCGAGCAACCTAGGCTTCACTCTAGTGCGTTGCTCCACCAGATCGAATAGTTATGGACTTAGAAGTAAACGCCAGAAGCATAAAGTACAATAAAGATGCAACAGTTTTTCCATCGTATAGCACGAGTAATTGCAACCAGAGTAAAAGTGATGATCATTTCGGCGTTTCGGGCATCCTAGTTTTAACTGTGAGGCATTACGCCACCAGATCGAGTAGTTAGGGCCTAAGAAGTCAACGCCAGAAGCATAAAATGCAATATTAATACAACAGTTTTTCCATCGTATAAAACGAATAATTGCTACCGGTGTGAAAGTTATGTTCATTTCTACGTTCCGGGCAACCTAGGCTTCACCCTAGGGCGCTGCTCCACCAGATCGAATAGTTAGTGCCCTAGAAGTCAGCGCCAGAAGCATAAAATACAATATAAATACAACAGTTGTTCGATCGTATAAAACGAATAATTGCTATCAGTGTGAAAGTTATGGTAATTTCTAGGTTCCGGGCAACCAGGGTTTCACTCTAGGGCGTTGCTCCACCAAATCGCATAGCTAGGGACTTAGAATTCAACGCCATAAGAATAAAATACAATATAAGTACAACAGTTTTTCCATCGTATAAAATGAGTAATTGGAAACATTGTGAAAGTAATGGACATTTCTACGTTCCAGGCTACCTAGGTGTCACTCTAGGGCGTTGCTCCACCACATCGAATAGCTACGGCCTTAGAAGTCAACGCCAGAAGCGTAAAATACAGTATAAATACAACAGTTTTTCCATTGTATAGCATGACTAATTGCAACCAGTGCGAAAGCAACGATCATTTCGACGTTTCGGGCATCCTAGACTTAACTCTGAGGCGTTGCCCCACCAGATCGAAGAGTTAGGGTCTGAGAAGTCAACACGGGAAGCATAAAATACAATATAAATACAACAGCATTTCCATCGTAGAAAACGAATAATTGCAACCAGTATGAAAGTTATAGTCATCTCTACTTTCCGGGCAACCTAGGAAGCATCCTAGGGCGTTTCTGCAACCGACTGAATAGTTAGGGCCTTAGAAGTCAACGCCCGAAGCATAAAATACAAAATAAATAGAACATCTTTTCTATCGTATAAAACGTATAATTGCAACCAGTGTGAAAGTTATGGACATTTCTACATTCCGAGCAACCTAGGCTTCACTCTAGTGCGTTGCTCCACCAGATCGAATAGTTAGGAACTTAGAAGTCAACGCCAGAAGCATAAAATACAATAAAGATGCAACAGTTTTTCCATCGTATAGCACGAGTAATTGCAACCAGAGTAAAAGTGATGATCATTTCGGCGTTTCGGGCATCCTAGTCTTAACTGTGAGGCATTACGCCACCAGATCGAGTAGTTAGGGCCTAAGAAGTCAACGCCAGAAGCATAAAATGCAATATTAATACAACAGTTTTTCCATCGTATTAAACGAATAATTGCTACCGGTGTGAAAGTTATGTTCATTTCTACGTTCCGGGCAACCTAGGCTTCACCCTAGGGCGTTGGCCCAACGGGTTGAATAGTTAGGGCCTTAGAAGTCAACGCCCGAAGCATAAAATGCAATAAAAATACAACAGCTTTTCCATCGTATAAAACGTATAATTGCAACCAGTGTGAAAGTTATGGACATTTCTACATTCCGAGCAACCTAGGCTTCACTCTAGTGCGTTGCTCCACCAGATCGAATAGTTATGGACTTAGAAGTAAACGCCAGAAGCATAAAATACAATAAAGATGCAACAGTTTTTCCATCGTATAGCACGAGTAATTGCAACCAGAGTAAAAGTGATGATCATTTCGGCTTTCGGGCATCCTAGTTTTAACTGTGAGGCATTACGCCACCAGATCGAGTAGTTAGGGCCTAAGAAGTCAACGCCAGAAGCATAAAATGCAATATTAATACAACAGTTTTTCCATCGTATAAAACGAATAATTGCTACCGGTGTGAAAGTTATGTTCATTTCTACGTTCCGGGCAACCTAGGCTTCACCCTAGGGCGCTGCTCCACCAGATCGAATAGTTAGTGCCCTAGAAGTCAGCGCCAGAAGCATAAAATACAATATAAATACAACAGTTGTTCGATCGTATAAAACGAATAATTGCTATCAGTGTGAAAGTTATGGTAATTTCTAGGTTCCGGGCAACCAGGGTTTCACTCTAGGGCGTTGCTCCACCAAATCGCATAGCTAGGGACTTAGAATTCAACGCCATAAGAATAAAATACAATATAAGTACAACAGTTTTTCCATCGTATAAAATGAGTAATTGGAAACATTGTGAAAGTAATGGACATTTCTACGTTCCAGGCTACCTAGGTGTCACTCTAGGGCGTTGCTCCACCACATCGAATAGCTACGGCCTTAGAAGTCAACGCCAGAAGCGTAAAATACAGTATAAATACAACAGTTTTTCCATTGTATAGCATGACTAATTGCAACCAGTGCGAAAGCAACGATCATTTCGACGTTTCGGGCATCCTAGACTTAACTCTGAGGCGTTGCCCCACCAGATCGAAGAGTTAGGGTCTGAGAAGTCAACACGGGAAGCATAAAATACAATATAAATACAACAGCATTTCCATCGTAGAAAACGAATAATTGCAACCAGTATGAAAGTTATAGTCATTTCTACTTTCCGGGCAACCTAGGAACCATCCTAGTGCGTTGCTGCAACCGATTGAATAGTTAGGGCCTTAGAAGTCAACGCCCGAAGCATAAAATACAAAATAAATAGAACAGCTTTTCTATCGTATAAAACGTATAATTGCAACCAGTGTGAAAGTTATGGACATTTCTACATTCCGAGCAACCTAGGCTTCACTCTAGTGCGTTGCTCCACCAGATCGAATAGTTAGGGACTTAGAAGTCAACGCCAGAAGCATAAAATACAATAAAGATGCAACAGTTTTTCCATCGTATAGCATCACTAATTGCAACCAGTGCGATAGTAATGATCACTTCGACGTTTCGGGCATCCCAGACTTAACTCTGAGGCGTTGCTCCACCAGATCGAAGAGTTAGGGCCTTAGAAGTCAACGCCAGAAGCATAAACTACAAAATAAATACAACAGCCTTTACATCGTATAAAACGAATAACTGCAACCTGTGTGAAGGTTAAGGTCATATCTACGTTCCGGGCAAACTAGGCTTCACTGTAGGGCGTTGCTCCACCTGATCAAATAGGTAGGGCCATGGAAGTCAACGCCCGAAGCATAAAATACAAAATAAGTAGAACAGTTTTTCCAACCTATAAAACGAATAATAGCGACCAGTACGAAAGTTATGGTCATTTCTACTTTCCGGGCAACCTAGGCTTCTCGCTAGGGCGTTGGCCCAACGGGTTGAATAGCTAGGGCCTTAGAAGTCAACGCCCGCAGCATAAAATGCAATAAAAATACAACAGCTTTTCCATCGTATAAAACGTATAATTGCAACCAGTGTGAAAGTTATGATCATTTCTACATTCCGAGCAACCTATGCTTCACTCTAGTGCGTTGCTCCACCAGATCGAATAGTTATGGACTTAGAAGTAAACGCCAGAAGCATAAAATACAATAAAGATGCAACAGTTTTTCCATCGTATAACAGGAATAATTGCAACCAGTGTGAAAGTAATGGTCAGTTCTACGTTCCGGGCAAACTAGGTTTCACTCTAGGGCGTTGCTCCACCAGATCGAATAGTTAGGGCCTAAGAAGTCAACGCCAGAAGCATAAAATACGATATAAATACCACAGCTTTTCCGTCGTATAAAACGAATAATTGCAACCAGTGTGAAAGTTATGGTCATTTCTACGTTCCGGGCAACCTAGTCCTCACTCTGGGGCGTTGTTCCACCAGATCGAATAGATAGAGCCTTATATGTCAACGCCACAAGCATAAAATACAATAAAGATGCAACAGTTTATCCATCGTAGAACATGAATAATTGCAGCCAGTGTGAAGGCAATAGTATGTCCTACGTTCCGAGCCAGCTTGGCTTCACCCTAGGGTGTTGCTAAACCAGATCGAATAGTTAGGGCCTTAGAAGTCAATGCCCGAAGCATAAACTACAAAATAAATAGAACAGTTTTTCCATTGTATAAAACGAATAATAGAAACCAGTGTGAAAATTATGGTCATTTCTACGTTCCGGGCAACCTAGGCCTCACTCTAGGGCGTTGCACCACCAGATCGAATAGTTAGGGACTTGGAATTCAACGCCAGAAGTATAAAACACAATATAAGTACAACCGTTTTTCCATTGTATAAAATGAATAATTGCAGACATTGTGATATTAATGGTCATTTCTACGTTCCGGGCAACCTACGCGTCACTGTAGGGCGTTGCTCCACCACAGCTAATAGCTACGGCCTTAGAAGTCAACGCCAGAAGCATAAAATATAATATCAATACAACAGCTTTTCCATCGTATAAAATGAATAATTGCAAGCAGTGTGAAAGTACTGGACATTTCTACGTTCCGGGAAACCTAGGCTTCACTCTAGGGCGTTGTTACACCAGATCGAACAGTTAGGGCCTAAGATGGCAACGTCAGAAGCATGAAATACAATATAAATGTAACAGTTGTTCCATCGTATAAAACGAATAATAGCAACCAGTGTGAAAGTTATGGTCATTTCTACTTTCCGGGCAACCTAGGCTTCACCCCAGGGCGTTGTTCCACCAGATCGAATAGTTAGGGTCTAAGAAGTGAACGCCAGTAGCATAAAATACAATATAAATACAACAGTTCTTCCATAATATAAAACGAGTAATTGCAACCAGTATGAAAGTTATGGTCATTTCTACGTTCCGGGCAACCTAGGCTTCACACTAGGGCGTTGGTCCTCCAGATCAATCAGTTAGGGCCTTAGAAGTCAACGCCCGAAGCATAAAATGCAAAATAAGTAGAACAGTTTTTCCATTGTATAAAACGAATAATTGCAACCAGTGTGAAAGTTATGGACATTTCTACATTCCGAGCAACCTAGGCTTCACTCTAGTGCGTTGCTCCACCAGATCGAATAGTTTGGGACTTAGAAGTCAACGCCAGAAGCATAAAATACAATAAAGATGCAACAGTTTTTCCATCGTATAGCACGAGTAATTGCAACCAGAGTAAAAGTGATGATCATTTCGGCGTTTCGGGCATCCTAGTCTTAACTGTGAGGCATTACGCCACCAGATCGAGTAGTTAGGGCCTAAGAAGTCAACGCCAGAAGCATAAAATGCAATATTAATACAACAGTTTTTCCTTCGTATAAAACGAATAATTGCTACCGGTGTGAAAGTTATGTTCATTTCTACGTTCCGGGCAACCTAGGCTTCACCCTAGGGCGTTGGCCCAACGGGTTGAATAGTTAGGGCCTTAGAAGTCAACGCCCGAAGCATAAAATGCAAAATAAATAGAACAGTTTTTCCATTGTATAAAACGAATAATTGCTACCAGTGTAAAAGTTATGGTCATTTCTACGTTCCGGGCAACCTAGGCTTCACCCTAGGGCGTTGTTCCACCAGATCGGATAGTTAGGGCCTAAGAAGTGAACGCCAGAAGCATAAAATACAATATAAATACAACAGTTTATCCATGATATAAAACGAATGATAGCAACCAGTGTGAAAATTATGGTCATTTCTACGTTCCGGGCAACCTAGGCTTCACTCTAGGGCGTTGCTCCACCAGATCAAACAGTTGGGGCCTTAGATGTCAACGCCAGAAGCATAAAATGCAACATAAATACAACAGATTTTCCATCGTATATAATGTATATTTGCAAACAGTGTGAAAGTAATGGACATTTCTACGTACCGGGCAACCTAGGCCCCACTCTAGGGCGTTGCTCCACGAAATCGAATAGCTAGGGCCTTAGAAGTCAACGCCGGAAGCATAAAATACAATACAGATGCAAAAGTTTTTCCATCGTATAACAGGAATAACTGCAAACAGTATGATAGTACTGGTCATTTCTTCGTTCCGGGTAACCTAGGTTTCACTCTAGGGCGTTGCTCCACCACATCGAATAGCTCCGGCCTTAGAAGTCAACGCCAGAAGCATAAAATACAGTATAAATACAGCAGTTTTTCCATTGTAAAGCATGACTAATTGCAACCAGTGCGAAAGCAACAATCATTTCGACGTTTCGGGCATCCTAGACTTAACTCTGAGGCGTTGCTCCACCAGATCGAAGAGTTAGGGTCCAAGAAGTCAACACGGGAAGCATAAAATACAATATAAATACAACAGCATTTCCATCGTAGAAAACGAATAATTGCAACCAGTATGAAAGTTATAGTCATCTCTACTTTCCGGGCAACCCAGGAAGCATCCTAGGGCGTTTCTGCAACCGACTGAATAGTTAGGGCCTTAGAAGTCAACGCCCGAAGCATAAAATACAAAATAAATAGAACATCTTTTCTATCGTATAAAACGTATAATTGCAACCAGTGTGAAAGTTATGGACATTTCTACATTCCGAGCAACCTAGGCTTCACTCTAGTGCGTTGCTCCACCAGATCGAATAGTTAGGAACTTAGAAGTCAACGCCAGAAGCATAAAATACAATAAAGATGCAACAGTTTTTCCATCGTATAGCACGAGTAATTGCAACCAGAGTAAAAGTGATGATCATTTCGGCGTTTCGGGCATCCTAGTCTTAACTGTGAGGCATTACGCCACCAGATCGAGTAGTTAGGGCCTAAGAAGTCAACGCCAGAAGCATAAAATGCAATATTAATACAACAGTTTTTCCATCGTATTAAACGAATAATTGCTACCGGTGTGAAAGTTATGTTCATTTCTACGTTCCGGGCAACCTAGGCTTCACCCTAGGGCGTTGGCCCAACGGGTTGAATAGTTAGGGCCTTAGAAGTCAACGCCCGAAGCATAAAATGCAATAAAAATACAACAGCTTTTCCATCGTATAAAACGTATAATTGCAACCAGTGTGAAAGTTATGGACATTTCTACATTCCGAGCAACCTAGGCTTCACTCTAGTGCGTTGCTCCACCAGATCGAATAGTTATGGACTTAGAAGTAAACGCCAGAAGCATAAAGTACAATAAAGATGCAACAGTTTTTCCATCGTATAGCACGAGTAATTGCAACCAGAGTAAAAGTGATGATCATTTCGGCGTTTCGGGCATCCTAGTTTTAACTGTGAGGCATTACGCCACCAGATCGAGTAGTTAGGGCCTAAGAAGTCAACGCCAGAAGCATAAAATGCAATATTAATACAACAGTTTTTCCATCGTATAAAACGAATAATTGCTACCGGTGTGAAAGTTATGTTCATTTCTACGTTCCGGGCAACCTAGGCTTCACCCTAGGGCGCTGCTCCACCAGATCGAATAGTTAGTGCCCTAGAAGTCAGCGCCAGAAGCATAAAATACAATATAAATACAACAGTTGTTCGATCGTATAAAACGAATAATTGCTATCAGTGTGAAAGTTATGGTAATTTCTAGGTTCCGGGCAACCAGGGTTTCACTCTAGGGCGTTGCTCCACCAAATCGCATAGCTAGGGACTTAGAATTCAACGCCATAAGAATAAAATACAATATAAGTACAACAGCTTTTCCATCGTATAAAATGAGTAATTGGAAACATTGTGAAAGTAATGGACATTTCTACGTTCCAGGCTACCTAGGTGTCACTCTAGGGCGTTGCTCCACCACATCGAATAGCTACGGCCTTAGAAGTCAACGCCAGAAGCGTAAAATACAGTATAAATACAACAGTTTTTCCATTGTATAGCATGACTAATTGCAACCAGTGCGAAAGCAACGATCATTTCGACGTTTCGGGCATCCTAGACTTAACTCTGAGGCGTTGCCCCACCAGATCGAAGAGTTAGGGTCTGAGAAGTCAACACGGGAAGCATAAAATACAATATAAATACAACAGCATTTCCATCGTAGAAAACGAATAATTGCAACCAGTATGAAAGTTATAGTCATCTCTACTTTCCGGGCAACCTAGGAAGCATCCTAGGGCGTTTCTGCAACCGACTGAATAGTTAGGGCCTTAGAAGTCAACGCCCGAAGCATAAAATACAAAATAAATAGAACATCTTTTCTATCGTATAAAACGTATAATTGCAACCAGTGTGAAAGTTATGGACATTTCTACATTCCGAGCAACCTAGGCTTCACTCTAGTGCGTTGCTCCACCAGATCGAATAGTTAGGAACTTAGAAGTCAACGCCAGAAGCATAAAATACAATAAAGATGCAACAGTTTTTCCATCGTATAGCACGAGTAATTGCAACCAGAGTAAAAGTGATGATCATTTCGGCGTTTCGGGCATCCTAGTCTTAACTGTGAGGCATTACGCCACCAGATCGAGTAGTTAGGGCCTAAGAAGTCAACGCCAGAAGCATAAAATGCAATATTAATACAACAGTTTTTCCATCGTATTAAACGAATAATTGCTACCGGTGTGAAAGTTATGTTCATTTCTACGTTCCGGGCAACCTAGGCTTCACCCTAGGGCGTTGGCCCACCGGGTTGAATAGTTAGGGCCTTAGAAGTCAACGCCCGAAGCATAAAATGCAATAAAAATACAACAGCTTTTCCATCGTATAAAACGTATAATTGCAACCAGTGTGAAAGTTATGGACATTTCTACATTCCGAGCAACCTAGGCTTCACTCTAGTGCGTTGCTCCACCAGATCGAATAGTTATGGACTTAGAAGTAAACGCCAGAAGCATAAAATACAATAAAGATGCAACAGTTTTTCCATCGTATAGCACGAGTAATTGCAACCAGAGTAAAAGTGATGATCATTTCGGCGTTTCGGGCATCCTAGTTTTAACTGTGAGGCATTACGCCACCAGATCGAGTAGTTAGGGCCTAAGAAGTCAACGCCAGAAGCATAAAATGCAATATTAATACAACAGTTTTTCCATCGTATAAAACGAATAATTGCTACCGGTGTGAAAGTTATGTTCATTTCTACGTTCCGGGCAACCTAGGCTTCACCCTAGGGCGCTGCTCCACCAGATCGAATAGTTAGTGCCCTAGAAGTCAGCGCCAGAAGCATAAAATACAATATAAATACAACAGTTGTTCGATCGTATAAAACGAATAATTGCTATCAGTGTGAAAGTTATGGTAATTTCTAGGTTCCGGGCAACCAGGGTTTCACTCTAGGGCGTTGCTCCACCAAATCGCATAGCTAGGGACTTAGAATTCAACGCCATAAGAATAAAATACAATATAAGTACAACAGTTTTTCCATCGTATAAAATGAGTAATTGGAAACATTGTGAAAGTAATGGACATTTCTACGTTCCAGGCTACCTAGGTGTCACTCTAGGGCGTTGCTCCACCACATCGAATAGCTACGGCCTTAGAAGTCAACGCCAGAAGCGTAAAATACAGTATAAATACAACAGTTTTTCCATTGTATAGCATGACTAATTGCAACCAGTGCGAAAGCAACGATCATTTCGACGTTTCGGGCATCCTAGACTTAACTCTGAGGCGTTGCCCCACCAGATCGAAGAGTTAGGGTCTGAGAAGTCAACACGGGAAGCATAAAATACAATATAAATACAACAGCATTTCCATCGTAGAAAACGAATAATTGCAACCAGTATGAAAGTTATAGTCATTTCTACTTTCCGGGCAACCTAGGAACCATCCCAGTGCGTTGCTGCAACCGATTGAATAGTTAGGGCCTTAGAAGTCAACGCCCGAAGCATAAAATACAAAATAAATAGAACAGCTTTTCTATCGTATAAAACGTATAATTGCAACCAGTGTGAAAGTTATGGACATTTCTACATTCCGAGCAACCTAGGCTTCACTCTAGTGCGTTGCTCCACCAGATCGAATAGTTAGGGACTTAGAAGTCAACGCCAGAAGCATAAAATACAATAAAGATGCAACAGTTTTTCCATCGTATAGCATGACTAATTGCAACCAGTGCGATAGTAATGATCACTTCGACGTTTCGGGCATCCCAGACTTAACTCTGAGGCGTTGCTCCACCAGATCGAAGAGTTAGGGCCTTAGAAGTCAACGCCAGAAGCATAAACTACAAAATAAATACAACAGCCTTTACATCGTATAAAACGAATAACTGCAACCTGTGTGAAGGTTAAGGTCATATCTACGTTCCGGGCAAACTAGGCTTCACTGTAGGGCGTTGCTCCACCTGATCAAATAGGTAGGGCCATGGAAGTCAACGCCCGAAGCATAAAATACAAAATAAGTAGAACAGTTTTTCCAACCTATAAAACGAATAATAGCGACCAGTACGAAAGTTATGGTCATTTCTACTTTCCGGGCAACCTAGGCTTCTCGCTAGGGCGTTGGCCCAACGGGTTGAATAGCTAGGGCCTTAGAAGTCAACGCCCGCAGCATAAAATGCAATAAAAATACAACAGCTTTTCCATCGTATAAAACGTATAATTGCAACCAGTGTGAAAGTTATGATCATTTCTACATTCCGAGCAACCTATGCTTCACTCTAGTGCGTTGCTCCACCAGATCGAATAGTTATGGACTTAGAAGTAAACGCCAGAAGCATAAAATACAATAAAGATGCAACAGTTTTTCCATCGTATAACAGGAATAATTGCAACCAGTGTGAAAGTAATGGTCAGTTCTACGTTCCGGGCAAACTAGGTTTCACTCTAGGGCGTTGCTCCACCAGATCGAATAGTTAGGGCCTAAGAAGTCAACGCCAGAAGCATAAAATACGATATAAATACCACAGCTTTTCCGTCGTATAAAACGAATAATTGCAACCAGTGTGAAAGTTATGGTCATTTCTACGTTCCGGGCAACCTAGTCCTCACTCTGGGGCGTTGTTCCACCAGATCGAATAGATAGAGCCTTATATGTCAACGCCACAAGCATAAAATACAATAAAGATGCAACAGTTTATCCATCGTAGAACATGAATAATTGCAGCCAGTGTGAAGGCAATAGTATGTCCTACGTTCCGAGCCAGCTTGGCTTCACCCTAGGGTGTTGCTAAACCAGATCGAATAGTTAGGGCCTTAGAAGTCAATGCCCGAAGCATAAACTACAAAATAAATAGAACAGTTTTTCAATTGTATAAAACGAATAATAGAAACCAGTGTGAAAATTATGGTCATTTCTACGTTCCGGGCAACCTAGGCCTCACTCTAGGGCGTTGCACCACCAGATCGAATAGTTAGGGACTTGGAATTCAACGCCAGAAGTATAAAACACAATATAAGTACAACCGTTTTTCCATTGTATAAAATGAATAATTGCAGACATTGTGATATTAATGGTCATTTCTACGTTCCGGGCAACCTACGCGTCACTGTAGGGCGTTGCTCCACCACAGCTAATAGCTACGGCCTTAGAAGTCAACGCCAGAAGCATAAAATATAATATCAATACAACAGCTTTTCCATCGTATAAAATGAATAATTGCAAGCAGTGTGAAAGTACTGGACATTTCTACGTTCCGGGAAACCTAGGCTTCACTCTAGGGCGTTGTTACACCAGATCGAACAGTTAGGGCCTAAGATGGCAACGTCAGAAGCATGAAATACAATATAAATGTAACAGTTGTTCCATCGTATAAAACGAATAATAGCAACCAGTGTGAAAGTTATGGTCATTTCTACTTTCCGGGCAACCTAGGCTTCACCCCAGGGCGTTGTTCCACCAGATCGAATAGTTAGGGTCTAAGAAGTGAACGCCAGTAGCATAAAATACAATATAAATACAACAGTTCTTCCATAATATAAAACGAGTAATTGCAACCAGTATGAAAGTTATGGTCATTTCTACGTTCCGGGCAACCTAGGCTTCACACTAGGGCGTTGGTCCTCCAGATCAATCAGTTAGGGCCTTAGAAGTCAACGCCCGAAGCATAAAATGCAAAATAAGTAGAACAGTTTTTCCATTGTATAAAACGAATAATTGCAACCAGTGTGAAAGTTATGGACATTTCTACATTCCGAGCAACCTAGGCTTCACTCTAGTGCGTTGCTCCACCAGATCGAATAGTTAGGGACTTAGAAGTCAACGCCAGAAGCATAAAATACAATAAAGATGCAACAGTTTTTCCATCGTATAGCACGAGTAATTGCAACCAGAGTAAAAGTGATGATCATTTCGGCGTTTCGGGCATCCTAGTCTTAACTGTGAGGCATTACGCCACCAGATCGAGTAGTTAGGGCCTAAGAAGTCAACGCCAGAAGCATAAAATGCAATATTAATACAACAGTTTTTCCTTCGTATAAAACGAATAATTGCTACCGGTGTGAAAGTTATGTTCATTTCTACGTTCCGGGCAACCTAGGCTTCACCCTAGGGCGTTGGCCCAACGGGTTGAATAGTTAGGGCCTTAGAAGTCAACGCCCGAAGCATAAAATGCAAAATAAATAGAACAGTTTTTCCATTGTATAAAACGAATAATTGCTACCAGTGTAAAAGTTATGGTCATTTCTACGTTCCGGGCAACCTAGGCTTCACCCTAGGGCGTTGTTCCACCAGATCGGATAGTTAGGGCCTAAGAAGTGAACGCCAGAAGCATAAAATACAATATAAATACAACAGTTTATCCATGATATAAAACGAATGATAGCAACCAGTGTGAAAATTATGGTCATTTCTACGTTCCGGGCAACCTAGGCTTCACTCTAGGGCGTTGCTCCACCAGATCAAACAGTTGGGGCCTTAGATGTCAACGCCAGAAGCATAAAATGCAACATAAATACAACAGATTTTCCATCGTATATAATGTATATTTGCAAACAGTGTGAAAGTAATGGACACTTCTACGTACCGGGCAACCTAGGCCCCACTCTAGGGCGTTGCTCCACGAAATCGAATAGCTAGGGCCTTAGAAGTCAACGCCGGAAGCATAAAATACAATACAGATGCAAAAGTTTTTCCATCGTATAACAGGAATAACTGCAAACAGTATGAAAGTACTGGTCATTTCTTCGTTCCGGGTAACCTAGGTTTCACTCTAGGGCGTTGCTCCACCACATCGAATAGCTACGGCCTTAGAAGTCAACGCCAGAAGCATAAAATACAGTATAAATACAGCAGTTTTTCCATTGTAAAGCATGACTAATTGCAACCAGTGCGAAAGCAACGATCATTTCGACGTTTCGGGCATCCTAGACTTAACGCTGAGGCGTTGCTCCACCAGATCGAAGAGTTAGGGTCTAAGAAGTCAACACGGGAAGCATAAAATACAATATAAATACAACAGCATTTCCATCGTAGAAAACGAATAATTGCAACCAGTATGAAAGTTATAGTCATCTCTACTTTCCGGGCAACCTAGGAAGCATCCTAGGGCGTTTCTGCAACCGACTGAATAGTTAGGGCCTTAGAAGTCAACGCCCGAAGCATAAAATACAAAATAAATAGAACATCTTTTCTATCGTATAAAACGTATAATTGCAACCAGTGTGAAAGTTATGGACATTTCTACATTCCGAGCAACCTAGGCTTCACTCTAGTGCGTTGCTCCACCAGATCGAATAGTTAGGGACTTAGAAGTCAACGCCAGAAGCATAAAATACAATAAAGATGCAACAGTTTTTCCATCGTATAACACGAGTAATTGCAACCAGAGTAAAAGTGATGATCATTTCGGCGTTTCGGGCATCCTAGTCTTAACTGTGAGGCATTACGCCACCAGATCGAGTAGTTAGGGCCTAAGAAGTCAACGCCAGAAGCATAAAATGCAATATTAATACAACAGTTTTTCCATCGTATAAAACGAATAATTGCTACCGGTGTGAAAGTTATGTTCATTTCTACGTTCCGGGCAACCTAGGCTTCACCCTAGGGCGCTGCTCCACCAGATCGAATAGTTAGTGACCTAGAAGTCAGCGCCAGAAGCATAAAATACAATATAAATACAACAGTTGTTCGATCGTATAAAACGAATAATTGCTATCAGTGTGAAAGTTATGGTAATTTCTACGTTCCGGGCAACCAGGGTTTCACTCTAGGGCGTTGCTCCACCAAATCGCATATCTAGGGACTTAGAATTCAACGCCATAAGAATAAAATACAATATAAGTACAACAGTTTTTCCATCGTATAAAATGAGTAATTGGAAACATTGTGAAAGTAATGGACATTTCTACGTTCCAGGCTACCTAGGTGTCACTCTAGGGCGTTACTCCACCACATCTAATAGCTACGGCCTTAGAAGTCAACGTCAGAAGCATAAAATACAATATAAATACAACACCTTTTCCATCGTATAAAATGAATAATTGCAACCGGTGTGAATGTTATTTTCATTTCTACGTTCCGGGCAACCTAGGCCTCACTCTAGGGCGTTGCACCACCAGATCGAATAGTTAGGGCCTTAGAAGTCAGCGCCCGAAGCATAAACTACAAAATAAATAGAACAGTTTTTCCATTGTATAAAACGAATAATTGCTACCAGTGTGAAAGTTGTGGTCATTTCTACGTGCCGGGCAACCTAGGCTTCACACTGGGGCGTTGCTCAACCAGATCGAATAGTTAGGGCCTTAGAAGTCAACGCCCGAAGCATAAAATACAAAATAATTGAAACAGTTCTTCCATCGTATAAAACGAATAATTGCTACCAGTTTGAAAGTTATGGTCATTTCTACGTTCCGCGCAACCTAGGCTTCACTCTAGGGCGTTGCTCCACCAGGTCGAATAGTTAGGGCCTTAGAAGTCAACGCCCGAAGCATAAAATACAAAATAAATAAAACAGTTTTTCCATCGTATAAAACGAATAATTGCTGCCAGTGTGAAATGAATGGTCATTTCTACGTTCCGGGCAACCTAGGCTTCACGCTAGGGCGGTGCTCCACCAGATCAAATAGTTAGGGCCTAAGAAGTCAACGCCAGGAGCATAAAATGCAACATAAATACAAAAGACTTTCCATCGTATATAATGTATATTTGCAAACAGTGTGAAAGTAATGGTCATTTCTACGTACCGGGCAACCTAGGCTCCACTCTAGGGCGTTGCTCCACCAAATCGAATAGCTAGGGCCATAGAAGTCAACGCCAGAAGCATAAAATATAGAATAAAAAGAACAGTTTTTCCATCGTATAAAACGAATAATTGCTACCAGTGTGAAAGTTATGGTTATTTCTACTTTCCGGGCAACCTAGGCTTCACCCTATGGCGTTGTTCCACCAGATGGAATAGTTAGGGCCTAAGAAGTCAACGCCAGAAGCATAAAATACGATATAAATACAACAGCTTTTCCATCGTATAAGACGAATAATTGCAACCAGTTTGAAAGTGATGGTCATTTCGTCGTACCGGGCAACCTAGGCTTCACTCTAGGGCGTTGCTCCACCTGATCGAATAGTTAGGGCCTTAGAAGTCAACGCCCGAAGCATAAAATACAATAAAGGTGCAACAGTTTTTCCATCGTATAACAGGAATAACTGCAACCAGTGTGAAAGTACTGGTCATTTCTACGTTCCGGGTAACCTAGGTTTCACTCTAGGGCGTTGCTCCACGAGATCGAAAAGCTAGGGACTTAGAATTCAACGCCAGAAGAATAAAATTCAATATAAGTACAACAGTTTTTCCATCGTATAAAATGAATATTCGCATACATTGTGAAAGTAATGGTCATTTCTACGTTCCGGGCAACCTATGCGACACTCTAGAGCGTTGCTCCACCACATCTAATAGCTACGGCCTTAAAAGTCAACGCCAGAAGAATAAAATGCAATATAAATATAACTGCATTTCCATCGTATAAAATGAATAATTGCAAACAGTGTGAAAGTAATGGTCATTTGTACGTTCCGGGCAACCTAGGCTTCACTCTAGGGCGTTGCTCCGCCAGATCGAATAGTTGAGGGCCTTAGAAGTCAACGCCAGAAGCATAAAATACGATATAAATACAACAGCTTTCCCATCGTATAAAACGAATAATTGCAACCAGTGTGAAAGTTATGGTCATTTCTACGTTCCGGGCAACCTAGGCTTCACCCTAGGGCGTTGTTCCACCAGATGGAATAGTTAGGGCCTAAGAAGTCAACGCCAGAAGCATAAAATACGATATAAATACAACAGCTTTTCCATCATATTAAATGAGTAATTGCAAACAGTGTGAAAGAAGTGGTCATTTCTACGTTACGAGCAACCTAGGCTTCACTCTAGGGCGTTGCTCCAACAGATTGAATAGTTAGGGCCTTAGAAGTCAATGCCCGAAGCATAAAACGCAATAAAAATACAACAGTATTTCCATCGTATAGCAGAAATAATTTGCAACCAGTGTGATAGTAGTGGTCATTTCTACGTTCCGGGCAACCTAGGTTTTTCTCCTGGGCGTTGCTCCACCAGATAGAATAGTTACGGCCTAAGAAGTGAACGCCAGAAGCATAAAATACAATATAAATACATCAGTTTTTCCATCATATAAAACGAATGATAGCAACCAGTGTGAAAGTTATGGTCATTTCTACGTTCCGGGCAACCTAGGCTTCACTCTAGGCCGTTGTTCCACCAGATCGAATAGTTAGGGCCTAAGAAGTGAACGCCAGAAGCATAAAATACAATATAAATACAACAGTTTTTCCATAATATAAAACGAATGATAGCAACCAGTGTCAAAGTTATGGTCATTTCTACGTGCCGGGCAACCTAGGCTTCACTCTAGGGCGTTGCTCCACCAGATCGAATAGTTAGGGCCTTAGAAGTCAACGCCCGAAGCATAAAATACAAAATAAATAAAACAGTTTTTCCATCATATAAAACGAATAATTGCTACCAGTGTGAAAGTTATCGTCATTTCTACGCTCCGCGCAACCTAGGCTTCACTCTAGGGCGTTGCTCCGCCAGATCGAATAGTTAGGGCCTTAGAAGTCAACGCCCGAAGCATAAAATACAAAATAAATAAAACAGTTTTTCCAGCGTATAAAACGAATAATTGCTACCAGTGTGAAATGAATGGTCATTTCTACGTTCCGGGCAACCTAGGCTTCACGCTAGGGCGGTGCTCCACCAGATCAAATAGTTAGGGCCTAAGAAGTCAACGCCCGAAGCATAAAATACAAAATAAATAAAACAGTTTTTCCATCGTATAAAATGAATAATTGCAACCAGTGTGAAAGTGATGGTCATTTCTACATTTCGAGCAACCTAGTCTTCACTCTAGGGCGTTGCTCCACCTGATCGAATAGTTAGGGCCTTAGAAGTCAACGCCAGAAGCATAAAATACAATATAAATGCAACAGGTTTTCCATCGGATAAAAAGAATAATTGCAACCAGTATGAAACTTATGGTCATTTCTACTTTCCGGGCAACCTAGGCTTCACTCTATGGCGTTCTACTACCACATCGAATAGCTACGGCCACAGAAGTCAACGCCTGAAGTATAAAATACAATAAAAATACAACAGTCTTTCCATCCTATAACAGGAATAGTTGCAACCCGTGTGAAAGTGATGGTCATTTCTACGTTCCAGGCAACCTAGGCTTCACTCTAGGGCGTTGTTGCACCAGATCGAATAGTTCGGGCCTAAGAAGTCAACGCCAGAAGCATAAAATACAATATAAATATAACAGTTTTTCCATCGTATAAAACGAATAATAGAAACCAGTGTGAAAGTTATGGTCATTTCTATGTTCCGGGCAACCTAGGCTTCACTCCAGGGCGTTCTCCACCAGATCAAACAGTTAGGGCCTTAGAAGTCAACGCCCGAAGCATAAAATACAAAATAAATAGAACGGTTTTTCCACTGTATAAAACGAATAAATGCTACCAGTGTAAAAGTCATGGTCTTTTCTACGTTCCGGGCAACATAGGCTTCAATATAGGGCGTTGCTCCACCAGATCGAATAGTTAGGGCCTTAGAAGTCAACGCCCGAAGCATAAAATACAAAATAATTGAAACTGTTTTTCCATCGTATAAAACGAATAATTGCTGCCAGTGTGAAATGAATGGTCATTTCTACGTTCCGGGCAACCTAGGCTTCACGCTAGGGCGGTGCTCCACCAGATCAAATAGTTAGGGCCTAAGAAGTCAACGCCAGGAGCATAAAATTCAACATAAATACAACAGACTTTCCATCGTATATAATGTATATTTGCAAACAGTGTGAAAGTAATGGTCATTTCTACGTACCGGGCAACCTAGGCTTCACGCTAGGGAGGTGCTCCACCAGATCAAATAGTTAGGGCCTAAGAAGTCAACGCCAGGAGCATAAAATACAACATAAATACAACAGACTTTCCATCGTATATAATGTATATTTGCAAACAGTGTGAAAGTAATGGTCATTTCTACGTACCGGGCAACCTAGTCTCCACTCTAGGGCGTTGCTCCACCAAATCGAATAGCTAGGGCCTTAGAAGTCAACGCCAGAAGCATAAAATACAATAAAGGTGCAAAGGTTTTTCCATCGTATAACAGGAATAACTGCAAACAGTATGAAAGTACTGGTCATTTCTATGTTCCGGGTAACCTAGGTTTCACTCTAGGGCGTTGCTCCACCAGATCGGATAGCTAGGGAATTAGAATTCAACGCCATAAGAATAAAATACAATATAAGTCCAACAGTTTTTCCATCGTATAAAATGAATAATTGCAACCAGTGTGAAAGTTATGGTCATTGCTACATTTCGAGCAACCTAGGCTTCACTCTAGGGCGTTGCTCCACCTGATCGAATAGTTAGGGCCTTAGAAGTCAACGCCAGAAGCATAAAATACAATAAAGATGCAACAGTTTTTCCATCGTATAACAGGAATAACTGCAAACAGTGTGAAAGTACTGGTCATTTCTACGTTCCGGGTAACCTAGGATTCACTCTAGGGCGTTGCTCCACCAGATCGAATAGCTAGGGACTTAGAATTCAACGCCATAAGAATAAAACGCAATATAAATATAACAGTTTTTCCATCGTATAAAACGAATATTAGCAACCAGAGTGAAAGTTATGGTCATTTCAACGTTCCGGGCAATCTGGGCTTCACACTAGGGCGTTGCTCCACCAGATCAAACAGTTAGGGCCTTAGAAGTCAACGCCCGAAGCATAAAATACAAAATAAATAGAACGGTTTTTCCATTGTATAAAACGAATAAATGCTACCAGTGTAAAAGTTATGGTCTTTTCTACGTTCCGGGCAACCTAGGCTTCACCCTAGGGCGTTGGTCCACCAGATCGAATAGTTAGGGCCTCAGAAGTCAACGCGTGAAGCATAAAATACAATAAAAATACAACAGTCTTTCCATCCTATAACAGGAATAGTTGCAACCCGTGTGAAAGTGATGGTCATTTCTACGTTCCAGGCAACCTAGGCATCACTCTAGGGCGTTGTTGCAACAGATCGAATAGTTCGGGCCTAAGAAGTCAACGCCAGAAGCATAAAATACAATATAAATATAACAGTTTTTTCATCGTATAAAACGAATAATAGAAACCTGTGTGAAAGTTATGGTTATTTCTACTTTCCGGGCAACCTAGGCTTCACCCTATGGCGTTGTTCTACCAGATGGAATAGTTAGGGCCTAAGAAGTCAACGCCAGAAGCATAAAATACGATATAAATAAAACAGCTTTTCCATCGTATAAAACGAATAATTGCAACCAGTGTGAAAGTTATGGTCATTTCTACGTTCCGGGCAACCTAGGCTTCACCCAATGGCGTTGCTCCAACAGATTGAATAGTTAGGTCCTTAGAAGTCAATGCCCGAAGCATAAAATGCAATAAATATACAACAGCATTGCCATCGTATAAAACGAATAATTGCAAACAGTGTGAAAGATATGGACATTTCTACGTTCCGGGCAACCTAGGCTTCACTCTATGGCGTTCATCAACCACATCGAATAGCTACGGCCTCAGAAGTCAACGCGTGAAGCATAAAATACAATAAAAATACAACAGTCTTTCCATCCTATAACAGGAATAATTGCAACCCGTGTGAAAGTGATGGTCATTTCTACGTTCCAGGCAACCTAGGCTTCACTGTAGGATGTTGTTCCACCAGATCGAATAGTTAGGGCCTAAGAAGTTAACGCCAGAAGCATACAATACAATATAAATATAACAGTTTTTCCATCGTAGAAAACGAATAATAGCAGCCAGTGTGAAAGTTATGGTCATTTCTACGTTCCGGGCAACCTAGGCTTCACTCTAGGGCGTTGCTGCACCAGATCAAACAGTTAGGGCCTTAGATGTCAACGCCAGAAGCATAAAATACAAAATAAATAGAACGGTTTTTCCATTGTATAAAACGAATAATTGCAAACAGTGTGAAAGTAATGGTCATTTGTACGTTCCGGGCAACCTAGGCTTCACTCTAGGGCGTTGCTCCACCAGATCGAATAGTTGATGGCCATAGAAGTCAACGCCAGAAGCATAAGGTACGATATAAATACAACAGCTTTTCCATCGTATAAAACGAATAATAGCAACCAGTGTGAAACTTATGGTCATTTCTAGGTTCCGGGCAACCTAGGCTTCACTCCAGGGCGTTGCTCCACCAGAGCAAAACAGTTAGGGCCTTAGAAGTCAACCCCCGAAGCATAAAATACAAAATAAATAGAACGGTTTTTCCATTGTATAAAACGAATAAATGCTACCAGTGTAAAAGTTATGGTCTTTTCTACGTTCCGGGCAACCTATGCTTCACCCTAGGGCGTTGTTCCACCAGATCGAATAGTTAGGGCCTAAGAAGTGAACGCCCGAAGCATAAAATACAAAATAAATGAAACAGTTCTTCCATCGTATAAAACGAATAATTGCTACCAGTGTGAAAGTTATGGTCATTTCTACGTTCCGCGCAACCTAGGCTTCACTCTAGGGCGTTGCTCCACCAGATCGAATAGCTAGGGCCTTAGAAGTCAACGCCCGAAGCATAAAATACAAAATAAATAAAACAGTTTTTCCATCGTATAAAACGAATAATTGCTGCCAGTGTGAAATGAATGGTCATTTCTACGTTCCGGGCAACCTAGGCTTCACGCTAGGGCGGTGCTCCACCAGATCAAATAGTTAGGGCCTAAGAAGTCAACGCCAGGAGCATAAAATTCAACATAAATACAACAGACTTTCCATCGTATATAATGTATATTTGCAAACAGTGTGAAAGTAATGGTCATTTCTACGTACCGGGCAACCTAGGTTCCACTCTAGGGCGTTGCTCCACCAAATCGAATAGCTAGGGCCTTAGAAGTCAACGCCAGAAGCATAAAATATAAAATAAATAGAACAGTTTTTCCATCGTATAAAACGAATAATTGC
Source organism: Calliopsis andreniformis (assembly GCF_051401765.1). Taxonomy (NCBI): domain Eukaryota; kingdom Metazoa; phylum Arthropoda; class Insecta; order Hymenoptera; family Andrenidae; genus Calliopsis; species Calliopsis andreniformis. The sequence goes on along the minus strand of NW_027480423.1, from coordinate 6,383,358 downwards.
TACCAGTGTGAAAGTTATGGTTATTTCTACTTTCCGGGCAACCTAGGCTTCACCCTATGGCGTTGTTCCACCAGATGGAATAGTTAGGGCCTAAGAAGTCAACGCCAGAAGCATAAAATACGATATAAATACAACAGCTTTTCCATCGTATAAGACGAATAATTGCAACCAGTTTGAAAGTGATGGTCATTTCGTCGTACCGGGCAACCTAGGCTTCACTCTAGGGCGTTGCTCCACCTGATCGAATAGTTAGGGCCTTAGAAGTCAACGCCCGAAGCATTAAATGCAAAATAAATAGAACAGTTTTTCCATCGTATAAAACGAATAATTGCTACCAGTGTGAAAGTTATGGTCATTTCTACTTTCCGGGCAACCTACGCTTCACCCTAGGGCGTTGTTCCACCAGATGGAATAGTTAGGGCCTAAGAAGTCAACGCCAGCAGCATAAAATACGATATAAATACAACAGCTTTTCCATCGTATAAAACGGATAATTGCAGCCAGTGTGAAAGTTATGGTCATTTCTACGTTCCGGGCAACCTAGGCTTCACCCAATGGCGTTGCTCCAACAGATTGAATAGTTAGGTCCTTAGAAGTCAATGCCCGAAGCATAAAATGCAATAAATATACAACAGCATTGCCATCGTATAAAATGAATAATTGCAAACAGTGTGAAACATATGGACATTTCTACGTTCCGGGCAACCTAGGCTTCACTCTATGGCGTTCATCCACCACATCGAATAGCTACGGCCTCAGAAGTCAACGCGTGAAGCATAAAATCCAATAAAAATACAACAGTCTTTCCATCCTATAACAGGAATAATTGCAACCCGTGTGAAAGTGATGGTCATTTCTACGTTCCAGGCAACCTAGGCTTCACTCTAGGGTGTTGTTCCACCAGATCGAATAGTTAGGGCCTAAGAAGTCAACGCCAGAAGCATAAAATACAATATAAATATAACAGCTTTTCCATCGTATAAAACGAATAATAGCAACCATTGTAAAAGTTATGGTCATTTCTACGTCACGGGCAACCTAGGCTTCACCCTAGGCCGTTGTCCCACCAGATGGAATAGTTAGGGCCTTAGCAGTCAACGCCCGAAGCATAAAATGCAAAATAAATAAAACAGTTTTTCCAACGTATAAAACGAATAATTCCTACCAATGTGAAATGAATGCTCATTTCTACGTTCCGGGTAACCTAGGTGTCACTCTAGGGCGTTGCTCCACCAGATCGAATTGCTAGGGAATTAGAATTCAACGCCATAAGAATAAAATACAATATAAGTCCAACAGTTTTTCCGTCGTGTAAAATGAATAATTGCAACCAGTGTGAAAGTTATGGTCATTTCTACATTTCGAGCAACCTAGTCTTCACTCTAGAGCGTTGCTCCACCTGATCGAATAGTTAGGGCCTTAGAGGTCAACGCCAGAAGCATAAAATACAATAAAGATGCAACAGTTTTTCCATCGTATGACAGGAATAACTCAAAACAGTGTGAAAGTACTGGTCATTTCTACGTTCCGGGTAACCTAGGTTTCACTCTAGGGCGTTGCTCCACCAGATCGGATAGCTAGGGACTTAGAATTCAACGCCATAAGAATAAAATGCAATATAAGTATAACAGTTTTTCCATCGTATAAAACGAATAATTGCTACCACTGTAAAAGTTATGGTCTTTCCTACGTTCCGGGCAACCTAGGCTTCACCCTAGGGCGTTGCTCCAACAGATTGAATAGTTAGGGCCTTAGAAGTCAACGCCCGAAGCATAAAAGGCAACAAAAATACAACAGTTTTTCCATCGTATAACAGGATTAATTGCAACCAGTTTGAAAGTGATGGTCATTACGACGTTCCGGGCAACCTAGGCTTCACTCTAGGTCGTTGCTCCACCAGATCGAATAGTTAGGGTCTTAGAAGTCAACGCCCGAAGCATAAAATAGAAAATAAATGGAACAGTTTTTCCATCGTATAAAACGAATAATTGCTACCAGTGTGAAAGTTATGGTCATTTCTACTTTCCGGGCAACCTACGCTTTACCCTAGGGCGTTGTTCCACCAGATGGAATAGTTACGGCCTCAGAAGTCAACGCCAGAAGCATAAAATACGATATAAATATAACAGTTTTTCCATCTTATATAACGAATAATAGCAACCAGTCTGAAAGTTATGGTCATTTCTACGTGCCGGGCAACCTAGGCTTCACTCTAGGGCGTTGCTCCACCACATCAAACAGTTAGGGCCTTAGAAGTCAACGCCCGAAGCATAAAATACAAAATAAATATAACAGTTTTTCCATCGTATAAAACGAATAATAGCAACCAGTGTGAAAGTTATGGTCACTTCTACGTTCCGGGCAACCTAGGCTTCACCCTAGCCCGATGTTCCACCAGATCGAACAGTTAGGGCCTAAGAAGTGAACGCCAGAAGCATAAAATACAGTATAAATACAACAGCTTTTCCATCACATAAAACGAATGATAGCAACCAGTTTGAAAGTTATGGTCATTTCTACGTTCCGGGCAACGTAGGCTTCACTCTAGGGCGTTGCTCCACCAGATCGTATAGTTAGGGCCTTAGATGTCAACGCCCGAAGCATAAAATACAAAATAAATAGAACAGTTTTTCCATTGTATAAAACGAATAAATGCTACCAGTGTACAAGTTATGGTCTTTTCCACGTTCCGGGCAACCTAGGCTTCACCCTAGGGCGTTGTTCCACCAGATCGAATAGTTAGGGCCTAAGAAGTGAACGCCAGAAGCATAAAACGCAAATAAATACAACAGTTTTTCCATCGTATAAAACGAATAATTGCAACCAGTATGAAACTTATGGTCATTTCTACTTTCCGGGCAACCTAGGCTTCACTCCATGGCGTTCTACCACCACATCGAATAGCTACGGCCACAGAAGTCAACACCTGATGTATAAAATACAATAAAAATACAACAGTCTTTCCATCCTATAACAGGAATAATTGCAACCCGTGTGAAAGTGATGGTCATTTCTACGTTCCAGGCAACCTAGGCTTCACTCTAGGGCGTTGTTGCACCAGATCGAATAGTTCGGGCCTAAGAAGTCAACGCCAGAAGCATAAAATACAATATATATATAACAGTTTTTCCATCGTATAAAGCGAATAATAGAAACCAGTGTGAAAGTTATGGTCATTTCTACGTTCCGAGCGGCCTAGGCATCACTCTAGGGCGGTGCTCCACCAGATCAAACAGTTAGGGCCTTAGAAGTCAACGCCCGTAGCATTAAATACAAAATAAATAGAACAGTTTTTCCATTGTATAAAACGAATAATTGCTACCTGTGTAAAAGTTATGGTCATTTCTACGTCTCGGGCAACCTAGGCTTCACCCTAGGCCGTTGTTCCACCAGATCAAACAGTTAGGGCCTAAGATGTGAACGCCAGAAGCATAAAATACAATATAAATACAACAGTTTTTCCATCAAATAAAACGAATGATAGCAACCAGTGTGAAAGTTATGGACATTTCTACGTTCCGGGCAACGTAGGCTTCACTCTAGGGCGTTGCTCCACCAGATCGTATAGTTAGGGCCTTAGATGTCGACGCCCGAAGCATAAAATACAAAATAAATAAAACAGTTTGTCCATCGTATAAAACGTATAATTGCTACCAGTGTGAAAGTTATGGTCATTTCTACGTTCCGCGCAACCTAGGCTTCACTCTAGGGCGTTGCTCCACCAGATCGAATAGTTAGGGTCTTAGAAGTCAACGCCCGAAGCATAAAATACAAAATAAATGGTACAGTTTTTCCATCGTATAAAACGAATAATTGCTACCTGTGTGAAAGTTATGGTCATTTCTACTTTCGGGCAACCTACGCTTTACCCTAGTGCGTTGTTCCACCAGATGGAATAGTTACGGCCTAAGAACTCAACGCCAGAAGCATAAAATACGATATAAATACAACAGCTTATCCATCGTATAAAACGAATAATTGCAACCGGTGTGAAAGTTATGTTCATTTCTACGTTCCGGGCAACCTAGGATTCACCCTAGGGCGTTGTTCCACCACATCGAATAGCTACGGCCTCAGAAGTCAACGAGAGAAGCATAAAATACAGTATAAATATAACAGTTTTTCCATCGTATATAACGAATAATAGCAACCAGTGTGAAAGTTATGGTCATTTCTACGTGCCGGGCAACCTAGGCTTCACTCTAGGGCGCTGCTCCACCACATCAAACAGTTAGGGCCTTAGAAGTCAACGCCCGAAGCATAAAATACAAAATAAATATAACAGTTTTTCCATCGTATAAAACAAATAATAGCAACCCGTGTGAAAGTTATGGTCACTTCTACGTTCCGGGCAACCTAGGCTTCACTCTAGGGCGTTGCTCCACCAGATCAAACAGTTAGGGCCTTAGAAGCCAACGCCCGAAGCATTAAATACAAATAAGTAGAACAGTTTTTCCATTGTATAAAACGAATAATTGCTACCAGTGTAAAAGTTATGGTCATTTCTACGTTCCGGGCAACCTAGGCTTCACGTTCGGCCGTTGTTCCACCAGATCGACTAGTTCGGGCCTAAGAAGTGAACGCCAGAAGCATAAAATACAATATAAATACAACAGTTTTTCCATCGTATAAAACGAATAATTGCAACCAGTATGAAACTTATGGTCATTTATATTTTCCGCGCAACCTAGGCTTCACCCTAGGGCATTGCTCCAACAGATTGAGTAGTTAGGGCCTTAGAAGTCAATGCCCGAAGCATAAAATGCAATAAAAATACAACAGTTTTTCCATCATATAACAGGCATAATTGCAACCAGTTTGAGAGTGACGGTCATTTCTACGTACCGGGCAACCTAGGCTTCACTCTAGGGCATTGATCCACTAGATCGAATAGTTAGTGCCTTAGAAGTCAACGCCAGATGCATAAAATACAATATAAATACAACAGTTTTTCCATCGTATAAAACGAATAATTGCAACCACTATGAAAGTTAACGTCATTACTACGTTCCGAGCGGCCTAGGCTTCACTCTAGGGCGGTGCTCCACCAGATCAAACAGTTAGGGCCTTAGAAGTCAACGCCCGAAGCATTAAATACAAAATAAATAGAACAGTTTTTCCATTGTATAAAACGAATAATTGCTGCCAGTGTAAAAGTTATGGTCATTTCTACGTCTCGGGCAACCTAGGCTTCACCCTAGTCCGTTGTTCCACCAGATCGAACAGTTAGGGCCTAAGAAGTGAACGCCCGAAGCATAAAATACAAAATAAATATAACAGTTTTTCCATCGTATAAAACGAATAATAGCAACCAGTGTGAAAGTTATGGTCACTTCTACGTTCCGGGCAACCTAGACTTCACTCTAGGGCGTTGCTCCACCAGATCAAACAGTTAGGGCCTTAGAAGCTAACGCCCGAAGCATTAAATACAAATAAGTAGAACAGTTTTTCCATTGTATAAAACGAATAATTGCTACCAGTGTAAAAGTTATGGTCATTTCTACGTTCCGGGCAACCTAGGCTTCACCCTCGGCCGTTGTTCCACCAGATCGAATAGTTCGGGCCTAAGAAGTGAACGCCAGAAGCATAAAATACAATATAAATACAACAGTTTTTCCGTCGTATAAAACGAACAATTGCAACCAGTATGAAACTTATGGTCATTTATATTTTCCGCGCAACCTAGGCTTCACCCTAGGGCATCGGTCCAACAGATTGAATAGTTAGGGCCTTAGAAGTCAACGCCAGAAGCATAAAATACAATAAAGATGCAACAGTTTTTCCATCGTGTAACAGGAATAACTGCAAACAGTGTGAAAGTACTGGTCATTTCTACGTTCCGGGTAACCTAGGATTCACTCTAGGGCGTTGCTCGACCAGATCGAATAGCTAGGGACTTAGAATTCAACGCCATAAGAATAAAATGCAATATAAATATAACAGTTTTTCCATCGTGTAAAACGAATATTAGCAACCAGAGTGAAAGTTATGGTCATTTCAACGTTCCGGGCAATCTGGGCTTCACACTAGGGCGTTGCTCCACCAGATCAAACAGTTAGGGCCTTAGAAGTCAACGCCCGAAGCATTAAATACAAAATAAATAGAACAGTTTTTCCATTGTATAAAACGAATAATTGCTACCAGTGTAAAAGTTATGGTCTTTTCCACGTTCCGGGCAACCTAGGCTTCACCCTAGGGCGTTGTTCCACCAGATCGAATAGTTAGGGCCTAAGAAGTGAACGCCAGAAGCATAAAATGCAAATAAATACAACAGTTTTTCCATCGTATAAAACGAATAATTGCAACCAGTATGAAACTTATGGTCATTTCTACTTTCCGGGCAACCTAGGCTTCACTCCATGGCGTTCTACCGCCACATCGAATAGCTACGGCCACAGAAGTCAACACCTGATGTATAAAATACAATAAAAATACAACAGTCTTTCCATCCTATAACAGGAATAATTGCAACCCGTGTGAAAGTGATGGTCATTTCTACGTTCCAGGCAACCTAGGCTTCACTCTAGGGCGTTGTTGCACCAGATCGAATAGTTCGGGCCTAAGAAGTCAACGCCAGAAGCATAAAATACAATATATATATAACAGTTTTTCCATCGTATAAAGCGAATAATAGAAACCAGTGTGAAAGTTATGGTCATTTCTACGTTCCGAGCGGCCTAGGCATCACTCTAGGGCGGTGCTCCACCAGATCAAACAGTTAGGGCCTTAGAAGTCAACGCCCGTAGCATTAAATACAAAATAAATAGAACAGTTTTTCCATTGTATAAAACGAATAATTGCTACCTGTGTAAAAGTTATGGTCATTTCTACGTCTCGGGCAACCTAGGCTTCACCCTAGGCCGTTGTTCCACCAGATCAAACAGTTAGGGCCTAAGATGTGAACGCCAGGAGCATAAAATACAATATAAATACAACAGTTTTTCCATCAAATAAAACGAATGATAGCAACCAGTGTGAAAGTTATGGACATTTCTACGTTCCAGGCAACGTAGGCTTCACTCTAGGGCGTTGCTCCACCAGATCGTATAGTTAGGGCCTTAGAAGCCAACGCCCGAAGCATTAAATACAAATAAGTAGAACAGTTTTTCCATTGTATAAAACGAATAATTGCTACCAGTGTAAAAGTTATGGTCATTTCTACGTTCCGGGCAACCTAGGCTTCACGCTCGGCCGTTGTTCCACCAGATCGACTAGTTCGGGCCTAAGAAGTGAACGCCAGAAGCATAAAATACAATATAAATACAACAGTTTTTCCATCGTATAAAACGAATAATTGCAACCAGTATGAAACTTATGGTCATTTATATTTTCCGCGCAACCTAGGCTTCACCCTAGGGCATTGCTCCAACAGATTGAATAGTTAGGGCCTTAGAAGTCAATGCCCGAAGCATAAAATGCAATAAAAATACAACAGTTTTTCCATCATATAACAGGAATAATTGCAACCAGTTTGAGAGTGACGGTCATTTCTACGTACCGGGCAACCTAGGCTTCACTCCAGGGCATTGATCCACTAGATCGAATAGTTAGTGCCTTAGAAGTCAACGCCAGATGCATAAAATACAATATAAATACAACAGTTTTTCCATCGTATAAAACGAATAATTGCAACCACTATGAAAGTTAACGTCATTACTACGTTCCGAGCGGCCTAGGCTTCACTCTAGGGCGGTGCTCCACCAGATCAAACAGTTAGGGCCTTAGAAGTCAACGCCCGAAGCATTAAATACAAAATAAATAGAACAGTTTTTCCATTGTATAAAACGAATCATTGCTACCAGTGTAAAAGTTATGGTCATTTCTACGTCTCGGGCAACCTAGGCTTCACCCTAGTCCGTTGTTCCACCAGATCGAACAGTTAGGGCCTAAGAAGTGAACGCCCGAAGCATAAAATACAAAATAAATATAACAGTTTTTCCATCGTATAAAACGAATAATAGCAACCAGTGTGAAAGTTATGGTCACTTCTACGTTCCGGGCAACCTAGGCTTCACTCTAGGGCGTTGCTCCACCAGATCAAACAGTTAGGGCCTTAGAAGCTAACGCCCGAAGCATTAAATACAAATAAGTAGAACAGTTTTTCCATTGTATAAAACGAATAATTGCTACCAGTGTAAAAGTTATGGTCATTTCTACGTTCCGGGCAACCTAGGCTTCACCCTCGGCCGTTGTTCCACCAGATCGAATAGTTCGGGCCTAAGAAGTGAACGCCAGAAGCATAAAATACAATATAAATACAACAGTTTTTCCGTCGTATAAAACGAACAATTGCAACCAGTATGAAACTTATGGTCATTTATATTTTCCGCGCAACCTAGGCTTCACCCTAGGGCATCGCTCCAACAGATTGAATAGTTAGGGCCTTAGAAGTCAACGCCAGAAGCATAAAATACAATAAAGATGCAACAGTTTTTCCATCGTATAACAGGAATAACTGCAAACAGTGTGAAAGTACTGGTCATTTCTACGTTCCGGGTAACCTAGGATTCACTCTAGGGCGTTGCTCGACCAGATCGAATAGCTAGGGACTTAGAATTCAACGCCATAAGAATAAAATGCAATATAAATATAACAGTTTTTCCATCGTGTAAAACGAATATTAGCAACCAGAGTGAAAGTTATGGTCATTTCAACGTTCCGGGCAATCTGGGCTTCACACTAGGGCGTTGCTCCACCAGATCAAACAGTTAGGGCCTTAGAAGTCAACGCCCGAAGCATTAAATACAAAATAAATAGAACAGTTTTTCCATTGTATAAAACGAATAATTGCTACCAGTGTAAAAGTTATGGTCATTTCTACGTCTCGGGCAACCTAGGCTTCACCCTAGCCCGATGTTCCACCAGATCGAACAGTTAAGGCCTAAGAAGTGAACGCCAGAAGCATAAAATACAGTATAAATACAACAGCTTTTCCATCACATAAAACGAATGATAGCAACCAGTTTGAAAGTTATGGTCATTTCTACGTTCCGGGCAACGTAGGCTTTACTCTAGGGCGTTGCTCCACCAGATCGTATAGTTAGGGCCTTAGATGTCAACGCCCGAAGCATAAAATAAAAAATAAATAGAACGGTTTTTCCATTGTATAAAACGAATAAATGCTACCAGTGTAAAAGTTATGGTCTTTTCCACGTTCCGGGCAACCTAGGCTTCACCCTAGGGCGTTGTTCCACCAGATCGAATTGTTAGGGCCTAAGATGTGAACGCCAGAAGCATAAAATACAATATAAATACAACAGTTTTTCCATCAAATAAAACGAATGATAGCAACCAGTGTGAAAGTTATGGACATTTCTACGTTCCGGGCAACGTAGGCTTCACTCTAGGGCGTTACTCCACCAGATCGTATAGTTAGGGCCTTAGATGTCAACGCCCGAAGCATAAAATACAAAATAAATAAAACAGTTTCTCCATCGTATAAAACGTATAATTGCTACCAGTGTGAAAGTTATGGTCATTTCTACGTTCCGCGCAACCTAGGCTTCACTCTAGGGCGTTGCTCCACCAGATCGAATAGTTAGGGTCTTAGAAGTCAACGCCCGAAGCATAAAATACAAAATAAATGGTACAGTTTTTCCATTGTATAAAACGAATAATTGCTACCAGTGTAAAAGTTATGGTCATTTCTACGTTCCGGGCAACCTAGGCTTCACGCTCGGCCGTTGTTCCACCAGATCGACTAGTTCGGGCCTAAGAAGTGAACGCCAGAAGCATAAAATACAATATAAATACAACAGTTTTTCCATCGTATAAAACGAATAATTGCAACCAGTATGAAACTTATGGTCATTTATATTTTCCGCGCAACCTAGGCTTCACCCTAGGGCATTGCTCCAACAGATTGAATAGTTAGGGCCTTAGAAGTCAATGCCCGAAGCATAAAATGCAATAAAAATACAACAGTTTTTCCATCATATAACAGGAATAATTGCAACCAGTTTGAGAGTGATGGTCATTTCTACGTACCGGGCAACCTAGGCTTCACTCTAGGGCATTGATCCACTAGATCGAATAGTTAGTGCCTTAGAAGTCAACGCCAGATGCATAAAATACAATATAAATACAACAGTTTTTCCATCGTATAAAACGAATAATTGCAACCACTATGAAAGTTAACGTCATTACTACGTTCAGAGCGGCCTAGGCTTCACTCTAGGGCGGTGCTCCACCAGATCAAACAGTTAGGGCCTTAGATGTCAACGCCCGAAGCATAAAATACAAAATAAATAGAACGGTTTTTCCATTGTATAAAACGAATAAATGCTACCAGTGTAAAAGTTATGGTCTTTTCCACGTTCCGGGCAACCTAGGCTTCACTCTAGGGCGTTGTTGCACCAGATCGAATAGTACGGGCCTAAGAAGTCAACGCCAGAAGCATAAAATACAATATATATATAACAGTTTTTCCATCGTATAAAACGAATAATAGAAACCAGTGTGAAAGTTATGGTCATTTCTACGTTTCGAGCGGCCTAGGCATCACTCTAGGGCTGTGCTCCACCAGATCAAACAGTTAGGGCCTTAGAAGTCAACGCCCGTAGCATTAAATACAAAATAAATAGAACAGTTTTTCCATTGTATAAAACGAATAATTGCTACAAGTGTAAAAGTTATGGTTATTTATACGTCTCGGGCAACCTAGGCTTCACCCTAGGCCGTTGTTCCACCAGATCAAACAGTTAGGGCCTAAGATGTGAACGCCAGAAGCATAAAATACAATATAAGTACAACAGTTTTTCCATCAAATAAAACGAATGATAGCAACCAGTGTGAAAGTTATGGACATTTCTACGTTCCGGGCAACGTAGGCTTCACTCTAGGGCGTTGCTCCACCAGATCGTATAGTTAGGGCCTTAGATGTCAACGCCCGAAGCATAAAATACAAAATAAATAAAACAGTTTTTCCATCGTATAAAACGTATAATTGCTACCAGTGTGAAAGTTATGGTCAATTCTACGTTCCGCATAACCTAGGCTTCACTCTAGGGCGTTGCTCCACCAGATCGAATAGTTAGGGTCTTAGAAGTCAACGCCCGAAGAATAAAATACAAAATAAATGGAACAGTTTTTCCATCGTATAAAACGAATAATTGCTACCTGTGTGAAAGTTATGGTCATTTCTACTTTCCGGGCAACCTACGCTTTACCCTAGTGCGTTGTTCCACCAGATGGAATAGTTACGGCCTAAGAAGTCAACGCCAGAAGCATAAAATACGATATAAATACAACAGCTTATCCATCGTATAAAACGAATAATTGCAACCAGTGTGATAGTTATGGTCATTTCTACGTTCCGGGCAACCTAGGATTCACCCTAGGGCGTTGTTCCACCACATCGAATAGCTACGGCCTCAGAAGACAACGACAGAAGCATAAAATACAGTATAAATGTAACAGTCTTTCCATCGTATATAACGAATAATAGCAACCAGTGTGAAAGTTATGGTCATTTCTACGTGCCGGGCAACCTAGGCTTCACTCTAGGGCGTTGCTCCACCAGATCAAACAGTTAGGGCCTTAGAAGCCTACGCCCGAAGCATTAAATACAAATAAGTAGAACAGTTTTTCCATCGTATAAAACGAATAATTGCAACCGGTGTGAAAGTTATGGTCATTTCTACGTTCCGGGCAACGTAGGCTTCACTCTAGAGCGTTGCTCCACCAGATCGTATAGTTAGGGCCTTAGATGTCAACGCCCGAAGCATAAAATTCAAAATAAATAGAACGGTTTTTCCATTGTATAAAACGAATAAATGCTACCAGTGTAAAAGTTATGGTCTTTTCCACGTTCCGGGCAACCTAGGCTTCACTCTAGGGCGTTGTTGCACCAGATCGAATAGTACGGGCCTAAGAAGTCAACGCCAGAAGCATAAAATACAATATATATATAACAGTTTTTCCATCGTATAAAACGAATAATAGAAACCAGTGTGAAAGTTATGGTCATTTCTACGTTTCGAGCGGCCTAGGCATCACTCTAGGGCTGTGCTCCACCAGATCAAACAGTTGGGGCCTTAGAAGTCAACGCCCGAAGCATAAAATACAAAATAAATATAACAGTTTTTCCATCGTATAAAACGAATAATAGCAACCAGTGTGAAAGTTATGGTCACTTCTACGTTCCGGGCAACCTAGGCTTCACTCTAGGGCGTTGCTCCACCAGATCAAACAGTTAGGGCCTTAGAAGCCAACTCCCGAAGCATTAAATACAAATAAGTAGAACAGTTTTTCCATCGTATAAAACGAATAATTGCAACCAGTATGAAACTTATGGTCATTTATATTTTCCGGGCAACGTAGGCTTCACCCTAGGGCATTGCTCCAACAGATTGAATAGTTAGGGCCTTAGAAGTCAATGCCCGAAGCAAAAAATGCAATAAAAATACAACAGTTTTTCCATCATATAACAGGAATAATTGCAACCAGTTTGAGAGTGATGGTCATTTCTACGTACCGGGCAACCTAGGCTTCACTCTAGGGCATCGATCCACTAGATCGAATAGTTAGTGCCTTAGAAGTCAACGCCAGATGCATAAAATACAATATAAATACAACAGTTTTTCCATCGTATAAAACGAATAATTGCAACCACTATGAAAGTTAACGTCATTACTACGTTCCGAGCGGCCTAGGCTTCACCCTAGGGCGGTGCTGCACCAGATCAAACAGTTAGGGCCTTAGAAGTCAACGCCCGAAGCATTAAATACAAAATAAATAGAACAGTTTTTCCATTGTATAAAACGAACAATTGCTACCAGTGTAAAAGTTATGGTCATTTCTACGTTCCGGGCAACGTAGGCTTCACTCTAGGGCGTTGCTCCACCAGATCGTATAGTTAGGGCCTTAGATGTCAACGCCCGAAGCATAAAATACAAAATAAATAGAACGGTTTTTCCATTGTATAAAACGAATAAATGCTACCAGTGTAAAAGTTATGGTCTTTTCCACGTTCCGGGCAACCTAGGCTTCACCCTAGGGCGTTGTTCCACCAGATCGAATAGTTAGGGCCTAAGAAGTGAACGCCAGAAGCATAAAATACAAATAAATACAACAGTTTTTCCATCGTATAAAACGAATAATTGCAACCAGTATGAAACTTATGGTCATTTCTACTTTCCGGGCAACCTAGGCTTCACTCTATGGCGTTCTACCACCACATCGAATAGCTACGGCCACAGAAGTCAACACCTGATGTATAAAATACAATAAAAATACAACAGTCTTTCCACCCTATAACAGGAATAATTGCAACCAGTTTGAGAGTGATGGTCATTTCTACGTACCGGGCAACCTAGGCTTCACTCTAGGGCATTGATCCACTAGATCGAATAGTTAGTGCCTTAGAAGTCAACGCCAGATGCATAAAATACAATATAAATACAACAGTTTTTCCATCGTATAAAACGAATAATTGCAACCACTATGAAAGTTAACGTCATTACTACGTTCCGAGCGGCCTAGGCTTCACCCTAGGGCGGTGCTGCACCAGATCAAACAGTTAGGGCCTTAGAAGTCAACGCCCGAAGCATTAAATACAAAATAAATAGAACAGTTTTTCCATTGTATAAAACGAATAAATGCTACCAGTGTAAAAGTTATGGTCTTTTCCACGTTCCGGGCAACCTAGGCTTCACCCTAGGGCGTTGTTCCACCAGATCGAATAGTTAGGGCCTAAGAAGTGAACGCCAGAAGCATAAAATACAAATAAATACAACAGTTTTTCCATCGTATAAAACGAATAATTGCAACCAGTATGAAACTTATGGTCATTTCTACTTTCCGGGCAACCTAGGCTTCAGTCTATGGCGTTCTACCACCACATCGAATAGCTACGGCCACAGAAGTCAACACCTGATGTATAAAATACAATAAAAATACAACAGTCTTTCCACCCTATAACAGGAATAATTGCAACCCGTGTGAAAGTGATGGTCATTTCTACGTTCCAGGCAACCTAGGCTTCACTCTAGGGCGTTGCTGCACCAGATCGAATAGTTCGGGCCTAAGAAGTCAACGCCAGAAGCATAAAATACAATATATATATAACAGTTTTTCCATCGTATAAAACGAATAATAGAAACCAGTGTGAAAGTTATGGTCATTTCTACGTTCCGAGCGGCCTAGGCATCACTCTAGGGCGGTGCTCCACCAGATCAAACGGTTAGGGTCTTAGAAGTCAACGCCCGTAGCATTAAATACAAAATAAATAGAACAGTTTTTCCATTGTATAAAACGAATAATTGCTACCAGTGTAAAAGTTATGGTCTTTTCCACGTTCCGGGCAACCTAGGCTTCACCCTAGGGCGTTGTTCCACCAGATCGAATAGTTAGGGCCTAAGAAGTGAACGCCAGAAGCATAAAATACAATATGTATATAACAGTTTTTCCATCGTATAAGACGAATAATAGAAACCAGTGTGAAAGTTATGGTCATTTCTACGTTCCGAGCGGCCTATGCATCACTCTAGGGCGGTGCTCCACCAGATCAAACAGTTAGGGCCTAAGAAGTCAACGCCAGAAGCATAAAATACAACATAAATACAACAGACTTTCCATCGTATATAATGTATATTTGCAAACAGTGTGAAAGTAATGGTCATTTCTACGTACCGGGCAACCTAGGCTCCACTCTAGGGCGTTGCTCCACCAAATGGAATAGTTAGGGCCTTAGAAGTCAACGCCAGAAGCATAAAATACAATAAAGATGCAAAAGTTTTTCCATCGTATTACAGGAATAACTGCAAACAGTTTGAAAGTACTGGTCATTTCTACGTTCCGGGTAACCTAGGTTTCACTCTAGGGCGTTGCTCCACCAGATTGAATAGCTAGGGACTTAGAATTCAACGCCATAAGAATAAAATACAATATAAGTACAACAGTTTTTCCATCGTATAAAATGAATAATTGCAACCAGTGTGAAAGTTATGGTCATTTCTACGTTCCGGGCAATCTAGGCTTCACCCTAGGGCGTTGCTCCAACAGATTGAATAGTTAGGGCCTTAGAAGTCAATGCCCGAAGCATAAAATGCGATAAAAATACAACTGTTTTTCCATCATATAACAGGAATAATTGCAACCAGTTTGAAAGTGATGGTCATTTCTACGTTCCGGGCAATCTAGGCTTCACTCTAGGGCGTTGATCCACTAGACGGAATAGTTAGTGCCTTAGAAGTCAACGCCGGATGCATAAAATACAATATAAATACAACAGCTTTTCCATCGTATAAAACTAATAATTGCAACCAATATGAAAGTTAACGTCATTTCTGCTTTCCGGGCAACCTAGGCATCACCCTAGGGCGTTGCTCCAACAGATTGAATAGTTAGGGCCTGAGAAGTCAACGCCCGAAGCATAAACAGCAACAAAAATACAACAGTTTTTCCATCGTATAACAGGATTAATTGCAACCAGTTTGAAAGTGATGGTCATTTCGACGTTCCGGGCAACCTAGGCTTCACTCTAGGTCGTTGCTCCACCAGAGCGAATAGTTAGGGTCTTAGAAGTCAACGCCCGAAGCATAAAATACAAAATAAATGGAACAGTTTTTCCATCGTATAAAACGAATAATTGCTACCAGTGTGAAAGTTATGGACATTTCTATTTTCCGGGCAACCTACGCTTTACCCTAGGGCGTTGTTCCACCAGAAGGAATAGTTACGGCCTAAGAAGTCAACGCCAGAAGCATAAAATACGATATAAATACAACAGCTTATCCATCGTATAAAACGAATAATTGCAACCAGTGTGAAAGTTATGGTCATTTCTACGTTCCGGGCAACCTAGGATTCACCCTAGGGCGTTGTTCCACCACATCGAATAGCTACGGCCTCAGAAGTCAACGACAGAAGCATAAAATACAATATAAATATAACAGTTTTTCCATCGTATATAACGAATAATAGCAACCAGTGTGAAAGTTATGGTCATTTCTACGATCCGGGCAACCTAGTCTTCACTCTCGGGTGTTGCTCCACCACATCAAACAGTTAGGGCCTTAGAAGTCAACGCCCGAAGCATAAAATACAAAATAAATATAACAGTTTTTCCATCGTATAAAACTAATAATAGCAACCAGTGTGAAAGTTATGGTCACTTCTACGTTCCGGGCAACCTAGGCTTCACTCTAGGGCGTTGCTCCACCAGATCAAACAGTTAGGGCCTTAGAAGCCAACACCCGAAGCATTAAATACAAAATAAATAGAACAGTTTTTCCATTGTATATAACGAATAATTGCTACCAGTGTAAAAGTTATTGTCATTTCTACGTTCCGGGCAACCTAGGCTTCACCCTCGGCCGTTGTTCCACCAGATCGAATAGTTCGGGCCTAAGAAGTGAACGCCAGAAGCATAAAATACAATATAAATACAACAGTTTTTCCATCGTATAAAACGAATAATTGCAACCAGTATGAAACTTATGGTCATTTATATTTTCCGGGCAACCTAGGCTTCACCCTAGGGCATTGCTCCAACAGATTGAATAGTTAGGGCCTTAGAAGTCAATGCCCGAAGCATAAAATGCAATAAAAATACAACAGTTTTTCCATCATATAACAGGAATAATTGCAACCAGTTTGAGAGTGATGGTCATTTCTACGTACCGGGCAACCTAGGCTTCACTCTGGGGCGTTGATCCACTAGATCGAATAGTTAGTGCATTAGAAGTCAACGCCAGATGCATAAAATACAATATAAATACAACAGTTTTTCCATCGTATAAAACGAATAATTGCAACCACTATGTAAGTTAACGTCATTTCTACTTTCCTGGCAACCTAGGCTTCACCCTAGGGCGTTGCTCCAAAAGATTGAATAGTTAGGGCCTTAGAAGTCAACGCCCGAAGCATAAAAGGCAATAAAAATACAACAGTTTTTCCATCGTATAACACGATTAATTGCAACCAGTTTGAAAGTGATGTCCAATTCTACGTTCCGGGCAACCTAGGCTTCACTCTAGGGCGTTGTTCCACCAGATCGAATAGTTAGGAACTAAGAAGTCAACGCCAGAAGCATAAAATACAATAAAGATGCAACAGTTGTTCCATTGTTTAACAGGAATATTTGCAAACAGTGTGAAAGTAATGGTCATTTCTACGTTCCGGGTAATCCAGGTTTCACTCTAGGGCGTTGCTCCACCAGATCGAATAGCTAGGGCCTTAGAAGTCAGCGCCCGAAGCATAACATACAAAATAAATACGACAGCTTTTCCATGTATAAAACGAATAATTGCTTCCTGTGTGAAAGTTATGGTCATTTCTACGTTCCGGGCAGCCTAGGCTTCACCAGAGGGCGTTGTTCTACCAGATCGAATAGCTAGGGACTTAGAATTCAATGCCAGAAGCATAAAATGCAATATATATATAACAGCTTTTCCATGTATAAAACGAATAATTGCTACCAGTGTGAAAGAGTTGGTCATTTCTACGTTCCGGGCAACCTAGGCTTCACCCTAGGCCGTTGTTCCACCAGATTTAATAGTTAGGGCCTAAGAAGTCAACGCCAGAAGCATAAAATACAAATAAATACAACAGTTTTTCCATCGTATAAAACGAATAATTGCAACCAGTATGAAACTTATGGTCATTTATATTTTCCGGGCAACCTAGGCTTCACCCTAGGGCATTGCTCCAACAGATCAAACAGTAAGGGCCTTAGAAGTCAACGCCCGAAGCATAAAATGCAATAAAAATACAACAGCTTTTCCATCATATAACAGGAATAATTGCAACCAGTTTGATAGTGATGGTCATTTCTATGAACCGGGCAACCTAAGCTTCACTCTAGGGCGTTGATCCACTAGATCGAATAGTTAGTGCCTTAGAAGTCAACGCTAGATGCATAAAATACAATATAAATACAACAGTTTTTCCATCGTATAAAACGAATAATTGCAACCACTATGAAAGTTAACGTCATTTCTACTTTCCGAGCAACCTAGGCTTCACCCTAGGGCGTTGCTCCAACAGATTGAATAGTTAGGGCCTTAGAAGTCAATGCCCGAAGCATAAAAGGCAATAAAAATACAACAGTTTTTCCATCGTATGACAGGATTAATTGCAACCAGTTTGAAAGTGATGGCCAATTCTACGTTCCGGGCAACCTAGGCTTAACTCTAGGGCGTTGCTCCACCAGATCGAATGGTTGGTGCCTTAGAAGTCAACGCCAGAAGCATACAATACAATATAAATACAACAGTTTTTCCAATGTATAAAACGAATAATTGCAACCAGTATGAAACTTATGGTCATTTCTACTTTCCGAGCAACCTAGGCTTCACCCTAGGGCGTTGCTCCAACAGATTGAATAGTTAGGGCCTTAGAAGTCAATGCCCGAATCATTAAATGAAATAAAAATCCAACAGCTTTTCCATTGTATAACAGGAATAATTGCAACCAGTGTGAAGGTAATGGTATGTTCTACGTTCCGGGCAACCTAGGCTTCACTCTAGGGCGGTGCTCCACCAGGTTAAATAGTTAGGGCCTAAGAAGTCAACGCCAGAAGCATAAAATGCAATATAAGTACAACAGTTTACCATCGTATAAAATGAATAATTGCAAACATTGTGAAAGTAATGGTCATTTCTACGTGCCGGGCAACCTAGGCGTCACTCTAGGGCGTTGCTCCACCACAGCTAAAAGCTACGGCCTTAGAAGTCAACGCCAGAAGCATAAAATACAATAAATATGCAACTGATTTTCCATCGTATAGCATGACTAATTACAACCAGTGCGAAAGTAATGACCATTTCGACGTTTCGGGCATCCTAGGCTTAACTCTGAGGCGTTGCTCCACCAAATCGAAGAGATAGGGCCTTAGAAGTCAACGCCAGAAGCATAAAATACAATATAAATACAACAGCTTTGCCATCGTATAAAATGAATTATTGCAAACAGTGTGAAGGTAATGGTCATTTCTACGTTCCGAGCAACCTAGGCTTCACTGTAGGGTGTTGCTCCGCCAGATCGAATAGGTAGGGCCTTAGAAGTCAACGCCAGAAGCATAAAAAACAAAATAAATAGAACAGTTTTTCCATGTATAAAACGAATAATTGCTACCACTGTGAAAGTTATGGTCATTTCTACGTTCCGGTCAACCTAGGCTTCACCACAGGACTTTGTTCCACCAGATGGAATAGTTAGGGCCTAAGAAGTCAACGCCAGAAGCATAAAATACGATATAAATACTACAGCTTTTCCATCGTATAAAACGAATAATTGCTACCAGTGTGAAATTTATTGTCATTTCTACGTTCCGGGCAACCTAGGCTTCACCCTCGGCCGTTGTTCCACCAGATCGAATAGTTAGGGCCTAAGAAGTGAACGCCAGAAGCATAAAATACAAATAAATACAACAGTTTTTCCATCGTATAAAACGAATAATTGCAACCAGTATGAAACTTACGGTCATTTCTACTTTCCGGGCAACCTAGGCTTCACTCTATGGCGTTCTACCACCACATCGAATAGCTACGGCCACAGAAGTCAACACCTGATGTATAAAATACAATAAAAATACAACAGTCTTTCCACCCTATAACAGGAATAATTGCAACCCGTGTGAAAGTGATGGTCATTTCTACGTTCCAGGCAACCTAGGCTTCACTCTAGGGCGTTGTTGCACCAGATCGAATAGTTCGGGCCTAAGAAGTCAACGCCAGAAGCATAAAATACAATATATATATAACAGTTTTTCCATCGTATAAAACGAATAATAGAAACCAGTGTGAAAGTTATGGTCATTTCTACGTTCCGAGCGGCCTAGGCATCACTCTAGGGCGGTGCTCCACCAGATCAAACGGTTAGGGCCTTAGAAGTCAACGCCCGTAGCATTAAATACAAAATAAATAGAACAGTTTTTCCATTGTATAAAACGAATAATTGCTACCAGTGTAAAAGTTATGGTCTTTTCCACGTTCCGGGCAACCTAGGCTTCACCCTAGGGCGTTGTTCCACCAGATCGAATAGTTAGGGCCTAAGAAGTGAACGCCAGAAGCATAAAATACAATATATATATAACAGTTTTTCCATCGTATAAGACGAATAATAGAAACCAGTGTGAAAGTTATGGTCATTTCTACGTTCCGAGCGGCCTATGCATCACTCTAGGGCGGTGCTCCACCAGATCAAACAGTTAGGGCCTAAGAAGTCAACGCCAGAAGCATAAAATACAACATAAATACAACAGACTTTCCATCGTATATAATGTATATTTGCAAACAGTGTGAAAGTAATGGTCATTTCTACGTTCCGGGTAACCTAGGTTTCACTCTAGGGCGTTGCTCCACCAGATTGAATAGCTAGGGACTTAGAATTCAACGCCATAAGAATAAAATACAATATAAGTACAACAGTTTTTCCATCGTATAAAATGAATAATTGCAACCAGTGTGAAAGTTATGGTCATTTCTACGTTCCGGGCAATCTAGGCTTCACCCTAGGGCGTTGCTCCAACAGATAGAATAGTTAGGGCCTTAGAAGTCAATGCCCGAAGCATAAAATGCGATAAAAATACAACTGTTTTTCCATCATATAACAGGAATAATTGCAACCAGTTTGAAAGTGATGGTCATTTCTACGTTCCGGGCAATCTAGGCTTCACTCTAGGGCGTTGATCCACTAGACGGAATAGTTAGTGCCTTAGAAGTCAACGCCGGATGCATAAAATACAATATAAATACAACAGCTTTTCCATCGTATAAAACTAATAATTGCAACCAATATGAAAGTTAACGTCATTTCTGCTTTCCGGGCAACCTAGGCATCACCCTAGGGCGTTGCTCCAACAGATTGAATAGTTAGGGCCTGAGAAGTCAACGCCCGAAGCATAAACAGCAACAAAAATACAACAGTTTTTCCATCGTATAACAGGATTAATTGCAACCAGTTTGAAAGTGATGGTCATTTCGACGTTCCGGGCAACCTAGGCTTCACTCTAGGTCGTTGCTCCACCAGAGCGAATAGTTAGGGTCTTAGAAGTCAACGCCCGAAGCATAAAATACAAAATAAATGGAACAGTTTTTCCATCGTATAAAACGAATAATTGCTACCAGTGTGAAAGTTATGGACATTTCTATTTTCCGGGCAACCTACGCTTTACCCTAGGGCGTTGTTCCACCAGAAGGAATAGTTACGGCCTAAGAAGTCAACGCCAGAAGCATAAAATACGATATAAATACAACAGCTTATCCATCGTATAAAACGAATAATTGCAACCAGTGTGAAAGTTATGGTCATTTCTACGTTCCGGGCAACCTAGGATTCACCCTAGGGCGTTGTGCCACCACATCGAATAGCTACGGCCTCAGAAGTCAACGACAGAAGCATAAAATACAATATAAATATAACAGTTTTTCCATCGTATATAACGAATAATAGCAACCAGTGTGAAAGTTATGGTCATTTCTACGATCCGGGCAACCTAGGCTTCACTCTAGGGCGTTGCTCCACCACATCAAACAGTTAGGGCCTTAGAAGTCAACGCCCGAAGCATAAAATACAAAATAAATATAACAGTTTTTCCATCGTATAAAACGAATAATAGCAACCAGTGTGAAAGTTATGGTCACTTCTACGTTCCGGGCAACCTAGGCTTCACTCTAGGGCGTTGCTCCACCAGATCAAACAGTTAGGGCCTTAGAAACCAACGCCCGAAGCATTAAATACAAAATAAATAGAACAGTTTTTCCATTGTATAAAACGAATAATTGCTACCAGTGTAAAAGTTATGGTCATTTCTACGTTCCGGGCAACCTAGGCTTCACCCTCGGCCGTAGTTCCACCAGATCGAATAGTTCGGGCCTAAGAAGTGAACGCCAGAAGCATAAAATACAATATAAATACAACAGTTTTTCCATCGTATAAAACGAATAATTGCAACCAGTATGAAACTTATGGTCATTTATATTTTCCGGGCAACCTAGGCTTCACCCTAGGGCATTGCTCCAACAGATTGAATAGTTAGGGCCTTAGAAGTCAATGCCCGAAGCATAAAATGCAATAAAAATACAACAGTTTTTCCATCATATAACAGGAATAATTGCAACCAGTTTGAGAGTGATGGTCATTTCTACGTACCGGGCAACCTAGGCTTCACTCTGGGGCGTTGATGCACTAGATCGAATAGTTAGTGCCTTAGAAGTCAACGCCAGATGCATAAAATACAATATAAATACAACATTTTTTCCATCGTATAAAACGAATAATTGCAACCACTATGAGAGTTAACGTCATTTCTACTTTCCGGGCAACCTAGTCTTCATCCTTGGGCGTTGCTCCAACAGATTGAATAGTTAGGGCCTTAGAAGTCAACGCCCGAAGCATAAAAGGCAATAAAAATACAACAGTTTTTCCATCGTATAACAGGATTAACTGCAACCAGTTTGAAAGTTATGGTCATTTCTACGTTCCGGGCAACCTAGGCTTCATTCTAGGACGATGCTCCAAAGAGATCGAATAGTTAGGGCCTAAGAAGTCAACGCCAGAAGCATAAAATACAATAAAGATGCAACAGTTGTTCCATCGTATAACAGGAATAACTGCAAACAGTGTGAAAGTACAGGTCATTTCTACGTTCCGGGTAATCCAGGTTTCACTCTAGGGCGTTGCTCCACCAGATCGAATAGCTAGGGACTTAGAATTCAACGCCAGAAGAATAAAATACAATCTAAGTACAACAGTTTTTCCACCGAATAAAATGAATAATTGCATACATTGTGAATGCAATGGTCATTTCTACGTTCCGGGCAACCTAGGCTTCACTCTAGGTCGTTGCTCCACCAGATCGAATAGCTAGGGACTTAGAATTCAACGCCATAAGAATAAAATACAATATAAGTACAACAGTTTTTCCATCGTATAAAATGAATAATTGCAACCAGTGTGAAAGTTATGGTCATTTCTACGTTCCGGGCAACCTAGGCTTCACCCTAGGGCGTTGCTCCAACAGATTGAATAGTTAGGGCCTTAGAAGTCAATGCCGGAAGCATAAAATGCGATAAAAATACAACAGTTTTTCCATCATATAACAGGAATAATTGCAACCAGTTTGAAAGTGATGGTCATTTCTACGTTCCGGGCAATCTAGGCTTCACTCTAGGGCGTTGATCCACTAGACGGAATAGTTAGTGCCTTAGAAGTCAACGCCGGATGCATAAAATACAATATAAATACAACAGCTTTTCCATCGTATAAAACTAATAATTGCAACCAATATGAAAGTTAACGTCATATCTGCTTTCCGGGCAACCTAGGCTTCACCCTAGGGCGTTGCTCCAACAGATTGAATAGTTAGGGCCTTAGAAGTCAACGCCCGAAGCATAAAAGGCAACAAAAATACAACAGTTTTTCCATCGTATAACAGGATTAATTGCAACCAGTTAGAAAGTGATGGTCCTTTCGACGCTCCGGGCAACCTAGGCTTCACTCTAGGTCGTTGCTCCACCAGATCGAATAGTTAAGGTCTTAGAAGTCAACGCCCGAAGCATAAAATACAAAATAAATGGAACAGTTTTTCCATCGTATAAAACGAATAATTGCTACCACTGTGAAGGTTATGGTCATTTCTACTTTCCGGGCAACCTACGCTTTACCCTAGGGCGTTGTTCCACCAGATGGAATAGTTACGGCATAAGAATTCAACGCCAGAAGCATAAAATACGATATAAATACAACAGCTTATCCATCGTATAAAACGAATAATTGCAACCAGTGTGAAAGTTATGGTCATTTCTACGTTCCGGGCAACCTAGGATTCACCCTAGGGCGTTGTTCCACCACGCGGAATAGCTACGTCCTCAGAAGTCAACGACAGAAGCATAAAATACAATATAAATATAACAGTTTTTCCATCGTATATAACGAATAATAGCAACCAGTGTGAAAGTTATGGTCATTTCTACGTTCCGGGCAACCTAGGCTTCACTCTAGGGCGTTGCTCCACCACATCAAACAGTTAGGGCCTTAGAATTCAACGCCCGAAGCATAAAATACAAAATAAATAGAACAGCTGTTCCATGTATAAAACGAATAATTGTTTCCAGTGTGAAAGTTAGGATCATTTCTACGTTCCGGGCAACCTAGGCTTCACCGTAGGGCGTTGTTCCACCAGATGGAATAGTTGGGGCCTAAGAAGTCGACGGCAGAAGCATAAAATACGATATAAATACAACAGCTTTTCCATCGTATAATACGAATAATTGCAACCAGTGTGAAAGTTATGGTCATTTCTACGTTCCGGGCAACCTAGGCTTCACTCTAGGCTGTTGCTCCACCAGATCGAATAGCTAGGGCCTTAGAAGTCAACGCCCGAAGCATAAAATACAAAATAAATAGGACAGCTTTTCCATGTATAAAACGAATAATTGCTTCCTGTGTGAAAGTTATGGTCATTTCTACGTTCCGGGCAACCTAGGCTTCACCAGAGGGCGTTGTTCTACCAGATGGAATAGCTGGGACCTAAGAAGTCAACGCCAGAAGCATAAAATAAGTTATAAATACAACAGCTTTTCCATCGTATGAAACGAATAATGGCAAACCGTGTGAAAGTTATGGTCATTTCCACGTTCGGGGCAACACAGGCTTCACCCTAGTGCATTGCTACACCAGATCGAATAGTTAGGGCCTTAGAAGTCATCGCCCGAAGCATAAAATACAAAAAAATACAACAATTTTTCCATCGTATAACAGGAATAATTGCAACCAGTGTGAAAGTGATGGTCATTTCTACGATCCGGGTAACCCAGGTTTCACTGTGGGGCATTACTCCACCACATCGAATAGCTACGGCCGTAGAAGTCAACGCCCGAAGCATAAAATACAAAATAAATATAACAGTTTTTCCATCGTATAAAACGAATAATAGATTCCAGTGTGAAAGTTATGGTCACTTCTACGTTCCCGGCAACCTAGGCTTCACTCTAGGGCGTTGTTCCACCAGATCGAATAGTTCGGGCCTAAGAAGTGAACGCCAGAAGCATAAAATACAATATAAATACAACATTTTTTCCATCGTATAAAACGAATAATTGCAACCACTATGAAAGTTAACGTCATTTCTACTTTCCGGGCAACCTAGTCTTCATCCTTGGGCGTTGCTCCAACAGATTGAATAGTTAGGGCCTTAGAAGTCAACGCCCGAAGCATAAAAGGCAATAAAAATACAACAGTTTTTCCATCGTATAACAGGATTAACTGCAACCAGTTTGAAAGTTATGGTCATTTCTACGTTCCGGGCAACCTAGGCTTCATTCTAGGACGATGCTCCAAAGAGATCGAATAGTTAGGGCCTAAGAAGTCAACGCCAGAAGCATAAAATACAATAAAGATGCAACAGTTGTTCCATCGTATAACAGGAATAACTGCAAACAGTGTGAAAGTACAGGTCATTTCTACGTTCCGGGTAATCCAGGTTTCACTCTAGGGCGTTGCTCCACCAGATCGAATAGCTAGGGACTTAGAATTCAACGCCAGAAGAATAAAATAAAATCTAAGTACAACAGTTTTTCCACCGAATAAAATGAATAATTGCATACATTGTGAATGCAATGGTCATTTCTACGTTCCGGGCAACCTAGGCTTCACTCTAGGTCGTTGCTCCACCAGATCGAATAGCTAGGGACTTAGAATTCAACGCCATAAGAATAAAATACAATATAAGTACAACAGTTTTTCCATCGTATAAAATGAATAATTGCAACCAGTGTGAAAGTTATGGTCATTTCTACGTTCCGGGCAACCTAGGCTTCACCCTAGGGCGTTGCTCCAACAGATTGAATAGTTAGGGCCTTAGAAGTCAATGCCGGAAGCATAAAATGCGATAAAAATACAACAGTTTTTCCATCATATAACAGGAATAATTGCAACCAGTTTGAAAGTGATGGTCATTTCTACGTTCCGGGCAATCTAGGCTTCACTCTAGGGCGTTGATCCACTAGACGGAATAGTTAGTGCCTTAGAAGTCAACGCCGGATGCATAAAATACAATATAAATACAACAGCTTTTCCATCGTATAAAACTAATAATTGCAACCAATATGAAAGTTAACGTCATATCTGCTTTCCGGGCAACCTAGGCTTCACCCTAGGGCGTTGCTCCAACAGATTGAATAGTTAGGGCCTTAGAAGTCAACGCCCGAAGCATAAAAGGCAACAAAAATACAACAGTTTTTGCATCGTACGACAGGATTAATTGCAACCAGTTCGAAAGTGATGGCCAATTCTACGTTCCGGGCTACCTAGGCTTCACTCTAGGGCGTTGCTCCACCAGATCGAATGTTTGGTGCCTTAGAAGTCAACGCCAGAAGCATAAAATACAATATAAATACAACAGTATTTCCAATGTATAAAACGAATAATTGCAACCAGTATGAAACTTATCGTCATTTCTACTTTCCGGGCAACCTAGGCTTCACCCTAGGGCATTGCTCCAACAGATCAAACAGATAGGGCCTTAGAAGTCAACGCCCGAAGCATAAAATGCAATAAAAATACAACAGTTTTTCCATCATATAACAGGAATAATTGCAACCAGTTTGATAGTGATGGTCATTTCTATGTACCGGGCAACCTAGGCTTCACTCTAGGGCGTTGATCCACTAGATCGAATAGTTAGTGCCTTAGAAGTCAACGCTAGATGCATAAAATACAATATAAATACAACAGTTTTTCCATCGTATAAAACGAATAATTGCAACCACTATGAAAGTTAACGTCATTTCTACATTCCG
This sequence comes from Calliopsis andreniformis, assembly GCF_051401765.1. Taxonomy (NCBI): domain Eukaryota; kingdom Metazoa; phylum Arthropoda; class Insecta; order Hymenoptera; family Andrenidae; genus Calliopsis; species Calliopsis andreniformis. The sequence goes on along the minus strand of NW_027480423.1, from coordinate 6,356,614 downwards.
AGCAACCTAGGCTTCACCCTAGGTCGTTGCTCCAAGAGATTGAATAGTTAGGGCCTTAGAAGTCAACGCCCGAAGCATAAAAGGCAATAAAAATACAACAGTTTTTCCATCGTACGACAGGATTAATTGCAACCAGTTCGAAAGTGATGACCAATTCTACGTTCCGGGCAACCTAGGCTTCACTCTAGGGCGTTGCTCCACCAGATCGAATGTTTGGTGCCTTAGAAGTCAACGCCAGAAGCATAAAGTACAATATAAATACAACAGTATTTCCAATGTATAAAACGAATAATTGCAACCAGTATGAAACTTATCGTCATTTCTACTTTCCGAGCAACCTAGGCTTCACCCTAGGGCGTTGCTCCAACAGATTGAATAGTTAGGGCCTTAGAAGTCAATGCCCGAATCATTAAATGAAATAAAAATACAACAGCTTTTCCATTGTATAACAGGAATAATTGCAACCAGTGTGAAGGTAATGGTATGTTCTACGTTTCGGGCAACCTAGGCTTCACCCTAGGGCGTTGCTCCAACAGATGGAATAGTTAGGGCCTTAGAAGTCAATGCCCGAATCATTAAATGAAATAAAAATACAACAGCTTTTCCACTGTATAACAGGAATAATTGCAACCAGTGTGAAGGTAATGGTATGTTCTACGTTTCGGGCAACCTAGGCGTCACTCTAGGGCGTTGCTCCACCACAGCTAAATGCTACGGCCTTAGAAGTCAACGCCAGAAGCATAAAATACAATAAATATGCAACTGATTTTCCATCGTATAGCATGACTAATTGCAACCAGTGCGAAAGTAATGACCATTTCGACGTTTCGGGCATCCTACGCTTAACTCTGAGGCATTGCTCCACCAAATCGAAGAGATAGGGCCTTAGAAGTCAACGCCAGAAGCATAAAATACAATATAAATACAACAGCTTTGCCATCGTATAAAATGAATTATTGCAAACAGTGTGAAGGTAATGGTCATTTCTACGTTTCGAGCAACCTAGGCTTCACTGTAGGGTGTTGCTCCGCCAGATCGAATAGGTAGGGCCTTAGAAGTCAACGCCAGAAGCATAAAAAACAAAATAAATAGAACAGTTTTTCCATGTATAAAACGAATAATTGCTACCAGTGTGAAAGTTATGGTCATTTCTACGTTCCGGTCAACCTAGGCTTCACTACAGGACTTTGTTCGACCAGATGGAATAGTTACGGCCTAAGAAGTCAACGCCAGAAGCATAAAATACGATATAAATACTACAGCTTTTCCATCGTATAAAACGAATAATTGCTACCAGTGTGAAAGTTATGGTCATTTCTACGTTCCGGGCAACCTAGGCTTCACTCTGGGCTGTGGCTCCACCACATCGAATAGCTAGGGCCTTAGAAGTCAGCGCCCGAAGCATAAAATACAAAATAAATAGGACAGCTTTTCCATGTATAAAACGAATAATTGCTTCCTGTGTGAAAGTTATGGTCATTTCTACGTTCCGGGCAACCTAGGCTTCACCAGAGGGCGTTGCTCTACCAGATGGAATAGCTGGGACCTAAGAAGTCAACGCCAGAAGCATAAAATAAGATATAAATACAACAGATTTTCCATCGTATAAAACGAATAATTGCTACCAGTGTGAAATGAATGGTCATTTCTACGTTCCGGGCAACCTAGGCTTCACGCTAGGGCGGTGCTCCACCAGATCAAATAGTTAGGGCCTAAGAAGTCAACGCCAGGAGCATAAAATACAACATAAATACAACAGACTTTCCATCGTATATAATGTATATTTGCAAACAGTGTGAAAGTAATGGTCATTTCTACGTACCGGGCAACCTAGGCTCCACTCTAGGGCGTTGCTCCACCAAATCGAATAGCTAGGGCCTTAGAAGTCAATGCCAGAAGCATAAAATACAATAAAGGTGCAAATGTTTTTCCATCGTATAACAGGAATAACTGCAAACAGTATGAAAGTACTGGTCATTTCTACGTTCCGGGTAACCTAGCTTTCACTCTAGGGCGTTGCTCCACCAGATCGAATAGCTAGGGAATTAGAATTCAACGCCATAAGAATAAAATGCAATATAAATATAACAGTTTTTCCATCGTATAAAACGAATATTAGCAACCAGAGTGAAAGTTATGGTCATTTCAACGTTCCGGGCAATCTGGGCTTCACACTAGGGCGTTGCTCCACCAGATCAAACAGTTAGGGCCTTAGAAGTCAACGCCCGAAGCATAAAATACAAAATAAATAGAACGGTTTTTCCATTGTATAAAACGAATAAATGCTACCAGTGTAAAAGTTATGGTCATTTCTACGTCTCGGGCAACCTAGGCTTCACCCTAGGCCGTTGTCCCACCAGATCGAATAGTTAGGGCCTTAGAAGTCAACGCCAGAAGCATAAAATATAAAATAAATAAAACAGCTTTTCCATCGTATAAAACGAATTATTGCTACCAGTGTGAAATGAATGGTCATTTCTACGTTCCGGGCAACCTAGGCTTCACGCTAGGGCGGTGCTCCACCAGATCAAATAGTTAGGGCCTAAGAAGTCAACGCCAGGAGCATAAAATACAACATAAATACAACAGACTTTCCATCGTATATAATGTATATTTGCAAACAGTGTGAAAGTAATGGTCATTTCTATGTACCGGGCAACCTAGGCTCCACTCTAGGGCGTTGCTCCACCAAATCGAATAGCTAGGGCCTTAGAAGTCAACGCCAGAATCATAAAATATAAAATAAATAGAACAGTTTTTCCATCGTATAAAACTAATAATTGCTACCAGTGTGAAAGTTATGGTTATTTCTACTTTGCGGGCAACCTAGGCTTCACCCTGTGGCGTTGTTCCACCAGATGGAATAGTTAGGGCCTAAGAAGTCAACGCCAGAAGCATAAAATACGATATAAATACAACAGCTCTTCCATCGTATAAGACGAATAATTGCAACCAGTTTGAAAGTGATGGTCATTTCGTCGTACCGGGCAACCTAGGCTTCACTCTAGGGCGTTGCCTCACCTGATCGAATAGTTAGGGCCTTAGAAGTCAACGCCCGAAGCATAAAATACAAAATAAATAGAACAGTTTTTCCATCGTATAAAACGAATAATTGCTACCAGTGTGAAAGTTATGGTCACTTCTACTTTCCGGGCAATCTACGCTTCACCCTAGGGCGCTGTTCCAACAGATGGAATTGTTAGGGCCTAAGAAGTCAACGCCAGAAGCATAAAATACGATATAAATATAACAGTTTTTCCATCGTATAAAACGAATAATAGCAACCAGTGTGAAAGTTATGGTCATTTCTACGTACCGGGCAACCTAGGCTTCACTCTAGGGCGTTGCTCCACCAGATCAAACAGTTAGGGCCCTAGATGTCAACGCCAGAAGCATAAAATACAATAAAGGTGCAACAGTTTTTCCATCGTATAACAGGAATAACTGCAACCAGTGTGAAAGTACTGGTCATTTCTACGTTCCGGGCAACCTAGGCTTCACTCTATGGCGTTCATCCACCACATCGAATAGCTACGGCCTCAGAAGTCAACGCGTGAAGCATAAAATACAATAAAAATACAACAGTCTTTCCATCCTATAACAGGAATAATTGCAACCCGTGTGAAAGTGATGGTCATTTCTACGTTCCAGGCAACCTAGGCTTCACTCTAGGGTGTTGTTCCACCAGATCGAATAGTTAGGGCCTGAGAAGCCAACGCCAGAAGCATAAAATACAATATAAATATAACAGTTTTTCCATCGTATAAAACGAATAATAGCAACCAGTGTGAAAGTTATGGTCATTTCCACGTTCCGGGCAACCTAGGCTCCACTCTAGGGCGTTTCTCCACCAAATCGAATAGCTAGGGCCTTAGAAGTCAACGCCCGAAGCATAAAATACAAAATAAATAGAACGGTTTTTCCATTGTATAAAACGAATAAATGCTACCAGTGTAAAAGTTATGGTCTTTTCTACGTTCCGGGCAACCTAGGCTTCAATCTAGGGCGTTGCTCCACCAGATCGAATAGTTAGGGCCTTAGAAGTCAACGCCCGAAGCACAAAATACAAAATAAATGAAACAGTTTTTCCATCGTATAAAACGAATAATTGCTACCAGTGTGAAAGTTATGGTCATTTCTACGTTCCGCGCAACCTAGGCTTCACTCTAGGGCGTTGCTCCACCAGATCGAATAGTTAGGGCCTTAGAAGTCAACGCCCGAAGCATAAAATACAATATAAGTACAACAGTTTTTCCATCGTATAAAATGAATGATTGCGAACATTGTGAAAGTAATGGTCATTTCTACGTTCCGGACAACCTACGCGTCACTCTAGGGCGTTGCTGCTCCACATCTGATAGCTACGGCCTTAGAAGTTAACGCCGGAAGCATAAAATACAATATAAATACAACAGCTTTGCCATCGTATAAAATGAATAATTGCAAACAGTGTGAATGTAATGGTCGTTTCTACGTTCCGAGCAACCTAGGCTTCACTCTAGGGCGTTGCTCCACCAGATCGAATGGTTAGGGCCTTAGAAGTCAACGCCAGAAGCATAAAATACAATAAAGATGCAACAGTTTTTCCATCATACAACAGGAATAACTGCAAACAGTGTGAAAGTACTGGTCATTTCTACGTTCCGGGTAACCTAGGTTTCACTCTAGGGTGTTGTTCCACCAGATCGAATAGTTAGGGCCTGAGAAGCCAACGCCAGAAGCATAAAATACAATATAAATATAACAGTTTTTCCATCGTATAAAACGAATAATAGCAACCAGTGTGAAAGTTATGGTCATTTCCACGTTCCGGGCAACCTAGGCTCCACTCTAGGGCGTTTCTCCACCAAATCGAATAGCTAGGGCCATAGAAGTCAACGCCCGAAGCATAAAATACAAAATAAATAGAACGGTTTTTCCATTGTATAAAACGAATAAATGCTACCAGTGTAAAAGTTATGGTCTTTTCTACGTTCCGGGCAACCTAGGCTTCAATCTAGGGCGTTGCTCCACCAGATCGAATAGTTAGGGCCTTAGAAGTCAACGCCCGAAGCACAAAATACAAAATAAATGAAACAGTTTTTCCATCGTATAAAACGAATAATTGCTACCAGTGTGAAAGTTATGGTCATTTCTACGTTCCGCGCAACCTAGGCTTCACTCTAGGGCGTTGCTCCACCAGATCGAATAGTTAGGGCCTTAGAAGTCAACGCCCGAAGCATAAAATACAATATAAGTACAACAGTTTTTCCATCGTATAAAATGAATGATTGCGAACATTGTGAAAGTAATGGTCATTTCTACGTTCCGGACAACCTACGCGTCACTCTAGGGCGTTGCTGCGCCACATCTGATAGCTACGGCCTTAGAAGTTAACGCCGGAAGCATAAAATACAATATAAATACAACAGCTTTGCCATCGTATAAAATGAATAATTGCAAACAGTGTGAATGTAATGGTCGTTTCTACGTTCCGAGCAACCTAGGCTTCACTCTAGGGCGTTGCTCCACCAGATCGAATGGTTAGGGCCTTAGAAGTCAACGCCAGAAGCATAAAATACAATAAAGATGCAACAGTTTTTCCATCATACAACAGGAATAACTGCAAACAGTGTGAAAGTACTGGTCATTTCTACGTTCCGGGTAACCTAGGTTTCACTCTAGGGCGTTGCTCCACCAGATCGAACAGCTAGGGCCTTAGAAGTCAATTCACGATGCATAAAATACAAAAAAATTGAACAGTTTTTCCATGTGTAAAACGAATAATTGCTACCAGTGTGAAAGTTATGGTCATTTCTACGTTCCGGGCAACCTAGGCTTCACTCTAGGGCGGTGCTCCACCAGATCAAATAGTTAGGGCCTAAGAAGTCAACGCCAGAAGCATAAAATACCACATAAATACAACAGACTTTCCATCGTATATAATGTATATTTGCAAACAGTGTGAAAGTAATGATTATTTCTACGTACCGGGCAACCTAGGCTCCACTCTAGGGCGTTGGTCCACCAAATGGAATAGTTAGGGCCTTAGAAGTCAACGCCAGAAGCATAGAATACAATAAAGATGCAAAAGCTTTTCCATCGTATTACAGGAATAACTGCAAACAGTTTGAAAGGACTGGTCATTTCTACGTTCCGGGTAACCTAGGTTTCACTCTAGGGCGTTGCTCCACCAGATTGAATAGCTAGGGACTTAGAATTCAACGCCATAAGAATAAAATACAATATAAGTACAACAGTTTTTCCATCGTATAAAATGAATAATTGCAACCAGTGTGAAAGTTATGGTCATTTCTACGTTCCGGGCAACCTAGGCTTCACCCTAGGGCGTTGCTCCAACAGATTGAATAGTTAGGGCCTTAGAAGTCAATGCCCGATGCATAAAATGCGATAAAAATACAAAAGTTTTTCCATCATATAACAGGAATAATTGCAACCAGTTTGAAAGTGATGGTCATTTCTACGTTCCCGGCAACCTAGGCTTCACCCTCGGCCGTTGTTCCACCAGATCGAATAGTTCGGGCCTAAGAAGTGAACGCCAGAAGCATAAAATACAATATAAATACAACAGTTTTTCCATCGTATAAAACGAATAATTGCAACCAGTATGAAACTTATGGTCATTTATATTTTCCTGGCAACCTAGGCTTCACCCTAGGGCATTGCTCCAACAGATTGAATAGTTAGAGCCTTAGAAGTCAATGCCCGAAGCATAAAATGCAATAAAAATACAACAGTTTTTCCATCATATAACAGCAATAATTGCAACCAGTTTGAGAGTGATGGTCATTTCTACGTACCGGGCAACCTAGGCTTCACTCTAGGGCATTAGGCCACCAGATCCAATACTTAGGGCCTAAGAAGTCAACGCCAGAAGCACAAAATAAAAAATAAATGGAACAGTTTTCCATTGTATAGAACGAATAATTGCAACCAGTGTGAAAGTTATGGTAATTTCTACGTTCTGGGCAACCTAGGCTTCACTTTAGGGCGTTAGTCCACCAGATCCAATAGTTAGGGCCTAAGAAGTCAACGCCAGGAGCATAAAATACAAAATAATTAGAACAGTTTTCCATTGTATAAAACGAATAATTGCAACCAGTGTGAAAGTTATGGTAATTCCTACGTTCCGGGCAACCTAGGCTTCACTCTAGAGCGTTGTTCCAGCAGATCGAATAGTTAGGGCCTAAGAAGTCAACGCCAGAAGCATAAAATACAAAATAAATAGAACAGTTTTCCATTGTATAAAACGAATAATTGCTACCAGTGTGAAATGAATGGTCATTTCTACGTTCCGGGCAACCTAGGCTTCACGCTAGGGCGGTGCTCCACCAGATCAAATAGTTAGGGCCTAAGAAGTCAACGCCAGGAGCATAAAATACAACATAAATACAACAGACTTTCCATCGTATATAATGTATATTTGCAAACAGTGTGAAAGTAATGGTCATTTCTACGTACCGGGCAACCTAGGCTCCACTCTAGGGCGTTGCTCCACCAAATCGAATAGCTAGGTCCTTAGAAGTCAACGCCGGAAGCATAAAATATAAAATAAATAGAACAGTTTTTCCATGGTATAAAACTAATAATTGCTACCAGTGTGAAAGTTATGGTTATTTTTACTTTGCGGGCAACCTAGGCTTCACCCTATGGCGTTGTTCCACCAGATGGAATAGTTAGGGCCTAAGAAGTCAACGCCAGAAGCATAAAATACGAAATAAATACAACAGCTCTTCCATCGTATAAGACGAATAATTGCAACCAGTTTGAAAGTGATGGTCATTTCGTCGTACCGGGCAACCTAGGCTTCACTCTAGGGCGTTGCTCCACCTGTTCGAATAGTTAGGGCCTTAGAAGTCAACGCCCGAAGCATAAAATACAAAATAAATAGAACAGTTTTTCCATCGTATAAAACGAATAATTGCTACCAGTGTGAAAGTTATGGTCATTTCTACATTCCGGGCAACCTACGCTTCACCCTAGGGCGTTGTTCCAACAGATGGAATAGTTAGGGCCTAAGAAGTCAACGCCAGAAGCATAAAATACGATATAAATATAACAGTTTTTCCATCGTATAAAACGAATAATAGCAACCAGTGTGAAAGTTATGGTCATTTCTACGTTCCGGGCAACCTAGGCTTCACTCTAGACTGCTGCTCCACCAGATCGAATAGCTAGGGCCTTAGAAGTCAGCGCCCGAAGCATAACATACAAAATATATATGACAGCTTTTCCATGTATAAAACGAATAATTGCTTCCTGTGTGAAAGTTATGGTCATTTCTACGTTCCGGGCAGCCTAGGCTTCACCAGAGGGCGTTGTTCTACCAGATTGAATAGCTAGGGACTTAGAATTCAATGCCAGAAGCATAAAATGCAATATATATATAACAGCTTTTCCATGTATAAAACGAATAATTGCTACCAGTGTGAAAGAGTTGGTCATTTCTACGTTCCGGGCAACCTAGGCTTCACCCTAGGGCGTTGTTCCACCTGATTTAATAGTTAGGGCCTAAGAAGTCAACGCCAGAAGCATAAAATACGATAAAGATGGAACAGTTTTTCCATCGTATAACAGGAATAATTGCAACCAGTGTGAAGGTAATGGTATGTTCTACGTTCCGGGCAACCTAGGCTTCACTCTAGGGCGGTGCTCCACCAGGTAAAATCGTTAGGGCCTAAGAAGTCAACGACAGGAGCATAAAATACAATATAAATACAACAGCCTTTCCATCGTATATAATGTATATTTGTGAAACAGTGTGAAAGTAATGGTCATTTCTACGTTCCTGGCAACCTAGGCTTCACTCTAGGGCGTTGTTGCACCAGATCGAATAGTTAGGGCCTAAGAAGTCAACGCCAGAAGAATAAAATTCAATATAAGTACAACAGCTTACCATCGGATAAAATGAATAATTGCAAACATTGTGAAAGTAATGGTCATTTCTACGTGGCGGGCAACCTAGGCGTCACTCTAGGGCGTTGCTCCACCACAGCTAAAAGCTACGGCCTTGGAAGTCAACGCCAGAAGCATAAAATACAATAAATATGCAACTGATTTTCCATCGTATAGCATGACTAATTGCAACCAGTGCAAAAGTAATGACCATTTCGACGTTTCGGGCATCCTAGGCTTAACTCTGAGGCGTTGCTCCACCAAATCGAAGAGATAGTGCCTTAGAAGTCAACGCCAGAAGCATAAAATACAATATAAATACAACAGCTTTGCCATCGTATAAAATGAATTATTGCAAACAGTGTGAAGGTAATGGTCAGTTCTACGTTCCGAGCAACCTAGGCTTCACTGTAGGGTGTTGCTCCGCCAGATCGAATAGGTAGGGCCTTAGAAGTCAACGCCAGAAGCATAAAATGCAAAATAAATACAACAGTTTTTCCACTGTATAAAACGAATAACTGCAACCAGTGTGAAAGTACTGGTCATTTCTACGCTCCGCGCAACCTAGGCTTCACTCTAGGGCGTTGCTCCGCCAGATCGAATAGTTAGGGCCTTAGAAGTCAACGCCCGAAGCATAAAATACAAAATAAATAAAACAGTTTTTCCAGCGTATAAAACGAATAATTGCTACCAGTGTGAAATGAATGGTCATTTCTACGTTCCGGGCAACCTAGGCTTCACGCTAGGGCGGTGCTCCACCAGGTAAAATCGTTAGGGCCTAAGAAGTCAACGACAGGAGCATAAAATACAATATAAATACAACAGCCTTTCCATCGTATATAATGTATATTTGTGAAACAGTGTGAAAGTAATGGTCATTTCTACGTTCCGGTCAACCTAGGCGTCATTCTAGGTCGCTGTTCCACCACATCGAATAGCTACGGCCTCAGAAGTCAACGACAGAAGCATAAAATACAATATAAATATAACAGTTTTTCCATCGTATATAACGAATAATAGCAACCAGTGTGAAAGTTATGGTCATTTCTACGTTCCGGGCAACCTAGGCTTCACCCTAGGGCGTTGCTCCACCACATCAAACAGTTAGGGCCTTAGAAGTCAACGCCCCAAACATAAAATACAAAATAAATATAACAGTTTTTCCATCGTATAAAACGAATAATAGCAACCAGTGTGAAAGTTATGGTCACTTCTACGTTCCGGGCAACCTAGGCTTCACTCTAGGGTGTTGCTCCACCAGATCAAACAGTTAGGGCCTTAGAAGCCAACGCCCGAAGCATTAAATACAAAATAAATAGAACAGTTTTTCCATTGTATAAAACGAATAATTGCTACCAGTGTAAAAGTTATGGTCATTTCTACGTCTCGGGCAACCTAGGCTTCACCCTAGGCCGTTGTCCCACCAGATCGAATAGTTAGGGCCTTAGAAGTCAACGCCAGAAGCATAAAATATAAAATAAATAAAACAGCTTTTCCATCGTATAAAACGAATAATTGCTACCAGTGTGAAATGAATGGTCATTTCTACGTTCCGGGCAACCTAGGCTTCACGCTAGGGCGGTGCTCCACCAGATCAAATAGTTAGGGCCTAAGAAGTCAACGCCAGGAGCATAAAATACAACATAAATACAACAGACTTTCCATCGTATATAATGTATATTTGCAAACAGTGTAAAAGTTATGGTCTTTTCTACGTTCCGGGCAACCTAGGCTTCAATCTAGGGCGTTGCTCCACCAGATCGAATAGTTAGGGCCTTAGATGTCAACGCCCGAAGCACAAAATACAAAATAAATGAAACAGTTTTTCCATCGTATAAAACGAATAATTGCTACCAGTGTGAAAGTTATGGTCATTTCTACGTTCCGCGCAACCTAGGCTTCACTCTAGGGCGTTGCTCCACCAGATCGAATAGTTAGGGCCTTAGAAGTCAACGCCCGAAGCATAAAATACAATATAAGTACAACAGTTTTTCCATCGTATAAAATGAATGATTGCGAACATTGTGAAAGTAATGGTCATTTCTACGTTCCGGACAACCTACGCGTCACTCTAGGGCGTTGCTGCTCCACATCTGATAGCTACGGCCTTAGAAGTTAACGCCGGAAGCATAAAATACAATATAAATACAACAGCTTTGCCATCGTATAAAATGAATAATTGCAAACAGTGTGAATGTAATGGTCGTTTCTACGTTCCGAGCAACCTAGGCTTCACTCTAGGGCGTTGCTCCACCAGATCGAATGGTTAGGGCCTTAGAAGTCAACGCCAGAAGCATAAAATACAATAAAGATGCAACAGTTTTTCCATTATACAACAGGAATAACTGCAAACAGTGTGAAAGTACTGGTCATTTCTACGTTCCGGGTAACCTAGGTTTCACTCTAGGGTGTTGTTCCACCACATCTAATAGCTACGGCCTTAGAAGTCAACGCCAGAAGCATAAAATACAATATAAATACAACAGCTTTTCCATCGTATAAAACGAATAAATGCAACCAGTGTGAAAGTAATGGTCATTTCTAGGTTCCGGGCAACCTAGTCTTCACCCTAGGGCGTTGCTCCACCACATCGAATAGCTACGGCCTTAAAATACAACGTCAGAAGCATAAAATACATAATAAATACAACAGTTTTTCCATCGTATAAAACGAATAATTGCAACCAGTGTGAAAGTAATGGTCATTTCTACGTTCCGTGCAACCTAGGCTTCGCTCTAGGGCGTTGTTCCACCAGATCGAATAGCTAGGGACTTAGACGTCAGCTCCAGAAGCATAAAATATAATAAAAATACAACAGTTGTTCCATCGTATAACAGGAATAATTGCCACCAGTGTGAAAGTAATGGGCATTTCCACGTTCCGTGCAACCTAGGCTTCACTCTAGGGCGTTTCTCCACCACAACGAATAGCTACGACCTTAGAAGTCAACGCCTAAAGCATAAAATACAATATAGATGCAAAAGTTTTTCCATCGTATAACAGAAATAACTGCTGACAGTATGAAAGTACTGGTCATTTCTACGTTCCGGGTAACCTAGGCTTCACTTTAGGGCGTTGATCCACCAGACCATATAGTTAGGGCCCAAGAAGTCAACGCCAGAAGCATAAAATGCAACATAAATACAACAGATTTTCCATCGTAGATAATGTATATTTGCAAACAGTGTGAAAGTAATGGACATTTCTACGTACCGGGCGACCTAGGCCCCACTCTAGGGCGTTGCTCCACCAAATCGAATAGCCAGGGCCTTAGAAGTCAACGCCAGAAGCATAAAATACGATATAAATACAACAGCTTTTCCATCGTATAAAAGGAATAATTGCAAACAGTGTGAAAGTAATGGTCATTTCTACGTTCCGGGCAACCTCGACTTCACTCTACGGCGTTGATCCACCAGATCGAATAGTTAGGGCCTAAGAAGTCAACACCAGACGAATAAAATACAAATTAAACACAACAGCCTTTACACCCTATAAAAGTGAATAATTGCAACCTGTGTGAAGGTTATGGTCATATCTACGTTCCGGGCAACATAGGCTTCACTGTAGGCCGTTGCCCAACCAGATCGAAATGTTAGGGCCTAAGAAGACAACATCCGAAGCATAAAATACGATATAGATACAACAGCTTTTCCATCATATTAAATGAATAATTGCAAACAGTGTGAAAGAAGTGGTCATTTCTACGTTCCGAGCAACCTAGGCTTCACTCTAGGGGGTGCTCCACCATATCGAATAGCTACGGCCTTAGAAGCCTACGCCTGAAGCACAAAATACAATAAAAATACAATAGTCTTTTCATTGTATAACAGGAATAATTGCAACAAGCGTGAAAGTAATGATCATTTCGGCGTTTCGGGCATCCTAGACTTAACTCTGAGACATTGCTCCACCAGATCGAATAGTTAGGGGCTTAGAAGTCAACGCCCGAAGCATAAAATACAAACTAAATAGAACAGCTTTTCCATCGTATAAAATGAATAATTGCGAACAGTGTGAAAGTAACGGTCATTTCTACGTTCCGAGCACCCTAGGCGTCACTCTAGGGCGATGCTCCACCACATCTAATAGCTACGGCCTTAGAAGTCAACGCCAGATGGATAAAATACAATATAAGTACAGCAGTTTTTCCATCGTATAAAACGAATAATTGCAAACATTGTGAAAGTAATGGTCATTTCTACGTTTCCGGCAACCTAGGCTTCACTCTAGGGCGTTGCTCCACCAGATCGAATAGTTAGGTTCTTAGAAGTCAACGCCAGGAGCATAAAATACGGTATAAATACAACAGCTTTTCCATCGTATAAAAGGAATAATTGCAAACAGTGTGAAAGTAATGGTCATTTCTACGTTCCGGGCTACCTAGGCTTCACTCTACGGCGTTGTTCCTCCAGATCGAATAGTTAGGGCCTAAGAAGTCAACATCAGAAAAATAAAATAAAAAATAAACACAACAGCCTTTACACCGTATAAAACGAATAATTGCAGCCAGTGTGAAAGTAACGGTCGTTTCTACGTTCCGGGCAACCTAGGCTTCACCCTAGGTCTTTGTTCCACCAGATGGAATAGTTAGGGCCTAAGAAGTCAACGCCAGAAGCATAAAATACGATATAAATACAACAGCTTCTCCATCGTATAACAGGAATAATTGCAACCACTGTGAAAGTGATGGTCATTTCTACGTTCCGGGCAACCTAGGCGCCACTCTATGGCGTTGCTCCACCACATCTAATAGCTACGGCCTTAGAAGTCATCGCCAGAAGCATAAAATACAATATAAATACAACAGCTTTTCCATCGTATATAATGTATATTTGCAAACAGTGTGATCGTAATGGTCAGTGCTACGTTCCGGGCAGCCTAGGCTTCACTCTAGGGCGTTGCTCCACCAGATCGGATAGTTAGGGCCTAAGAAGTCAACGCCAGAAGAATAAAATACAATATAAACACAACAGTTTTTCCATAGTATAAAACGAATAATTGCAACCAGTGTGAAAGTAATGGTCATTTCTAGGTTCCGGGCAACCTCGGCTTCACTCTAGGGCGTTGCTCCACCACATCGAATAGCTACGGCCTTAAAATACAACGTCAGAAGCATAAAATACATAATAAATACAACAGTTTTTCCATCGTATAAAAAGAATAATTGCAACCAGTGTGAAAATAATGTTCATTTCTACTTTCCGGGCACCCTAGGCTTCACTCTATGGCGCTGCTCAACCAGATCGAATAGTTAAGGCCTAAGAAGTCAACGCCAGAAGCACCAAATACAAAATGAATACAACAGTTTTTCCATCGTATAAAACGAATAATTGCAACCAGTGTGAATGTAATTGTCATTTCTACGTTCCGGGCAACCTAGGCTTCACCCTAGGTCGTTGTTGCACCAGATGGAATAGTTAGGGCCTAAGAAGTCAACGCCAGAAGCATAAAATACGATATAAATACAACAGCTTTTCCATCGTATAACAGGAATAATTGCAACCAGTGTGAAAGTGATGGTCATTTCTACCTTCCGTTCAACCTAGGCGTCACTCTATGGCGTTGCTCCACCACATCTAATAGCTACGGCCTTAGGATTCATCGCCAGAAGCATAAAATACAATATAAGTACAACAGCTTTTCCATCGTATAAAATGAATAATTGCACACAATGTGAATGTAGTGGTCATTTCTACGTTCCGGGCAACCTGGGCTTCACTATATGGCGTTGCTCTACCAGATCGAATAGCTAGGCACTTAGAATTCAACGCCAGAAGGATAAAATACAATATAAATGCAACAGCTTTTCCATCGTATATGATGTATATTTGCAAACAGTGTGATCGTAATGGTCAGTGCTACGTTCCGGGCAACCTAGGCTTCACTCTAGGGCGTTGTTCCACCAGATGGAATAGTTAGGGTCTATGAAGTCAACGCCAGAAGAATAAAATACAATATAAGTACAACAGTTTTTCCATGGTATAAAACGATTAATTGCTACCAGTGTGAAAGTTGTGGTCATTTCTACGTTCCGGGCAACGTAGGCTTCACCCTAGGGCGTTGTTCCACCAGATGGAATAGTTAGGGCGTAAGAAGACAACGCCAGAAGCAAAAAATACGATATAAATACAACAGCTTTTCCATCGTATAAAACGTATAATTGCAACCAATGTGAAAGTAATGATCATTTCGGCGATTCGTGCATCCTAGACTTAACTCTGAGGCGTTGCTCCACCCGATAGAAGAGTTAGGGCCTTAGAAGTCAACGCCAGAAGCATAAAATACAAAATAAATAGAGACAGTTTTTCCATTGTATACAACGAATAATTGCTACCAGTATGAAAGTTATGATCATTTCTACGTTCCGGGCAACCTAGGCTTCACTCTGGGCCGTTGCTCCACCAGATCGAACAGTTAGGGCCTTAGTAGTCGACGCCAGAAGCACAAAATACAATAAATATGCAACAGTTTTTCCATCTTGTAACAGGAATAACTGCAAACAGTGTGAAAGTACTGGTCATTTCTACGTTCCGGGAAACCTAGGTTTAACTCTAGGGCGTTGCTCCACCACATCGACTAGCTACGGCCTTAGAATTCAACGTCAGAAACATAAAATACAATATAAATACAACAGTTTTTCCATCGTATAAAACGAATAATTGCAACCAGTGTGAAAATAATGTTCATTTCTACTTTCCGGGCACCCTAGGCTTCACTCTATGGCGCTGCTCAACCAGATCGAATAGTTAAGGCCTAAGAAGTCAACGCCAGAAGCACCAAATACAAAATGAATACAACAGTTTTTCCATCGTATAAAACGGATAATTGCAACCAGTGTGAATGTAATGGTCATTTCTACGTTCCGGGCAACCTAGGCTTCACCCTAGGTCGTTGTTCCACAACATCTAATAGCTACGGCCTTACAAGTTAACGCCAGAAGCATAAAATACAAATAAGTACAACAGCTTTTCCATCGTATAAAATGAATAATTGCACACAGTGTGAATGTAGTGGTCATTTCTACGTTCCGGGCAACCTGGGCTTCACTATATGGCGTTGCTCCACCAGATCGAATAGCTAGGCACTTAGAATTCAACGCCAGAAGGATAAAATACAATATAAATACAACAGCTTTTCCATCGTATATAATGTATATTTGCAAACAGTGTGATCGTAATGGTCAGTGCTACGTACCGGGCAACCTAGGCTTCACTCTAGGGCGTTGTTCCACCAGATCGAATAGTTAGGGTCTATGAAGTCAACGCCAGAAGAATAAAATACAATATATGTACAACAGTTTTTCCATGGTATAAAACTAATAATTGCTATCATTGTGAAAGTAAAGGTCATTTCTACGTTCCGGGGAACCTAGGCGTCACTCTAGGGCGTTGTTCCACCAGATCGAATAATTAGGGCCTTAGATGTCAACGCCAGAAGCTTAAAATGCAATACACATGCAACAGTTTTTCCATCGTATAAAACGAATAATTGCAACCAGTGTGAAAGTTGTGGACATTTCAACATTCCGAGCAACCTACGCTACACTCTAGGGCGTTGCTCCACCAGATCGAACAGTTGGGGCCTTGGTAGTCAACGCCAGAAGCATAAAATACAATAAAGATGCAACAGTTTTTCCATCGTATAACAGGAATAACTGCAAACAGTGTGAAAGTACTGGTCATTTCTGTGTTTCGGGTAACCTAGGTTTAACTCTAGGGCGTTGCTCCACCAGATCGAATAGCTAGGGACCTGGAAATCAACGCCAGAAGAATAAAATAAAATAAAAGTACAACAGTTTTTCCATCGAATAAAATGAATAATTGCAAACATTGTGAAAGTATTGGTCATTTCTACGTTCCGAGCAACCTAGGCGTCACACTAGGGCGTTGCTCCACCACATCTGATAGCTACGGCCTTAGATGTCAACGCCAGAAGCATAAAAGACAATATAAATACAACAGCTTTTCCATCGTATAAAATGAATAATTGAAAACAGTGTGAAAGTAATGGTCATTTCTACGTTCCGGGCAACCTGGGCTTCACTATAGGGCGTTGCTCCACCAGATCGAATAGCTAGAGACTTAGAATTCAACGCCAGAAGCATAAAATACAATAAAAATAAAACAGTTTTTCCATCGTATAACAGGAATAATTGCAACTAGTGTGAATATAATGGTCATATCTACGATCCGGGCAACCTACGTTTTACTCTATGGCGTTGCACCACCAGACGGAATAGTTATGGCCTAAGAAGTCAACGCCAGAAGCATAAAATACGATATAAATACAACAGCTTTTCCATCATATAACAGGAATAATTGCAACCAGTGTGAAAGTGATGGTCATTTCTACGTTCCCGGCAACCTAGGCTTCACTATAGGGCGTTGCTCCACCAGATCGAATAGTTAGGGCCTTAGAAGTCAACATCAGAAGCATAAAATACAGTATAAATATAACAGTTCTTCCATTGTATAAAACGATTAATTGCTACCAGTGTGAAAGTTGTGGTCATTTCTACGTTCCGGGCAACGTAGGCTTCACCCTAGGGCGTTGTTCCACCAGATGGAATAGTTAGGGCCTAAGAAGACAACGCCAGAAGCAAAAAATACGATATAAATACAACAGCTTTTCCATCGTATAAAACGTATAATTGCAACCAATGTGAAAGTAATGATCATTTCGGCGTTTCGTGCATCCTAGACTTAACTCTGAGGCGCTGCTCCACCAGATAGAAGAGTTAGGGCCTTAGAAGTCAACGCCAGAAGCATAAAATACAAAATAAATAGAGACAGTTTTTCCATTGTATACAACGAATAATTGCTACCAGTATGATAGTTATGGTCATTTTTACTTTCCGGGCAACCTTGGCTTCACTCTAGGGCGTTGCTCCACCGCATCTAATTGTTACGGACTTAGAAGCCAAAGCCAGAAGCATAAAACACAATAAGAAATGCAACAGCTTTTTCATCGAGTAACAGGAATAATTGCAACAAGCGTGAAGGTAATGGTCATTTCTACGTTCCGGGCAACCTAGGCGTCACTCTAGGGCGTTGCTCCACCACATCCAATAGCTACGGCCTTAGAAGTAAACGCCAGTAGCATAAAATACAATATAAATACGACAGTTCTTCCATTGTATAAAACGAATAATTGCAAACAGTGTGAAAGTTATGGTCATTTCTACGTTCCGGACAACCTAGGGTTCACCCTAGGGCGTTGTTCCACCAGATGGAATAGTTAGGGCCTAAGAAGTCAACGCCAGAAGCATAAAATACGATATAGATACAACAGCATTTCCATCGTATAACAGGAATAATTGCAACCAGTGTGAAAGTGATGGTCATTTCTATGTTCCCGGCAACCTAGGCTTCACTCTAGGGCGTTGCTCCACCAGATCGAATAGTTAGGGCATTAGAGGGCAACACCAGAAGCATAAAATACAGTATAATTGTAACAATTCTTCCATTGTATAAAACGATTAATTGCTATCAGTGTGAAAGATATGGTCATTTCTATATTCCGGGCAACCTAGGCTTCACCCTAGGGCGTTGTTCCACCAGATGGAATAGTTAGGGCCTAAGAAGTCAACGCCAGAAGCATAAAATACGATATAAATACAACAGCTTTTCCATCGTATAAAACGTATAATTGCAACCAATATGAAAGTAATGATCATTTCGGCGTTTTGTGCATCCTAGACTTAACTCTGAGGCGTTGCTCCAACAGATCGAAGAGTTAGGGCCTTAGAAGTCAACGCCAGAAGCATAAAATACAAAATGAATAGAACAGTTTTTCCATTGTATATAACGAATAATTGCTACCAGTATGAAAGTTATGGTCATTTCTACGTTCCGGGCAACCTAGGCTTCACTCTAGGGCGTTGCTCCACCAGATCGAACAGTTAGGGCCTTAGTAGTCAACGCCAGAAGCACAAAATACAATAAATATGCAACAGTTTTTCCATCGTGTACCAGGAATAACTGCAACCAGTGTGAAAGTGATGGTCATTTCTACGTTCCAGGCAACCTAGGCTTCACTCTAGGGTGTTGTTCGACAAGATCGAATAGTTAGGGCCTGAGAAGCCAACGCCAGAAGCATAAAATACAATATAAATATAACAGTTTTTCCATCGTATAAAACGAATAATAGCAACCAGTGTGAAAGTTATGGTCATTTCCACGTTCCGGGCAACCTAGGCTCCACTCTAGGGCGTTTCTCCACCAAATCGAATAACTAGGGCCTTAGAAGTCAACGCCCGAAGCATAAAATACTAAATAAATAGAACGGTTTTTCCATTGTATAAAACGAATAAATGCTACCAGTGTAAAAGTTATGGTCTTTTCTACGTTCCGGGCAACCTAGGCTTCAATCTAGGGCATTGCTCCACCAGATCGAATAGTTAGGGCCTTAGAAGTCAACGCCCGAAGCACAAAATACAAAATAAATGAAACAGTTTTTCCATCGTATAAAACGAATAATTGCTACCAGTGTGAAAGTTATGGTCATTTGTACGTTCCGCGCAACCTAGGCTTCACTCTAGGGCGTTGCTCCACCAAATCGAATAGCTAGGGCCTTAGAAGTCAACGCCAGAAGCATAAAATATAAAATAAATAGAACAGTTTTTCCATCGTATAAAACTAATAATTGCTACCAGTGTGAAAGTTATGGTTATTTCTACTTTGCGGGCAACCTAGGCTTCACCCTAGGGCGTTGTTCCACCACATCGAATAGCTACGTCCTCAGAAGTCAACGACAGAAGCATAAAATACGATATAAATACAACAGCTCTTCCATCGTATAAGACGAATAATTGCAACCACTGCGAAAGTAATGATCATATCGACATTTCGGGCATCCCAGACTTAACTCTGAGGCGTTGCTCCAACAGATCGAAGAGTTAGGGCCTTAGAAGTCAACGCCAGAAGCATAAACTACAAAATAAATACAACAGTCTTTCCATCGTATAAAACGAATAATTGCTACCAGTGTGAAAGTTATGGTCATTTCTACTTTCCGGGCAACCTACGCTTCACCCTAGGGCGTTGTTCCAACAGATGGAATAGTTAGGGCCTAAGAAGTCAACGCCAGAAGCATAAAATACTATATAAATATAACAGTTTTTCCATCGTATAAAACGAATAATAGCAACCAGTGTGAAAGTTATGGTCATTTCTACGTACCGGGCAACCTAGGCTTCACTCTAGGGCGTTGCTCCACCAGATCAAACAGTTAGGGCCTTAGATGTCAACGCCAGAAGCATAAAATACAATAAAAATACAACAGTCTTTCCATCCTATAACAGGGATAACTGCAACGAGTGTGAAAGTTATGGTCATTTCTACGTTCCGGGCAACCTAGGCTTCACTCTAGATTGCTGCTCCACCAGATCGAATAGCTAGGGCCTTAGAAGTCAGCGCCCGAAGCATAACATACAAAATAAATACGACAGCTTTTCCATGTATAAAACGAATAATTGCTTCCTGTGTGAAAGTTATGGTCATTTTTACGTTCCGGGCAGCCTAGGCTTCACCAGAGGGCGTTGTTCTACCAGATCGAATAGCTAGGGACTTAGAATTCAATGCCAGAAGCATAAAATGCAATATATATATAACAGCTTTTCCATGTATAAAACGAATAATTGCTACCAGTGTGAAAGAGTTGGTCATTTCTACGTTCCGGGCAACCTAGGCTTCACCCTAGGGCGTTGTTCCACCTGATTTAATAGTTAGGGCCTAAGAAGTCAACGCCAGAAGCATAAAATACAATATAAATACAACAGCTTTTCCATCGTATAAAACGAATAATTGCAACCTGTGTGATGGTTATGGACATATCTACGTTCCGGGCAACCTAGGCTTCACTGTAGGGCGTTGCTCCACCAAATCGAATAGTTAGGGCCTTAGAAGTCAACGCCCGAAGCATAAAATACAATATAAGTACAACAGTTTTTCCATCGTATAAAATGAATGATTGCGAACATTGTGAAAGTAATGGTCATTTCTACGTTCCGGACAACCTACGCGTCACTCTAGGGCGTTGCTGCTCCACATCTGATAGCTACGGCCTTAGAAGTTAACGCCGGAAGCATAAAATACAATATAAATACAACAGCTTTGCCATCGTATAAAATGAATAATTGCAACCAGTGTGAAAGTTATGGTCATTTCTACTTTCCGGGCAACCTAGGCTTCACCCTATGGCGTTGTTCCACCAGATGGAATAGTTAGGGCCTAAGAAGTCAACGCCAGAAGCATAAAATACGATATAAATACAACAGCTTTTCCATCGTATAAGACGAATAATTGCAACCAGTTTGAAAGTGATGGTCATTTCTACGTACCGGGCAACCTAGGCTTCACTCTAGGGTGTTGTTCCACCAGATCGAATAGTTAGGGCCTGAGAAGCCAACGCCAGAAGCATAAAATACAATATAAATATAACAGTTTTTCCATCGTATAAAACGAATAATAGCAACCAGTGTGAAAGTTATGGTCATTTCCACGTTCCGGGCAACCTAGGCTCCACTCTAGGGCGTTTCTCCACCAAATCGAATAGCTTGGGCCTTAGAAGTCAACGCCCGAAGCATAAAATACAAAATAAATAGACTGGTTTTTCCATTGTATAAAACGAATAAATGCTACCAGTGTAAAAGTTATGGTCTTTTCTACGTTCCGGGCAACCTAGGCTTCAAACTAGGGCGTTGCTCCACCAGATCGAATAGTTAGGGCCTTAGAAGTCAACGCCCGAAGCACAAAATACAAAATAAATGAAACAGTTTTTCCATCGTATAAAACGAATAATTGCTACCAGTGTGAAAGTTATGGTCATTTCTACGTTCCGCGCAACCTAGGCTTCACTCTAGGGCGTTGCTCCACCAGATCGAATAGTTAGGGCCTTAGAAGTCAACGCCCGAAGCGTAAAATACAAAATAAATAAAACAGCTTTTCCATCGTATAAAACGAATAATTGCTACCAGTGTGAAATGAATGGTCATTTCTACGTTCCGGGCAACCTAGGCTTCACGCTAGGGCGGTGCTCCACCAGATCAAATAGTTAGGGCCTAAGAAGTCAACGCCAGGAGCATAAAATACAACATAAATACAACAGACTTTCCATCGTATATAATGTATATTTGCAAACAGTGTGAAAGTAATGGTCATTTCTACGTACCGGGCAACCTAGGCTCCACTCTAGGGCGTTGCTCCACCAAATCGAATAGCTAGGGCCTTAGAAGTCAATGCCAGAAGCATAAAATATAAATTAAATAGAACAGTTTTTCTATCGTATAAAACTAATAATTGCTACCAGTGTGAAAGTTATGGTTATTTCTACTTTGCGGGCAACCTAGGCTTCACCCTATGGCGTTGTTCCACCAGATGGAATAGTTAGGGCCTAAGAAGTCAACGCCAGAAGCATAAAATACGATATAAATACAACAGCTCTTCCATCGTATAAGACGAATAATTGCAACCAGTTTGAAAGTGATGGTCATTTCGTCGTACCGGGCAACCTAGGCTTCACTCTAGGGCGTTGCTCCACCTGATCGAATAGTTAGGGCCTTAGAAGTCAACGCCCGCAGCATAAAATACAAAATAAATAGAACAGTTTTTCCATCGTATAAAACGAATAATTGCTACCAGTGTGAAAGTTATGGTCATTTCTACTTTCCGGGCAACCTACGCTTCACCCTAGGGCGTTGTTCCAACAGATGGAATAGTTAGGGCCTAAGAAGTCAACGCCAGAAGCATAAAGTACGATATAAATATAACAGTTTTTCCATCGTATAAAACGAATAATAGCAACCAGTGTGAAAGTACTGGTCATTTCTACGTTCCCGGTAACCTAGGTTTCACTCTAGGGCGTTGCTCCACGAGATCGAAAAGCTAGGGACTTAGAATTCAACGCCAGAAGAATAAAATACAATATAAGTACAACAGTTTTTCCATCGTATAAAATGAATATTCGCATACATTGTGAAAGTAATGGTCATTTCAACGTTCCGGGCAACCTATGCGACACTCTAGAGCGTTGCTCCACCACATCTAATAGCTACGGCCTTAAAAGTCAACGCCAGAAGAATAAAATGCAATATAAATACAACTGCATTTCCATCGTATAAAATGAATAATTGCAAACAGTGTCAAAGTAATGGTCATTTGTACGTTCCAGGCAACCTAGGCTTCACTCTAGGGCGTTGCTCCACCGGATCGAATAGTTGAGGGCCTTAGAAGTCAACGCCAGAAGCATAAAGTACGATATAAATACAACAGCTTTTCCATCGTATAAAACGAATAATAGCAACCAGTGTGAAAGTTCTGGTCATTTCTACGTTCCGGGCAACCTAGGCTTCACTCTAGGGCGTTGTTGCACCAGATCGAATAGTTCGGGCCTATGAAGTCAACGCCAGAAGCATAAAATGCAATAAAAATACAACTATTTTTTGATCGTATAACACGAATGATTGCAGCAAGCGTGAAGGGAATGGTCGTTTCTACGTTCCGGGCACCCTAGGCATCACTCTTGGGCGTTGTTCCACCAGATCAAATAGTTAGGGCCTAAGAAGTCAACGCCAGGAGCATAAAATACAACATAAATACAACAGACTTTCCATCGTATATAATGTATATTTGCAAACAGTGTGAAAGTAATGGTCATTTCTACGTACCGGGCAACCTAGGCTCCACTCTAGGGCGTTGCTCCACCAAATCGAATAGCTAGGGCCTTAGAAGTCAACGCCAGAAGCATAAAATATAAAATAAATAGAACAGTTTTTCCATCGTATAAAACTAATAATTGCTACCAGTGTGAAAGTTATGGTTATTTCTACTTTGCGGGCAACCTAGGCTTCACCCTATGGCGTTGTTCCACCAGATGGAATAGTTAGGGCCTAAGAAGTCAACGCCAGAAGCATAAAATACGATATAAATACAACAGCTCTTCCATCGTATAAGACGAATAATTGCAACCAGTTTGAAAGTGATGGTCATTTCGTCGTACCGGGCAACCTAGGCTTCACTCTAGGGCGTTGCTCCACCTGATCGAATAGTTAGGGCCTTAGAAGTCAACGCCCGAAGCATAAAATACAAAATAAATACAATAGCTGTTCCATCGTATAAAACGAATAATTGCAACCAGTGTGAAAGTTATGGTCATTTCTACGTTCCGGGCAACCTAGGCTTCACCCAAGGGCGTTGCTCCAACAGATTGAATAGTTAGGTCCATAGAAGTCAATGCCCGAAGCATAAAGTGCAATAAATATACAACAGCATTGCCATCGTTTAAAATGAATAATTGCAAACAGTGTGAAAGATATGGACATTTCTACGTTCCGGGCAACCTAGGCTTCACTCTATGGCGTTCATCCACCACATCGAATAGCTACGGCCTCAGAAGTCAACGCGTGAAGCATAAAATACAATAAAAATACAACAGTCTTTCCATCCTATAACAGGAATAATTGCAACCCGTGTGAAAGTGATGGTCATTTCTACGTTCCAGGCAACCTAGGCTTCACTCTAGGGTGTTGTTCCACCAGATCGAATAGTTAGGGCCTGAGAAGCCAACGCCAGAAGCATAAAATACAATATAAATATAACAGTTTTTCCATCGTATAAAACGAATAATAGCAACCAGTGTGAAAGTTATGGTCATTTCCACGTTCCGGGCAACCTAGGCTCCACTCTAGGGCGTTTCTCCACCAAATCGAATAGCTAGGGCCTTAGAAGTCAACGCCGGAAGCATAAAATACAAAATAAATAGAACGGTTTTTCCATTGTATAAAACGAATAAATGCTACCAGTGTAAAAGTTATGGTCTTTTCTACGTTCCGGGCAACCTAGGCTTCAATCTAGGGCGTTGCTCCACCAGATCGAATAGTTAGGGCCTTAGAAGTCAACGCCCGAAGCACAAAATACAAAATAAATGAAACAGTTTTTCCATCGTATAAAACGAATAATTGCTACCAGTGTGAAAGTTATGGTCATTTCTACGTTCCGCGCAACCTAGGTTTCACTCTAGGGCGTTGCTCCACCAGATCGAATAGTTAGGGCCTTAGAAGTCAACGCCCGAAGCGTAAAATGCAAAATAAATAAAACAGCTTTTCCATCGTATAAAACGAATAATTGCTACCAGTGTGAAATGAATGGTCATTTCTACGTTCCGGGCAACCTAGGCTTCACGCTAGGGCGGTGCTCCACCAGATCAAATAGTTAGGGCCTAAGAAGTCAACGCCAGGAGCATAAAATACAACATAAATACAACAGACTTTCCATCGTATATAATGTATATTTGCAAACAGTGTGAAAGTAATGGTCATTTCTACGTACCGGGCAACCTAGGCTCCACTCTAGGGCGTTGCTCCACCAAATCGAATAGCTAGGGCCTTAGAAGTCAACGCCAGAAGCATAAAATATAAAATAAATAGAACAGTTTTTCCATCGTATAAAACTAATAATTGCTACCAGTGTGAAAGTTATGGTTATTTCTACTTTGCGGGCAACCTAGGCTTCACCCTATGGCGTTGTTCCACCCGATGGAATAGTTAGGGCCTAAGAAGTCAACGCCAGAAGCATAAAATACGATATAAATACAACAGCTCTTCCATCGTATAAGACGAATAATTGCAACCAGTTTGAAAGTGATGGTCATTTCGTCGTACCCGGCAACCTAGGCTTCACTCTAGGGCGTTGCTCCACCTGATCGAATAGTTAGGGCCTTAGAAGTCAACGCCCGAAGCATAAAATACAAAATAAATAGAACAGTTTTTCCATCGTATAAAACGAATAATTGCTACCAGTGTGAAAGTTATGGTCATTTCTACTTTCCGGGCAACCTACGCTTCACCCTAGGGCGTTGTTCCAACAGATGGAATAGTTAGGGCCTAAGAAGTCAACGCCAGAAGCATAAAGTACGATATAAATATAACAGTTTTTCCATCGTATAAAACGAATAATAGCAACCAGTGTGAAAGTTATGGTCATTTCTACGTACCGGGCATCCTAGGCTTCACTCTAGGGCGTTGCTCCACCAGATCAAACAGTTAGGGCCTTAGATGTCAACGCCAGAAGCATAAAATACAATAAAGGTGCAACAGTTTTTCCATCGTATAACAGGAATAACTGCAACCAGTGTGAAAGTACTGGTCATTTCTACGTTCCCGGTAACCTAGGTTTCACTCTAGGTCGTTGCTCCACGAGATCGAAAAGCTAGGGACTTAGAATTCAACGCCAGAAGAATAAAATACAATATAAGTACAACAGTTTTTCCATCGTATAAAATGAATATTCGCATACATTGTGAAAGTAATGGTCATTTCTACGTTCCGGGCAACCTATGCGACACTCTAGAGCGTTGCTCCACCACATCTAATAGCTACGGCCTTAAAAGTCAACGCCAGAAGAATAAAATGCAATATAAATACAACTGCATTTCCATCGTATAAAACGAGTAATAGCAACCAGTGTGAAAGTTCTGGTCATTTCTACGTTCCGGGCAACCTAGGCTTCACTCCATGGCGTTGCTCCACCAGATCAACAGTTAGGGCCTTAGAAGTCAACGCCCGAAGCATAAAATACAAAATAAATAGAACGGTTTTTCCATTGTATAAAACGAATAATTGCAATCAGTATGAAACTTATGGTCATTTCTACTTTCCGGGCAACCTAGGCTTCACTCTATGGCGTTCTACCACCACATCGAATAGCTACGGCCACAGGAGTCAACGCCTGAAGTATAAAATACAATAAAAATACAACAGTCTTTCCATCCTATAACAGGAATAATTGCAACCCGTGTGAAAGTGATGGTCATTTCTACGTTCCAGGCAACCTAGGCTTCACTCTAGGGCGTTGTTGCACCAGATCGAATAGTTCGGGCCTATGAAGTCAACGCCAGAAGCATAAAATGCAATAAAAATACAACTATTTTTTCATCGTATAACACGAATAATTGCAGCAAGCGTGAAGGGAATGGTCGTTTCTACGTTCCGGGCACACTAGGCATCACTCTTGGGCGTTGTACCACCAGATGGAATAGTTGGGGCCTAAGAAGTTAACGCCAGAAGCATAAAATACGATATAAATACAACAGCTTTTCCATCGTATAAAACGAATAATGGTAACCAGTGTGAAAGTTATGGTCATTTCTACGTTCCGGGCAACCTAGGCTTCACTCTAGATTGCTGCTCCACCAGATCGAATAGCTAGGGCCTTAGAAGTCAGCGCCCGAAGCATAACATACAAAATAAATACGACAGCTTTTCCATGTATAAAACGAATAATTGCTTCCTGTGTGAAAGTTATGGTCATTTTTACGTTCCGGGCAGCCTAGGCTTCACCAGAGGGCGTTGTTCTACCAGATCGAATAGCTAGGGACTTAGAATTCAATGCCAGAAGCATAAAATGCAATATATATATAACAGCTTTTCCATGTATAAAACGAATAATTGCTACCAGTGTGAAAGAGTTGGTCATTTCTACGTTCCGGGCAACCTAGGCTTCACCCTAGGGCGTTGTTCCACCTGATTTAATAGTTAGGGCCTAAGAAGTCAACGCCAGAAGCATAAAATACGATAAAGATGGAACAGTTTTTCCATCGTATAACAGGAATAATTGCAACCAGTGTGAAGGTAATGGTATGTTCTACGTTCCGGGCAACCTAGGCTTCACTCTAGGGCGGTGCTCCACAAGGTTAAATAGTTAGGGCCTAAGAAGTCAACGCCAGAAGCATAAAATACAATATAAATACAACAGCCTTTCCATCGTATATAATGTATATTTGTGAAACAGTGTGAAAGTAATGGTCATTTCTACGTTCCTGGCAACCTAGGCTTCACTCTAGGGCGTTGTTGCACCAGATCGAATAGTTAGGGCCTAAGAAGTCAACGCCAGAAGAATAAAATTCAATATAAGTACAACAGCTTACCATCGGATAAAATGAATAATTGCAAACATTGTGAAAGTAATGGTCATTTCTACGTGCCGGGCAACCTAGGCGTCACACTAGGGCGTTGCTCCACCACAGCTAAAAGCTACGGCCTTAGCAGTCAACGCCAGAAGCATAAAATACAATAAATATGCAACTGATTTTCCATCGTATAGCATGACTAATTGCAACCAGTGCAAAAGTAATGACCATTTCGACGTTTCGGGCATCCTAGGCTTAACTCTGAGGCGTTGCTCCACCAAATCGAAGAGATAGTGCCTTAGAAGTCAACGCCAGAAGCATAAAATACAATATAAATACAACAGCTTTGCCATCGTATAAAATGAATTATTGCAAACTGTGTGAAGGTAATGGTCAGTTCTACGTTCCGAGCAACCTAGGCTTCACTGTGGGGTGTTGCTCCGCCAGATCGAATAGGTAGGGCCTTAGAAGTCAACGCCAGAAGCATAAAATGCAAAATAAATAGAACAGTTTTTCCACTGTATAAAACGAATAACTGCAACCAGTGTGAAAGTACTGGTCATTTCTACGTTCCGGGTAACCTAGGCTTCACTCTAGTGCGTTGCTCCACCAGATCGAATAGCTAGGGACTTAGAATTCAACGCCAGAAGGATAAAATACAATATAAGTACAACAGTTTTTCCATCGTATAAAATGAGTAATTGCAAACAGTGTGAAAGTACTGCTCATTTCTACGTTCCGGGTAACCTAGGTTTCATTCTAGGGCGTTGCTCCACCATATCGAATAGCTAGGGCCTTAGAAGTCAACGCCCGATGCATAAAATACAAAAAAATAGAGCAGTTTTTCCATGTGTAAAACGAATAATTGCTACCAGTGTGAAAGTAATGGTCATTTCTACGTTCCGGTCAACCTAGGCGTCATTCTAGGGCGTTGCTCCACCACATCTAATAGCTACGGCCTTAGAAGTCAACGCCAGGAGCATAAAATACAATATAAATACAACAGATTTTCCATCGTATAAAACGAATAATTGCAACCTGTGTGATGGTTATGGACATATCTACGTTCCGGGCAACCTAGGCTTCACTGTAGGGCGTTGCTCCACCAAATCGAATAGTTAGGGCCTTAGAAGTCAACGCCCGAAGCATAAAATACAATATAAGTACAACAGTTTTTCCATCGTATAAAATGAATGATTGCGAACATTGTGAAAGTAATGGTCATTTCTACGTTCCGGACAACCTACGCGTCACTCTAGGGCGTTGCTGCTCCACATCTGATAGCTACGGCCTTAGAAGTTAACGCCGGAAGCATAAAATACAATATAACTACAACAGCTTTGCCATCGTATAAAATGAATAACTGCAAACAGTGTGAAAGTACTGGTCATTTCTACGTTCCGGGTAACCTAGGTTTCACTCTAGGGCGTTGCTCCACCAGATCGAACAGCTAGGGTCTTAGAAGTCAATGCCCGATGCATAAAATACAAAAAAATAGAACAGTTTTTCCATGTGTAAAACGAATAATTGCTACCAGTATGAAAGTTATGGTCATTTCTACGTTCCGGGCAACCTAGGCTTCACTCTAGGGCGGTGCTCCACCAGATCAAATAGTTAGGGCCTAAGAAGTCAACGCCAGAAGCATAAAATACAACATAAATACAACAGACTTTCCATCGTATATAATGTATATTTGCAAACAGTGTGAAAGTAATGATTATTTCTACGTACCGGGCAACCTAGGCTCCACTCTAGGGCGTTGCTCCACCAAATGGAATAGTTAGGGCCTTAGAAGTCAACGCCAGAAGCATAAAATACAATAAAGATGCAAAAGCTTTTCCATCGTATTACAGGAATAACTGCAAACAGTTTGAAAGGACTGGTCATTTCTACGTTCCGGGTAACCTAGGTTTCACTCTAGGGCGTTGCTCCACCAGATTGAATAGCTAGGGACTTAGAATTCAACGCCATAAGAATAAAATACAATATAAGTACAACAGTTTTTCCATCGTATAAAATGAATAATTGCAACCAGTGTGAAAGTTATGGTCATTTCTACTTTCCGGGCAACCTGCGCTTTACCCTAGGGCGTTGTTCCATCAGATGGAATAGTTACGGCCTAAGAAGTCAACGCCAGAAGCATAAAATACGATATAAATACAACAGCTTAGCCATTGTATAAAACGAATAATTGCAACCAGTGTGAAAGTTATGGTCATTTCTACGTTCCGGGCAACCTAGGATTCACCCTAGGGCGTTGTTCCACCACATCGAATAGCTACGTCCTCAGAAGTCAACGACAGAAGCATAAAATACAATATAAATATAACAGTTTTTCCATCGTATATAACGAATAATAGCAACCAGTGTGAAAGTGATGGTCATTTCTACGATCCGGGCAACCTAGGCTTCACTCTAGGGCGTTGCTCCACCACATCAAACAGTTAGGGCCTTAGAAGTCAACGCCCGAAGCATAAAATACAAAATAAATATAACAGTTTTTCCACCGTATAAAACGAATAATAGATACCAATGTGAAAGTTATGGTCACTTCTACGTTCCCGGCAACCTAAGCTTCACTCTAGGGCGTTGCTCCACCAGATCAAACAGTTAGGGCCTTAGAAGCCAACGCACGAAGCATTAAATACAAAATAAACAGAACAGTTTTTCCATTGTATAAAACGAATAATTGCTACCAGTGTAGAAGTTATGGTCATTTCTACGTTCCGGGCAACCTAGGCTTCACCCTCGGCCGTTGTTCCACCAGATCGAATAGTTAGGGCCTGAGAAGCCAACGCCAGAAGCATAAAATACAATATAAATATAACAGTTTTTCCATCGTATAAAACGAATAATAGCAACCAGTGTGAAAGTTATGGTCATTTCCACGTTCCGGGCAACCTAGGCTCCACTCTAGGGCGTTTCTCCACCAAATCGAATAGCTAGGGCCTTAGAAGTCAACGCCCGAAGCATAAAATACAAAATAAATAGAACGGTTTTTCCATTGTATAAAACGAATAAATGCTACCAGTGTAAAAGTTATGGTCTTTTCTACGTTCCGGGCAACCTAGGCTTCAATCTAGGGCGTTGCTCCACCAGATCGAATAGTTAGGGCCTTAGAAGTCAACGCCCGAAGCACAAAATACAAAATAAATGAAACAGTTTTTCCATCGTATAAAACGAATAATTGCTACCAGTGTGAAAGTTATGGTCATTTCTACGTTCCGCGCAACCTAGGTTTCACTCTAGGGCGTTGCTCCACCAGATCGAATAGTTAGGGCCTTAGAAGTCAACGCCCGAAGCGTAAAATGCAAAATAAATAAAACAGCTTTTCCATCGTATAAAACGAATAATTGCTACCAGTGTGAAATGAATGGTCATTTCTACGTTCCGGGCAACCTAGGCTTCACGCTAGGGCGGTGCTCCACCAGATCAAATAGTTAGGGCCTAAGAAGTCAACGCCAGGAGCATAAAATACAACATAAATACAACAGACTTTCCATCGTATATAATGTATATTTGCAAACAGTGTGAAAGTAATGGTCATTTCTACGTACCGGGCAACCTAGGCTCCACTCTAGGGCGTTGCTCCACCAAATCGAATAGCTAGGGCCTTAGAAGTCAACGCCAGAAGCATAAAATATAAAATAAATAGAACAGTTTTTCCATCGTATAAAACTAATAATTGCTACCAGTGTGAAAGTTATGGTTATTTCTACTTTGCGGGCAACCTAGGCTTCACCCTATGGCGTTGTTCCACCCGATGGAATAGTTAGGGCCTAAGAAGTCAACGCCAGAAGCATAAAATACGATATAAATACAACAGCTCTTCCATCGTATAAGACGAATAATTGCAACCAGTTTGAAAGTGATGGTCATTTCGTCGTACCCGGCAACCTAGGCTTCACTCTAGGGCGTTGCTCCACCAGATCGAATAGTTAGGGCCTTAGAAGTCAACGCCCGAAGCGTAAAATGCAAAATAAATAAAACAGCTTTTCCATCGTATAAAACGAATAATTGCTACCAGTGTGAAATGAATGGTCATTTCTACGTTCCGGGCAACCTAGGCTTCACGCTAGGGCGGTGCTCCACCAGATCAAATAGTTAGGGCCTAAGAAGTCAACGCCAGGAGCATAAAATACAACATAAATACAACAGACTTTCCATCCTATATAATGTATATTTGCAAACAGTGTGAAAGTAATGGTCATTTCTACGTACCGGGCAACCTAGGCTCCACTCTAGGGCGTTGCTCCACCAAATCGAATAGCTAGGGCCTTAGAAGTCAACGCCAGAAGCATAAAATATAAAATAAATAGAACAGTTTTTCCATCGTATAAAACTAATAATTGCTACCAGTGTGAAAGTTATGGTTATTTCTACTTTGCGGGCAACCTAGGCTTCACCCTATGGCGTTGTTCCACCCGATGGAATAGTTAGGGCCTAAGAAGTCAACGCCAGAAGCATAAAATACGATATAAATACAACAGCTCTTCCATCGTATAAGACGAATAATTGCAACCAGTTTGAAAGTGATGGTCATTTCGTCGTACCCGGCAACCTAGGCTTCACTCTAGGGCGTTGCTCCACCTGATCGAATAGTTAGGGCCTTAGAAGTCAACGCCCGAAGCATAAAATACAAAATAAATAGAACAGTTTTTCCATCGTATAAAACGAATAATTGCTACCAGTGTGAAAGTTATGGTCATTTCTACTTTCCGGGCAACCTACGCTTCACCCTAGGGCGTTGTTCCAACAGATGGAATAGTTAGGGCCTAAGAAGTCAACGCCAGAAGCATAAAGTACGATATAAATATAACAGTTTTTCCATCGTATAAAACGAATAATAGCAACCAGTGTGAAAGTTATGGTCATTTCTACGTACCGGGCATCCTAGGCTTCACTCTAGGGCGTTGCTCCACCAGATCAAACAGTTAGGGCCTTAGATGTCAACGCCAGAAGCATAAAATACAATAAAGGTGCAACAGTTTTTCCATCGTATAACAGGAATAACTGCAACCAGTGTGAAAGTACTGGTCATTTCTACGTTCCCGGTAACCTAGGTTTCACTCTAGGTCGTTGCTCCACGAGATCGAAAAGCTAGGGACTTAGAATTCAACGCCAGAAGAATAAAATACAATATAAGTACAACAGTTTTTCCATCGTATAAAATGAATATTCGCATACATTGTGAAAGTAATGGTCATTTCTACGTTCCGGGCAACCTATGCGACACTCTAGAGCGTTGCTCCACCACATCTAATAGCTACGGCCTTAAAAGTCAACGCCAGAAGAATAAAATGCAATATAAATACAACTGCATTTCCATCGTATAAAACGAGTAATAGCAACCAGTGTGAAAGTTCTGGTCATTTCTACGTTCCGGGCAACCTAGGCTTCACTCCGTGGCGTTGCTCCTCCAGATCAACAGTTAGGGCCTTAGAAGTCAACGCCCGAAGCATAAAATACAAAACAAATAGAACGGTTTTTCCATTGTATAAAACGAATAATTGCAATCAGTATGAAACTTATGGTCATTTCTACTTTCCGGGCAACCTAGGCTTCACTCTATGGCGTTCTACCACCACATCGAATAGCTACGGCCACAGAAGTCAACGCCTGAAGTATAAAATACAATAAAAATACAACAGTCTTTCCATCCTATAACAGGAATAATTGCAACCCGTGTGAAAGTGATGGTCATTTCTACGTTCCAGGCAACCTAGGCTTCACTCTAGGGCGTTGTTGCACCAGATCGAATAGTTCGGGCCTATGAAGTCAACGCCAGAAGCATAAAATGCAATAAAAATACAACTATTTTTTCATCGTATAACACGAATAATTGCAGCAAGCGTGAAGGGAATGGTCGTTTCTACGTCCCGGGCACACTAGGCATCACTCTTGGGCGTTGTACCACCAGATGGAATAGTTGGGGCCTAAGAAGTCAACGCCAGAAGCATAAAATACGATATAAATACAACAGCTTTTCCATCGTATAAAACGAATAATGGTAACCAGTGTGAAAGTTATGGTCATTTCTACGTTCCGGGCAACCTAGGCTTCACTCTAGATTGCTGCTCCACCAGATCGAATAGCTAGGGCCTTAGAAGTCAGCGCCCGAAGCATAACATACAAAATAAATACGACAGCTTTTCCATGTATAAAACGAATAATTGCTTCCTGTGTGAAAGTTATGGTCATTTTTACGTTCCGGGCAGCCTAGGCTTCACCAGAGGGCGTTGTTCTACCAGATCGAATAGCTAGGGACTTAGAATTCAATGCCAGAAGCATAAAATGCAATATATATATAACAGCTTTTCCATGTATAAAACGAATAATTGCTACCAGTGTGAAAGAGTTGGTCATTTCTACGTTCCGGGCAACCTAGGCTTCACCCTAGGGCGTTGTTCCACCTGATTTAATAGTTAGGGCCTAAGAAGTCAACGCCAGAAGCATAAAATACGATAAAGATGGAACAGTTTTTCCATCGTATAGCATGACTAATTGCAACCAGTGCAAAAGTAATGACCATTTCGACGTTTCGGGCATCCTAGGCTTAACTCTGAGGCGTTGCTCCACCAAATCGAAGAGATAGTGCCTTAGAAGTCAACGCCAGAAGCATAAAATACAATATAAATACAACAGCTTTGCCATCGTATAAAATGAATTATTGCAAACTGTGTGAAGGTAATGGTCAGTTCTACGTTCCGAGCAACCTAGGCTTCACTGTGGGGTGTTGCTCCGCCAGATCGAATAGGTAGGGCCTTAGAAGTCAACGCCAGAAGCATAAAATGCAAAATAAATAGAACAGTTTTTCCACTGTATAAAACGAATAACTGCAACCAGTGTGAAAGTACTGGTCATTTCTACGTTCCGGGTAACCTAGGCTTCACTCTAGTGCGTTGCTCCACCAGATCGAATAGCTAGGGACTTAGAATTCAACGCCAGAAGGATAAAATACAATATAAGTACAACAGTTTTTCCATCGTATAAAAGGAGTAATTGCAAACAGTGTGAAAGTACTGCTCATTTCTACGTTCCGGGTAACCTAGGTTTCATTCTAGGGCGTTGCTCCACCATATCGAATAGCTAGGGCCTTAGAAGTCAACGCCCGATGCATAAAATACAAAAAAATAGAACAGTTTTTCCATGTGTAAAACGAATAATTGCTACCAGTGTGAAAGTAATGGTCATTTCTACGTTCCGGTCAACCTAGGCGTCATTCTAGGGCGTTGCTCCACCACATCTAATAGCTACGGCCTTAGAAGTCAACGCCAGGAGCATAAAATACAATATAAATACAACAGATTTTCCATCGTATAAAACGAATAATTGCAACCTGTGTGATGGTTATGGACATATCTACGTTCCGGGCAACCTAGGCTTCACTGTAGGGCGTTGCTCCACCAAATCGAATAGTTAGGGCCTTAGAAGTCAACGCCCGAAGCATAAAATACAATATAAGTACAACAGTTTTTCCATCGTATAAAATGAACGATTGCGAACATTGTGAAAGTAATGGTCATTTCTACGTTTCGGGCAACCTAGGCTTCATTTTAGGCCGTTGCTCCGCCAGATCGAGTAGTTAGGGCCTTAGAAGTCAACGCCAGGAGCATAAAATGCAATATAAATACAACAGTTTTTCCAATGTATAAAATGTTTAATTGCAACCAGTGTGAAAGTTATGGTCATTTCTACGTTCCGGGCAACATAGGCTTCAGTCTAGGGCGTTGCTCCACCACACCGAATAGCTACAGCCTTAGAAGTCGACGCCTGAAGCATAAAATGCAATAAAAATACAACAGTTTTTTCATCGTATAACAGGAATAATTGCAACAAGCGTGAAGGTAATGGTCATTTGTACGTTCCGGGCAACCTAGACATCACTCTTGGGCGTTACACCACCAGATCGAATAGTTAGGGCCTTAGAAGTCAACGCCAGAAGCATCAAATACAATATAAATACAACAGTTTTCCATTGTATAAAACGAATAATTGCAACCAGTGTGAGAGTTATGGTAATTTCTACGTTCCGGGCAAGCAAGGCTTCACTCTAGGGCGTTGTTCCAACAGATCGAATAGTTAGGGCCTAAGAAGTCAACGCCAGAAACTTAAAATACAAAAGAAATACAACAGTTTTTCCATTGTATAAAACGAATAATTGCAACCAGTGTGAAAGTTATGTCATTTCTACGTTTCGGGCCTCCTACACTTAACTCTGAGGCATAGCTCCACCAGGTCGGATACATAGGGCCTTAGAAGTCAAATCCAGAAGCATAATGTACAATAAAAATCCAACAGTTTGTCCATCGTATAACAGGAATAATTGCAACCAGTGTGAAAGTGATGGTCATTTCTACGTTCCGGGCAACCCAGGCTTCACTCTAGGGCGTTGTTCCAACAGATCGAATAGTTAGGGCCTAAGAAGTCACCGCCAGAAGCATAAAACACAATATAAATAAAACAGTTTTTCCATCGTATAAAACGAATAATTGCAATCAGTTTGATAGTTATGGTCATTTCTACGTTTCGTGCATCCTAGACTAAACTCTGAGGCATTGCTCCACTCGATCGAATACGTAGGGCCTTAGAAGTCAACGCCAGAAGCATAAAGTACAGTAAAAATGCAACAGTTTTTCCATCGTATAACAGGATTAATTGCAACCGGTGTGAAGGTATTGGTCATTTCTACGTTCCGGACAACATAGGCTTCACTCTAGGGCGTTGCTCCTCCACACCGAATACCTACAGCCTTAGAAGTCAACGCCTGAAGCATAAAATACAATAAAAATACAAAAGTTTTTACATCGCATAACTGGAATAATTGCCGCAAGCGTGAAGGTAATGGTCATTTCTACGTTCTAGGAAACCTAGGCTTCACTCTAGGGCGTTGCTCCACCAGATCGAACGGTTAGGGCCTTAGAAGTCAACGCCAGAAGCGTTAAATACAATATAAATACAACAGTTTTCCATTGTATAAAACGAATAATTGCAAGCCGTGTGAAAGTGATGGTCATTTGTACGTTCCAGGCTACCTAGGCTTCACTCTAGGGCGTTGTTCCACCAGATCAAATAGTTAGGGCCTAAGAAGTCAACGCCAGAAGCATAAAATACAATATAAATATAACAGTTTTTCTATCGTATAAAACGAATAATAGCAGCCAGCGTGAAAGTTATGGTCTTTTCTACGTTCCGGGCAACCTAGGCTTCACTCTAGGGCGTTGCTCCACCAGATCAAATAGTTAGGGCCTTAGAAGCCAACGCCCGAAGCATTAAATACAAGATAAATATAACAGCCTTTCCATCGTATAAAACGAATAATTGCAAACTGTGTGTAGGTTATGGTCAGATATACGTTCCGGGCAACCTAGGCTTCACTGTAGGGTGTTGCTCCACCAGATCGAATAGCTAGGGACTTAGAATTAAACGCCAGAAGCATAAAATACAATAAAAGTACAACAGTTTTTCCATCGTATAACAGGAGTAATTGCAGCCAGTGTGAATGTAATGGTATGTCCTACGTTCCGGGCAAGCTAGGTTTGATTCTAGGGCGTAGCTCCACCACAACTAATAGCTACGGCCTTAGAAGTCCACGACAGAAGCATAAAATACAATATAAATACAACAGCTTTTCCATCGTATAACAGGAGTAATTGCAACCAGTGTGAAAGTAAAGGTCATTTCTACGTTCCGGGCAACCTAGGCTTCACTCTAGGGCGTTGCTCCACCAGATCGAATAGTTAGGTTCTTAGAAGTCAACGCCAGGAGCATAAAATACGATATAAATACAACAGCTTTTCCATCGTATAAAAGGAATAATTGCAAACAGTGTGAAAGTAATGGTCATTTCTACGTTCCGGGCTAGCTAGGCTTCACTCTACGGCGTTGTTCCTCCAGATCGAAATGTTAGGGCCTAAGAAGACAACATCCGAAGCATAAAATACGATATAGATACAACAGCTTTTCCATCATATTAAATGAATAATTGCAAACAGTGTGAAAGAAGTGGTCATTTCTACGTTCCGAGCAACCTAGGCTTCACTCTAGGGGGTGCTCCACCATATCGAATAGCTACGGCCTTAGAAGCCTACGCCTGAAGCACAAAATACAATAAAAATACAATAGTCTTTTCATTGTATAACAGGAATAATTGCAACAAGCGTGAAAGTAATGATCATTTCGGCGTTTCGGGCATCCTAGACTTAACTCTGAGACATTGCTCCACCAGATCGAATAGTTAGTGGCTTAGAAGTCAACGCCCGAAGCATAAAATACAAACTAAATAGAACAGCTTTTCCATCGTATAAAATGAATAATTGCGAACAGTGTGAAAGTAACGGTCATTTCTACGTTCCGAGCACCCTAGGCGTCACTCTAGGGCGATGCTCCACCAGCTCGAATAGTTAGGGTCTATGAAGTCAACGCCAGAAGAATAAAATACAATATAAGCACAACAGTTTTTCCATCGTATAAAACGAATAATTGCAACCAGTGTGAATGTAATTGTCATTTCTACGTTCCGGGCAACCTAGGCTTCACCCTAGGTCGTTGTTCCACCAGATGGAATAGTTAGGGCCTAAGAAGTCAACGCCAGAAGCATAAAATACGATATAAATACAACAGCTTTGCCATCGTATAACAGGAATAATTGCAACCAGTGTGAAAGTGATGGTCATTTCTACGTTCCGGGCAACCTAGGCGTCACTCTATGGCGTTGCTCCACCACATCTAATAGCTACGGCCTTAGGATTCATCGCCAGAAGCATAAAATACAATATAAGTACAACAGATTTCCATCGTATAAAATGAATAATTGCACACAATGTGAATGTAGTGGTCATTTCTACGTTCCGGGCAACCTGGGCTTCACTATATGGCGTTGCTCCACCAGATCGAATAGCTAGGCACTTAGAATTCAACGCCAGAAGGATAAAATACAATATAAATGCAACAGCTTTTCCATCGTATATGATGTATATTTGCAAACAGTGTGATCGTAATGGTCAGTGCTACGTTCCGGGCAACCTAGGCTTCACTCTAGGGCGTTGTCCCACCAGATCGAATAGTTAGGGTCTATGAAGTCAACGCCAGAAGAATAAAATACAATATAAGTACAACAGTTTTTCCATGGTATAAAACGATTAATTGCTACCAGTGTGAAAGTTGTGGTCATTTCTACGTTCCGGGCAACGTAGGCTTCACCCTAGGGCGTTGTTCCACCAGATGGAATAGTTAGGGCCTAAGAAGACAACGCCAGAAGCAAAAAATACGATATAAATACAACAGCTTTTCCATCGTATAAAACGTATAATTGCAACCAATGTGAAAGTAATGATCATTTCGGCGATTCGTGCATCCTAGACTTAACTCTGAGGCGTTGCTCCACCCGATAGAAGAGTTAGGGCCTTAGAAGTCAACGCCAGAAGCATAAAATACAAAATAAATAGAGACTGTTTTTCCATTGTATACAACGAATAATTGCTACCAGTATGAAAGTTATGATCATTTCTACGTTCCGGGCAACCTAGGCTTCACTCTAGGCCGTTGCTCCACCAGATCGAACAGTTAGGGCCTTAGTAGTCGACGCCAGAAGCACAAAATACAATAAATATGCAACAGTTTTTCCATCTTGTAACAGGAATAACTGCAAACAGTGTGAAAGTACTGGTCATTTCTACGTTCCGGGTAACCTAGGTTTAACTCTAGGGCGTTGCTCCACCACATCGACTAGCTACGGCCTTAGAATTCAACGCTAAAAGCATAAAATACATTAAAAATACAACAGTTTTTCCACCGTATAACAGGAATAATTGCAACCAGTGGGCAAGTAATGGTCATTTCTACGTTCCGGCAGCCTAGGTTTCACTCTACGGCGTTGATACACCAGAGGGAATAGTTATGGCCTAAGAAGGCAACGCTAGAAGCATAAAATACAATAGAGATGCAACATTTTTTCCATTGTATAACAGGAATAACTGCATCCAGTGTGAAAGTACTGGTCATTTCTACATGCCGGGCAACCTAGGCGTAAGTCTAGGGCGTTGCTCCACCACATCTTATAACTACGGCCTTAGAAGTCAACGCCAGGAGTATAAAACAGAATATAAATACAACAGCTTTGCCATCGTATAAAATGAATAATTGCAAACAGTGTGAAAGTAATGGTCATTTCTACGTTCCGAGCAGCCTAGGCTTCACTCTAGAACGTTGCTCCACCAGATCGAATAGTTAGGTCCTTAGAAGTGAACGCCAGAAACATAAAATACGATATAAATACAGCAACTTTTCCGTCGTATAAAATGAATAATTGCAACCAGTGTGAAAGATATCGTCATTTCTACGTTCCGGGCAACCTAAGCTTCACTGTAGGGCGTTGCTCCACGAGATCGAATACTTAGGGACTTAGAATTCAACGCCAGAAGCGTTATTTTTATAATTATTTATTATAATTATTCGTTTTATACAATGGAAAGACTGTTCTGTTTATTTTGTATTTTATGCTTCGGGCTTTGACTTCAAAGGCCCTACCTGTTCGATCTGGTGGAGCAACGCCCTAGAGTGAAGCCGAGATTGCGCGGAACGTAGAAATGACCATCACTTTCGAACTGGTTGCAATTATTCCTGTTATATGATGGAAAAACTGTTGTACTTTTATTGCATTTTATGCTTCGGGCATTGACTTCTAAGGCCCTGACTATTCAATCTGCTGGAGCAACGCCCTAGTGTGTAGCCTAGGTTGCCTGGAAAGTAGAAATGACCATAACTTTCATACTGGTTGCAATTTCTCGTTTTATATGATGGAAAAACTGTTGTATTTATATTGAATTTTATGCTTCTGGCGTTCACTTCTTAGGCCCTAACTATTCAATCTGCTGGAGCAACGCAATAGAGTGAAGCCTAGGTTGCTCGGAATTTAGAAATGACCATAACTTTCACACTGGTTGCAATTATTCGTTTTATACGATGG
The DNA here is from genome assembly GCF_051401765.1 of Calliopsis andreniformis. Classification (NCBI taxonomy): domain Eukaryota; kingdom Metazoa; phylum Arthropoda; class Insecta; order Hymenoptera; family Andrenidae; genus Calliopsis; species Calliopsis andreniformis. The sequence goes on along the minus strand of NW_027480423.1, from coordinate 6,315,846 downwards.
TAAAACTGTTGCATCTTTATCGTATTTTATGCTTCTGGCGTTGACTTCTTAGGCCCCAGCTGTTTGATCTGGTGGAGCACCGCACTTGAGTGAAGCCTACGTTGCCCGGAACGTAGAACATACCATTACCTTCACACTGGTTGCAATTACGCCTGTTATACGATGGAAAAACTGTTGCGTCTTTATTGTATCTTATGCTTCTGGCGTTGTCTTCTAAGGCCCTAACTCTTCGATCTGGTGGAGCAACGCTCTAGAGTGAAGCCTAGGTTGCCCGGAACGTAGATATGACCATTACTTTCACACTGTTGGCAATTATTCATTTTGTACGATGGAAAAGCAGTTGTATTTATATTGTATATTATGCTTCTGGCGTTCACTTCTTAGGCCCTAACAATTCGATCTGGTAGAGCAACGCCCTAGAGTGATGCCTAGGTTGCCCGGAACGTAGAAATGACCACAACTTTCACACTGATTGCTATTATTCGTTTTATACAATGGAAAAACTGTTATATTTATATTGTATATTATGCTTCTGGCGTTCACTTCTTAGGCCCTAACAATTCGATCTGGTAGAGCAACGCCCTAGAGTGAAGCCTAGGTTGCCTGGAACGTACAAATGACCATCACTTTCACACGGGTTGCAATTATTCCTGTTATAGGATGGAAAGACTGTTGTATTTTTATTGCATTTTATGCTTCAGGCGTTGACTTCTGCGGCCGTAGTTATTCGATGTGGAGGAAAAACGCCATAGAGTGAAGCCTATGTTGCCCGGAACGTAGAAATGACCATCACTTTCACACGGGTTGCAATTATTCCTGATATAGGATGGAAAGACTGTTGTATTTTTATTGTATTTTATGCTTCAGGCGTTGACTTCTGAGGCCGTAGCTATCCGATGTGGTGGAAGAGCGCCATAGAGTGGAGCCTAGGCTGCCCGGAACGTAGAAATGACCAGAACTTTCATACTGGTTGCAATTAGTCGTTTTATATGATGGAAAAACTGTTGTATTTATATTGTATTTTATCCTTCTGGCGTTGAATTCTAAGTCCCTAGCTATTCGGTCTGGTGGAGCAACGCCCTAGTGTGAAACCTAGGTAACCCGGAACGTAGAAATGACCATTACTTTCACAATGTCTGCAATTATTCATTTCATACGATGGAAAAACTGTGGACATATATTGTATTTTATCCTTCTGGCGTTGAATTCTAAGTCCCTGGCTATTCGGTCTGGTGGAGCAACGCCCTAGTGTGAAACCTAGGTTACCCGGAACGTAGAAATGACCATTACTTTCACAATGTCTGCAATTATTCATTTTATACGATGAAAAAACTGTTGTACTTATATTGCATTTTATCCTTCTGGCGTTAAATTCTAAGTCCCTAGCTATTCGATCTGGTGGAGCAACGCCCTAGAGTGAAACATAGGTTACCCGGAACGTAGAAATGACCAGTACTTTCACACTGGTTGCAGTTATTCGTTTTATACAATGGAAAAACTGTTCTATTTATTTTGCATTTTATGCTTCGGGCGTTGACTTCCAAGGCCCTAGCTATTCCATCTGGTGGAGCAACACTCTAGCGTGAAGCCTAGGTTGCCCGGAACGTAGAAATGACAATTACTTCCACACTGTTTGCAAATATACATTATATACGATGGAAAAGCTGTTGTTCTTATATTGTAATTTATGCTTCTGGCGCTGACTTCTTAGGCCGTAACTATTTGATCTGGTGGAGCACCGCCCTAGAGTGAAGCCTAGGTTGCCCGGAACGTAGAACATACCATTACCTTCACACTGGTTGCAATTATTCCTGTTATACGATGGAAAAACTGTTGTATTTTATTGCATTTTATGCACCGGGCATTGACTTCTAAGGCCCTAACTATGCAATCTGTTGGATCAACGCCCTAGGGGGAAGCCTAGGTTGCCCGGAACGTAGAAATGACCATAACTTTCACACTGGTTGCAACTATTCGTTTTATACGATGGAAAAACTGTTGTATTTTTATTGCATTTTATGCTTCGGGCGTTGACTTCTAAGGCCCTGACTATTCCATCTGGTGGAACAACGACCTAGGGTAAAGCCCAGGTTGCGCGGAACGCAGAAATGACCATAACTTTCACACTGATAGCAATTATTCGTTTTATACGATGGAAAAACTGTTTTATTTATTTTGTATTTTATGCTTCGGGCGTTGACTTCTGAGGCCCTAACTATACGACCTGGTGGAGCAACGCCCTAGAGTGAAGCCTAGATTGCCCGGAACGTATAAATGACCATAACTTTCACACTGGTTGCAATTATTCGTTTTATACGATGGAAATGCTGTTGTATTTATATCGTATTTTATGCTTCTGGCGTTGACTTCTTAGGCCCTAACTTTTCCATCTGGTGGAACAACGCCCTAGGGTGAAGTCTAGGTTGCCCGGAAAGTAGAAGTGACTATAACTTTCACACTGGTAGCAATTATTCGTTTTATACGATGGAAAAACTGTTCTATTTATTTTATACTTTATGCTTCGGGCGTTGACTTCTTAGGACCTAACTATTCGATCTGGTGGAACAACGCCCTAGGGTGAAGCCTAGGTTGCCGGGAAAGTAGAAATGACCATAACTTTCACACTGGTTGCAATTATTCGTTTTATACGATGGAAAAGCTGTGGCATCTTTATTGTATTTTATTCATCTGGGGCTGACTTCTAAGGCCGTAGCTATTAGATGTGGTGGAGCAACGCCCTAGGGTGAAGACTAGGTTGCCCGGGACATGGAAATGACCATTACTTTCGGACTGTTTGCAAATATACATTATATACGATGGAAAAGCTGTTGTATTTAATTGTATTTTATACTTCTGGCGTTGACTTCTTAGGCACTATCTATTTAATCTGGTAGAGCACCGCCCTAGAGTGAAGCATAGGTAGCCCGGAACGGTGAAATGACCATAACTTTCACACCGGTAGCAACTATTCGTTTTATAAGATGGAAAAACTGCTCTATTTATTTTGTATTTTATACTTCGGGCGTTGACTTCTGAGGCCCTAACTATTCAATCTGTTCGTGCAATGCCCTAGGGTGAAGACTAGGTTGCCCGGAAAGTAGAAATGACCATAACTTTCACACTGGTTTCTATTATTCGTTTTATACGATGGAAAAACTGTTATATTTATTTTGTATTTAATGCTTCGGGCGTTGACTTCTAAGGCCCTAACTATTCGATCAGGTGGAGCAACGCCCTAGAGTGAAGCCTGGGTTGCTCGGAATGCAGAAATGACCATAACTTTCACACTGGTTGCAATTTTTCATTTTATACGATGGAAAAACTGTGGTACGTATATTGTATTTTATTCTTATGGCGTTGAATTCTAAGTCGCTAGCTATTCGATCTGGTGGTGCAACGCCCTAGAGTGAAACCTAGGTTACCCGGAACGTAGAAATGTCCAGTACTTTCATACTGTTTGCAGTTATTCCTGTTACACGATGGAAAAACTTTTGCATCTTTATTTTATTTTATGCTTCTGGCGTTCACTTCTAAGGCCCTAGCTATTCGATTTGGCGGAGCACCGCCCTAGAGTGAAGCCTAGGTTGCCCAAAACGTAGAAATGACCATAGCTTCCACAGTGGTTGCAATTATTCGTTTTATACGATGGAAAAGCTGTTGTATTTATATCGTTCTTTATGCTTCTGGCGTTGACTTCTTAGGCCCTAACTATTCCATCTGGTGGAACAAGGCCCTAGGTTAAAGCCCAGATTGCGCGGAACGTAGAAATAACCATAACTTTCACACTGGTAGTAATTTTTCGTTTTATACGATGGAAAAACTGTTTTATTTATTTTGTATTTTAAGCTTCGGGCGTTGACTTCTAAGGCCCTAACTATTCGATCTGGTGGAACAACGGCCTAGGGTGAAGCCTAGGCAGCCCGGAACGTTGAAATGACCATAACTTTCACACTGGTTGCAATTACTTGTTTTATACGATGGAAAAGCTGTTGTATTTATATCGTATTTTATGCTTCTGGCGTTGACTTCTTAGGCCCTAACTATTACATCTGGTGGAACAGCGCCCTAGAGTAAAGCCCAGGTTGCGCGGAACGTAGAAATGACCATAACTTTCACACTGGTAGCAATTATTCGCTTTATACAATGGAAAAACTGTTCTATTTATATTGTATTTTATGCTTCTGGCGTTGTCTACTTAGGCACTAACTATTCGATCTTGTGGAACAACGCCCTAGAGTGAAGCCTAGGTTGCCTGGAACGGAGAAATGACCGTCACTTTCACACGGGTTGCATTTATTCCTCCTATAGGATGGAAAGTCTGTTGTATTTTTATTGTATTTTATTCTTCTGGTGTTGACTTCTTAGGCCCTAACTATTCGATCTGGTGGAACAACGCCGTAGAGTGAAGCCTAGGTTGCCCGGGACGTAGAAATGACCATTACCTTCACACTGTTTGCATGTATTCCTTTTATACGATGGAACAGCTGTTGTATTTATATCGTATTTTATGCTTCTGGCGTTGATTTCTAAGGACCTAACTATTCGATCTGGTGGAGCAACGCCCTAGAGTGAAGCCTCGGTTGCTCGGAATGTAGAAATGACCATAACTTTCACACTGATTGCAATTATTCGTTTTATACGATGGAAAAACTGTTGCATCTTTATCGTATTTTATGCTTCTGGCGTTGACTTCTTAGGCCGTAACTATTCGATCTGGTGGAGCAACGCCCTAGAGTGAAACCTAGGTTACCCGGAACGTAGAAATGTCCAGTACTTTCATACTGTTTGCAGTTATTCCTTTTATACGATGGAAAAACTTTTGCATCTTTATTGTATTTTATGCTTCTGGCGTTGACTTCTAAGGCCCTAGCTATTCGATTTGGGGGAGCACCGCCCTAGAGTGAAGCCTAGGTTGCCCAGAACGTAGAAATGACCATAACTTCCACACTGGTTGCAATTATTCATTTTATACGATGGAAAAGCTGTTGTATTTATATCGTTCTTTATGCTTCTGGCGTTGACTTCTTAGGCCCTAGCTATTCCATCTGGTGGAACAACGCCCTAGGGTAAAGCCCAGATTGCGCGGAACGTAGAAATGACCATAACTTTCAAACTGGTTGCAATTTTTCGTTTTATACGATGGAAGAACTGTTTTATTTATTTTGTATTTTAAGCTTCGGGCGTTGACTTCTAAGGCCCTAACTATTCGATCTGGTGGAGCAACGCCCTAGAGTGAAGCCTAGGTTGCCCGGAACGTAGAAATGACCATTACTTTCACACTGTTTGCAATTATTCCTTTTATACGATGAAAAAGCTGTTGTATTTATATCGTATTTTATGCTTCGGGCGTTGACTTCTAGGGACCTAACTATTCGATCTGGTGGAGCAGCGCCTAGAGTGAAGCCTAGGTTGCTCGGAATGTAGAAATGACCATAACTTTCACACTGATTGCAACTATTCGTTTTATACGATGGAAAAACTGTTGCATCTTTATCGTATTTTATGCTTCTGGCGTTGACTTCTTAGGCCGTAACTATTCGATCTGGTGGAGCAACGCCCTGGAGTGAAACCTGGGTTGCCCGGAACGCAGAAATGACCACTACTATCACACTGGTTGCAAATTATTCCTGCTATACGATGGAAAAACTGTTGTATTTTTATTGCATTTTATGCTTCTGGCGTTCGCTTCTTAGGCCCTAACTATTCGATCTGGTGGAACAACGGCCTAGGGTGAAGCCTAGGTAGCCCGGAACGTTGAAATGACCATAACTTTCACACTGGTTGCAATTACTTGTTTTATACGATGGAACAGCTGTTGGATTTATATCGTATTTTATGCTTCTGGCGTTGACTTCTTAGGCCCTAACTATTCCATCTGGTGGAACAGCGCCCTAGAGTAAAGCCCAGGTTGCGCGGAACGTAGAAATGACCGTAACTTTCACACTGGTAGCAATTATTCGCTTTATACAATGGAAAAACTGTTCTATTTATATTGTATTTTATGCTTCCGGCGTTGTCTACTTAGGCACTAACTATTCGATCTTGTGGAACAACGCCCTAGAGTGAAGCCTAGGTTGCCTGGAACGTAGAAATGACCACTTTCACACGGGTTGCAATTATTCCTCTTATAGGATGGAAAGTCTGTTGTATTTTTATTGTATTTTATTCTTCTGGTGTCGACTTCTTAGGCCCTAACTATTCGATCTGGTGGAGCAACGCCCTGGAGTGAAGCCTAGGTTGCCCGGAACGTAGAAATGACCATAGCTTTTAAACTCGTAGCATTTATTCGTTTTATACAATGGTAAAACCGTTCTATTTATTTTGTATTTTATGCTTCGGGCGTTGACTTCTAAGGCGCTAACTATTCAATCTGTTGGAGCAACGCCCTAGGGTGAAGCCTAGGATGCTCGGATAGTAGAAATGACCATAACTTTCACACTGATTGCAATTATTCGTTTTATACGATGGAAAAACTGTTGCATCTTTATCGTATTTTATGCTTCTGTCGTTGACTTCTTAGGCCGTAACTATTCGATCTGGTGGAGCAACGCCCTAGAGTGAAACCTAGGTTACCCGGAACGTAGAAATGACCACTACTATCACACTGTTTGCAATTATTCCTTTTATACGATGGAAAAGCTGTTGTATTTATATCGTATTTTATGCTTCTGGCGTTGACTTCTAAGGACCTAACTATTCGATCTGGTGGAGCAACGCCCTGGAGTGAAGCCTAGGTTGCCCGGAACGTAGAAATGACCATAGCTTTTACACTCGTAGCAATTATTCGTTTTATACAATGGTAAAACCGTTCTATTTATTTTGTATTTTATGCTTCGGGCGTTGACTTCTGAGGCCCTAACTATTCAATCTGTTGGAGCTACGCCCTAGGGTGAAGCCTAGGATGCTCGGAAAGTAGAAATGACCATAACTTTCACACTGATTGCAATTATTCGTTTTATACGATGGAAAAACTGTTGCCTCTTTATCGTATTTTATGCTTCTGGCGTTGACTTCTTAGGCCGTAACTATTCGATCTGGTGGAGCAACGCCCTGGAGTGAAACCTGGGTTGCCCGGAACGTAGAAATGACCAGTACATTCAAACTGGTTGCAGTTATTCCTGTTAAACGATGGAAAAACTGTTGCATCTTTATTGTATTTTATGCTTCTGGCGTTGATTTCTAAGGCCCTAACTATTCGATCTGGTGGAGTAACGCCCTAGAGTGACACCTAGGTTACCCGGAACGTAGAAATGACCATTGCTTTCACACTGTTTGCAATTATTCCTGTTACACGATGGAAAAACTGTTGCACCTTTATTGCGTTTTATGCTTCGGGCGTTGACTTCTAAGGCCCTAACTATTCGATCTGGTGGAGCAATGCCCTAGAGTGAAGCCTAGGTTGCCCGGAACATAGAAATGACCAGTACTTTCACACTGGTTGCAGTTATTCGTTTTATACAATGGAACAACTGTTCTATTTATTTTGCATTTTATGCTTCGGGCGTTGACTTCTAAGGCCCTAACTATTCGATCTGGTGGAGCAACGCTCTAGAGTGAAGCCTAGGTTGCCCGGCACGTAGAACATACCGTTACCTTCACACTGGTTCCAATTATTCCTGTTATACGATGGAAAAACTGTTGCACCATTATTGAATTTTATGCATGTGGCGTTGACATCTAAGGCACTAACCATTCGATCTGGTGGAGCAAGTCCCTAGAGTGAAGCCTAAGTTGCTCGGAACGTGGAAATGTCCATAACTTTCACACTGGTTGCCATTATTCGTTTTCTACGATGGAAAAGCTGTTGCATTTATATCGTATTTTATGCTTCTGGCGTTGACTTCTTAGGCCCTAACTATTCCATCTGGTGGAACAACGCCCAACAGTGATGCCTAGGGTGCCCGGAACGTAGAAATGACCATTACCTTCACGCTTGCTGCTATTGTTCCTGTTATAAGATGAAAAAACTGCTGTACTTTTATTGCATTTTATGCTTCTGGCGTTGACTTCTAAGGCCCTAGCTATTCGATTTGGTGGAGCAACGCCCTAGAGTGAAACCTAGGTTGCCAGGAACGTAGAAATGACCTGTACTTTCACACTGTTTGCAGTTATTCCTGTTATACGATGGAACAACTGTTGCATCTTTATTGTATTTTATGCTTCTGGCGTTGACTTCTTAGGCCCTAACTGTTCCATTTGGTGGAACAACGCCCAAGAGTGATGCCTAGGGTGCCCGGAACGTAGAAATGACCATTACCTTCACGCTTGCTGCAATTATTCCTGTTATACGATGAAAAAGCTGTTGTACTTTTATTGCATTTTATGCTTCAGTCGTTGACTTCTACGGCCGTAGCTATTCGATGTGGTGGAGTAATGCCCTAGAGTGAAACCTGGGTTACCCGGATCGTAGAAATGACCATCACTTTCACACTTGTTGCAATTATTCCTGCTATACAATGGAAAAGCTATTGTATTTTTATTTCATTTTATGCTTCGGGCATTGACTTCTAAGGCCCTAACTATTCAATCTGTTGGAGCAACGCCCTAGGGTGAATCCTAGGTTGTTCGGAAAGTAGAAATGACCATAAGTTTCGTACTGGTTGCAATTATTCGTTTTATACGATGGAATAACTGTTGTATTTATATTGTATTTTATGCTTCTGGCGTTCACTTCTTAGGCCCTAACTATTCGATCTGGTGGAACAACGCCCTAGAGTGAAGCCTAGGTTGCCCGGAACGTAGAAATGATCATTACCTTCACGCTTGTTGCAATTATTCCTGTTATACGATGAAAAAACTGTTGCATTTTTATTGCATTTTTTGCTTCAGGCGTTGACTTCTAAGGCCGTAGCTATTCGATATGGTGGAGCAACGCCCTAGAGTGACGACTAGGTTGCCCGGCACGTAGAAATGACCATTACTTTCACAATGTTTGCAATTATTCATTTTATACGATGGTAAACTGTTGTACTTATATTGCATTTTATTCTTCTGGCGTTGACTTCTTAGGCCCTAACTATTCGATCTGGTGGAACAACGCCCTAGAGTGAAGCCTAGGTTGCCAGGAACGTAGAAATGACCATTACTTTCACACTGTTTGCAAATATACATTATATACGATGGAAAGGCTGTTGTATTTATATTGTATTTTGTGCTTCTGGCGTTGACTTCTTAGGCCCTAACTATTTAACCAGGCGGAGCACCACCCTAGAGTGAAGCCTAGGTTGCCCGGAACGTAGAACATACCATTACCTTCACACTGGTTGCAATTATTCCTGTCATACGATGGAAAAACTGTTGCATCTTTATTGTATTTTATGCTTCTGGCGTTGACTTCTTAGGCCCTAACTATTCCATCAGGTGGAACAACGCCCTATGGTGAAGCCTATGTTGCCCGGAACGTAGAAATGACCAACACTTTCACACTGGTAACAATTATTCGTTTTATACATGGAAAAGCTGTTATATATATATTGCATTTTATGCTTCTGGCATTTAATTCTAAGTCCCTAGCTATTCGATCTGGTGGAGCAACGCCCTAGAGTGAAGCCTAGGTTGCCCGGAACGTAGATATGACCATTGCTTTCACAATGTATGCAATTATTCATTTTATTCGGTGGAAAAACTGTTGTACTTAGATTGTATTTTATGCTTCTGGCGTTGACTTCTTAGGCCCCAACTATTCGATCTGGTGGAGCAACGCCCTAGAGTGAAGCCTAGGTTGCCCGGAACGTACAAATGACCATAACTTTCACACTGGTTTCTATTAGTCGTTTTATACGATGGAAAAACTGTTATATATATTTTTTTTATTTAATGCTTCGGGCGTTGACTTCTAAGGCCCTAACTATTCGATCAGGTGGAGCAACGCCCTAGAGTGAAGCCTGGGTTGCTCGGAATGCAGAAATGACCATAACTTTCACACTGGTTGCAATTTTTCATTTTATACGATGGAAAAACTGTGGTACGTATATTGTATTTTATTCTTATGGCGTTGAATTCTAAGTCGCTAGCTATTCGATCTGGTGGTGCAACGCCCTAGAGTGAAACCTAGGTTACCCGGAACGTAGAAATGTCCAGTACTTTCATACTGTTTGCAGTTATTCCTGTTACACGATGGAAAAACTTTTGCATCTTTATTTTATTTTATGCTTCTGGCGTTCACTTCTAAGGCCCTAGCTATTCGATTTGGCGGAGCACCGCCCTAGAGTGAAGCCTAGGTTGCCCAAAACGTAGAAATGACAATAGCTTCCACAGTGGTTGCAATTATTCGTTTTATACGATGGAAAAGCTGTTGTATTTATATCGTTCTTTATGCTTCTGGCGTTGACTTCTTAGGCCCTAACTATTCCATCTGGTGGAACAAGGCCCTAGGGTAAAGCCCAGATTGCGCGGAACGTAGAAATAACCATAACTTTCACACTGGTAGTAATTTGTCGTTTTATACGATGGAAAAACTGTTTTATTTATTTTGTATTTTAAGCTTCGGGCGTTGACTTCTAAGGTCCTAACTATTCGATCTGGTCGAGCAACGCCCTAGAGTGAAGCCTAGGTTGCCCGGAACGTAGAAATGACCATTACTTTCACACTGTTTGCAATTATTCCTTTTATACGATGGAAAAGCTGTTGTATTTATATCGTATTTTATGCCTCTGGCGTTGACTTCTAAGGACCTAACTATTCGATCTGGTGGAGCAGCGCCCTAGAGTGAAGCCTAGGTTGCTCGGAATGTAGAAATGACCATAACTTTCACACTGATTGCAATTAATCGTTTTATACGATGGAAAAACTGTTGCATCTTTATCGTATTTTATGCTTCTGGCGTTGACTTCTTAGGCCGTAGCTATTCGATCTGGTGGAGCAACGCCCTGGAGTGAAACCTGGTTTGCCCGGAACGCAGAAATGACCACTACTATCACACTGGTTGCAAATTATTCCTGCTATACGATGGAAAAACTGTTGTATTTTTATTACATTTTATGCTTCTGGCGTTCACTTCTTAGGCCCTAACTATTCGATCTGGTGGAACAACGGCCTAGGGTGAAGCCTAGGCAGCCCGGAACGTTGAAATGACCATAACTTTCACACTGGTTGCAATTACTTGTTTTATACGATGGAAAAGCTGTTGTATTTATATCGTATTTTATGCTTCTGGCGTTGACTTCTTAGGCCCTAACTATTACATCTGGTGGAACAGCGCCCTAGAGTAAAGCCCAGGTTGCGCGGAACGTAGAAATGACCATAACTTTCACACTGGTAGCAATTATTCGCTTTATACAATGGAAAAACTGTTCTATTTATATTGTATTTTATGCTTCTGGCGTTGTCTACTTAGGCACTAACTATTCGATCTTGTTGAACAACGCCCTAGAGTGAAGCCTAGGTTGCCTGGAACGTAGAAATGACCATCACTTTCACACGGGTTGCAATTATCCCTCTTATAGGATGGAATGTCTGTTGTATTTTTATTGTATTTTATTCTTCTGGTGTCGACTTCTTAGGCCCTAACTATTCGATCTGGTGGAACAACGCCGTAGAGTGAAGCCTAGGTTGCCCGGAACGTAGAAATGACCAATACCTTCACACTGTTTGCAATTATTCCTTTTATACGATGGAACAGCTGTTGTATTTATATCGTATTTTATGCTTCTGGCGTTGATTTCTAAGGACCTAACTATTCGATCTGGTGGAGCAACGCCCTAGAGTGAAGCCTCGGTTGCTCGGAATGTAGAAATGACCATAACTTTCACACTGATTGCAATTATTCGTTTTATACGATGGAAAAACTGTTGCATCTTTATCGTATTTTATGCTTCTGGCGTTGACTTCTTAGGCCGTAACTATTCGATCTGGTGGAGCAACGCCCTACAGTGAAACCTAGGTTACCCGGAACGTAGAAATGACCACTACTATCACACTGTTTGCAATTATTCCTTTTATACGATGGAAAAGCTGTTGTATTTATATCGTATTTTATGCTTCTGGCGTTGACTTCTAAGGACCTAACTATTCGATCTGGTGGAGCAACGCCCTGGAGTGAAGCCTAGGTTGCCCGGAACGTAGAAATGACCATAGCTTTTACACTCGTAGCAATTATTCGTTTTATACAATGGTAAAACCGTTCTATTTATTTTGTATTTTATGCTTCGGGCGTTGACTTCTAAGGCCCTAACTATTCAATCTGTTGGAGCAACGCCCTAGGGTGAAGCCTAGGATGCTCGGAAAGTAGAAATGACCGTAACTTTCACACTGATTGCAATTATTCGTTTTATACGATGGAAAAACTGTTGCATCTTTATCGTATTTTATGCTTCTGGCGTTGACTTCTTAGGCCGTAACTATTCGATCTGGTGGAGCAACGCCCTGGAGTGAAACCTGGGTTGCCCGGAACGTAGAAATGACCAGTACATTCAAACTGGTTGCAGTTATACCTGTTAAACGATGGAAAAACTGTTGCATCTTTATTGTATTTTATGCTTCTGGCGTTGATTTCTAAGGCCCTAACTATTCGATCTGGTGGAGCAAGTCCCTAGAGTGAAGCCTAAGTTGCTCGGAACGTGGAAATGACCATAACTTTCACACTGGTTGCCATTATTCGTTTTATACGATGGATAAACTGTTGTATTTATATTGTATTTTATGCTTCTGGCGTTCACTTCTTAGGCCCTAACTATTCGATCTGGTGGAACAACGCCCTATGGTGAAGCCTATGTTGCCCGGAACGTAGAAATGACCAACACTTTCACACTGGTAACAATTATTCGTTTTATACATGGAAAAGCTGTTATATATATATTGCATTTTATGCTTCTGGCATTTAATTCTAAGTCCCTAGCTATTCGATCTGGTGGAGCAACGCCCTAGAGTGAAGCCTAGGTTGCCCGGAACGTAGATATGACCATTGCTTTCACAATGTATGCAATTATTCATTTTATTCGGTGGAAAAACTGTTGTACTTAGATTGTATTTTATGCTTCTGGCGTTGACTTCTTAGGCCCCAACTATTCGATCTGGTGGAGCAACGCCCTAGAGTGAAGCCTAGGTTGCCCGGAACGTACAAATGACCATAACTTTCACACTGGTTTCTATTAGTCGTTTTATACGATGGAAAAACTGTTATATATATTTTTTTTATTTAATGCTTCGGGCGTTGACTTCTAAGGCCCTAACTATTCGATCAGGTGGAGCAACGCCCTAGAGTGAAGCCTGGGTTGCTCGGAATGCAGAAATGACCATAACTTTCACACTGGTTGCAATTTTTCATTTTATACGATGGAAAAACTGTGGTACGTATATTGTATTTTATTCTTATGGCGTTGAATTCTAAGTCGCTAGCTATTCGATCTGGTGGTGCAACGCCCTAGAGTGAAACCTAGGTTACCCGGAACGTAGAAATGTCCAGTACTTTCATACTGTTTGCAGTTATTCCTGTTACACGATGGAAAAACTTTTGCATCTTTATTTTATTTTATGCTTCTGGCGTTCACTTCTAAGGCCCTAGCTATTCGATTTGGCGGAGCACCGCCCTAGAGTGAAGCCTAGGTTGCCCAAAACGTAGAAATGACAATAGCTTCCACAGTGGTTGCAATTATTCGTTTTATACGATGGAAAAGCTGTTGTATTTATATCGTTCTTTATGCTTCTGGCGTTGACTTCTTAGGCCCTAACTATTCCATCTGGTGGAACAAGGCCCTAGGGTAAAGCCCAGATTGCGCGGAACGTAGAAATAACCATAACTTTCACACTGGTAGTAATTTGTCGTTTTATACGATGGAAAAACTGTTTTATTTATTTTGTATTTTAAGCTTCGGGCGTTGACTTCTAAGGTCCTAACTATTCGATCTGGTCGAGCAACGCCCTAGAGTGAAGCCTAGGTTGCCCGGAACGTAGAAATGACCATTACTTTCACACTGTTTGCAATTATTCCTTTTATACGATGGAAAAGCTGTTGTATTTATATCGTATTTTATGCCTCTGGCGTTGACTTCTAAGGACCTAACTATTCGATCTGGTGGAGCAGCGCCCTAGAGTGAAGCCTAGGTTGCTCGGAATGTAGAAATGACCATAACTTTCACACTGATTGCAATTAATCGTTTTATACGATGGAAAAACTGTTGCATCTTTATCGTATTTTATGCTTCTGGCGTTGACTTCTTAGGCCGTAGCTATTCGATCTGGTGGAGCAACGCCCTGGAGTGAAACCTGGTTTGCCCGGAACGCAGAAATGACCACTACTATCACACTGGTTGCAAATTATTCCTGCTATACGATGGAAAAACTGTTGTATTTTTATTACATTTTATGCTTCTGGCGTTCACTTCTTAGGCCCTAACTATTCGATCTGGTGGAACAACGGCCTAGGGTGAAGCCTAGGCAGCCCGGAACGTTGAAATGACCATAACTTTCACACTGGTTGCAATTACTTGTTTTATACGATGGAAAAGCTGTTGTATTTATATCGTATTTTATGCTTCTGGCGTTGACTTCTTAGGCCCTAACTATTACATCTGGTGGAACAGCGCCCTAGAGTAAAGCCCAGGTTGCGCGGAACGTAGAAATGACCATAACTTTCACACTGGTAGCAATTATTCGCTTTATACAATGGAAAAACTGTTCTATTTATATTGTATTTTATGCTTCTGGCGTTGTCTACTTAGGCACTAACTATTCGATCTTGTTGAACAACGCCCTAGAGTGAAGCCTAGGTTGCCTGGAACGTAGAAATGACCATCACTTTCACACGGGTTGCAATTATCCCTCTTATAGGATGGAATGTCTGTTGTATTTTTATTGTATTTTATTCTTCTGGTGTCGACTTCTTAGGCCCTAACTATTCGATCTGGTGGAACAACGCCGTAGAGTGAAGCCTAGGTTGCCCGGAACGTAGAAATGACCAATACCTTCACACTGTTTGCAATTATTCCTTTTATACGATGGAACAGCTGTTGTATTTATATCGTATTTTATGCTTCTGGCGTTGATTTCTAAGGACCTAACTATTCGATCTGGTGGAGCAACGCCCTAGAGTGAAGCCTCGGTTGCTCGGAATGTAGAAATGACCATAACTTTCACACTGATTGCAATTATTCGTTTTATACGATGGAAAAACTGTTGCATCTTTATCGTATTTTATGCTTCTGGCGTTGACTTCTTAGGCCGTAACTATTCGATCTGGTGGAGCAACGCCCTACAGTGAAACCTAGGTTACCCGGAACGTAGAAATGACCACTACTATCACACTGTTTGCAATTATTCCTTTTATACGATGGAAAAGCTGTTGTATTTATATCGTATTTTATGCTTCTGGCGTTGACTTCTAAGGACCTAACTATTCGATCTGGTGGAGCAACGCCCTGGAGTGAAGCCTAGGTTGCCCGGAACGTAGAAATGACCATAGCTTTTACACTCGTAGCAATTATTCGTTTTATACAATGGTAAAACCGTTCTATTTATTTTGTATTTTATGCTTCGGGCGTTGACTTCTAAGGCCCTAACTATTCAATCTGTTGGAGCAACGCCCTAGGGTGAAGCCTAGGATGCTCGGAAAGTAGAAATGACCGTAACTTTCACACTGATTGCAATTATTCGTTTTATACGATGGAAAAACTGTTGCATCTTTATCGTATTTTATGCTTCTGGCGTTGACTTCTTAGGCCGTAACTATTCGATCTGGTGGAGCAACGCCCTGGAGTGAAACCTGGGTTGCCCGGAACGTAGAAATGACCAGTACATTCAAACTGGTTGCAGTTATACCTGTTAAACGATGGAAAAACTGTTGCATCTTTATTGTATTTTATGCTTCTGGCGTTGATTTCTAAGGCCCTAACTATTCGATCTGGTGGAGCAAGTCCCTAGAGTGAAGCCTAAGTTGCTCGGAACGTGGAAATGACCATAACTTTCACACTGGTTGCCATTATTCGTTTTATACGATGGATAAACTGTTGTATTTATATTGTATTTTATGCTTCTGGCGTTCACTTCTTAGGCCCTAACTATTCGATCTGGTGGAACAACGCCCTAGGGTGAAACCTAGGTTACCCGGTACGTAGAAATGACAAGTGCTTTCATACTGTTTGCAGTTATTCCTGATATACGATGGAAAAACTTTTGCATCTTTATTGTATTTTATGCTTCTGGCGTTGACTTCTAAGGCCCTAGCTATTCGATTTGGTGGAGCAACGCCCTAGAGTGAAACCTAGGTTGCCAGGAACATAGAAATGACCTGTACTTTCACACTGTTTGCAGTTATTCCTGTTATACGATGGTACAACTGTTGCATCTTTATTGTATTTTATGCTTCTGGCGTTGACTTCTTAGGCCCTAACTGTTCCATTTGGTGGAACAACGCCCAAGAGTGATGCCTAGGGTGCCGGAACGTAGAAATGACCATTACCTTCACGCTTGCTGCAATTATTCCTGTTATACGATGAAAAAGCTGTTGTACTTTTATTGCATTTTATGCTTCAGTCGTTGACTTCTACGGCCGTAGCTATTCGATCTGGTGGAGCAACGCCCTAGGGTGAAGCCTAGATAGCCCGGAACGTAGAATTGGCCATCACTTTCAAACTGGTTGCAATTAATCCTGTTATACGATGGAAAAACTGTTGTATCTTTATTGCCTTTTATGCTTCTGGCGTTGACTTCTTAGGCCCTAACTATTTGATCTGGTGGAGCACCGCCCTAGAGTGAAGCCTAGGTTGTCCGGAACGTAGAAATGACCATAACTTCCACACTGGTTGCAATTATTCGTTTTACACGATGGAAAAGCTGTAGTATTTATATCGTATTTTATGCTTCTGGCGTTGACTTCTTAGGCCCTAACTATTCCATCTGGTGGAACAACGCCCTAGGGTAAAGCCCAGGTTGCGCTGAACGCAGAAATGACCATAACTTTCACACTGGTAGCAATTATTCGTTTTATACGATGGGAAAACAGTTTTATTTATTTTGTATTTTATGCATCGGGCGTTGACTTCTGAGGCCCTAACTATTCGATCTGGTGGAGCAACGCCCTAGAGTGAAGCCTAGGTTGCCCGGAACGTAGAAATGACCATAACTTTCACGCTGGTTGCTATCTTTCGTTTTATACGATGGAAAGACTGTTATATTTATATTGTATTTTATGCTTCAGGCGTTGACTTCTTAGGCCCTAATTATTCGATCTGTTGGAACAACGCCCCAGAGTGAAGCCTAGGTTGCCCGGAACGTAGAAATGACCATCACTTTCACACTGGTTGCAATAATTCCTGTTATACGATGGAAAAACTCTTGTATATTTATTGTATTTTATGCTTGGGCGTTGACTTCTATGGCCCTACCTATTCGATCTGGTAGAGCAACACCCTACAGTGAAGTCTAGGTTGCATGGACCGAAGATATGACCATAACCTTCACACAGGTTGCAATTATACATTTTATACGATGGAAAAGCTGTTGTATTTATATCGTATTTTATGCTTCTGGCGCTGACTTCTTAGGCCCTAACTATTCCATCTGGTGGAACAACGCCCTAGGGTGAAGCCTCAATTGCCCGGAACGTAGAAATGACCACTACTATCACACTGTTTGCAATTATTCCTTTTATACGATGGAAAAGCTGTTGTATTTATATCGTATTTTATGCTTCTGGCGTTGACTTCTAAGGACCTAACTATTCGATCTGGTGGAGCAACGCCCTGGAGTGAAGCCTAGGTTGCCCGGAACGTAGAAATGACCATAGCTTTTACACTCGTAGCAATTATTCGTTTTATACAATGGTAAAACCGTTCTATTTATTTTGTATTTTATGCTTCGGGCGTTGACTTCTAAGGCCCTAACTATTCAATCTGTTGGAGCAACGCCCTAGGGTGAAGCCTAGGATGCTCGGAAAGTAGAAATGACCGTAACTTTCACACTGATTGCAATTATTCGTTTTATACGATGGAAAAACTGTTGCATCTTTATCGTATTTTATGCTTCTGGCGTTGACTTCTTAGGCCGTAACTATTCGATCTGGTGGAGCAACGCCCTGGAGTGAAACCTGGGTTGCCCGGAACGTAGAAATGACCAGTACATTCAAACTGGTTGCAGTTATACCTGTTAAACGATGGAAAAACTGTTGCATCTTTATTGTATTTTATGCTTCTGGCGTTGATTTCTAAGGCCCTAACTATTCGATCTGGTGGAGTAACGCCCTAGAGTGACACCTAGGTTACCCGGAACGTAGAAATGACCATTACTTTCACAATGTTTGCAATTATTCATTTTATACGATGGTAAACTGTTGTACTTATATTGCATTTTATTCTTCTGGCGTTGACTTCTTAGGCCCTAACTATTCGATCTGGTGGAACAACGCCCTAGAGTGAAGCCTAGGTTGCCAGGAACGTAGAAATGACCATTACTTTCACACTGTTTGCAAATATACATTATATACGATGGAAAGGCTGTTGTATTTATATTGTATTTTGTGCTTCTGGCGTTGACTTCTTAGGCCCTAACTATTTAACCAGGCGGAGCACCACCCTAGAGTGAAGCCTAGGTTGCCCGGAACGTAGAACATACCATTACCTTCACACTGGTTGCAATTATTCCTGTCATACGATGGAAAAACTGTTGCATCTTTATTGTATTTTATGCTTCTGGCGTTGACTTCTTAGGCCCTAACTATTCCATCAGGTGGAACAACGCCCTAGGGTGAAGCCTATGTTGCCCGGAACGTAGAAATGACCAACACTTTCACACTGGTAACAATTATTCGTTTTATACATGGAAAAGCTGTTATATATATATTGCATTTTATGCTTCTGGCATTTAATTCTAAGTCCCTAGCTATTCGATCTGGTGGAGCAACGCCCTAGAGTGAAGCCTAGGTTGCCCGGAACGTAGATATGACCATTGCTTTCACAATGTATGCAATTATTCATTTTATTCGGTGGAAAAACTGTTGTACTTAGATTGTATTTTATGCTTCTGGCGTTGACTTCTTAGGCCCCAACTATTCGATCTGGTGGAGCAACGCCCTAGAGTGAAGCCTAGGTTGCCCGGAACGTACAAATGACCATAACTTTCACACTGGTTACCATTATTCGTTTTATACGATGGAAAAGCTGTTGTATTTATATCGTATTTTATGCGTCTGGCGCTGACTTCTTAGGCCCTAACTATTCCATCTGGTGGAACAACGCCCTAGGGTGAAGCCTAGGTTGCCCGGAACGTAGAAATGACCAACTATTCCACACTGGTAGCAATTATTCGTTTTATACATGGAAAAGCTGTTATATATATATATTGCATTTAATGCTTATGGCATTGAATTCTAAGTCCCTACCTATTCGATCTGGTGGAGCAACGCCCTAGAGTGAAGCCTAGGTTGCCCGGAACGTGGTTATGACCATATCTTTCACAATCGTTGCAATTATTCCTGTTATACGATGGGAAAACTGTTGTATTTTTATTGTATTGTATGCTTCAGGCGATGACTTCTAAGGCCCTAACTATTCGATCTGGTGTAGCAACGCATTAGGGTGAAGCCTAGGTTGCCCGGAACGTGGAAATGACCATAACTTTCACACTGTTTGCCATTATTCGTTTTATACGATGGAAAAGCTGTTGTATTTATATCGTATTTTATGCTTCTGGCGTTGACATCTTAGGCCCCAGCTATTCCATCTGGTGGAACAACGCCCTATGGTGAAGCCTAGGTTGCCCGGCACGTAGAAATGACCATTACTTTCACACTGTTTGCAATTATTCCTGTTACACGATGGAAAAACTGTTTGCACCTTTATTGAGTTTTATGCTTCGGGCGTTGACTTCTAAGGCCCTAACTATTCGATCTGGTGGAGCAACGCCCTAGAGTGAAGCCTAGGTTGCCCGGAACGTACAAATGACCATAAGTTTCATACTGGTTGCAATTATTCGTTTTATACGATGGATAAACTGTTGTATTTATATTGTATTTTATGCTTCTGGCGTTCACTTCTTAGGCCCTAACTATTCGATCTGGTGGAACAACGCCCTAGGGTGAAACCTAGGTTACCCGGTACGTAGAAATGACAAGTGCTTTCATACTGTTTGCAGTTATTCCTGTTATACGATGGAAAAACTTTTGCATCTTTATTGTATTTTATGCATCTGGCGTTGGCTTCTAAGGCCCTAGCTATTCGATTTGGTGGAGCAACGCCCTAGAGTGAAACCTAGGATGCCAGGAACGTAGAACATACCGTTACCTTCACACTGGTTGCAATTGTTCCTGTTATACGATGGAAAAACTGTTGCACCATTATTGTATTTTACGCATGTGGCGTTGACATCTAAGGCACTAACCATTCGATCTGGTGGAGCAAGTCCCTAGAGTGAAGCCTAAGTTGCTCGGAACGTGGAAATGACCATAACTTTCACACTGGTTGCCATTATTCGTTTTATACGATGGATAAACTGTTGTATTTATATTGTATTTTATGCTTCTGGCGTTCACTTCTTAGGCCCTAACTATTCGATCTGGTGGAACAACGCCCTAGGGTGAAACCTAGGTTACCCGGTACGTAGAAATGACAAGTGCTTTCATACTGTTTGCAGTTATTCCTGATATACGATGGAAAAACTTTTGCATCTTTATTGTATTTTATGCTTCTGGCGTTGACTTCTAAGGCCCTAGCTATTCGATTTGGTGGAGCAACGCCCTAGAGTGAAACCTAGGTTGCCAGGAACATAGAAATGACCTGTACTTTCACACTGTTTGCAGTTATTCCTGTTATACGATGGTACAACTGTTGCATCTTTATTGTATTTTATGCTTCTGGCGTTGACTTCTTAGGCCCTAACTGTTCCATTTGGTGGAACAACGCCCAAGAGTGATGCCTAGGGTGCCGGAACGTAGAAATGACCATTACCTTCACGCTTGCTGCAATTATTCCTGTTATACGATGAAAAAGCTGTTGTACTTTTATTGCATTTTATGCTTCAGTCGTTGACTTCTACGGCCGTAGCTATTCGATCTGGTGGAGCAACGCCCTAGGGTGAAGCCTAGATAGCCCGGAACGTAGAATTGGCCATCACTTTCAAACTGGTTGCAATTAATCCTGTTATACGATGGAAAAACTGTTGTATCTTTATTGCCTTTTATGCTTCTGGCGTTGACTTCTTAGGCCCTAACTATTTGATCTGGTGGAGCACCGCCCTAGAGTGAAGCCTAGGTTGTCCGGAACGTAGAAATGACCATAACTTCCACACTGGTTGCAATTATTCGTTTTACACGATGGAAAAGCTGTAGTATTTATATCGTATTTTATGCTTCTGGCGTTGACTTCTTAGGCCCTAACTATTCCATCTGGTGGAACAACGCCCTAGGGTAAAGCCCAGGTTGCGCTGAACGCAGAAATGACCATAACTTTCACACTGGTAGCAATTATTCGTTTTATACGATGGGAAAACAGTTTTATTTATTTTGTATTTTATGCATCGGGCGTTGACTTCTGAGGCCCTAACTATTCGATCTGGTGGAGCAACGCCCTAGAGTGAAGCCTAGGTTGCCCGGAACGTAGAAATGACCATAACTTTCACGCTGGTTGCTATCTTTCGTTTTATACGATGGAAAGACTGTTATATTTATATTGTATTTTATGCTTCAGGCGTTGACTTCTTAGGCCCTAATTATTCGATCTGTTGGAACAACACCCCAGAGTGAAGCCTAGGTTGCCCGGAACGTAGAAATGACCATCACTTTCACACTGGTTGCAATAATTCCTGTTATACGATGGAAAAACTCTTGTATATTTATTGTATTTTATGCTTGGGCGTTGACTTCTATGGCCCTACCTATTCGATCTGGTAGAGCAACACCCTACAGTGAAGTCTAGGTTGCATGGACCGAAGATATGACCATAACCTTCACACAGGTTGCAATTATACATTTTATACGATGGAAAAGCTGTTGTATTTATATCGTATTTTATGCTTCTGGCGCTGACTTCTTAGGCCCTAACTATTCCATCTGGTGGAACAACGCCCTAGGGTGAAGCCTCAATTGCCCGGAACGTAGAAATGACCATAACTTTCACACTGGTGGCAATTATTCGTTTTATACGATGGAAAAGCTGTAGTATTTATACCGTATTTTATGCTTCTGGCGTTGACTTCATAGGCCCTAACTATTCCATCTGGTGGCACAACGCCCTGGAGCGAAGCCTAGGTTGCCCGGAACGTAGAAATGACCACAACTTTCACGCTGGTTGCAATTATTCGTTTTATACATGGAAAGACTGATCTATTTATTTTGTATTTTATGCGTCTGGCATTGAATTCTAAGTCCCTAGCTATTCGATCTGGTGGGGCAACGCCCTAGAGTGAAGCCTAGGTTGCCCGGAACGTAGAAATGACCGTTGCTTTCACAATGTATGCAACTATTCATTTTATTCGGTGGAAAAGCTGCTGTACTTAGATTGTATTTTATTCTTCTGGCGTTGAATTCTAAGTCCCTAGCTATTCGATCTGGTGGAGCAACGCCCTAGAGTGAAACCTGGATTACCCGGAACGTAGAAATGACCTGTACTTTCACACTGTTTGCAGTTATTCCTGTTATACGATGGAACAACTGTTGCATCTTTATTGTATTTTATGCTTCTGGCGTTGACTTCTTAGTCCCTAACTATTCGATCTGGTGGAGCATCGTCCTGGAGTGAAGCCTAGGTTGCCCGTAACGTAGAAATGACCATAACATTCACACTGGTTACCATTATTCGTTTTATACGATGGAAAAGCTGTTGTATTTGTACCGTATTTTATGCTTCTGGCGCTGACTTCTTAGGCCCTAACTATTCCATTTGGTGGAACAACGCCCAAGAGTGATGCCTAGGGTGCCCGGAACGTAGAAATGACCATTACCTTCCCGCTTGCTGCAATTATTCCTGTTATACGATGAAAAAACTGTTGTACTTTTATTGCATTTTATGCTTCAGTCGATGACTTCTACGGCCGTACCTATTCGATCTGGTGGAGTAATGCCCTACAGCGAAACCTGGGTTACCCGGATTGTAGAAATGACCATCACTTTCACACTGGTTGCAAATATTCCTGTTATACAATGGAAAAGCTGTTGTATTTTTATTTCATTTTATGCTTCTGGCGTTGATTTCTTAGGCCCTAACTATTCGATCTCGTGAACCATCGTCCTAGAGTGAAGCCTAGGTTGCCCGGAGCGTAGAAATGACTATAACTTTCACACTGGGTGCAATTATTCGTTTTATACGATGGAAAGGCTGTTGTATTTATATTGTATTTTATGCTCCTGGCGTTGACTTCTAAGGCCCTATCTCTTCGATTTGGTGGAGCAAGGCCTCAGAGTTAAGCCTAGGATGCCCGGAATGAAGAAATGACCATAACTTTCACACTGGTTGCAATTATTCGTTTTATACGATGGAAAAGCTGTTGTATTTATATTGTGTTTTATGTTTCTGGCGTTGACTTCTTACGCCCTAACTATTCGATCTGGTGGAGCAACACCCTACAGTGAAGCCTAGGTTGTCCGGAACGTAGATATGACCATAACCTTCACAAAGGTTACAATTATTCGTTTTACACGATTGATAGACTGTTGAATTTGTTTTGCAGTTTATGCTTCTGGCGTTGAATTCCAAGGCCCTAACACTTCGACGTGGCGGAGCAATGCCTCAGAGTTAAGTCTAGGATGCCCGAAACGTCGAAATGATCCTTACTTTCACACTGGTTGCAATTATTCATGCTGTACGATTGAAGAACTGTTGCATTTTTATTGTATTTTCTGCTTCTGTATTTGAATTCTAAGGTCCTAGCTATTCGATCTGGTGGGGCAACGTCCAAGAGTGAAGCCTAGGTTGCCCGGAACGTGGTTATGACCATATCTTTCACAATCGTTGCAATTATTCCTTTTATACGATGGTAAAACTGTTGTATTTTTATTGTATTGTATGCTTCAGGCGATGACTTCTAAGGCCCTAACTATTCGATCTGGTGTAGCAACGCACTAGGGTGAAGCCTAGGTTGCCCGGAACGTGGAAATGAGCATAACTTTCACACTGTTTGCCATTATTCGTTGTATACGATGGAAAAACTGTTGCATTTTTATTGTTTTTTCTGCTTCTGGCTTTGACTTCTATGGCCCTACCTATTCGATCTGGTGGAACAACGCCCTAGGGTGAAGTCTGGGTTGCCGGTACGTAGAAATGACCAACTCTTTCACACTGGTAGCAATTATTCGTTTTATACATGGAAAATCTGTTCTATTTATTTTGTATTTTATGCTTCGGGCGTTGACTTCTAAGGCACTAACTATTCGATCTGGTGGAGCAACGCCCTAGAGTGTAGCCTAGGTTGCCCGGAACGTAGAAATGACCATAACTTTCACACTGGTTACCATTATTCGTTTTATATGATGGAAAAGCTGTTGTATTTATATCGTATTTTATGTTTCTGGCGTTGACTTCTTAGGCCCTAACTATTCGATCTGGTGGAACAACGCACTAGCGTGAAGCCTAGGTTTCCCGGAACGTAGAAATGACCATAACTTTCACACTGGCTGCTATTATTCGTTTTATACGATGGAAAAACTGTTATATTTATTTTGTATTTTAGGCTTCGGGCGTTGACTTCTAAGGCCCTAACTGTTTGATGTGGTGGAGCAACGCCCTAGAGTGAAGCTTAGGTTGCCCGGAACGTAGAAATGACCATCACTTTCACACTGGTTGCAATAATTCCTGTTATACGATGGAAAAACTCTTGTATATTTATTGTATTCAATGCTTGGGGCGTTGACTTCTATGGCCCTACCTATTCGATCTGGTGGAACAACGCCCTAGGGTGAAGCCTGGGTTGCCCGGAACGTAGAAATGACCATCTCTTTCACACTGGTAGCAATTATTCGTTTTATACATGGAAAATCTGTTCTATTTATTTTGTATTTTATGCTTCGGGCGTTGACTTCTAAGGCACTAACTATTCGATCTGGTGGAGCAACGCCCTAGAGTGTAGCCTAGGTTGCCCGGAACGTACAAATGACCATTGCATTCACACTGGTTGCAATTATTCATGCTATACGGTTGAAGAACTGTTGCTTTTTTTTGTATTTTCTGCTTCTGTGTATGAATTCTAAGGTCCTAGCTATTCGATCTGGTGGTGCAACGCCCTAGAGTGAAACCTGGGTTACCCAGATCGTAGAAATGACCATCACTTTCACACTGGTTGCAATTATTCCTGTTATACGATAGTAAAACTGTTGTATTTTTATTGTATTGTATGCTTCAGGCGATGACTTCTAAGGCCCTAGCTATTGGATCTGGTGTAGCAACGCACTACGATGAAGCCTAGGTTGCCCGGAACGTAGAAATGACCGTAACTTTCACACTGGTTGCCATTATTCGTTTTATACGATGGAAAAGCTGTTGTATATTTATTGTATTTTATGCTTGGGCGTTGACTTCTATGGCCCTACCTATTCGATCTGGTAGAGCAACACCCTACAGTGAAGTCTAGGTTGCACGGACCGAAGATATGACCATAACCTTCACACAGGTTGCAATTATACATTTTATACGATGGAAAAGCTGTTGTATTTATATCGTATTTTATGCTTCTGGCGCTGACTTCTTAGGCCCTAACTATTCCATCTGGTGGAACAACGCCCTAGGGTGAAGCCTCAGTTGCCCGGAACGTAGAAATGACCATCTCTTTCACACTGGTAGCAATTATTCGTTTTATACATGGAAAATCTGTTCTATTTATTTTGTATTTTATGCTTCAGGCGTTGACTTCTTAGGCCCTAATTATTCGATCTGTTGGAACAACGCCCCAGAGTGAAGCCTAGGTTGCCCGGAACGTAGAAATGACCATCACTTTCACACTGGTTGCAATAATTCCTGTTATACGATGGAAAAACTCTTGTATATTTATTGTATTTTATGCTTGGGCGTTGACTTCTATGGCCCTACCTATTCGATCTGGTAGAGCAACACCCTACAGTGAAGTCTAGGTTGCACGGACCGAAGATATGACCATAACCTTCACACAGGTTGCAATTATACATTTTATACGATGGAAAAGCTGTTGTATTTATATCTTATTTTATGCTTCTGGCGCTGACTTCTTAGGCCCTAACTATTCCATCTGGTGGAACAACGCCCTAGGGTGAAGCCTCAGTTGCCCGGAACGTAGAAATGACCATAACTTTCACACTGGTGGCAATTATTCGTTTTATACGATGGAAAAGCTGTAGTATTTATACCGTATTTTATGCTTCTGGCGTTGACTTCATAGGCCCTAACTATTCCATCTGGTGGCACGACGCCCTGGAGCGAAGCCTAGGTTGCCCGGAACGTAGAAATGACCACAACTTTCACACTGGTAGCAATTATTCGTTTTATACATGGAAAAACTGTTCAATTTATTTTGTATTTAATGCTTCTGGCGTTGACTTCTAAGGCCCTACCTATTCGATCTGGCGGAGCAACAGCCTACAGTGAAGCCTAGGTGGCTCGGAACGTAGAAATTACCATTACTTTCACACTGTTTGCAAATATACATTATATACGATGGAAAGGCTGTTGTATTTATATTGTATTTTATGCTTCTGGCGTTGACTTCTTAGGCCCTAACTATTTAACCTGGTGGAGCAGCGCCCTAGAGTGAAGCCTAGGTTGCCCGGAACGTAGAACATACCATTACCTTCACACTGGTTGCAATTATTCCTGTTATACGATGGAAAAACTGTTGCATCTTTATTGTATTTTATGCTTCTGGCGTTGACTTCTTAGGCCCTAACTATTCCATCTGGTGGAACAACGCCCTAGGGTGAAGCCTCGGTTGCCCGGAACGTAGAATTGGCCATCAATTGCAAACTGGTTGCAATTATACCTGTTGTATGATGGAAACACTGCTGTATTTTTTTTGCATTTTATGGTTCGGGCGTTGACTTCTAAGGCCCTAACTATTCTATTCGTTGGAGCAACGCAATAGGGTGAAGCCTAGGTTGCCCGGGAAGTAGAAATGACGTTAACTTTCATACTGGTTGCAATTATTCGTTTTATACGATGGAAAAACTGTTCTATTTATTTTGTATTTAATGCTTCGGGCGTTGGCTTCTAAGACCCTAACTGTTTGATCTGGTGGAGCAACGCCCTAGAGTGAAGCCTAGGTTGCCCGGAACGTAGAAGTGACCATAACATTCACACTGGTTGCTATTATTCGTTTTATACGATGGAAAAACTGTTATATTTATTTTGTATTTTATGCTTCGGGCGTTGACTTCTAAGGCCCTAACTGTTTGATGTGGTGGCGCAACGCCCTAGAGTGAAGCTTAGGTTGCCCGGAAAGTAGAAATGACCATAACTTTCCCACTGGTTCCTATTATTCGATATAAACGATGGAAAATCAGTTATATTTATATTGCATTTTATCCTTCGGGCGTTGACTTCTAAGGCCCTAACTATTCGATCTGGTGGAGCAACGCCCTAGAGTGAAGCCTAGGTTGCCCGGAACGTAGAAATGACCATAACTTTCACGCTGGTTGCTATCTTTCGTTTTATACGATGGAAAGACTGTTATATTTATATTGTATTTTATGCTTCAGGCGTTGACTTCTTAGGCCCTAATTATTCGATCTGTTGGAACAACGCCCCAGAGTGAAGCCTAGGTTGCCCGGAACGTAGAAATGACCATCACTTTCACACTGGTTGCAATAATTCCTGTTATACGATGGAAAAACTCTTGTATATTTATTGTATTTTATGCTTGGGCGTTGACTTCTATGGCCCTACCTATTCGATCTGGTAGAGCAACACCCTACAGTGAAGTCTAGGTTGCATGGACCGAAGATATGACCATAACCTTCACACAGGTTGCAATTATACATTTTATACGATGGAAAAGCTGTTGTATTTATATCGTATTTTATGCTTCTGGCGCTGACTTCTTAGGCCCTAACTATTCCATCCGGTGGAACAACGCCCTAGGGTGAAGCCTCAATTGCCCGGAACGTAGAAATGACCATAACTTTCACACTGGTGGCAATTATTCGTTTTATACGATGGAAAAGCTGTAGTATTTATACCGTATTTTATGCTTCTGGCGTTGACTTCATAGGCCCTAACTATTCCATCTGGTGGCACAACGCCCTGGAGCGAAGCCTAGGTTGCCCGGAACGTAGAAATGACCACAACTTTCACGCTGGTTGCAATTATTCGTTTTATACATGGAAAGACTGATCTATTTATTTTGTATTTTATGCGTCTGGCATTGAATTCTAAGTCCCTAGCTATTCGATCTGGTGGGGCAACGCCCTAGAGTGAAGCCTAGGTTGCCCGGAACGTAGAAATGACCGTTGCTTTCACAATGTATGCAACTATTCATTTTATTCGGTGGAAAAGCTGCTGTACTTAGATTGTATTTTATTCTTCTGGCGTTGAATTCTAAGTCCCTAGCTATTCGATCTGGTGGAGCAACGCCCTAGAGTGAAACCTGGATTACCCGGAACGTAGAAATGACCTGTACTTTCACACTGTTTGCAGTTATTCCTGTTATACGATGGAACAACTGTTGCATCTTTATTGTATTTTATGCTTCTGGCGCTGACTTCTTAGGCCCTAACTATTCCATTTGGTGGAACAACGCCCAAGAGTGATGCCTAGGGTGCCCGGAACGTAGAAATGACCATTACCTTCCCGCTTGCTGCAATTATTCCTGTTATACGATGAAAAAACTGTTGTACTTTTATTGCATTTTATGCTTCAGTCGATGACTTCTACGGCCGTACCTATTCGATCTGGTGGAGTAATGCCCTACAGCGAAACCTGGGTTACCCGGATTGTAGAAATGACCATCACTTTCACACTGGTTGCAAATATTCCTGTTATACAATGGAAAAGCTGTTGTATTTTTATTTCATTTTATGCTTCTGGCGTTGATTTCTTAGGCCCTAACTATTCGATCTCGTGAACCATCGTCCTAGAGTGAAGCCTAGGTTGCCCGGAGCGTAGAAATGACTATAACTTTCACACTGGGTGCAATTATTCGTTTTATACGATGGAAAGGCTGTTGTATTTATATTGTATTTTATGCTCCTGGCGTTGACTTCTAAGGCCCTATCTCTTCGATTTGGTGGAGCAAGGCCTCAGAGTTAAGCCTAGGATGCCCGGAATGAAGAAATGACCATAACTTTCACACTGGTTGCAATTATTCGTTTTATACGATGGAAAAGCTGTTGTATTTATATTGTGTTTTATGTTTCTGGCGTTGACTTCTTACGCCCTAACTATTCGATCTGGTGGAGCAACACCCTACAGTGAAGCCTAGGTTGTCCGGAACGTAGATATGACCATAACCTTCACAAAGGTTACAATTATTCGTTTTACACGATTGATAGACTGTTGAATTTGTTTTGCAGTTTATGCTTCTGGCGTTGAATTCCAAGGCCCTAACACTTCGACGTGGCGGAGCAATGCCTCAGAGTTAAGTCTAGGATGCCCGAAACGTCGAAATGATCCTTACTTTCACACTGGTTGCAATTATTCATGCTGTACGATTGAAGAACTGTTGCATTTTTATTGTATTTTCTGCTTCTGTATTTGAATTCTAAGGTCCTAGCTATTCGATCTGGTGGGGCAACGTCCAAGAGTGAAGCCTAGGTTGCCCGGAACGTGGTTATGACCATATCTTTCACAATCGTTGCAATTATTCCTTTTATACGATGGTAAAACTGTTGTATTTTTATTGTATTGTATGCTTCAGGCGATGACTTCTAAGGCCCTAACTATTCGATCTGGTGTAGCAACGCACTAGGGTGAAGCCTAGGTTGCCCGGAACGTGGAAATGAGCATAACTTTCACACTGTTTGCCATTATTCGTTGTATACGATGGAAAAACTGTTGCATTTTTATTGTTTTTTCTGCTTCTGGCTTTGACTTCTATGGCCCTACCTATTCGATCTGGTGGAACAACGCCCTAGGGTGAAGTCTGGGTTGCCGGTACGTAGAAATGACCAACTCTTTCACACTGGTAGCAATTATTCGTTTTATACATGGAAAATCTGTTCTATTTATTTTGTATTTTATGCTTCGGGCGTTGACTTCTAAGGCACTAACTATTCGATCTGGTGGAGCAACGCCCTAGAGTGTAGCCTAGGTTGCCCGGAACGTAGAAATGACCATAACTTTCACACTGGTTACCATTATTCGTTTTATATGATGGAAAAGCTGTTGTATTTATATCGTATTTTATGTTTCTGGCGTTGACTTCTTAGGCCCTAACTATTCGATCTGGTGGAACAACGCACTAGCGTGAAGCCTAGGTTTCCCGGAACGTAGAAATGACCATAACTTTCACACTGGCTGCTATTATTCGTTTTATACGATGGAAAAACTGTTATATTTATTTTGTATTTTAGGCTTCGGGCGTTGACTTCTAAGGCCCTAACTGTTTGATGTGGTGGAGCAACGCCCTAGA
Organism: Calliopsis andreniformis; assembly: GCF_051401765.1. NCBI lineage: Eukaryota > Metazoa > Arthropoda > Insecta > Hymenoptera > Andrenidae > Calliopsis > Calliopsis andreniformis. Next base: position 6,285,399 of record NW_027480423.1, on the reverse strand, counting down.
GTGAAGCTTAGGTTGCCCGGAACGTAGAAATGACCATCACTTTCACACTGGTTGCAATAATTCCTGTTATACGATGGAAAAACTCTTGTATATTTATTGTATTCAATGCTTGGGGCGTTGACTTCTATGGCCCTACCTATTCGATCTGGTGGAACAACGCCCTAGGGTGAAGCCTGGGTTGCCCGGAACGTAGAAATGACCATCTCTTTCACACTGGTAGCAATTATTCGTTTTATACATGGAAAATCTGTTCTATTTATTTTGTATTTTATGCTTCGGGCGTTGACTTCTAAGGCACTAACTATTCGATCTGGTGGAGCAACGCCCTAGAGTGTAGCCTAGGTTGCCCGGAACGTACAAATGACCATTGCATTCACACTGGTTGCAATTATTCATGCTATACGGTTGAAGAACTGTTGCTTTTTTTTGTATTTTCTGCTTCTGTGTATGAATTCTAAGGTCCTAGCTATTCGATCTGGTGGTGCAACGCCCTAGAGTGAAACCTGGGTTACCCAGATCGTAGAAATGACCATCACTTTCACACTGGTTGCAATTATTCCTGTTATACGATAGTAAAACTGTTGTATTTTTATTGTATTGTATGCTTCAGGCGATGACTTCTAAGGCCCTAGCTATTGGATCTGGTGTAGCAACGCACTACGATGAAGCCTAGGTTGCCCGGAACGTAGAAATGACCGTAACTTTCACACTGGTTGCCATTATTCGTTTTATACGATGGAAAAGCTGTTGTATATTTATTGTATTTTATGCTTGGGCGTTGACTTCTATGGCCCTACCTATTCGATCTGGTAGAGCAACACCCTACAGTGAAGTCTAGGTTGCACGGACCGAAGATATGACCATAACCTTCACACAGGTTGCAATTATACATTTTATACGATGGAAAAGCTGTTGTATTTATATCGTATTTTATGCTTCTGGCGCTGACTTCTTAGGCCCTAACTATTCCATCTGGTGGAACAACGCCCTAGGGTGAAGCCTCAGTTGCCCGGAACGTAGAAATGACCATCTCTTTCACACTGGTAGCAATTATTCGTTTTATACATGGAAAATCTGTTCTATTTATTTTGTATTTTATGCTTCAGGCGTTGACTTCTTAGGCCCTAATTATTCGATCTGTTGGAACAACGCCCCAGAGTGAAGCCTAGGTTGCCCGGAACGTAGAAATGACCATCACTTTCACACTGGTTGCAATAATTCCTGTTATACGATGGAAAAACTCTTGTATATTTATTGTATTTTATGCTTGGGCGTTGACTTCTATGGCCCTACCTATTCGATCTGGTAGAGCAACACCCTACAGTGAAGTCTAGGTTGCACGGACCGAAGATATGACCATAACCTTCACACAGGTTGCAATTATACATTTTATACGATGGAAAAGCTGTTGTATTTATATCTTATTTTATGCTTCTGGCGCTGACTTCTTAGGCCCTAACTATTCCATCTGGTGGAACAACGCCCTAGGGTGAAGCCTCAGTTGCCCGGAACGTAGAAATGACCATAACTTTCACACTGGTGGCAATTATTCGTTTTATACGATGGAAAAGCTGTAGTATTTATACCGTATTTTATGCTTCTGGCGTTGACTTCATAGGCCCTAACTATTCCATCTGGTGGCACGACGCCCTGGAGCGAAGCCTAGGTTGCCCGGAACGTAGAAATGACCACAACTTTCACACTGGTAGCAATTATTCGTTTTATACATGGAAAAACTGTTCAATTTATTTTGTATTTAATGCTTCTGGCGTTGACTTCTAAGGCCCTACCTATTCGATCTGGCGGAGCAACAGCCTACAGTGAAGCCTAGGTGGCTCGGAACGTAGAAATTACCATTACTTTCACACTGTTTGCAAATATACATTATATACGATGGAAAGGCTGTTGTATTTATATTGTATTTTATGCTTCTGGCGTTGACTTCTTAGGCCCTAACTATTTAACCTGGTGGAGCAGCGCCCTAGAGTGAAGCCTAGGTTGCCCGGAACGTAGAACATACCATTACCTTCACACTGGTTGCAATTATTCCTGTTATACGATGGAAAAACTGTTGCATCTTTATTGTATTTTATGCTTCTGGCGTTGACTTCTTAGGCCCTAACTATTCCATCTGGTGGAACAACGCCCTAGGGTGAAGCCTCGGTTGCCCGGAACGTAGAATTGGCCATCAATTGCAAACTGGTTGCAATTATACCTGTTGTATGATGGAAACACTGCTGTATTTTTTTTGCATTTTATGGTTCGGGCGTTGACTTCTAAGGCCCTAACTATTCTATTCGTTGGAGCAACGCAATAGGGTGAAGCCTAGGTTGCCCGGGAAGTAGAAATGACGTTAACTTTCATACTGGTTGCAATTATTCGTTTTATACGATGGAAAAACTGTTCTATTTATTTTGTATTTAATGCTTCGGGCGTTGGCTTCTAAGACCCTAACTGTTTGATCTGGTGGAGCAACGCCCTAGAGTGAAGCCTAGGTTGCCCGGAACGTAGAAGTGACCATAACATTCACACTGGTTGCTATTATTCGTTTTATACGATGGAAAAACTGTTATATTTATTTTGTATTTTATGCTTCGGGCGTTGACTTCTAAGGCCCTAACTGTTTGATGTGGTGGCGCAACGCCCTAGAGTGAAGCTTAGGTTGCCCGGAAAGTAGAAATGACCATAACTTTCCCACTGGTTCCTATTATTCGATATAAACGATGGAAAATCAGTTATATTTATATTGCATTTTATCCTTCGGGCGTTGACTTCTAAGGCCCTAACTGATTGATCTGGAGGAGCAACTCCCTAGTGTGAAGCCTAGATTGCCCGGAACGTTGAAATGACCATAACTTTCACTCTTGTTGCTAATATTCGTTTTATACGATGGAAAAACTGTTATATTTACATTGTATTTTATTCTTATGGCGTTGAATTCCAAGTCCCTAGCTATTCGATCTGGTAGAGCAACGCCCGAGAGTGAAACCTAGGTTACCCGGAACGTAGAAATGACCAGTACTTTCACAATGCTTGCAAATATTCATTTTATACGATGGAAAAACTGTTGTACTTATATTGTATTTTACTCTTCTGTCGTTGAATTCTAAGTCCCTAGCTTTTCGATCTCGTGGAGCAACGCCCTAGAGTGAAACCTAGGTTACCCGGAACGTAGAAATGACCAGTACTTTCACACTGGTTGCAGTTATACCTGTTATACGATGGAAAAACTGTTGCACCTTTATTGTATTTTATGCTTCTGGCGTTGACATCTAAGGCCCTAACTGTTTGATCTGGTGGAGCAACGCCCTAGAGTGAAGCCTAGGTTGCCCGGAATGTAGAAATGACCATAACTTTCACACTGGTTGCTATTATTCGTTTTATACGATGGAAAAACTGTTATATTTATATTGTATTTTATGCTTCTGGCGTTGACTTCTTGGGCCCTAACTATTCGATCTGGTGGAGCAATGCCGCAGAGTTATGTCTAGGGTGCCCGAAACGGCGAAATGATCATTACTTTCACGCTTGTTGCAATTATTCCTGTTATACCATGAAAAGACTGTTGTATTTTTATTGTATTTTGTGCCTCAGGCGTAGGCTTCTAAGGCCGTAGCTATTAGATATGGTGGAGCAACGCCCTAGAGTGACGCCTAGGTTGCTCGGAATGTAGAAATGAACATAACTTTCACACTGGTTGCAATTATTCGTTTTATACGATGGGAAAACTGTTGCATCTTTATTGTATTTTATGCTTCTGGCGTTTAATTCTAAGTCGCTAGCTATTTGATCTGGTGGAGCAACGACGTAGAGTGAAGCCTAGGTTGCCCGGAACGTAGAAATAGCAATTACTTTCACACTGTTTGCTATTATTCATTTTGTACGATGGAAAAGCTGTTGTATTTATATTGTATTTTATGCGTCTGGCGTTGACTTCTAAGGTCGTAGCTATTAGATGTGGTGGAGCAACGCCCTATAGTGACGCCTAGGTTGCCCGGAACGTAGAAATGTCCAGTACTTTCATACTGTTTGCAGTTATTCCTGTTATACGATGGAAAAACTTTTGCATCTTTATTGTATTTTATGCTTCTGGCGTTGACTTCTAAGGACCTAGCTATTCGATTTGGCGGAGCACCGCCCTAGAGTGAAGCCTAGGTTGCCCAGAACGTAGAAATGACCATAACTTCCACACTGGTTGCAATTATTCGTTTTATACGATGGAAAAGCTGTTGTATTTATATCGTTTTTTATGCTTCTGGGGTTGACTTCTTAGGCCCTAACTACTCCATCTGGTGGAACAACGCCCTAGGGTAAAGCCCAGATTGCGCGGAACGTAGAAATGACCATAACTTTCACACTGGTAGCAATTTTTCGTTTTATACGATGGAAAACCTGTTTTATTTATTTTGTATTTTAAGCTTCGGGCGTTGACTTCTAAGGCCCTAACTATTCGATCTGGTGGAGCAACGCCCTAGAGTGAAGCCTAGGTTGCCCGGAACGTAGAAATGACCATTACTTTCACACTGTTTGCAATTATTCCTTTTATACGATGGAAAAGCTGTTGTATTTATATCGTATTTTATGCTTCTGGTGTTGACTTCTAAGGACCTAGCTATTCGATCTGGTGGAGCAGCGCCCTAGAGTGAAGCCTAGGTTGCTCGGAATGTAGAAATGACCATAACTTTCACACTGATTGCAATTATTCGTTTTATACGATGGAAAAACTGTTGCATCTTTATCGTATTTTATGCTTCTGGCGTTGACTTCTTAGGCCGTAACTATTCGATCTGGTGGAGCAACGCCCTGGAGTGAAACCTGGGTTGCCCGGAACGCAGAAATGACCACTACTATCACACTGGTTGTAATTATTCATGCTATACGGTTGAAGAACTGTTGCATTTTTATTGTATTTTCTGCTTCTGTATTTGAATTCTAAGGTCCTAGCTATTCGATCTGGTGGGGCAACGTCCAAGAGTGAAGCCTATGTTGCCCGGAACGTAGAAATGACCATAACTTTCACACTGGGTGCAATTATTCGTTTTATATGATGGAAAAGCTATTGTATTTATATTGTATTTTATGCTTCTGGCGTTGACTTCTTAGGCCCCAGCTATTCCATCTGGTGGAACAACGCCCTATGGTGAAGCCTAGGTTGCCCGGAACGTAAAAATGATCATAACTTTCACACTGGAAACAATTATTCTTTTTATATATGGAACAGCTGTTCTATTTATTTTGTATTTTATGCTTCGGGCGTTGACTTCTAAGGCCCTCACTATTCGATCGGGTGGAGCAACGGCCTAGAATGAAGCCTAGGTTGCCCGGAACGTAGAAATGACCATAGCTTTCACACTGGTTGCTATTATTCGTTTAATACGATGGAAAAACTGTTATATTTATATTGTATTTTATGCTTCTGGCGTTGACTTCTTAGGCCCTAACTATTCGATCTGGTGGAGCAACGTCCTAGAGTGAAGCCTAGGTTGCCCGGAACGTAGAAATGACCATAACTTTCACACTGGTTACCGTTATTCGTTTTATATGATGGAAAAGCTGTTGTATTTATATTGTATTTTGTGCTTCTGGCGTTGACTTCTTAGGCCCTAAATATTCCATCTGGTGGAACAACTCCCTAGGGTGAAGCCTAGGTTGCCCGGAGCGTAGAAATGACCAACTCTTTCACACTGGTAACAATTATTCGTTTTATACATGGAAAAGCTGTTATATATATATTGCATTTTATGCTTCTGGCATTGAATTCTAAGTCCCTAGCTATTCGATCTTGTGGAGCAACGCCCCAGAGTGAAGCCTAGGTTGCCCGAAACGTAGATATGACCATTGCTTTCGCAATGTATGCAATTATTCATTTTATTCGGTGGAAAAACTGTTGTACTTAGATTGTATTTTATGCTTCTGGCGTTGACTTCTTAGGCCCCAACTATTCGATCTGGTGGAGCAACGTCCTAGAGTGAAGCCTAGGTTGCCCGGAACGTACAAATGACCATAACTTTCACACTGGTTACCATTATTCGTTTTATATGATGGAAAAGCTGTTGTATTTATATCGTATTTTATGTTTCTGGCGTTGACTTCTTAGGCCCTAACTATTCGATCTGGTGGAACAACGCACTAGGGTGAAGCCTAGGTTGCCCGGAACGTAGAAATGACCATAACTTTCACACTGGTAGCAATTATTCGTTTTATACGATGGAAAAGCTGTTGTATTTATATCGTATTTTATGCTTCTGGCGTTGACATCTTAGGCCCCAGCTATTCCATCTGGTGGAACAACGCCCTATGGTGAAGCCTAGGTTGCCGGAACCTAGAAATGATCATAACTTTCACACTGGAAACAATTATTCATTTTATACATGGAACAGCTGTTCTATTTATTTTGTATTTTATGCTTCGGGCGTTGACTTCTAAGGCACTAACTATTCGATCTGGTGGAGCAACGCCCTAGAGTGTAGCCTAGGTTGCCCGGAACGTACAAATGACCATTACATTCACACTGGTTGCAATTATTCCTGTTATACGATTGAAAAACTGTTGCATCTTTATTGTATTTTATGCTTCTGACGTTGACTTCTTAGGCCCTAACTATTCGATCTGGTGGAGGAACGTCCTAGAGTGAAGCCTAGGTTGCCCGGAACGTAGAAATGACCATAACTTTCTCACTGGTTACCATTATTCGTTTTATATGATGGAAAAGCTGTTGTATTTATATCGTATTTTATGTTTCTGGCGTTGACTTCTTAGGCCCTAACTATTCGATCTGGTGGAGCAACGCCCTAGAGTGAAACCTACTTTGCCCGGAACGTAGAACTGACCATTACTTTCACACTGGTTGCAATTGTTCCTGTTATACGATGGAAAAACTGTTGCATCTTTATTGTATTTTATGCTTCGGGCGTTGACTTCTAAGGCCCTAACTACTCGATCTGGTGGAGCAACGCCCTAGAGTGAAGCCTAGGTTGCCCGGAACGTAGAAATGACCAGAACTTTCACACTGTTTGCTATTATTCGTTTTATACGATGGAAAAACTGTTATATTTATTTTGTATTTTATGCTTCTGGCGTTGATTTCTTAGGCCCCAGCTTTTCGATCTGGTGGAACAACGCCCTAGAGTGAAGCCTAGGTTGCCCGGAACGTAGAAATGACCGTCACTTTCACACTGGTTGCAATTAATCCTGTTATACTATGGAAAAGCTCTTGTATATTTAATGTATTTTATGCTTCGGGCGTTGACTTCTAAGGCCGTAGCTATTCGATGTGGTGGAGCAACGCCCTAGAGTGACGCCTAGGTTGCCTGGAATGTAGAAATGACCATTACTTTCACAATGTTTCCAATTATTCATTTTATACGATGGAAAAACTGTTGTACTTATATTGTATTTTCTTCTTATGGCGTTGAATTCTAATTCCCTAGCTATGCGATCTGGTGGAGCAACGCCCTAGTGTGAAACCTAGGTTGCCCGGAACGTAGAAATTACCATACCTTTCACACTGGTTGCAATTATTCCTGTTATACCATGAAAAGACTGTTGTATTTTTATTGTATTTTGTGCCTCAGGCGTAGGCTTCTAAGGCCGTAGCTATTCGATATGGTGGAGCACCGCCCTAGAGTGAAGCCTAGGTTGCTCGGAACGTAGAAATGACCACTTCTTTCACACTGTTTGCAATTATTCATTTAATATGATGGAAAAGCTGTTGTATTTATATCGTATTTTATGCTTTGGGCGTTGACTTCTTAGGCCCTAACATTTCGATCTGGTGGAGCAACGCCCTAGAGTGAAGCCTAGGTTGCCCGGAACGTAGAATTGGCCATAACTTTCACACTGGTTGCTATTATTCGTTTTATACGATGGAAAAGCTGTTGTATTTATATTGCATTTTATTCTTCTGGCGTTGACTTTTAAGGCCGTAGCTATTAGATGTGGTGGAGCAACGCTCTAGAGTGTCGCATAGGTTGCCCGGAACGTAGAAATGACCATTACTTTCACAATGCTTGCAAATATTCATTTTATACGATGGAAAAACTGTTGTACTTATATTGTATTTTATTCTTCTGTCGTTGAATTCTAAGTCCCTAGCTTTTCGATCTCGTGGAGCAACGCCCTAGAGTGAAACCTAGGTTACCCGGAACGTAGAAATGACCAGTACTTTCACACTGGTTGCAGTTATACCTGTTATACGATGGAAAAACTGTTGCACCTTTATTGTACTTTATGCTTCTGGCGTTGACATCTAAGGCCCTAACTGATTGATCTGGTGGAGCAACGCCCTAGAGTGAAGCCTAGGTTGCCCGGAATGTAGAAATGACCATAACTTTCACACTGGTTGCTATTATTCGTTTTATACGATGGAAAAACTGTTATATTTATATTGTATTTTATGCTTCTGGCGTTGACTTCTTAGGCCCTAACTATTCGATCTGGTGGAGCAATGCCTCAGGGTTAAGTCTAGGATGCCCGAAACGCCGAAATGATCATTACTTTCACGCTTGTTGCAATTATTCCTGTTATACCATGAAAAGACTGTTGTATTTTTATTGTATTTTGTGCCTCAGGCGTAGGCTTCTAAGGCCGTAGCTATTCGATATGGTGGAGCACCGCCCTAGAGTGAAGCCTAGGTTGCTCGGAACGTAGAAATGACCACTTCTTTCACACTGTTTGCAATTATTCATTTAATATGATGGAAAAGCTGTTGTATTTATATCGTATTTTATGCTTCGGGCGTTGACTTCTTAGGCCCTAACCATTTCGATCTGGTGGAGCAACGCCCTACAGTGAAGCCTATGTTGCCCGGAACGTATATATGACCTTAACCTTCACACAGGTTGCAATTATTCGTTTTATACGGTGTAAAGGCTGTTGTGTTTATTTTGCATTTTATTCTTCTGGTGTTGACTTCTTAGGCCCTAACTATTCGATCTGGTGGAACAACGCCGTAGAGTGAAGCCTAGGTTGCCCGGAACGTAGAAATGACCATTACTTTCACACTGTTTGCAATTATTCCTTTTATACTATGGAAAAGCTGTTGTGTTTATATCGTATTTTATGCTTCTGGCGTTGACTTCTAAGGACCTAACTATTCGATCTGCTGGAGCGACGCCCTAGAGTGACGCCTAGGTTGCTCGGAATGTAGAAATGACCATAAGTTTCATACTGCTTGCAATTATTCGTTTTAGACGATGGAAAAGCTGTTGTATTTATATAGTGTTTTATGCTTCTGGTGTTGACTTCTTAGGCCCTAACCATTCTATCTGGTGGAGCAACGCCCTAGAGTGAAGCCTATGTTGCCCGACGTAGATATGACCTTAACCTTCACACAGGTTGCAATTATTCGTTTTATACGGTGTAAAGGCTATTGTGTTTATTTTGCATTTTATTCTTCTGGTGTTGACTTCTTGGGCCCTAACTATTCGATCTGGTGGAACAACGCCGTAGAGTGAAGCCTAGGTTGCCCGGAACGTAGAAATGACTATTACTTTCACACTGTTTGCAATTATTCCTTTTATACTATGGAAAAGCTGTTGTGTTTATATCGTATTTTATGCTTCTGGCGTTGACTTCTAAGGACCTAATTATTCGATCTGCTGGAGCAACGCCCTAGAGTGACGCCTAGGTTGCTCGGAATGTAGAAATGAACATAACTTTCACACTGGTTGCAATTATTCGTTTTATACGATGGAAAAACTGTTGTACTTATATTGTATTTTATTCTTCTGTCGTTGAATTCTAAGTCCCTAGCTTTTCGATCTCGTGGAGCAACGCGCTAGAGTGAAACCTAGGTTACCCGGAACGTAGAAATGACCAGTACTTTCACACTGGTTGCAGTTATACCTGTTATACGATGGAAAAACTGTTGCACCTTTATTGTACTTTATGCTTCTGGCGTTGACATCTAAGGCCCTAACTGTTTGATCTGGTGGAGCAACGCCCTAGAGTGAAGCCTAGGTTGCCCGGAATGTAGAAATGACCATAACTTTCACACTGGTTGCTATTATTCGTTTTATACGATGGAAAAACTGTTATATTTATATTGTATTTTATGCTTCTGGCGTTGACTTCTAAGGACCTAACTATTCGATCTGCTGGAGCAACGCCCTAGAGTGACGCCCAGGTTGCTCGGAATGTAGAAATGAACATAACTTTCACACTGGTTGGAATTATTCGTTTTATACGATGGGAAAACTGTTGCATCTTTATCGTATTTTATGCTTCTGGCGTTGACTTCTTAGGCGGTAACTATTCGATCTGGTGGAGCAACACCCTGGAGAGAAACCTAGGTAGCCCGGAACGTAGAAATGACCACTACTATCACACTGGTTGCAAATTATTCCTGCTATACGATGGAAAAACTGTTGTATATTTATTGCATTTTATGCTTCGGGCATTGACTTCTAAGGCCCTAACTATTCAATCTGTTGGAGCAACGCCCTTGGCTGAAGCCTAGGTTGCCCGGAACGCAGAAATGACCATAACTTTCACACTGGTTGCAATTATTCGTTTTATACGATGGAAAAACTGTTGTATTTATATTGTATTTTATGCTTGGGCGTTGACTTCTATGGCCCTACCTATTCGATCTGGTAGAGCAACACCCTACAGTGAAGCCTAGGTTGCACGGACCGAAGATATGACCATAACCTTCACACAGGTTGCAATTATTCATTTTATACGATGGAAAAGCAGTTGTATTTATATCGTATTTTATGCTTCTTGCGCTGACTTCTTAGGCCCTAACTATTCCATTTGGTGGAACAACGCCCAAGAGTGATGGCTAGGGTGCCCGGAACGTAGAATGGACAATTACCTTCACGCTTGTTGCAATTGTTCCTGTTATACGATGAAAAAACTGTTGCATTTTTATTGCATTTTTTGCTTCAGGCGTTGACTTCTAAGGCCGTAGCTATTCGATGTGGTGGAGTATTGCCCTAGAGAGAAACCTGGGTTACCCGGATCGTAGAAATGACCATCACTTTCACACTGGTTGCAATTATTCCTGTTATACAATGGAAAAGCTGTTGTATTTTTATTTCATTTTATGCTTCGGGCATTGACTTCTAAGGCCCTAACTATTCAATCTGTTGGAGCAACGCCCTAGGGTGAAGCCTAGGTTGCTCGGAGAGTAGAAATGACCATAAGTTTCATACTGGCTGCAATTATTCGTTTTATACGATGGAAAAACTGTTGTATTTATATTGTATTTTATGCTTCTGGCGTTGACTTCTAAGGCACTAACCATTCGATCTGGTGGAGCAACGCCCTAGAGTGAAGCCTAGGTTGCCCGGAACGTAGAATTGGCCATAACTTTCACACTGGTTGCTATTATTCGTTTTATACGATGGAAAAACTGTTATATTTATATTGTATTTTATGCTTCTGGCGTTGACTTCTTAGGCCCTAGCTATTCGATATGGAGGAACGACGCCCTAGAGTGAAGCCTAGGTTCCCTGGAACGTAGAAATGACCATCACTTTCAAGCTGGTTGCATTTATTCCTGTTATACGATGGAAAAACTGTTGCATCTTTATTGTATTTTATGCTTCTGGCGTTGACTTCTTAGGCCCTAACTATTCCATCTGGTGGAACAACGCCATAGGGTGAAGCCTAGGTTGCCCGGAACGTAGAAATGACCAACTATTTCACACTGGTAGCAATTATTCGTTTTATACATGGAAAAGCTGTTATATATATATTGCATTTTATGCTTCTGGCATTGAATTCTAAGTCCCTAGCTGTTCGATTTGGTGGAGCAACGCCCTAGAGTGAAACCTGGATTACCCGGAACGTCGAAATGACCTGTACTTTCACACTGTTTGCAGTTATTCCTGTTATACGATGGGACAACTGTTGCGTCTTTATTGTATTTTATTCTTCGGGCGTTGACTTCTTAGGCCCTAACTATTCGGTCTCGTGGACCATCGTCCTAGAGTGAAGCCTAGGTTGCCCGGAACGCAGAAATGACCATAACTTTCACACTGGTTACCATTATTCGTTTTATACGATGGAAAAGCTGTTGCATTTGTATCGTATTTTATGCTTCTGTCGTTGACTTCTTAGGCCCTAACTATTCCATCTGGTGGAACAATGCCCAAGAGTGATGCCTAGGGTGCCCGGAACGAAGAAATGACCATTACCTTCACGCTTGTTGCAATTATTCCTGTTATACGATGAAAAAACTGTTGCATTTTTATTGCATTTTTTGCTTCAGGCGTTGACTTCTAAGGCCGTAGCTATTCGATGTGGCGGAGTATTGCCCTAGAGTGAAACCTGGGTTACCCGGATCGTAGAAATGACCATCACTTTCACACTGGTAGCAATTATTCCTGTTATACGATGGAAAAACTGTTGCATTTTTATTGCATTTTATGCTTCGGGCATTGACTTCTAAGGCCCTAACTATTCAATCTGTAGGAGCAACGTCCTAGGGTGAAGCCTAGGTTGCCCGGAACAGAGAAATGACCATAACTTTCACACTGGTTGCAATTATTCGTTTTATACGATGGAAAAGCTGTTGTATTTATATCGTATTTTATGCTTCTGGCGTTGACTTCTTAGGCCCTAACTATTCCATCTGGTGGAACAACGCCCTAGGGAGAAGCGTAGGTTGCCCGGAAAGTAGAAATGACCATAACTTTCACACTGGTATTAATTATTCGTTTTATACGATGGAAAAACTGTTCTATTTATTTTGTATTTTATGCTTCGGGCGTTGACTTCTAAGGCCCTAACTATTCGATCTGGTGGAGCAACGCCCTAAAGTGAAGCCTAGGTTGTCCGGAACGTAGAAGTGACCATAACTTCCACACTGGTTGCAATTATTCATTTAATATGATGGAAAAGCTGTTGTATTTATATCGTATTTTATGCTTCGGGCGTTGACTTCTTAGGCCCTAACATTTCGATCTGGTGAAGCAACGCCCTACTGTGAAGCCTAGGTTGCCCGGAACGTGGATATGACCATAACCTTCACACAGGTTGCAATTACTCGTTTTAAACGGTGTAAAGGCTGTTGTGTTTATTTTGTATTTTATTCTTCTGGTGTTGACTTCTTAGGAACTAACTATTCGATCTCGTGGTACAACGCCGTAGAGTGAAGCCTAGGTTGCCCGGAACGTAGAATTGACCATTACTATAACACTGGTTGCAAATTATTCCTGCTATACGATGGAAACACTGTTGCATTTTTATTGCATTTTATGCTTCGGGCATTGACTTCTAAGGCCCTAACTATTCGATCTGGTGGAGCAACGACCTAGAGTGAAGCCTAGGTTGCTCGGAATGTAGAAATGACCATAACTTTCACACTGGTTGCAATTATTCGTTTTATACGATGGAAAAACTGTTGCATCTCTATCGTATTTTATGCTTCTGACGTTGACTTCTTAGTCCGTAACTATTCGATCTGGTGGAGCAACGCCCTGGAGTGAAACCTAGGTTGCCCGGAACGCAGAAATGACCACTACTATCACACTCGTTGCAAATTATTCCTGCTATACGATGGAAAAACTGTTGTATTTTTATTGCATTTTATGCTTCGGGCATTGACTTCTAAGGCCCTAACTATTCAATCTGTAGGAGCAACTTCCTAGGGTGAAGCCTAGGTTGCCCGGAACATAGAAATGACCATAACTTTCACACTGGTTGCAATTATTCGTTTTATACGATGGAAAAGCTGTTGTATTTATATCGTATTTTATGCTTCTGGCGTTGACTTCTTAGGCCCTAACTATTCCATCTGGTGGAACAACGCCCAAGACTGATGCCTAGGGTGCCCGGAACGTAGAAATGACCATTACCTTCAGGCTTGCTGCAATTATTCCTGTTATACGATGAAAAAACTGTTGTACTTTTATTGCATTTTATGCTTCAGTCGTTAACTTCTACGGCCGTAGCTATTCGATGTGGCGGAGTATTGCCCTAGAGTGAAACCTGGGTTACCCGGAACGTAGAAATGACCATCACTTTCAAACTGGTTGCTATTATTCCTGTTATATAATGGAAAAGCTGTTGTATTTTTATTTCATTTTATGCTTCGGGCATTGACTTCTAAGGCCCTAACTATTCAATCTGTTGGAGCAACGCCCTATGGTGAAGCCTAGGTTGCTCGGAAAGTAGAAATGACCATAAGTTTCATACTGGTTGCAATTATTCGTTTTATACGATGGAAAAACTGTTGTATTTATATTGTATTTTATGCTTCTGTCGTTGACTTCTAAGGCACTAACCATTCGATCTGGTGGAGCAACGCCCTAGAGTGAAGCCTAGGTTGCCCGGAACGTAGAATTGGCCATCACTTTCAAACCGGTTGCAATTAATCCTGTTATACGATGGAAAAACTGTTGTATTTTTATTGCCGTTTATGCTTCGGGCGTTGACTTCTAAGGCCCCAACTATTCAATCTGTTGGAGCAACGCAATAGGGTGAAACCTAGGTTGCCCGGGAAGTAGAAATGACGTTAACTTTCATACTGGTTGCAATTACTCGTTTTATACGATGGAAAAACTGTTCGATTTATTTTGTATTTAATGCTTCGGGCGTTGATATCTAAGGCCCTAACTGTTTGATCCGGTGGAGCAACGCCCTAGAGTGAAGCCTAGGTTGCCCGGAATGTAGAAATGAGCATAACTTTCACACTGATTGCTATTATTCGTTTTATACGATGAAAAAACTGTTATATTTATATTGTATTTTATGCTTCTGGCGTTGACTCCTTAGGCCCTAACTATTCGATCTGGTGGAGCAATGCCTCAGAGTTAAGTCTAGGATGCCCGAAACGCCGAAATGATCATTACTTTCACGCTTGTTGCAATTATTCCTGTTATACCATGAAAAGACTGTTGCATTTTTATTGCATTTTTTGCTTCAGGCGTTGACTTCTAAGGCCGTAGCTATTCGATGTGGCGGAGTATTGCCCTAGAGTGAAACCTGGGTTACCCGGATCGTAGAAATGACCATCACTTTCACACTGGTAGCAATTATTCCTGTTATACGATGGAAAAACTGTTGCATTTTTATTGCATTTTATGCTTCGGGCATTGACTTCTAAGGCCCTAACTATTCCATCTGGTGGTGCAACGCCCTAGAGTGAAGCCTAGGTTGCTCGGAATGTAGAAATGACCATAACTTTCACACTGGTTGCAATTATTCGTTTTATACGATGGAAAAACTGTTGCATCTCTATCGTATTTTATGCTTCTGACGTTGTCTTCTTAGTCCGTAACTATTCGATCTGGTGGAGCAACGCCCTGGAGTGAAACCTAGGTTGCCCAGAACGCAGAAATGACCACTACTATCACACTCGTTGCAAATTATTCCTGTTATACGATGGAAAAACTGTTGTATTTTTATTGCATTTTATGCTTCGGGCATTGACTTCTAAGGCCCTAACTATTCAATCTGTAGGAGCAACGTCCTAGGGTGAAGCCTAGGTTGCCCGGAACAGAGAAATGACCATAACTTTCACACTGGTTGCAATTATTCGTTTTATACGATGGAAAAGCTGTTGTATTTATATCGTATTTTATGCTTCTGGCGTTGACTTCTTAGGCCCTAACTATTCCATCTGGTGGAACAACGCCCTAGGGAGAAGCGTAGGTTGCCCGGAAAGTAGAAATGACCATAACTTTCACACTGGTATTAATTATTCGTTTTATACGATGGAAAAACTGTTCTATTTATTTTGTATTTTATGCTTCGGGCGTTGACTTCTAAGGCCCTAACTATTCGATCTGGTGGAGCAACGCCCTAAAGTGAAGCCTAGGTTGTCCGGAACGTAGAAGTGACCATAACTTTCACACTGGTTGCAATTATTCGTTTTATACGATGGAAAAACTGTTGCATCTCTATCGTATTTTATGCTTCTGACGTTGACTTCTTAGTCCGTAACTATTCGATCTGGTGGAGCAACGCCCTGGAGTGAAACCTAGGTTGCCCGGAACGCAGAAATGACCACTACTATCACACTCGTTGCAAATTATTCCTGCTATACGATGGAAAAACTGTTGTATTTTTATTGCATTTTATGCTTCGGGCATTGACTTCTAAGGCCCTAACTATTCAATCTGTAGGAGCAACGTCCTAGGGTGAAGCCTAGGTTGCCCGGAACATAGAAATGACCATAACTTTCACACTGGTTGCAATTATTCGTTTTATACGATGGAAAAGCTGTTGTATTTATATCGTATTTTATGCTTCTGGCGTTGACTTCTTAGGCCCTAACTATTCCATCTGGTGGAACAACGCCCAAGACTGATGCCTAGGGTGCCCGGAACGTAGAAATGACCATTACCTTCAGGCTTGCTGCAATTATTCCTGTTATACGATGAAAAAACTGTTGTACTTTTATTGCATTTTATGCTTCAGTCGTTAACTTCTACGGCCGTAGCTATTCGATGTGGCGGAGTATTGCCCTAGAGTGAAACCTGGGTTACCCGGAACGTAGAAATGACCATCACTTTCAAACTGGTTGCTATTATTCCTGTTATATAATGGAAAAGCTGTTGTATTTTTATTTCATTTTATGCTTCGGGCATTGACTTCTAAGGCCCTAACTATTCAATCTGTTGGAGCAACGCCCTATGGTGAAGCCTAGGTTGCTCGGAAAGTAGAAATGACCATAAGTTTCATACTGGTTGCAATTATTCGTTTTATACGATGGAAAAACTGTTGTATTTATATTGTATTTTATGCTTCTGTCGTTGACTTCTAAGGCACTAACCATTCGATCTGGTGGAGCAACGCCCTAGAGTGAAGCCTAGGTTGCCCGGAACGTAGAATTGGCCATCACTTTCAAACCGGTTGCATTTAATCCTGTTATACGATGGAAAAACTGTTGTATTTTTATTGCCGTTTATGCTTCGGGCGTTGACTTCTAAGGCCCCAACTATTCAATCTGTTGGAGCAACGCAATAGGGTGAAACCTAGGTTGCCCGGGAAGTAGAAATGACGTTAACTTTCATACTGGTTGCAATTACTCGTTTTATACGATGGAAAAACTGTTCGATTTATTTTGTATTTAATGCTTCGGGCGTTGGCTTCTAAGACCCTAACTGTTTGATCTGGTGGAGCAACGCCCTAGAGTGAAGCCTAGGTTGCCCGGAACGTAGAAGTGACCATAACTTTCACACTGGTTGCTATTATTCGTTTTATACGATGGAAAAACTGTTATATTTATTTTGTATTTTATGCTTCGGGCGTTGACTTCTAAGGCCCTAACTGTTTGATGTGGTGGAGCAACGCCCTAGAGTGAAGCTTAGGTTGCCCGGAAAGTAGAAATGACCATAACTTTCACACTGATTCCTATTATTCGATATAAACGATGGAAAATCAGTTATATTTATATTGTATTTTATTCTTATGGCGTTGAATTCTATGTCCCTAGCTATTCGATCTGGTGGAGCAACGCCCAAGAGTGAAACCTAGGTTACCCGGAACGTAGAAATGACCAGTACTTTCATACTGTTTGCAATTATTCATTTTATACGATGGAAAAGCTGTTGTATTTATATTGAACTTTATTCTTCTGGCGTTGACTTTTAAGGCCGTAGCTATTAGATGTGGTGGAGCAACGCTCTAGAGTGTCGCATAGGTTGCCCGGAACGTAGAAATGACCATTACTTTCACAATGTTTGCAAATATTCATTTTATACGATGGAAAAACTGTTGTACTTATATTGTATTTTATTCTTCTGGCGTTGAATTCTAAGTCCCTAGCTTTTCGACCTCGTGGAGCAACGCCCTAGAGTGAAACCTAGGTTACCCGGAACGTAGAAATGACCAGTACTTTCACACTGGTTGCAGTTATACCTGTTATACGATGGAAAAACTGTTGCACCTTTATTGTATTTTATGCTTCTGGCGTTGACATCTAAGGCCCTAACTGTTTGATCTGGTGGATCAACGCCCTAGAGTGAAGCCTAGGTTGCCCGGAATGTGGAAATGACCATATCTTTGACACTGGTTGCTATTATTCGTTTTATACGATGAAAAAACTGTTATATTTATATTGTATTTTATGCTTCTGGCGTTGACTTCTTGGGCCCTAACTATTCGATCTGGTGGAGCAATGCCTCAGAGTTTAGTCTAGGATGCCCGAAACGCCGAAATGATCATTACTTTCACGCTTGTTGCAATTATTCCTGTTATACCATGAAAAGACTGTTGTATTTTTATTGTATTTTGTGCTTCAGGTGTAGGCTTCTAAGGCCGTAGCTATTCGATATGGTGGAGCACCGCCCTAGAGTGAAGCCTAGGTTGCTCGGAACGTAGAAATGACCACTTCTTTCACACTGTTTGCAATTATTCATTTAATATGATGGAAAAGCTGTTGTATTTATATCGTATTTTATGCTTCGGGCGTTGACTTCTTAGGCCCTAACATTTCGATCTGGTGGAGCAACGCCCTACAGTGAAGCCTATGTTGCCCGGAACGAAGATATGACCGTAACCTTCACACAGGTTGCAATTATTCGTTTTATACGGTGTAAAGGCTGTAGTGTTTATTTTGTATTTTATTCTTCTGGTGTTGAATTCTTAGGCCCTAACTATTCGACCTGGTGGAACAACGCCGTAGGGTGAAGCCTGGGTTGCCCGGAACGTAGAAATGACCATTACTTTCACACATGTTTGCAATTATTCCTGTTATACGATGGAAAAACTGTTGTATTTTTATTGCATTTTATGCTTCGGGCATTGACTTCTAAGGCCCTAACTATTCAATCTGTAGGAGCAACGTCCTAGGGTGAAGCCTAGGTTGCCCGGAACAGAGAAATGACCATAACTTTCACACTGGTTGCAATTATTCGTTTTATACGATGGAAAAGCTGTTGTATTTATATCGTATTTTATGCTTCTGGCGTTGACTTCTTAGGCCCTAACTATTCCATCTGGTGGAACAACGCCCTAGGGAGAAGCGTAGGTTGCCCGGAAAGTAGAAATGACCATAACTTTCACACTGGTATTAATTATTCGTTTTATACGATGGAAAAACTGTTCTATTTATTTTGTATTTTATGCTTCGGGCGTTGACTTCTAAGGCCCTAACTATTCGATCTGGTGGAGCAACGCCCTAAAGTGAAGCCTAGGTTGTCCGGAACGTAGAAGTGACCATAACTTTCACACTGGTTGCAATTATTCGTTTTATACGATGGAAAAACTGTTGCATCTCTATCGTATTTTATGCTTCTGACGTTGACTTCTTAGTCCGTAACTATTCGATCTGGTGGAGCAACGCCCTGGAGTGAAACCTAGGTTGCCCGGAACGCAGAAATGACCACTACTATCACACTCGTTGCAAATTATTCCTGCTATACGATGGAAAAACTGTTGTATTTTTATTGCATTTTATGCTTCGGGCATTGACTTCTAAGGCCCTAACTATTCAATCTGTAGGAGCAACGTCCTAGGGTGAAGCCTAGGTTGCCCGGAACATAGAAATGACCATAACTTTCACACTGGTTGCAATTATTCGTTTTATACGATGGAAAAGCTGTTGTATTTATATCGTATTTTATGCTTCTGGCGTTGACTTCTTAGGCCCTAACTATTCCATCTGGTGGAACAACGCCCAAGACTGATGCCTAGGGTGCCCGGAACGTAGAAATGACCATTACCTTCAGGCTTGCTGCAATTATTCCTGTTATACGATGAAAAAACTGTTGTACTTTTATTGCATTTTATGCTTCAGTCGTTAACTTCTACGGCCGTAGCTATTCGATGTGGCGGAGTATTGCCCTAGAGTGAAACCTGGGTTACCCGGAACGTAGAAATGACCATCACTTTCAAACTGGTTGCTATTATTCCTGTTATATAATGGAAAAGCTGTTGTATTTTTATTTCATTTTATGCTTCGGGCATTGACTTCTAAGGCCCTAACTATTCAATCTGTTGGAGCAACGCCCTATGGTGAAGCCTAGGTTGCTCGGAAAGTAGAAATGACCATAAGTTTCATACTGGTTGCAATTATTCGTTTTATACGATGGAAAAACTGTTGTATTTATATTGTATTTTATGCTTCTGTCGTTGACTTCTAAGGCACTAACCATTCGATCTGGTGGAGCAACGCCCTAGAGTGAAGCCTAGGTTGCCCGGAACGTAGAATTGGCCATCACTTTCAAACCGGTTGCAATTAATCCTGTTATACGATGGAAAAACTGTTGTATTTTTATTGCCGTTTATGCTTCGGGCGTTGACTTCTAAGGCCCCAACTATTCAATCTGTTGGAGCAACGCAATAGGGTGAAACCTAGGTTGCCCGGGAAGTAGAAATGACGTTAACTTTCATACTGGTTGCAATTACTCGTTTTATACGATGGAAAAACTGTTCGATTTATTTTGTATTTAATGCTTCGGGCGTTGGCTTCTAAGACCCTAACTGTTTGATCTGGTGGAGCAACGCCCTAGAGTGAAGCCTAGGTTGCCCGGAACGTAGAAGTGACCATAACTTTCACACTGGTTGCTATTATTCGTTTTATACGATGGAAAAACTGTTATATTTATTTTGTATTTTATGCTTCGGGCGTTGACTTCTAAGGCCCTAACTGTTTGATGTGGTGGAGCAACGCCCTAGAGTGAAGCTTAGGTTGCCCGGAAAGTAGAAATGACCATAACTTTCACACTGGTTCCTATTATTCGATATAAACGATGGAAAATCAGTTATATTTATATTGTATTTTATTCTTATGGCGTTGAATTCTATGTCCCTAGCTATTCGATCTGGTGGAGCAACGCCCAAGAGTGAAACCTAGGTTACCCGGAACGTAGAAATGACCAGTACTTTCATACTGTTTGCAATTATTCATTTTATACGATGGAAAAGCTGTTGTATTTATATTGAACTTTAATCTTCTGGCGTTGACTTTTAAGGCCGTAGCTATTAGATGTGGTGGAGCAACGCTCTAGAGTGTCGCATAGGTTGCCCGGAACGTAGAAATGACCATTACTTTCACAATGTTTGCAAATATTCATTTTATACGATGGAAAAACTGTTGTACTTATATTGTATTTTATTCTTCTGGCGTTGAATTCTAAGTCCCTAGCTTTTCGACCTCGTGGAGCAACGCCCTAGAGTGAAACCTAGGTTACCCGGAACGTAGAAATGACCAGTACTTTCACACTGGTTGCAGTTATACCTGTTATACGATGGAAAAACTGTTGCACCTTTATTGTATTTTATGCTTCTGGCGTTGACATCTAAGGCCCTAACTGTTTGATCTGGTGGAGCAACGCCCTAGAGTGAAGCCTAGGTTGCCCGGAATGTGGAAATGACCATATCTTTGACACTGGTTGCTATTATTCGTTTTATACGATGAAAAAACTGTTATATTTATATTGTATTTTATGCTTCTGGCGTTGACTTCTTGGGCCCTAACTATTCGATCTGGTGGAGCAATGCCTCAGAGTTAAGTCTAGGATGCCCGAAACGCCGAAATGATCATTACTTTCACGCTTGTTGCAATTATTCCTGTTATACCATGAAAAGACTGTTGTATTTTTATTGTATTTTGTGCTTCAGGTGTAGGCTTCTAAGGCCGTAGCTATTCGATATGGTGGAGCACCGCCCTAGAGTGAAGCCTAGGTTGCTCGGAACGTAGAAATGACCACTTCTTTCACACTGTTTGCAATTATTCATTTAATATGATGGAAAAGCTGTTGTATTTATATCGTATTTTATGCTTCGGGCGTTGACTTCTTAGGCCCTAACATTTCGATCTGGTGGAGCAACGCCCTACAGTGAAGCCTATGTTGCCCGGAACGAAGATATGACCGTAACCTTCACACAGGTTGCAATTATTCGTTTTATACGGTGTAAAGGCTGTAGTGTTTATTTTGTATTTTATTCTTCTGGTGTTGAATTCTTAGGCCCTAACTATTCGACCTGGTGGAACAACGCCGTAGGGTGAAGCCTGGGTTGCCCGGAACGTAGAAATGACCATTACTTTCACACATGTTTGCAATTATTCCTTTTATACTATGGAAAAGCTGTCGTATTTATATCGTGTTTTATGCTTCTGGCGTTGACTTCTAAGGACCTAACTATTCGATCTGCTGGAGCAACGCCCTAGAGTGACGCCTAGGTTGCTCGGAATGTAGAAATGACCATAACTTTCACACTGGTTGCAATTATTCGTTTTATACGATGGAAAAACTGTTGCATCTTTATCGTATTTTATGCTTTTGGCGTTGACTTCTTAGGCCGTAACTATTCGATCTGGTGGAGCAACGCCCTGGAGAGAAACCTAGGTAGCCCGGAACGTAGAAATGACCGCTACTATCACAATGGTTGCATATTATTCCTGCTATACGGTGGAAAAACTGTTGTATATTTATTGCATTTTATGCTTCGGGTATTGACTTCTAAGGCCCTAACTATTCAATCTGTTGGAGCAACGCCCTTGGGTGAAGCCTAGGTTGCCCGGAACGCAGAAATGACCATAACTTTCACACGGGTTGCAATTATTCGATTTATACGATGGAAAAACTGTTCTATTTATTTTATATTTTATGCATCGGGCGTTGACTTCTAAGGCCCTAACTATTCGATCTGGTGGAGCAACGCCCTAGAGGGAAGCCTAGGTTGCTCGGAAAGTAGAAATGACCATAAGTTTCATACTGGTTGCAATTATTCGTTTTATACGATGGAAAAACTGTTGTATTTATATTGTATTTTATGCTTCTGGCGTTGACTTCTAAGGCACTAACTATTCGATCTGGTGGAGCAATGCCTCAGAGTTAAGTCTAGGATGCCCGAAACGCCGAAATGATCATTACTTTCACGCTTGTCGCAATTATTCCTGTTATACCATGAAAAGACTGTTGTATTTTTATTGTATTTTGTGCTTCAGGCGTAGGCTTCTAAGGCCGTAGCTATTCGATATGGTGGAGCACCGCCCTAGAGTGAAGCCTAGGTTGCTCGGAACGTAGAAATGACCACTTCTTTCACACTGTTTGCAATTATTCATTTAATATGATGGAAAAGCTGTTGTATTTATATCGTATTTTATGCTTCGGGCGTTGACTTCTTAGGCCCTAACATTTCGATCTGGTGGAGCAACGCCCTACAGTGAAGCCTATGTTGCCCGGAACGAAGATATGACCGTAACCTTCACACAGGTTGCAATTATTCGTTTTATACGGTGTAAAGGCTGTAGTGTTTATTTTGTATTTTATTCTTCTGGTGTTGAATTCTTAGGCCCTAACTATTCGACCTGGTGGAACAACGCCGTAGGGTGAAGCCTAGGTTGCCCGGAACGTAGAAATGACCATTACTTTCACACATGTTTGCAATTATTCCTTTTAGACTATGGAAAAGCTGTTGTATTTATATCGTGTTTTATGCTTCTGGCGTTGACTTCTTAGGCCGTAACTATTCGATCTGGTGGAGCAACGCCCTGGAGAGAAACCTAGGTAGCCGTGAACGTAGAAATGACCACTACTATCACAATGGTTGCAAATTATTCCTGCTATACGGTGGAAAAACTGTTGTATATTTATTGCATTTTATGCTTCGGGTATTGACTTCTAAGGCCCTAACTATTCAATCTGTTGGAGCAACGCCCTTGGGTGAAGCCTAGGTTGCCCGGAACGCAGAAATGACCATAACTTTCACACTGGTTGCAGTTATTCGTTTTATACGATGGAAAAACAGTTGTATTTATATTGTATTTTATGCTTCTGGCGTTCACTTCTTAGGCCGTAACTATTCGATCTGGTGGAACCACGCCCTAGAGTGAAGCCTATGTTGCTCGAAATGTAGAAATGGCCATAACTTTGACACTGGTTGCAATTATTCATTCTATACGATGGAAAAACAGTTGTATTTATATTGTATTTTATCCTTCTGGCGTTGACTTCTTAGGCCCTAGCTATTTGATCTGGTGGAGCAACGCCCTAAAGTGAAGCCTAGGTTGCCCGGAACGCAGAAATGACTATAACCTTCACACAGGTTGCAATTACTCGTTTTATACGGTGTAAAGGCTGTTGTGTTTATTTTGTATTTTATTCTTCTGTTGTTGACTTCTTAGGCCCTAACTATTCGATCTCGTGGTACAACGCCGTACAGTGAAGCCTAGGTTGCCCGGAACGTAGAAATGACCATTACTATAACACTGGTTGCAAATTATTCCTGCTATACGATGGAAAAACTGTTGCATTTTTATTGCATTTTATGCTTCGGGCATTGACTTCTAAGGCCCTAACTATTCGATCTGGTGGAGCAACGCCCTAGACTGAAGCCTAGGTTGCTCGGAATGTAGGAATGACCATAACTTTCACACTGGTTGCAATTATTCGTTTTATACGATGGAAAAACTGTTGCATCTTTATCGTATTTTATGCTTCTGACGTTGACTTCTTAGTCCGTAACTATTCGATCTGGTGGAGCAACGCCCTGGAGTGAAACCTAGGTTGCCCGGAACGCAGAAATGACCACTACTATCACACACGTTGCAAATTATTCCTGCTATACGATGGAAAAACTGTTGTATTTTTATTGCATTTTATGCTTCGGGCATTGACTTCTAAGGCCCTAACTATTCAATCTGTAGGAGCAACGTCCTAGGGTGAAGCCTAGGTTGCCCGGAACATAGAAATGACCATAACTTTCACGCTGGTTGCAATTATTCGTTTTATACGATGGAAAAGCTGTTGTATTTATATCGTATTTTATGCTTCTGGCGTTGACTTCTTAGGCCCTAACTATTCCATCTGGTGGAACAACGCCCTAGGGAGAAGCGTAGGTTGCCCGGAAAGTAGAAATGACCATAACTTTCACACTGGTATTAATTATTCGTTTTATACGATGGAAAAACTGTTCTATTTATTTTGTATTTTATGCTTCGGGCGTTGACTTCTAAGGCCCTAACTATTCGATCAGGTGGAGCAACGCCCTAGAGTGAAGCCTAGGTTGCCCGGTACGTAGAAATGACCATCATTTTCAAACTGGCTGCAATTATTCGTTTTATACGATGGAAAACCTGTTGTATTTATATCGTATTTTATGCTTCTGGCGTTGACTTCTTAGGCCCTAACTATTCCATCTGGTGGAACAACGCCCTGTGGTGAAGCCTAGGTTGCCCGGAAAGTAGAAATGACCATAACTTTCACACTGGTAGCAATTATTCGTTTTAGACGATGGAAAAACTGTTCTATTTATTTTATATTTTATGCATCGGGCGTTGACTTCTAAGGCCCTAACTATTCGATCTGGTGGAGCAACGCCCTAGAGGGAAGCCTAGGTTGCTCGGAAAGTAGAAATGACCATAAGTTTCATACTGGTTGCAATTATTCGTTTTATACGATGGAAAAACTGTTGTATTTATATTGTATTTTATGCTTCTGGCGTTGACTTCTAAGGCACTAACTATTCGATCTGGTGGAGCAATGCCTCAGAGTTAAGTCTAGGATGCCCGAAACGCCGAAATGATCATTACTTTCACGCTTGTTGCAATTATTCCTGTTATACCATGAAAAGACTGTTGTATTTTTATTGTATTTTGTGCTTCAGGCGTAGGCTTCTAAGGCCGTAGCTATTCGATATGGTGAAGCACCGCCCTAGAGTGAAGCCTAGGTTGCTCGGAACGTAGAAATGACCACTTCTTTCACACTGTTTGCAATTATTCATTTAATATGATGGAAAAGCTGTTGTATTTATATCTTATTTTATGCTTAGGGCGTTGACTTCTTAGTCCCTAACATTTCGATCTGGTGGAGCAACGCCCTACAGTGAAGCCTATGTTGCCCGGAACGAAGATATGACCGTAACCTTCACACAGGTTGCAATTATTCGTTTTATACGGTGTAAAGGCTGTAGTGTTTATTTTGTATTTTATTCTTCTGGTGTTGAATTCTTAGGCCCTAACTATTCGACCTGCTGGAACAACGCCGTAGGGTGAAGCCTAGGTTGCCCGGAACGTAGAAATGACCATTACTTTCACACATGTTTGCAATTATTCCTTTTATACTATGGAAAAGCTGTTTTATTTATATCGTGTTTTATGCTTTTGGCGTTGACTTCTTAGGCCGTAACTATTCGATCTGGTGGAGCAACGCCCTGGAGAGAAACCTAGGTAGCCGTGAACGTAGAAATGACCACTACTATCACAATGGTTGCAAATTATTCCTGCTATACGGTGGAAAAATTGTTGTATATTTATTGCATTTTATGCTTCGGGTATTGACTTCTAAGGCCCTAGCTATTCAATCTGTTGGAGCAACGCCCTTGGGTGAAGCCTAGGTTGCCCGGAACGCAGAAATGACCATAACTTTCACACTGGTTGCAATTATTCGTTTTATACGATGGAAAAACTGTTGTATTTATATTGTATTTTATGCTTCTGGCGTTCACTTCTTAGGCCCTAACTATTCGATCTGGTGGAACAACGCCCTAGAGTGAAGCCTAGGTTGCTCGAAATGTAGAAATGGCCATAACTTTGACACTGGTTGCAATTATTCATTCTATACGATGGAAAAACTGTTCTATTTATTTTGTATTTTATGCTTCTGGCGTTGACTTCTAAGGCCCTAACTATACGATCTGGTGGAGCAACGCCCTGGAGTGAAGCCTAGGTTGCCCGGAGCGTAGGACATACCTTTACCTTCACACTGGTTGCAATTATTCCTGTTATACGATGGAAAAACTGTTGTATTTATATCGTATTTTATGTTTCAAGCGTAGACTTCTGAGGCCCTAGCTACTCGAGCTGGTGGAGCCACGCCCTAGAGTGAAACCTAGGTTGCCCGGAACGTAGAAATAACCATTACTATCACACTCGTTGCAATTATTCCTGTTATACAATGGAAAAACTGTTGCATCTTTATTGTATTTTATGCTTCTGGTGTTGACTTCTAAGGCCCTAACTATTCGATCTGGTGGAGTAACGCCCTAGAGTGAAGCCTAGGTTGGCCGGAACGTAGAAATGATCATCACTTTCACACTGGTTGCAATTATTCCTGTTATACGATGGAAAAACTCTTGTATATTTATTGTATTTTATGCTTCGGGCGTTGACTTCTGTGGCTCCACCTATTCGATCTGTTGGAGCAACAGCCTACAGTGAAGCCTAGGTTGCCCGGAACGTAGAAATGAACATAACTTTCACACTGGCATCAATTATTCGTTTTATACGATAGAAAAACTGTTCTATTTATTTTGGTTTTTATGCTTCGGCCGTTGAGTTCTAAGGCCCTAACTATTCGATCTGGAGGAGCAACGCCCTAGAGTGAAGCCTAGGCTGCCCGGAACGTAGAAATGACCATTACTTTCACACTGGTTGCAATTATTCCAGTTATACGATGGAAAAGCTGTTGTATATTTATTGTATTTTATGCTTCGGGCGTTGACTTCTATGGCCCTACCTATTCGATCTGGTGGAGCAAGACCCTACAGTGAAGCCTAGGTTGACCGGAACGTAGAAATGAACATAACTTTCACACTGTTTGCAATTTTTCATTTTATGCGATGGCAAAGCTGTTGTATTTATATTGTATTTTATGCTTCTGGCGTTAACTTCTTAGGCCCTGACTATTCGATCTGGTGGAACAACGCCCTAGAGTGAAGCCCAGGTTGCCCGGAACGTAGGACATACCATTACATTCACACTGGCTGCAATTACTCCTGTTACACGATGGAAAAACTGTTGCATTTTTATTGTATTTTATGCTTCTGGCGTTTAATTCTAAGTCCCTAGCTATTCGATCTGGTGGAGCAATACCCTACAGTGAAGCCTAGGTTGCCCGGAACGTATATATGACCATAACCTACACACAGGTTGCAATTATTCGTTTTATACGATGGAAAGACTGTTCCATTTATTTTGTAGTTTATGCTTCTGGCGCTGACTTCTACGGCCCTAACTCTTCGATCTGGTAGAGCAACGCATCAGAGCTAAGTCTAGGATGCCCGAAACGTCGAAATGATCATTACTTTCATACTGGTTGCAATTTGTCATGCTATACGATGGAAAAACTGTTGCATTGTTATTGTATTTTCTGCTTCCGGCTTTGACTTCTAACGTCGTAGCTATTCCATCTGGTGGAGCAATGCCTCAGAGTTAAGTCTAGGATGCCCGGAACGGAGAAATGACCATAACTTTCACACTGGTTGCAATAATTCGTTTCATACGATGGAAAGCTGTTGTATTTATATCGTGTTTTATGTTTCTGGCGTTGACTTCTTAGGCCCTAACTTTTCCATCTGGTGGAACAACGCCCTAGGGTGAAGCCTAGGTTGCCCGGAACGTAGAAATGACCATAACTTTCACACTGGTTGCAACTATCCATGCTATACAATGGAATAACTGTTGCATCTTTATTGTATCTTATGCTTCTCGCATTGACTTCTTAGGCCCTAACTATTCCATCTGGTGGAGCAACGCCCTAGGGTGAAGGGTAGGTTGCCCTGAACGTAGAAATGACCATAACTTTCACACTGGTAGCAATTATTCGTTTTACACGATGGAAAAACTGTTCTATTTATATATTATTTTATGCTTCGGGCGTTGACTTCTAAGGCCCTAACTATTCGATCTGGTAGAGCAACGGCCCAGAGTGAAGCCTAGGTTGCCCGGAACGTAGAAATGACAATTACTTTCACACTGGTTGCAATTATTCCTGTTATACGATGGAAAAGGTGTTGTATTTATATTGTATTTTATGCTTCTGGCGTTGACTTCTAAGGCCGTAGCTATTAGATGTGGTGGAGCAACGCCCTATGGTGAAGCCTAGGTTGCCCGGAAAGTAGAAATGACCATAACTTTCTTACTGTTTTCTATTATTCGTTTTATACGATGGAAAAACTGTTATATTTATATTGTATTTTATGCTTCTGGCGTTGATTTCTTAGGCCCCAACTTTTCGATCTGGTGGAACAACGCCCTAGAGTGAAGCCTAGGTTGCCCGGAACGTAGAAATGACCATAACTTTCACACTGGCAGCAATTATTCGCTTTTTACAATGGAAAAACTGTTCTATTTATTTTGTATTTTATGCTTCGGCCGTGGACTTCTAAGGCCCTACCTACTCGATCTGGTGGAGCAACGCCCTAGAGTGAAGCATAGGTTGCCCGGAACGTAGAAATGACCTTTACTTTCACACTGGTTGCAATTATTCCTGTTATACGATGGAAAAGCTGTTGTATTTATATTGTATTTTATGCTTCTGTCGTTGACTTCTAAGGCCGTAGCAATTAGTTGTGGTGGAGCAACGCCCTAGAGTGACACCTAGGTTGCCGGAACTTAGAAATGACCATTACTTTCACAATGTTTGCAATTATTCATTTTATACGATGGAAAAACTGTTGTACTAATATTGTATTTTATTCTTCTGGCGTTGAATTCTATGTCCCTAGCTATTCGATCTGGTGGAGCTACGCCCTAGAATGAAACCTAGGTTACCCGGAACGTAGAAATGACCAGTACTTTCAAACTGTTTGCAGTTATTCCTGTTATTCGATGGAAAAACTGTTGCATCTTTATTGTATTTTATGCTTCTGGCGTTGACTTCTAAAGCCGTAGCTATTAGATGTGGAGGAACAACGCCGTAGAGTGACGCCCAGGTTGTCCGGAACGTAGAAATGACCATAAGTTTCATACTGGTTGCAATTATTCGTTTTATACGATGGAAAAACTGTTGTATTTATATCGTATTTTATGCTCCTGGCGTTGACTTCTAAGGATCTAACTATTCGATGTGGTGGAGCAACGCCCTAGAGTGACGCCTAGGTTGCCTGGAACGTAGAAATGACTATTACTTTCACAATGTTTCCAATTATTCATTTTATACGATGGAAAAACTGTGGTACTTATATTGTATTTTATACTTATGGCGTTGAATTCTAAGTCCCTAGCTATGCGATCTGGTGGAGCATCGCCCTAGAGTGACGCCTAGGGTGCTCGGAACGTAGAAATGACCATTACTATCACACTGTTTGCAATTACTCATTTTATACGATGGAAAAGCTGTTCTATTTATTTTGTATTTTATGCTTCGGGCGTTGACTTCTAAGCCCCTAACTATTCGATCTGGTGGAACAACGCCCTAGAGTGAAGCCTAGGTTGCCCGGAACGAAGAAATGACCATAACTTTCACACTGGCAGCAATTATTCGCTTTTTACAATGGAAAAACTGTTCTATTTATTTTGTACTTTATGCTTCGGCCGTGGACTTCTAAGGCCCTACCTACTCGATCTGGTGGAGCAACGCCCTAGAGTGAAGCATAGGTTGCCCGGAACGTAGAAATGACCTTTACTTTCACACTGGTTGCAATTATTCCTGTTATACGATGGAAAAGCTGTTGTATTTATATTGTATTTTATGCTTCTGTCGTTGTCTTCTAAGGCCGTAGCAATTAGTTGTGGTGGAGCAACGCCCTAGAGTGACGCCTAGGTTGCCGGAACTTAGAAATGACCATTACTTTCACAATGTTTGCAATTATTCATTTTATACGATGGAAAAACTGTTGTACTTATATTGTATTTTATTCTTCTGGCGTTGAATTCTATGTCCCTAGCTATTCGATCTGGTGGAGCTACGCCCTAGAATGAAACCTAGGTTACCCGGAACGTAGAAATGACCAGTACTTTCACACTGTTTGCAGTTATTCCTGTTATTCGATGGAAAAACTGTGGCATCTTTATTGTATTTTATGCTTCTGGCGTTGACTTCTAAAGCCGTAGCTATTATATGTGGAGGAACAACGTCGTAGAGTGACGCCCAGGTTGCCCGGAACGTAGAAATGACCATAAGTTTCATACTGGTTGCAATTATTCGTTTTATACGATGGAAAAGCTGTTGTATTTATATCGTATTTTATGCCCCTGGCGTTGACTTCTAAGGATCTAACTATTCGATGTGGTGGAGCAACGCCCTAGAGTGACGCCTAGGTTGCCTGGAACGTAGAAATGACCATTACTTTCACAATGTTTCCAATTCTTCATTTTATACGATGGAAAAACTGTGGTACTTATATTGTATTTTATACTTATGGCGTTGAATTCTAAGTCCCTAGCTATGCGTTCTGGTGGAGCATCGCCCTAGAGTGACGCCTAGGGTGCTCGGAACGTAGAAATGACCATTACTATCACACTGTTTGCAATTACTCATTTTATACGATGGAAAAGCTGTTCTATTTATTTTGTACTTTATGCTTCGGGCGTTGACTTCTAAGCCCCTAACTATTCGATCTGGTGGTGCAACGCAGTAGAGTGAAGCCTAGGTTGCCTGGAACGGAGAAATAACCATAACTTTCACACTGGTTGCTATTATTCGTTTTATACGATGGAAAACCTGTTATATTTATATTGTATTTTAAGTTTCTGGCGTTGACTTCTTAAGCCCTAACTATTCTATCTGTTGGAACAACGCCCTAGAGTGAAGCCTAGGTTGCCCGGAACGTAGAAATGACCACCACATTCACACTGGTTGCAATTATTCCTGTTATACGATGGAAAAACTGTTCTATTTATTTTGTATTTTATGCTTCAGGCGTTGACTTCTAAGGCCCTAAATATTCAATCTGTTGGTGCAACGCCCATGGGCGAAGCCTATGTTGCCCGGAAAGTAGAAATGACGTTGACTTTCATACTGGTTACAATTATTCGTTTTATACGATGGAAAAACTGTTTTAGTTATTTTGTATTTTGTGCTTCGGGCGTTGACTTCTAAGGCCCTAGCTATTCGATCTGGAGGCGCAACGCCCTAGAGTGAAGCCTAGGTTGCCCGGAACGTAGAAATGACCATAACTTTCACACTGGTTGCTATCATTCGTTTTATACGATGGAAAAACTGTTATATTTATATTGTATTTTATGCTTCTGGCGTTGACTTCTTAGGCCCTAACTGTTCGATCTGGTGGAACAACGTCCTAGGGTGAAGCCTAGGATGCCCGGAAAGTAGAAATGACCATAACTTTCACACTGGTTGCAATTATTCGTTTTATACGATGGAAAAGCTGTTGCACCTTTATTGTATTTTATTCATCTGGGGTTGACTTCTAAGGCCGTAGCTATTAGATGTGGTGGAGCAACGCCCTAGAGTGACGCCTAGGTTGCCCGGAACGTAGAAATGACCATTACTTTCACAATGTTTGCAATTATTCATTTTATACGATGGAAAAGTTTTTGTACTTATATTGTATTTTATTCTTCTGGCGATGACTTCTTAGGCCCTAATTATTCGATCTGGTGGAACAACGCCCTAGAGTGAAGACTAGGTTGCCCGGAACATGGAAATGACCATTACTTTCCACTGTTTGCAGTTATTCCTGTTATACGATGGAAAAACTTTTGCATCTTTATTGTATTTTATGCTTCTGGCGTTGACTTCTAAGGCCCTAGCTATTCGGTTTGGTGGAGCAACGCCCGAGAGTGGGGCCTAGGTTGCCCGGAACATAGAAATGACCATTACTTTCACACTGTTTGCAAATATACATTATATACGATGGAAAATCTGTTGTATTTATGTTGTATTTTATGCTTCTGGCGTTGACTTCTTAGGCCCTAACTATTTGATCTGGTGGCGCAACGCCCCAGAGTGAAGCCTAGGTTGCCCGGAACGTAGAAACGACCATAACTTTCACACTGGTTGCTATCATTCGTTCTATACGATGGAAAAACTGTTATATTTATATTGTATTTTATGCTTCTGGCGTTGACTTCTTAGGCCCTAACTGTTCGATCTGGTGGAACAACGTCCTAGGGTGAAGCCTAGGATGCCCGGAACGTAGAAATGACCATAACTTTTACACTGGTAGCTATTATTCGTTTTATACAATGGAAAAACCGTTCTATTTATTTTGTGTTTTATGCGTCGGGCGTTGACTTCTAAGGGCCTAACTATTCAATCTGTTGGTGCAACGCCCTAGAGTGAAGCCTAGGTTGCCCGGAACGGAGAAATGACCATTACTTTCACAATGTTTGCAATTATTCATTTTATACGATGGAGAAGCATTTGTACTTATATTGTATTTTATTCTTCTGGCGTTGACTTCTTAGGCCCTAACTATTCGATCTGGTGGAGCAACGCCCTAGAGTGAAGCCTAGGTTGCCCGGAACGTAGAAATGACCATTACATTCACACTGGTTGCAATTATTCGTCTTATACGATGGAAAAGCTGTTGTATTAATATCGTATTTTATGCTTCCGGCGTTGACTTCTTAGGCCCTAACTATTCCATCTGGTGGAACAACGCCCTTGGGTGAAGCCTAGGTTGCGCGGAACGTAGCAATGACCATAACTTTCACACTGGTAGCAATTATTCGTTTTATACGATGGAAAAACTGTTCTATTTAATTTGTATTTTATGCTTCGGGCATTGACTTCTAAGGCCCTAGCTATTCTATCTGGTCGAGCGACGCCCTAGAGTGTAGCCTAGGTTGCCCGGAACGTAGAAATGACCGTAACTTCCACACTGGTTGCAATTATTCGTTTTATACGATGGAAAAACTGTTTTATTTATTTTGTATTTTATGCTTCTGGCGTTGACTTCTAAGGCCCTAACTATTCGATCTGGTGGAACAACGCCCTCGGGTGAAGCCTAGGTTGCGCGGAACGTAGAAATGACCTTAACTTTCACACTGGTAGCAATTATTCGTTTTATACGATGGTAAAACTGTTTTATTTATTTGGTATTTTATGCTTCCGGCGTTGACTTCTAAGGCCCTAACTATTTGATCTGGTGGAGCACCGCGCTAGAGTGAAGCCTAGGTTGCCCGGAACGTAGAGAAGACCATTACCTTCACACTGGTTGCAATTATTCGTTTTATACTATGGAAAAACTGTTCTACTTATTTTGTATTTTATGCTTCGGGCGTTGACTTCTAAGGCCCTAACTATTCAATCTGATGGTGCAACGCCCAAGGGTGAAGCTATGTTGCCCGGAATGTAGAAATGGCGTTAACTTTCATACTGGTTGCAATTATCCGTTTTATACGATGGAAAAACTGTTTTATTTATTTCGTATTTTATGCTTCGGGCGCTGACTTCTAAGGCCCTAACTATTCGATCTGGTGCCGCAACGCCCTAGAGTGAGGCCGAGGTTGCCCGGAACGTAGAAATGACCATAACGTAAACACTGTTTGCAGTTATTCCTGTTATACGATGGAAAAACTTTTGCATCTTTATTGTACTTTATGCTTCTGGCGTTGACTTCTAACGCCCTAGCTATTCGATTTGGTGGAGCAACGCCCGAGAGTGAAGCCTAGATTGCCCGGAACGTAGAAATGACCATAACTTTCACACTGGTTGCTATCATTCGTTTTATACGATGGAAAAACTGTTACATTTATATTGTATTTTATGCTTCGGGCATTGACTTTTAAGGCCCTTACTATTCGATCTGTTGGAGCAACGCCCTAGGGTGAAGCCTAGGTTGCCCGGAACGTAGAAATGACCATTACATTCACACTGGTTGCAATTATTCCTGTTATACGATGGAAAAACTGTTGTATTTTTATTGTATTCTATGCTTCTGGCGTTTAATTCTAAGTCTCTAGCTATTTGATCTGGTGGAGCAACGACCTAGAGTGAAGCCTAGGTTGCCCGGTCCGTAGAAATGACCATTACCTTCACACTGTTTGCTATTATTCATTTTGTGCGATGGAAAAGCTGTTGTATTTATATTGTATTTTATGCCTCTGGCGTTGACTTCTAAGGCCGTAGCTATTAGATGTGGTGGAGCAACGCCCTAGAGTGACGCCTAGCTTGCCCGGAACGTAGAAATGACCATTACTTTCACAATGTTTGCAACTACTCATTTTATACGATGGAATAGCTGTTGTACTTATATTGCGTTTTATCCTTCTGGCCTTGAATTCTAAGTCCCTAGCTATTCGATCTGGTAGAGCAACGCCCTAGGGTGAAACCTAGGTTAGCCGGAACGTAGAAATGACCAGTACATTCGCACTGGTTGCAGTTATTCCTGTAAAACGATGGAAAAACTGTTGCATCTTTATTGTATTTTATGCTTCTGGCGTTGACTTCTAAGTACCTAACTATTCGATCTGGTGGAGCAACGCCCTAGGGTGAAGCCTAGGGTGCCCGGTACGTAGAAATGACCATCACTTTCAAACTGGTTGCAATTATTCCTGTTATATGATGGAAAAACTGTTGTATTTTTATTGCATTTTATGCGTCGGGCATTGACTTCTAAGGCCCTAACTATTCCATCTGTTGGAGCAACGACCTATGGTGAAGCCTAGGTTGCCGGGAAAGTAGAAATGACCATAACTTTCATACTGGTTGCAATTATTCGTTTTATATGATGGAAAAACTGATGTATTTATATTGTATTTTATGCTTCTGGCGTTCACTTCTTAGGCCCTAACTATTCGATCTGGTGGGAAAACGACCTAGGGTGTAGCCTAGGTTGACCGGAACGTAGAAATGACCTTAACTTTT